>NC_133576.1:97605044-98231581 GCF_964106895.1 Numenius arquata
CAAAAAACATTCCAAGGGCTTAACCACAAAGGGGGAATAGTGTACCATAAACGAGAATGTGAATTGGCAGGGAAATGGGTTCTCTTGCATGCTTGCTTTTGTTTGGATATACCTGCCATGAGCTATGGGTGACTTTATAGGAGAAAATTATTTAATTTACATGATTAAAATTGTTATCATAAAAGTTACTGCTGAATACTTTGTGTTCTGTGAATTTATGCAGTTTCCTATGGGACAGAGCTGTTCCATATCTGTATGGATATATCCTAAGATCCTACTTCTAAATAGACTTATATGTATATGTGAGTAGCATTGCTATGTAATTTAAATGCATTGAGATGACTAATATCTGTAAAATTTCTCCTCTGTATTACATATGCAAAGCCCAAACTGAATAAACAAGTAGACATTAGTAAGCTCAGCATTGGTGAGGGTAGTCACTGAAACAAGGATAACTTGATGACATTTTCTGCTCAAGGGTTGATTAAGAATAAATATGAAAGAACTAAATTAGATGACACAGGGAATCTGTGCCATAGAAATCTGTCCAAAAACAAACCAAAAATGTTTTGAAGGAGGAGAAAGAAGACATTTGAAATAATGAAAGAGAAATCTTCTTCCATAGTGCAGGTACAGTGTGAAGGAAAGTTACAACAAACAAGTTACAACTTGATTGAAAGTTAATTATAGACATTATGCCTAACATTAATTTCTCACAAATTTAGGGGAAATTTGAAGGATACAACACCTTGAAGCCAGATGAAAAGCATCTGAAAAAGAAAGTCCGATGACATAATAAGGACCCGAGAGGAATAAACAGAAGTAAACATCTTGATTTGAAATCAGTTGCATGCAAGGGAGGCTCTGGAAAACAAACTCAATTGGGAAAAAAAATGGAAGAGAAGAAAAAGAGGTCCTAGCAAAATGCAGGTAGAAATGGTGATATCAGGTGTAAAATGTAGGTAAGAGTTATAAAACCAAGAGATTTTGGTTATTCTGATTTTAGTTCCTTATTTGGAGCTTGATGAAACAAAATGCTAATCTTTCTTCCAAATTAAGGTTTTCAGTTATAAAAGACTTCATAATTTTTACTTTTGAGTGCATCATCTGTTATATAAATGGTTCAGGTTACTGGTGTCTTTTGGTTATATTTCTTGTGTTACTTTTAATTAATTTTTGACAAACACAAAACCTTTTAAAATTTTCATCAACCCAGCATTAAAATATCAGATTCTGTAAAATCAAGGCAAGCCAACAAAGACCATTTGCTTACATTGACTGTCACGGGAGAATAAAACTCAGTTGGAAAGACTTCAGAAAAACTGTTTCTTGCAATTTCGGTGGTATTGTTCCTAGTGTTTTCATTGTAACCTAGATACTGTTTGCTGAGTTTAAGCATACAGGGAATGATATTTTATAATGCAAATGCTGTAATTAAATTCATATGGACATGTATTTACCTGCACATAACTCTGTAAATAGAAATGTGAGCTCCAAATGTATTTAAGTAATACATATTTATATCAACTCCATAAGACATTTTTTTTTGTGAAAAAATCCCATCAGATCAGTTTTTTTGTTCCTATTAAGAAAAACTGGGAATCCTAGTAAATCAATCTTTGAATGTTATTTGAATAAATTGGATGAAAACAAGTCTATCATGACTTAGCAATTGCAGAACTTGATAGTGTTAACCTTCGAAAGTAACAGAAAGGATTTGAAATAACTTTCTTTGGAAGATTGGATTACAAATGGCAATAAATTTGTACCTCCAGAAGAATACATCTAATGAATTAATACATATTGCATTTTCATAAGAAGACTACATTGGTTATAAGTGTAATTAGGAGTTCATTACATGAAGTACAAATTAAAACTTGGTATTGCACTGGTGGCTTTCAATTGATCACTGACATATTCTGATTTGAAATGAATCTTTTTCAAATGATGAAAAATAAGCATATAGGTAACATTTTGCTTTCTTCTGTATCTATATGATTCCTTTGATATGGGACTGTGTTTCCATTGTAAATACAAAACTTATTTTGTATTTACTCTCTTACAGCCTCTAGAGCACACATACAACTGTCATAGAAATGTAACTGCTAGGAAAAAATAAAAAGCAATACAGTCTCTGTAGTGTTTATTAAAATTGTATCTCCACATTTTCTGCATTTAGATAGTTACTGATGACCCCAGTTATTTAACCTTTAATTTTTTTTAGACACTTACTTTACTACTATACAAAGAGCATCTTATCATTAAAGTTCCTTATTACATCCCAGACCACTGGGTGTGATTTTGGGGTATGCCACTCCAAGGATCTTGCCATTCTCAGGGGGTTGGTGAGGAAGCAACACTGCTACTGAATAAGATTCCTTGCCTTGAAATGTGCTGTACTCAATTATTGATTTGGCTAGCAGCAAATATAAGGTGACAGCTAAACCGTAGGTAATACACAATTTGAGTGAAGAAAAACAATATAGCAACTGAAATGAATGAAAAGAATGCTTTGTATTTGGAATAATAATTTAGTTTTTAAAAGATACAACATCACTTTTTTAGCTTGAAAACACTTTTTTTTCAACATGAGTTTTCTCTGGAAGTGGATATACTTACCATTTCAGTAGCGTGAAGTAGAGTTGCATTGTGCTTTATGTAAGAAATTATGAAGGTTGTCAGTATTTAATGGATATTGGAAGATATTACATCATTCATACAATCAAGAGAGGACTGTTAGTGTAAGCATTCTTACACAACATGCACTTTTAGATAAAGGTAATCCTTCCTTGTGAGTTAAAGGTATCTGTTCTGGGTAATCATTCATAAAATGTTGGGAATAAACAATGTCTGTCTTCTGGCTTTCAGGAAGGTTGGTCGACATTTCTGTAATTCGCTGAAGTGTGGCCAACTAGGAAGTTACTGACAATTTTTGGATTGTTTTCCCCATCTAATGTAAATAATTGCTTTGTCAAACAATATAAAGGTATAATAGACTTCTGGCCACCTAGATTAACCTTCTACCTAATTCAGATCACATAATTTCCACAGGTGATTGTTAGCTCAATCTCATAAACCTGTTGCTGAGCTAAAACATGTCTTCTTGAAGAACAAAACAAGAGACACCCACCCACACCCCCACACCCTTCCCCAAATACACACATCTGTCTTAAAAAACACCAGTGATGGAGAATACCCTACAACCTATTTGAAAGTGTTCCGGTGGTTCATTTTAAAAAACATTTACTTTTAAAACCCACACAGCTCCAATCTATTTAGCTCCAATTTCTGCCACTGTAGTTTGGTTTTTTGGGTTTGTTTTAGTTAGTTTGGTTTCTTAAAAAAGTAAAGATCTCTTCATTCATTAATGTTGTCTCCATGTGAGAATGGTGATCAAGTGATCTCTTAATATTTAACACATTCAGTACAAATGGTGAAGTGCAAATTTAGCATATCATGTCTGTTCAGGGGAATCAAATAGGATTTTCATGGAGGGAACTAAAGGGACACCAAGAGAGTCGAGGTTAATTAATTTTTAAACTCAGTCAAACATTCACAAAAAATGTTCTTCCTTTCTTGCTCAGCCAACTTCAGTACTTCTGAGGGAAAGCACGCCCTCTGTTGAAAGTGCAGCTGTGTATTTCTGTGCTGTCTTTGATTTACTTATTTTCAGTCAGGTAGTGGACACTCCCAAGGAAGGGGTCTAATGTACGGAGCTTTTAAAAATTTCAGTTTCTTAATAAAAAGTCAGAATGCAAAGCTCAATGTTACTCCAGCTTCAAGGTTCAGTGCACGTAAATTAAAACATCTCTAACAATTTTAGTCCAAAATTAAATATGACCAGAAAAATACCATAATAATGAGAAGGATATAAACATGAGTGAACAAGCAGCAGGTATACTGATATTTATGACATGATTGTGTTAAAAGTTTATTTGCAGAATACAAAATAAAATAAAATTGTCTCTTCCCTCAAAAACAGTGTCACGTCTAGTAGTTTGTCACCTCCTATGATAATGAAAAGAAATGGGTTTTCATTTACCATTAACACTGAAGGAACTTGACGCTCCTCCATCTGTAAGATACAACAAAAGGCTTAGACCATACAGACCAGATAGGAAATTTGATTTTCACGTATTAACTTTGGGTATTCTTGATCAGTCTGATTTTAAACAGCTGAGGATGTTGGGCCTTCACCACTTTTCCACACAGACTATTTCAATCCTAATAGTTGAGGTTCTATTGTAATAACTTTTGAAAGACATTTATAAAGAATGGATGTTTTCCAATTCTAACATGAGAGGGAGAAATTGAGAGACTGCAACTTTTGCAATAAATTGTCTTCTTGTCTGTGGTCTTCCATCTCCTCTAGCTATTACGAGTTTTTCCAAACAGCATGGTTATTCTTTGGTGAAGGATATCACTGTGTTCTTTCCCCCTTTAAATTGTTCTGTTAAAGCAAAGAAGGAACTGCTTTGTGTTTGGAAAAGAAAAAAAGGACATAGCGAGACATACAGGTGCAATTTGCAATTTCAGCTGTGAAAAGTAAGAATGCTCTGCTCTTTATGGCTACCTATGAGAAAAGCTTATTCTTTATCAGAAATGAAGTGTTTTGGTATACTTTCAGGATGGTCCCATATCTGTACAAGCCTAAACATCTGTGTTAATCTGAGTACAAACCCCAAAAGAAATGTAGGAAGCAGTATTTGCAGTACTGTTCTTTAAGATTCCTGAATAAATTGGTATTATCTGTCTCTATTATTTCTGCATACATATTCTCAATGATTTTCGTACCCTATATTATTTATTACAGGGCCATGAATGTGTATATTCCTACACATACTGTGTCTGCCTGCTTAGCTCACCTGCAAGTATTATGATGTTTTTCTTGCATGAAAGAATAGGTATTTTTAAAGTATTCCAGGCTTTAAAAAAAATATTTTAAAGAAATGTCATACATCCATCATCACTCAGCAAATAATTCCGTAGTGGCAAAAAGTAACATATCTTCATTGTTACCCAAAGATTTTTATTTAGAAGACATATTTTTTCTAATATAGTCTATCAAAAGTTTTAACGCTGATGTAAAGGTTTTGGGCATGAGGTCACAATACGATTGTTACGATTTAGATTGTATTCAGTCCCTCAGAACTTGATTGTGCCTTTAGGCACAGCCTTCAGCAAGAAATAACGTGTAGGCTGTGTCATCCCAAGAGGTAGTGTGCCTTAGAAATACACCTCTGAAATACAATTGACTCCTTGTTCATTCACAAGTTCAGCTTGTCAGGAGACTTTTCTTCTCAGTGTTCTACATCCAATTCCCAGTGACAAAAGAATCTAGAAGTTGTGGACATGTGGGTCTGAATTCCTGCCAGCTAAATTAGGTAACTAACATAGGAAAAGAGCTATATTAGATTGTTTATATTGCTAAAATAAGAAATTGAAAGTGGAATAGTAACCTCCAGAAAAAAGGCTCAGTCCACATAAGATCTGATTTGCTTTGTGGAGGTGCCTTTCATGAAGAAATTCCCACATTAACAGTGGGAAGAAAGAACTGATGCTGCTTGAAGAACCAGGATACTCTCAGAAGGGCCTTTTGAGCAGAAAGCTGCAATGACATGCAATATTGTCTTTTCTGATCCATATTACCTAATGACTTATCCCTTTCCCTAAGCCAGCAGCGTTTGGTATCCCAGTATCCGTTCAGCTCCAATCACCCCTACTGCACTTGTGCCCTCACCCCTATTACATCATGTTGTAACTGCTTCCAGTAAAACTTCCTCCAAGGCTTCCTTTGTTAAACTTGTCAACTAAACTACCCTGATCTCAAAAATGCATTTTATAGGTGCAGTACTTTGCTTCCTTTCTCATTATTGCACTAGAAGAGAAATCCTAGTATGTCTTATCAGCTGGCACACAAGAGAGAATCTTACTGCATGTACAGTGTCCATCTGGGATGGAGTTAACTTTCTTCATAGCAGCTGGAATTGTGATGCACTTTGCATTTATGGCTAAAGCAGTATTGATAACACTCCAATGTTTTGGTTCCTGTTGAACAGTGCTTGCACAGCATGAAGACCTCTCCACCCCAACATCCATTCAAAGTGAGTAGGCTGGGAGTGGGCAAGAAATTAGAGCAGACAAAGCCGGGACAGCTGTCCCAAACCGACCAAAAACATATTCCATACCATATGATGTCTGCTCAGCAATAAAATCTCAAGGAAAGGAGAACGAAGGGGGAACATTCATGGTTATGGTATTTGTTTTCCCAAGCAACTGTTATGTATACTGAGGCCTTGCTTCCAAGGAAGTGGCTGGACATCTGTCTGCTGATAGGATGCAGTGAATTAATTAATCTTTTGCCTTTGCTTCTACGTGCAGCTTTTACTTTCCCTATTAAGTAGTTATTATCTTGATTCACTAGTTTTCTGGCCTTCCCTGTATTTTCTCCCCATGGCACGTTAGAGGGGAGTGAGTGTCAGGGTGGGCGTTTGGCTGCTGGTTGGTGTGAACACTGCAAAACAATGCCAAAACTCAAATACCCAAAATAAAAAGTCAAGCCCAGAGCATTTAGTAAAGAACACCCATAACTTTTCTTTTATATAGAGTTACTGCTTTACTTAATGTTGAAAAACAAAGATGGAGAAACCCAAAATATTTTGTAGCTTTCCTCATTTTTTGTCAAATATGATTCTGAGGTGGAATTGTATTTTGAATAATAATGTCAAATTGCAATGACTAAAAATTTTAGTGTTGGTACTGTATACTGTAACTGTATTTTGTTTCAACCTGATAATTATTGCTATTTCACCCAGAAAAAAATTGAACACTACTGAGTATTGCTTAAGTTTGCATTGCTTTGTAAAAGAATTTTTCCATGTACATGCTCTGCAGTATGAAATACATGGCCACCCATCACATAATCCAATGACCAACGTTAATTTCAAGTGAAAGCACAAGAAACTTGCTTTGCAGACTCATCATATGTGCCATTTCCACCTGATAACTAATCAATACAATTCTGGTACTGTAGGTAATTTTCATCTGCTTATTCAAATGAAATAAGCAAATGAAGTGTGTGTTGCACATTTCATTTAGAGAAGAGAAAGTACGGAATAGCATCTTTGGCCATACCTCATTTTCAGATACAAAAAAGGCACTTCATAGAAAAAAAAAAAATTGTGCAGAAGTCCCTCCAAATATGAGGTCTAGAGGCTGCTTAGAGTTCATCTGGTACCCTGGGGAGAAATACAAGTATTGTGATAAAAAATATGCAAGCTAGAATCCAGTCCTGCTGTGAGAATCTACCCAGGTACAACCTAGAGCATGTACAAAATCCATCTAAATCAATGCCATTCTGTCAGGGCACAGAAGTCCCACATGGATTATGCTTGAAGGTCTGGATCTGGTCAAAAGATCATGAAATAAACAGCTGAAAATGAACAAGAGATGGCACGAATGAACTATATAATCAGCCTCCTTAGGAAAAAAGAAAAGTCTATATTGACTATATTGTCAAAGAAATGAGTTAAAGCTACTATGAAGGTGCCTTATCATTTCCCTAATAAGAGTACGAATGAAGGTGATTAAACTGCATCGCTCACTCTGTACCATGCTAAAATGTGGAGGTGGTAAAAGAAATTTTTCTTTTGTTCTTCAAGGATGCATTTTATGAAAAGGTTTTTATTTACTATTAGCTATCAGGGCTTAAAAATCTTTTTCATTTGTTTATCTATTTTAATTTCAACCACAGATGAATAAATAAACATAAAAGTACTTTTATAATATGAAAAATACTAAATGAGTTGCTATATGTTTTTGCTTTCATTGTATTTTCCACAGTATAAAATTTCAAAATAAATGACAGAGTTGTTAATAGGCTGTAGAGGATTTTTTCCTGTCCTCCCTTGATTTATTGCTGCTGAGAGTAAACTGATCTGGAAACAAGTGAGAATTCCCTTGTGAAATGTTCTAAAATCCAAATTCCTCACGGAGAGGAGAAAAATATTTGAGCAGAAACAATCATCCCCACGTGTATAAGCTTTGAATAATAACAGCCTGGTTTCCACATTTCTTTTGTTCATGATGTATCAATCCAGTGTGAAAGGAAACATAAAAACAGCACATATATAAACCAAATGTGCAACAGCAAAAGCTTTAACAAACCCTAATTATTCAGGTGGTTAAGGAACAAGCTAAATAGCAGCACTAGTACACTGTAAATTCTTGCGGCTGACACAGAAGTGGTTATGACAGCTTTCACATTATCTCATTGCAGTATCGAGGCAGTAGTCGCAGCTGGCTCATATGTCAAAATGTGTCAGGACTTAAATGGTAAAACAGGAGTGCAACAGCAATTGGCTTTTCAATCAATAATGCAATCAATATATTTCACAGATATTTTCCCATATCTAAATTACTCTGCAGAGATGAGGTAGCCTGACTGAGTGTTTATAAATCAATAAAACACACAGCTAAAGGACATCTGCTCCTGTTCTTTCACTTCAAGGTGCAGTTTGCCTTTTATTTCCAACTCTCTCTTATTTAAGACTATACTTTTGAGGAAAAACAGCACACAAATCTTTTTGCACACAAATCAGTTTTGAGTTGCATTATGACTATAGACTATTTTTGTTAATAATTGTGTACTTCAGTTTTAAATAGGTGTAAGGGACAGTTTCTACAGGCAATGGAGCTGAGAGTTAATATTCATTTCAGATTTGTAATATATGTATAAACAGGTATTTCATATCACATTACCTTTTTTTTTCTAAATACAGTGCAATGCATACAATTTTGAAATCCCCCCCAACCTTCAGCAATGCAACAGAATACCAGAAGATTCTCAGCGATACTTTGTAGAACAGCTTCTTCTCAAAGTGTCATTGTTTTGATGATCTTCTTTCACTCACATATTATTTTTTTAGCAGTAGATACACAAAAGGTGATAGCTCATTACGATATTGTTATATGAAATTACAGAATTTACCTTCTGCATCTTTTTTTGTTTGTGAAGTGACTAAAGTAAGAATATGTATTTCAATGCCTATCACCAGAATAATTCCACAAGAGAATATAATTTGGTGATTTACCTGTGCATGACTACAATATACACATGTACTATAGAACTGCATATACACAGTTGTATACTACACACAGACATGCATACATATACATGTGAAGCATTGCAATGTTGGAGTTAATTATATTAGTTAATGCAAATAGGTGTTCATTATTGTTATCTGCACTACATATTATACAGTGTTAAGAACTGAAAAAAGTGTCTCTAAGTGTGCACTTTTATTGTAAAAAGACTTATGTTTTATCCCTATTCCTCTTCTGCTTGAAAATTATATCAGGCATGAAACAGAGAGTAACAAAAACAATTACATCTTTCAGGCAAGACAGCCATATTCTGTCAAGAAGTACATAAACCCAAGCAAATTGCATTTCCTAATCTAGGTGTTCCATTAAAAATAGATTGTCACATTGGTGAACACCAACTAATCTTATCATGTTATATCTTTAGCTCACGTGCTGTGTGTTATTCTCTCAACATATGCAATCTCTCAAAATTGTGAGATCCATCTCTGAACAACAGTTGCCACACAGTCAAAACACAAGCTAGGGGAACAGCGGTTCTGTGGTTCACTTACTCCATATATTTTATTAAGATTTTTACTGAATCTATTACTATACTATATTATTTAAGAGGATTTGCATTTGATTTCATAGTATAATTTTGATATGACTTTAACTGGAAAAGCTCCAGTTAATATGAATTAGTCCAAGATCTCACATATTTTGTTCCTAAATTAGCAAAGAGATTCTGTCTTTAACTTGAATGGGAAGACTGGTTTGGCCTCAATAGCTGCCTAAATAGCTTCCAGCAACACTGAAAGAAAATGTGAAAATATTAATATTATCCTAAAGAAACAAACAAAACCCCAAAGAATGTGGTACTTTATAGGATGGTTTCAATCAAGCTGAAGGTGTTTTTTTTACATCACTTTATATAAAAGGTGTCATAATGTCCTTTTTTTTAAATTCGATTTTTAAAATTATTCACCTTTTTGAAGATACATCTGAATAATTTTTATGAACTATGAAATATCACTGTTTTCATAGAAGTATTTAGAAACCTCATTAAAGTATTAAACTCATGCAAAACACAGTAAGAAAACCTATTTTTTCTTTTAGTTATCAGAAACATTAAATAAACACAACTAGTGATATCATCATAAAATGCTCTCGGAGTATTCACCATTAATATTATTTTGATAGGCTCTTGAATGACTGAAACTGCTGGGCTTTTTCACAGCTTTTGAAAACATTTTATTGTTTCAGTGACTGAGCTCTGTGGAATCCTAAGTTACAAATTCCTATAAGTGTCGTTAAAGCCATTCTCATCCATTGTATATAAGTGTCAGAAATATTTTTAGAGACCTGAAAAATCTATTAAACTTCCAGCTGAAAATGTATCTTAAGCTGCAAGTCAAACTCCCAGCAATCATAAAGTGGTTAATACGTTTATATTTGAGAAGCTGTAAAATGCGAGAACACTGCTGGGAACTTGAAATTGAAATTAGTTGAAGAATGCTCCTGGTGACATGGACCTTATTTTAAGTAAGAGCTGGTCAAAATGCAGTAGTTGAGCATTGCAAAATATGGCATCAACGTTACTGACTGTGGGTGTTTCTGTTTTGTAAAAGTTGCCCAACATTTTATTCTGGGAATATTCATATTCCTTGTCTTACAGAAGATGACAGAACATATGAACCTGTAGTCTTCAGAAAAATGTTTGAAGAATCTTATAAATTGGTTTTGTGTGGGGTAGACACCCCTTCATTATGCAAGGCCGGTTTTCTAAATTGAAGGTCACATGCTTTGACTTAGTCACAGTATCTCATGTTTTCTTTCACAATGATCCTCTGTCATATGTGGCATTGCCTGAGGAACTCCAGTAGTCTGATACCTGCATCAGGGATCTGTAAATGTTCTTGAATTTAAAATATGTTGTGAGTGATTAGAAATAAAAAGTAAGTGACAATACTCCCTGGAAAAAAAGAAAAGGAAAAAGAGACGAAGGGAAGGGAAGGGAAGGGAAGGGAAGGGAAGGGAAGGGAAGGGAAGGGAAGGGAAGGGAAGGGAAGGGAAGGGAAGGGAAGGGAAGGGAAGGGAAGGGAAGGGAAGGGAAGGGAAGGGAAGGGAAGGGAAGGGAAGGGAAGGGAAGGTAGTAGAAATTATTTCACTAAATAGAACAGTATTACTACATGTGGTTGTTATAAATGTAAAGCTCTGAAATCCAAGAGGTAACCATGAAAGTCAATTGTAGACACATACACTTTCAAAGGCAGTTACATTGGATTCAGACAGGTGTGACAACAGCAAATAACCTTTTTTTTTTGTTTTTTGAGAATAGCCATAAAAACAAAAGGCTAAAGTCTTTTCAGATGTTCAATTTTAGAAATAATTAAATGGAATATACAGACAAAATATATTTATAAATTACACTTTCACTGAAAGTGTCATGAGGTCAAATAATAACCAGGATCATATACAGTCAGACTAGTTTCTAATTCTGTTCATACAGATTATATAAAGAGTAAAGGTTAACCTGTGGGCTGTAAACTATATTCTAATTATATGAGTACATAAATCAATAAGTCTGAAAGCATATAAATGATGTTAGAGGAACACAACAGATGACAAAGCAGGAACCAGGAGCACCACAATGATTAAAAGGCTGTGCTGATTTTGGCTGGGATAGAGTTAATTTTCTTGCTAGTGGCTAGCATGGGGCTACGTGTTGGATTTGTGCTGGAAACAGTGTTGGTAACACAGGGATGTTTTAGTTATTGCTGAGCAATGCTAACACAGAGTCAGAGCCTTTTCTGCTTCTCACTCCACCCCACCAGCAAGTAGGCTGGAAGTGCACAAGAAGCTGGGAGGGAACACAGCCAGGACAGCTGAACCCAACTGAACAAAGAGATATTCCATACCATATGATGTCATGCTCAGCATATAAAGCTGGGGGAAGAAGAATCATAGAATCATAGAATCATAGAATGGTTAGAGTTGGAAGGGACCTTAAAGATCATCGAGTTCCAACCCCCCTGTCATGGGCAGGGACACCTCCACTAGAGCAGGTTGCTCAAAGCCCTATCCAGCCTGGCCTTGAAGACTTCCAGGGAAGGGGCATCCACAACTTCCCTGGGCAAACTGTTCCAGTGCTTCACCACCCTCACAGTAAAGAATTTCCTCCTCATATCTAATCTAAATCTCCCCTCTTCCCATTTAAAACCATTACCCCTTGTCCTGTCACTATACTTCCTGACAAAGAGTCCCTCTCCAGTTCTCCTGGAGGCTCCCTTCAGATATTGGAAGGCTGTTATGAGGTCTCCCCAGAGCCTTCTCTTCTCCAGGCTGAACAACCCCAGCTCTCTCAGCCTGTCTTTATAGGAGAGGTGCTCCATCCCTCTGATCATCTTCGTGGCCCTTCACTGGACCCGTTCCAACAGGTCCATGTCCTTCCTGTGTTGAGGACTCCAAAGCTGGACACAGTATTCCAGGTGGGGTCTCACGAGCGCAGAGTAGAGGGGTAGAATCATGTCCCGCGACCTGCTGGCCACACTTCTCTTGATGCAGCCCAGGATGCGGTTGGCTTTCTGGGCTGCCAGCACACATTGCCGGTTCATGTTGAGCTTCTCGTCCACCAACACCCCCAAGTCCTTCTCCTCAGGGCTGGTCTCTAGCCATTCTCCACTCAACCTGTATTTGTGCCTGGGATTGCCATGTCCCAGGTGTAAGAAAAAGGAAGTGAGCTGATACATCCACTGGAGAACCAAGGAGTGATCAGCAAGACTTGCTTAGCTTTTAATAGTCCCATATTACCAGTGCAAATGTCTGACTAGGTTGGAGGTTAATAATAGACTATTGTGGCCTGAATGAATCACAGAATCATAGAATGGTCCGGGCCAGAAGGGACCTCCAAAGGTCATCTAGTCCGACCTCCCTGCAGTCAGCAGGGACACCCCCAACTAGACCAGGTTGCCCAGGGCCTCATCGAGCCTCACCTTGAATACCTCCAGGGTATTACTGGAGGGACCCTGGAGGGTCCCTCCAGGGTACTACTCCAGGGTATTACCTCCAGGGAAGGGGCCTCAACCACCTCCCTGGGAAACCTGTTCCAGTGTTCCACCACCCTCATAGTAAAGAACTTGTTCCTAATATCCAATCTAAATCCGCTCTTCTCCAGATTAAAGCTATTACCCCTCGTCCTGTCACTGCAGGCCTTTGCAAACAGACTGTCTCCAGCCTTCCTGTAGGCCCCCCTCAGGTACTGGAAGGCTGCTATGAGGTCTCCCTGGAGCCTCCTCTTCCCCAGTCTGAACAACCCCAGCTCCCTCAGCCTGTCCTCATAGCAGAGGTGCTCCAATCCCCTGATCATTTTCGTGGCCCTCCTCTGGGCCTGCTCCATCAGGTCCATGTCCTTCCTATATTGAGGGCTCCAGACCTGTACACAGTACTCAGGTGAGGTCTCACCAGAGCAGAGTAAAGTGGCAGAATCACCTCTCTGAATCTGCTAGCAATGCATCTTTTGATGTGGCCCAGGATGTGATTGGCCTTCTGGGCTGCAAGTGCACATTGCCTGCTCATGTCCAGCTTCTCATCCATCAGCACACCCAAGTCCCTTTCCTCAGGGCTGCTTTCTAATACCTCATCCCCCAGTCTGTATTTATACAGAGGATTGTTTTGGCCCAGGTGCAGAACCCTGCACTTGCTCTTGTTGAACCTCATGAGGTTCACCTGGGCCCACCTCTCCAGCCTGTCCAGGTCCCTCTGGATGACATCCCGTCCCTCTGGTGTATCCACAACACCACACAGCTTGGTGTCATCTGCAAACTTGCTGATGGTGCACTCAATCCCTCTGGCTACATCATTGGTAAAAATGTTGAACAGTACCAGTCCCAGCACCAGAATGAAGAGATGCCACCACTGAGTGATGCTGTACCAGACATGTTAGAGCTCCAATAGGAACTGGAGTCAAAGGCAGCTGAGTGGTATGCTATGATTGACATTGCCAATGAGTTTTTTTTCAATTCCTTTGTCAGCAGAGTGTGGGGTCACAGTTTACTTTCACATGGAGGGGTGTCCAATACACCTGGAATTGACTGTCCCAGGGGTAGAAGCACAGCCCTACCATTTGTCATGGACTACCAAACTGCACTGGGAAAGGGTGATGCCCCTGAACGTCTACAACACATCAATGACATCATCGTGTGGGACAACAAGGCAGAAGAAACGTTTGAGAAGGTAAAAAAAGTAACTAAGATTTTTCTGAAAGCTGAAGGACCAATTCAGATACCCAATACAGGCATCTACAAATGCCTTTTAGGGCACCTTAGCCTGTTCCTCCTGGATTCCAGTCACTGGTCTAAAAAGTGTAGATTTCCTATAAGCCTTGTATTTTACCTGCCATCTTACATGCATGTCTTCAATACCTGGAGTATTTCAGATGTTACAAGTTGTCTTAGTGTGGGTAACTGAACTGAACCCCACATGTTATTGATGCCTCTTGGAAAAGCTGTATGATGTTTCATAAGGAATGTGAACTAGGTCTAGAGTTGTGAAAGCTTTTTTTTTTAAACCTATCCAAATAGCTATCATTCTATACTAAATGATGTAACTTTCAGACTTATTTCTATGCACCTTATGAAATATATAGAACACACTGATATTCTACAGCACCTTCCAGTGAGTTTGGGAAAACCTGTATGTGCACCATTCAAAGGAAAGTGAGAGACATTTTATGACGAGAGTAGAGATACAACGCAACAGTAACTGAAAATGAAGATGTCAGACTACACTGAGCCAGGATTGAATTCCGTATTAAACAGAACACTCCTCACTTTTTTTTAATAGTATATTTTAATAATATATTTTAATAATATAATTTCTATTACAAACTTCAAAGGATTTATATAAATTATATTCCACATGGATAAATTGATTACTCAAGGCTGGCAAATTAACCAGTCAGAAATATTTGTTATGTGAGTAAGCCATCAAGGTTTAACGGATGGGTTTAGGGGGCCTTATCCCTCCTACCAGGACTAATTCTGTTATTGTATTGCAGTTTTTTGATGGGAATCTATTTTAAAATATATATACAGAATGAAATCAGTTTGAATCTTGCTCATTAACAGTAGCTATCAATATCAAATATCAATCACCTTTCTTAATTTTTTTTTAATTTTGAGAATGTCGTAAGTAAAATTATCTTTGTTAGAAACTCTTATCAAAATGACACAGGACAAAAACATTGAATAGATAGCAACAAGACGCATTTGTCCAATGTAATCTGATAAAGGTGAAGGAATCTGTTAATGCAATAGTTGCCTGATTCAATGGAAAGTCCAAAAGGTGTATAGGGCTTTTGTGTATTTTTTCTTAATATTTACTTTATGTTACTACAAATAGTGGGAATTAGCACAAAATACTTATTCTTTCGATAACAAGATCCTTACTGACATCTAAACAATCCTTAACTTCAGAGTTTTTCATTGCTAGATCATATAGTAAAGCTGATTTGCATTTTAGATTATGTCTTTTGGAAATCAGACAATTTATTTGTGACAACCAGCTATGAGAAGCTGCAATTTTCTTGTTGAGGGACCCAAGTTAATAGAAGTGCAGAACACAGTCTCTGAGAAGATTTTCTACTCTCAGGCCTAAACTACTACATAGTGAGAGATAGCCTTTCAGTTGTTAGCTGCTCAGTTTTAAATGGTTTGTTGTTCTGGACAAAGAATGTTGAGTGTTCTTAGATGTCAAGGTTGGCTCCAAGTGATAATGAGCACAAACTAAGGAATGTGTCTGAGGAACACATTGCCCGGTTCCTATATAAAGCTCCAGCTAAAGGAATAACTTTGCAGGACAATGAGCAAGCCTTTGAGTTGGATGTTTTTTAATTGCAGCACTGAGGGAAAGCATTGACAAGAAAGGTAGGGTAGCTGAAATCATTGGAAATCTATAAGATTTGGAATTCTATAAGAGCAGAAAAGATGAGCTCACTGCATGTGGTGACATTACATCATGAGATAACACATATTCCCACAACTAGGAAAATGAATAGAATTATACTTATTATAAGAATCACAAAAGAATATTAGCAGTAATAAAAAAAGATTTCACACATAAAGTTGTTGGCCAAATATCAGACAAATAATTTAAATAATGAAAATGAAGGTACTACATACGCAGTTGTGATCATGACCAATGTACAATAAGAGGATAAGCTGTTTTTTCTGAGTGTTAGAAAATTTCTGTGAAACTCAGGGTCTCATGGCAGTGCACCCTTGTGCACCCAAGGAGGCATTTCTCTGTCTCTTTGGTACACCGGAGTTTCACTAGATGCATCTGCCAGGAGACCCAGAATATAAAGCATTTTCTTACCTAAACAAAAGGAAATGCCATTTTAAAGGCTGAAGAATTATCTCGTCTGGGTCCCATCTGCTGCACAAGGAAAATGCAACAGATCTCTTGCACCTCCTATACCATATCTTTGGCCTTGGACAGACAGAATAGATGGCATCACAATGGATTTTAAGCACCTCTCTTTGGGCAACTGAATCCTGGCTAGTCATGCCACCTATTTTTCTCCAAGAATAAACAGGGATCATTGAGAAACAGTCTTCCCAATTCAGAGGGCTAAAGTTAGGAAGTGGAAATACCATTCCATGTTTCACTGAATTTCACTGAATTTCACTGAATTTTTTTAGAGTTGGAAGGGACCATATAGATCATCTAGTCCAACTCCCCTGCTGAAGCAGGATTGCTTAGAGAATGCTACTCAGGACTGCATCCAGGCGGGTCTTGAAAGTCTCCAAAGAAGGGGACTCCACAACCTCCCTGGGCAGCCTGTTCCAGGGCTCTGTCACCCTCACCGTGAAGAAATTCTTCCTCATATTCGAGTGGAACCTCCTATGTTCCAACTTGTGCCCGTTGCCCCTCGTCCTGTCACTGGGAACTACTGAAAAGAGTCTGGCTCCCTCCTCCTTCAACCCACCCTTGAGATACTTATAGGCGTTAATAAGGTCTCCCCTCAGCCTTCTCTTCTCCAGACTAAAGAGTCCCAGCTCTCTTAGCCTTTCCTCATAAGGGAGATGCTCCAATCCCTTAATCATCTTTGTTGCCCTTCGCTGGACTCTTTCCAGTAGTTCCCTATCCCTCTTGAATTGGGGAGCCCAGAACTGGATGCAATACTCCAGTTGTGGCCTCACCAGTGCAGAGTAGAGGGGGAGAATGACTTCCCTCGACCTACTAGCCACACTCTTCCCTATGCAGCCCAGTTCCTTAACTCCTGTTCAGAAGACAATTTTGGAAACCACTTGCATGTCTGAAGAACAGAATAATGTTGTAAACACCAAGATTAGCATTTATAATACTATTTACGCTTGTCTTGCTTTAGAGTAAGTCTATCAGAACTGTACATTTACGTTCAGGTTGCATAATAATGTGAAAATTACCATGGAATCACAGGAACATGGCAATAGCCTCTCTAACCAGCATTCCACAGATGTTTTTAAAAAAAACACTTCTGGTACTAACTTGTAGGGGCTCGCTATCCTGGATAACATTTTATAAGGATTTTTAAAAGTATAGAATAATTATACATTTTAACATTTTAACTTCATTTTTAGTGTTGGTTTTTTTTTTTTTTTCTTTTTTTTTCTGACATACCCCAAAGTTTCACTTTGGAGATTCTTTTTCCTTTCATTATTATTAACTTAGCTGTTATGGTAAGAGCTATTGTCAGTCAGGATCAGATACCTGTTGTTCTAGGGGTTGAAATCACTGAGAGTAAAGCTTTACACAGTTTAGCTCCAAGCAAATGTCGTGACACATTTCTGCGCAGCCTCCATAACTGTCAGTAAAATGAGAGTTCCAACTGCAAATGGTAGCCTCAGGTGTATTGTTAGAAACTTTGCTATTGCATTAGAGATTCGGGATCCATTAGGTAATGAATGGATTACTCTGAGCAACTAGAGAAGATTAATTGGTTATTGTTTGTAAATTGCTTTGCAGATAGTAAGTCTCATATAAGTGCTCTCTATTACTGTTATTAATGGACTATTTTTATCTGCAGTGGATATCTCGTTTCACCATTGTTCGTATACATAAAGAGAAACTGTAATACTTTCATTCAGACCAGCATTCAGAACTTCAAAAGAAATTACTTTTAAGCCTGAATAGACTGCTTAATGTTTATCAAGGATGAGGTAACGTGACTGTAAAGAAAGGAAAGAATTCGTACAAAAATGTATTTAAAATACTTAAAG
Organism: Numenius arquata; assembly: GCF_964106895.1. Lineage (NCBI taxonomy): Eukaryota > Metazoa > Chordata > Aves > Charadriiformes > Scolopacidae > Numenius > Numenius arquata. The sequence continues at coordinate 97,623,389 of NC_133576.1, forward strand.
AGAGATGCTTTGCTAACAGGAAATTTTCAAATATGACCCAGAAATTTATAAAACAAGAAGTCCTTAAAAGTCCAGCCAAAAGCTTTTGTCATATCTTCTCTATAAAAATCCAGTCATAAGCTTTTGTCATATTTTCTCTATGTCCTTAATTCTTCTAGAAATACATGCCTTCCTGACTAATATTTTACAGGATATTATCATAGTGCCACTACTTAAAAGATTTAAAGAATCTTTGTTTGAGAAAGAATAAGGAATAGATTGACAATTATAACACACTGATCAGAAATCTTACTCTTAAGAAAAAATATCTTTTACTATGGTTACATTTTTTCATCTGCCATGAACAATAGAATAACTTGTCTATTACTGAACTTAATTTCTGAAGATCTTGTGTCAGACATTCAAGAGTGTTCAGGTGCAAACTGATATTTACAGAAGAAACTGACAAAAAAGGCTATTAGCAAACCTGTGCCTAAATATCTTTTCATCCTCAGTCTCATGTGCCTAACATAATACTCTAGACTATTCTCATTCCTGTAAGGTTACACGGACTCTTATATTCTCTGATAAGTAATTCCTAGAAAAAAACAAAGTATGACTCCATTAAATATTGTTATGTTCTTATGTAAGCAACAACGTAATTTAGAGACTTGGTAAACCACCACCCATATCTAGAAAGTAAATGAATATAAAAGATACTTAGCAGTGAAAAGAACTTATAGCTAACCTATGGATATGGTCCACTGCGTGTTTGCTTTGCCTCCTATGCCATTTTAGTAATGTATACTATCATCTTAGGCTCTGTTCTTTGCTAATATGACTGTAAGTCTTTGAGACGACAGCAGGCTCACACCTGGCCCACTAAGCACATAGATTGGAGATCTGTTTGCACCCCCACATGCAGAATATTTAAGAGATAAGACATGAATCCTCATTTAAGATATAATACACAAATTATTTTCTCATAGGTAGCAGAAAGAAAACAAGAAATACATCTACATTGCTATCAGTGTTATCTCAACATCATTTTAGGGTAGACATACATTTTTCAACCTCTTTCAAATTCAGATAACTGGCAGAGCAGCCACATCACACTTAGCTAAATCCTAAGCATCTCTAGTTACTTCAGCAGATTCTTGCCATTCCAGCAGTGAAAGATCAGGTTTGTTGAGTCCATAGGCAATTGTTTCACTAACTGCACAGAAGCTCCCATCACTCAGACACACTTAAGTGCAGAATCACAACTTAGTGTCAGAACTACATCTTTGGACACTGTTCATTCCTAATGATGGTTCAGGTTAAAACTAGATCATGTATGTGTCACAGAACAGTGTATTTCATTCTTTAAATTATTTGAAACAGTCAAAACCCAAATGCATACTATGTCTTTCACTTCAGTGATGGTATTTTTCGGGTGCTACAAAAGTGCTGTAACTTCATCTGTATAATTCAGCAATACATTTAAGTCAGATTCTCTGTATTGGATTTTTCAGTTATACAATTCAGTGTTTGGAAGAATCCCAATTATCTGATGTTGAAAATATTGATGAGGTGCTAAACTGCTGTGGTGGCAAAATCTGCTCAAGCCTTTTACAATATTAGATACATATCGTGATGCCTAATATTGTAGTGTCATAGGTAACTTTCCCATTACATAGCATGTTCCTGTTATAAATGTGATTTCTGACATTTTTTGCTAAATACTGTCAGAAATAATCCATCATTGAACATCTTTTAGATTATCCTTTAGGATTCCTTTGAGATTCTGTTAATTTATCACACATGTAAATGTGCATCATATGATATTATTCATTTTAAGGAAGTTGTTTCAGGGTATTTTCAGTAGAAATAAATGCATAAACAAACAAGTACGTAACTATTGGAAAGTCTTTGTGTGTTGAATGGATGAAATTTCCTACATGAATAAAATTCATTAGTTTGTAGAAAAGCACTGACATTAGGTTTCTGATATGCAGCTAAGCAATTCCATCCGAAATTTCCATACTTCTGCAAATAAAAAACAAACAAAAAAGGTCTGATATCTTAAAAATGTAAAATATAGAAAAAAGCATATGCAGTATTTTACGCCTTTTCTATGGCAAGAATGGAAGCACTTCTTTGTTGTAAACATATGAATGAACAGAAGATAAAAACGTGCTTTAAGACAGTTCAGGAATAGCCTGTTCATTGCACCTTTCATATTTGCAATTTAAGCCTTAATTTTGCTTCCCACTTTGTGATTGGGTTCCAGGGAAATATATTGTAATTTACCATTGTTAATGAGTTATTTTGGGGAAGGAGAGGAAAAGGTACTTTAAATGGGTGTGAAAGACGATACTTACTGCTAAACAATGAAGGAAGACGGCTATAATGTCTGGAGGAGTGCAGCATTACAAAACATAGTGTTCTTAGCTCTTTATTTCTGTACCTAGTGCAGTCATTTCTAGCTGTGCAAAGACGGTCTATCAGAGTGTTAGTATAGTATATTTTGCTTTAAATAACAAGGAAGAAACAGACTTGATGTTTGCAAGGACCAATACACCAACTGTGACAATAGGTGGTTTGTAATGACAATGCTACAGAAGTGTTTTGAAAAAGTTAAGTTAAAGCAAAACTCTCTAAGTTTATAGTATTACTCTTCCCAGTCAATTGGTAATGTTTTTTTGAATCAGTGGTAGATAAACAAGTAGATAGTTTAGGTGTATTTCTCATGTGTTATTTTCCCTTGCAGGTTACCTAGACAGAGAATAAATCTTGACATACAACAGATATAAGATGTCAATTAAAGTATTGAAGAATTCAAAACAGGAAACAGAAGATAAAACTCCAGCTTCACTTTCCTTGAATAAAGGCATTGAGGATGATGGGAAATTCATATGACATAGAGAAAGACAGAATTAGACCCATTCTCTTGGTTTTTTTGAAAGCAAGTAACAGGATGTTTGAGGACTGATTTTACATTACAGTTTGGGCTCAGTGAGTCTCAAGGTTTAAAAGTTACAGTTATTATTCATCTATTCTTTGAGAATGATTTTTAATCACCCAAACAGATCCTGTACAATTAACATATATTTATCCAGAATAAAGGTAAATGTGCTTGCTAAAAGTTAGAAAATAACTGCTAAATTCAAGTAAACAAGGGAAGTCCCCCAGAGAACAGTGCTCTGTTTTTTACCATGTATTTTAGAAGATTTTGTCTGCTGTATGCAGAAAAATTAAAAACTTGTGGTATCACAGGCAGAAATGATTTGTCAGAAGTATGGCACTAGCTGGTAACAGAATTTCTAAATAAAACATAGATGCCAGGAGTTAAAGGAAATGCTTTGTGGAAAGCAACTTACCACATGTGTATGAATTCCTAATTACTCTGGTCCATGGACACTCTTGGCACTACAGTTCCCAGAATTAAATTATTTTCCATAAACCAAAGAAACAACCTTTATGTCTTTATATCCTCTCAAAAGCTGTGATAATGCAACAAAATTAAATTGTTGCTAAGCGTGTTTCCTCAGAAAAAGGCTTAAATATATACATTGTAGTGGCAGGTTGCTGGCAAATTTATATTCATATTTGCATTCACTAACATACAATGAAGAGGTGAATTTAAGTAAGCGGGACTGTCATTTTCTTCCTAAAATGGGTGATACAGAAATACTATTTTGTAAGAATGAAAATAAAAACTCTGGCATCCGTTAAGAGGAAGAAAGCATCTGACATTGATCACCCACTGAAATTAATCGTTATTTAATTTATTTTAGTATATTTTATTCACTTTCACAAGACTAGGAAATTTGGTTCTGGAGAAGAAATTGGTTAATATATATGCTTTCATCATTAGGAATCTGAATACAGCACTGGCAAGTTCAGTGTAGGAATCTAGATGGATTAATAGTGATCAGAGAACTTCCTGCTGTTTGTATAGGTATTAGAATAGGATGCAGAAATTAGATGAGGCCGGACAACCACACATACTCATAAGTTGCTGTATGGAATTCAAGCATTTCACTCAATTTTAGAGTGCTAGATAAAGTACTCTGGTGCTATATTAAGTCACTTGTAGGCCAAGATGATTTCAGAATTCTGATGAAATGAGCCACATACAGAAACATATTAGGAAGCATTTAGTAACTCTTAGTGCACCACCACTTCAGTCCTTGATTAAGCTTTGTGTAGGACATAAGGATTTGCATGTCCATTAATAGTTCCTAAGCAATAGCTCAGTTATACTTTTTTCCTCTGTCTACAACTTTTTCTCATCAGCGCTTTTATCTTATTTTTGTGATGTGAAAACATTTGCTAAACAAGAGTTCTTAAACAAAACTCTTGATAGTGGTTTGCTATACATAATACTCAAGTCAGGAAATTGGACATATTAACCACAAGAAGTTTCCTTCCTCTTGACTGGTGGTTTAGTAAGTATTTGTGAATGTCTGCCATATATCAGACACAGAATTCTTAACAAAATAAAATAATTTAGAGAGCTTGTCAATTATATGATAAATATTTCAAACAGAAGAAATGTAAGGAGGGGGTAAGAGACAGTATGTTAACTAATAAGTTCAACAAAGTAAGTCTCCTGTCTGGATATCTTCCAAATATCAGTCAAGATATAGAAAAAAGAAGTATTTTTAGGCTTGAGAGTAGAATCATGTTCTTTGTATGGATTGGTATGGATTGAAGAACACAATCTTTATTCCCACCATTTTAAAGTATGGATTTTAGAGATTTCAACATAGGACATCAACTCATATTACTGTAATCATGCTAACACACAGAACACTGAAAATGAACCTTATTTGATTTGATGGCTCATTACTTGCTTTCACAAAAGTGCTCTGAGAATACAGCATATCAAATTAAAACACACATACAATGCAGGTTTTTGAAAAGGTCTCGAAATGATTCTGAGAAAGGAGAGTATAGTCTATGTACACCTAACTATTGAGTGCAAATACCGCATCAGTGATATTCATCAAGCTAAAGAGAAATACACTGATGAATGTTTCTTATATTATAACAAAAAATGGATGTGTGTGTGTGGCATTTCTCAATGGAATATGAAAGGGATTTCCCAGTTTCATGGGGTACGTATCAGCCTGTATACTGGCCATGTTTTCCACTCTGTACTACCTTGAAAGACTTGTGCACCACAAAGCGCACCCCAGGCATGTACATCAAACAGTATTACCCCATGGTCTTGACCTTTATGCTGCATGCTGTTTTCCTCACACAGTATTGCCATAAGCACCGTACTTCCACACTCACCATCTTCATCTCACATTATTATATCACAGTCACTATTTTCAGAAGCCTTAATCTGCCCCACACTCCTCCTACCTGGCAGCACTCCCTTATAGAAAGAGCATTTTTTGAGAAAAGTGCATGTATCTTCTGGGATCAACCATAGTATCTGTTTGAAGAGTTTTCTTGTAAAACATCAACTTGCTATCTAGGGATCTCCCTTTGATTTCAAGTTTTACTTTAGAGACTGAGAATTTAAAATATAGGCTTTAATAATCTGAATTCTAAACACAAATATTTTATTAGCTGCAGTCCCATCATGGTTTCAGTTGGGATAGAGTTAACTTTTTTACTAGTAGCTGGTATAGTTCTATGTTTTGGATTTTGGGTGAGAAATGCTTTTGATAGACCACTGGTGTTTATAGTTGTTGCTAGGCAGTCAAGTAGGCTGGGGGTGTACAAAAAGTTGGGAAGCTACACAGCCGGGACAGCTGACCCCAATTGACCAAAGAGATATTCCGTACCATGTGACGTCATGGTCATTATATAAAGCTGGAGGAAGAAGAAGGAAGGAGGGATGTTCGGAGTGATGGTGTTTGTCTTCCCAAGTAACCCTGCTTTCCTGGAGATGGCTGAAGACCTCCCTGCTGATGGGAAGCAGTGAATTAATTCTTTATTTCACTTTGCTCGCACTTGCAGCTTTTGCTTGGTTTAATGAACTGTCTTTATCTCAACCCATGAGTTTTCCCACTTTTACTTTTCTGATTCTCTCCCCAGTCCAACTAGGGGGAGATAGCGAGTGGCTGCATGGTCCTAGCTGCTGACTGGGGTTAAACCACAACAAGTGCATATAAATATTTCTTTACAAAAATGTAACAACAGTTACAAATTGTTCTTGGAGGTGGATACCAGATCTGTCATTGTATTTGCTGTGTTCTGACACCATCCACTGGACTAGCCCAATTTAGAGAACAGGAATAGGAGGGTACCTAATTTCTGTCTCTGTTAAAATTCTGTTTGAGATGACCAGGTTCTGACAGGCGCAGACCAACTTCAGAACACAATGAAGTGCAACTCGAAGGAGTTTAGACAACTCCAGAGAAAGGCCAAAATTTTCATCCCAAATGCATGATTTTTAGAATATGGTTTTGATCATGGACACCTAAATTTTACATGTGTGCTATTAGTTACTATTATTTTATTTCTAGCTCATTGGATTCAAGCATATATTGTAGTACTGAAAATAGCACAGAATATAACTTAAAAATGAAAACTTCCTTACCACATATTTCAAATCTCCTTTTGCTCTATATATTCTTGTGTTAAGATCCTCAAAACGTGGTGTAGTTCTAGAAACCTGGATTGCTTGCTGAACATAAAATTTTTTAACAGAGAAAATGACATTATTGAATTCAATGGCAGACGATACCGTTGTGAATCTGCCCAGAAACTTCTGGAACCAGATCACCGAATTTGGGGAGTTACAAAATGCCAGCTAGTGTCAGTATGGTCTTCCCGATCATGGAGCCTATGGAGCCTTTTCTTTCCACACATGCATATGAAGAAAACTGGAAAGATAATATATAAGAAAGGCATGAGTTACATAAATGTGCAACTTCAATTCCTGTCTGAGCTTGGTAAAATAAAGAAAGTAGTAATGGGAAGAGTCATATAGAAGATTCATCTTGATAATAAAGGTGATTGCTTAGGTGCCTGATAGCTGTGGATTTCAGCCTTTTACATAAGGACACAAAGGGTCCATTTCAGTTGCTCCAAAATAGGTGGCTACTGCCAATTAAGATGATTTAAGACATCTGAGTTAACTCCATGGAGCTATGAGATATGACACAGGATTGAACTCCTCTACAGAAGCAGCTGGAGGCCAAGTGGGTTACTTGAGGGCATCTCAAATGACTGACTCAAACTGAACTGAACTGAAATCATAAGCTGCAATACAGCTCCATGCTAAGACACCTGAATTTATACATGCCTATGTGAGCCAGATGCTAAAAATTAAGTTATAGACAAATGAATACCTAAACAAGTCAGCCAACGGAGACTAGAAGGCATTTCAGTTGACCAGCTTCTAGCGTCTACCTGAGGGGAAACCCTTTAGGCTCCATTTACTGTATTGCCTATATCTTGACTGCATAGGAAGCTTAGACACAGAGCTGACATCTAGACATTGACATACAGACATCTATATTTAGACGTCTTAATCTGAAGCTGCTTGCATAAATGTGGAATTGAAAGCAGGAAGGAAAAGAACTCCAGAGGAGAGAAGAGAGATCCATAAGATTTCAAAGAAAATCAGAAATAGTAAAAGAGGTACATTAAGGGAAGGACTAATTTTTATATTTTATCAACATGTGCTGTATACATTACTTAAACTAGTGTCAAAAGGGTAAATACGGCATATTGATACATGGTGCTTTAGTAGAATAGTTCAATCAGCTCAGCTGACTAAAGGAAGTTCAGAAATTAAAAAAAATAAACAATGGCATGTAACTGATATCAGTGAGCCAAATTCTATTTTTGATGGATTAATTAAAGATAGATTGAAATATGTATGAAGATGTGGAAATCAAGAAACAGGAATAAAAATGAGTATCTGTAAGTGAAGAAAGACTTAAGAAAAAAAGCATGAAAGAAAAAAAAGTGAGTTTTAAAGCCTAGAGTTACCTCACACCATAAAATAAATAAAAAGACAAACAGACATTATCTGCTGGTAGCATTCTATCATACAAAGGAAAATTCAACCCACCTTCTCTACCAGAAGTGAATTGAATTTATATTAAATAAGATGTGGTATAAATTACTTGAAAAAGATTCTACATTACTTAGGGAGCTGAAAAAAAAATTGAATGCAAGTATGTGAAAAAATAAAAGACCAGTAATTGAATATTTCTGAACAGATTAGAGGAAACATCGCGAGAGTCAGCCAGTTTTACAGGATAGAGAATCCTCACAAATAACAAATTTAGTATAGAAATCTTATTAGAAAAATTAAATGTACTTGGACTAGACAATACAGAAGCAAGCAAAATTTGCACACTTGAAGTATGAAACATTCCTTGTTTGTGGGCAGTTTGGGCTTGCAGTAAAGTCAATAGAAGTCAACGTACTAATCACCTTGTAGAATTGGACAGATGGTGTATATTGTGTGCAGTTCATATTTTATTTAATTCTCTGGCAGAGGAAAAGAATTACAGGTCAATATTTGTCAGGAAGTGCTGCAGCTAATGAGAAAGTAAAGGAGAATAATGTGTATGAGCTTTTTACTTTCTTTTTACTTGGAAAGCTAGTGACTCTGTTAATTAAACAAATGCAATATATCCAAATGAGAGGTTTTCAAGCAATGGAGAAACCTAAATTATGTATTTCTACCACGTATATCAATTTTAGTGGTGATCTCACTGCAGAAAACTTTTTAGGTTTTAGTAAAAATACTGGTAATATTAATTACCTCTTTATTAACCAGTGCTTATCACAGAATCACAGAATCTTCTTGGTTGAAAGGGACCTTTGAGATCATCGAGTCTAACCAACAAAAAAAACCCAAACAAAAACCAAAAAACCACAACACCAAAACCAAACCAAACCAAACACCCACAACCCCACACCACACCCACCCACAAACAGATGCAAACCAACAGTCTCGGGCATTAGAGCATGCCCTGAAGTGCCATGTCTACATGTTTCTTAAATACCTCCAGGGATGACGACTCCACCACCTCCCTGGGCAGGGTGTTCCAGTGCCTGATCGCTCTCTCAGGAAAGTAATTCTTTCTAATACCTAATCTAAACCTCCCCTGCCTCAACTTCAGACCATTTCCTCTGGTCCTGTCATTATTCACTTGGGAGAAGAGGCCAACACCCACCTCTCTACAACCTCCTTTCAGGTAGTTGTAGAGGGCAATGAGGTCCCCCCTCAGCCTCCTCTTCTCCAAACTAAACATGCCCAGTTCCCTCAGCCTCTCCTCATAGGACTTGTTCTCCAGACCCCTCACCAGCTTGGTGGCTCTCCTCTGGACATGCTCCAGCAGCTCAATGTCCTTCCTGTAGTGAGGGGCCCAGAACTGAACACAGTACTCGAGGTGAGGCCTCACCAGTGCCGAGTACAGAGGCACGATCACTTCCCTATTCCTGCTGGCCACGCTATTCCTGATGCAAGCCAGGATGCCGTTGGCCTTCTTGGCCACCTGGGCACACTGCTGGCTCATGTTAAGCCGGCTGTCCACCAACACCCCCAGGTCCTTTTCTGCTGGGCAGCTTTCCAGCCACTCTTCCCCAAGCCTGTAGCGCTGCCTGGGGTTGTTGTGACCAAAATGCAGGACCCGGCACTTGGCCTTATTAAACCTCATCCCATTGGCCTTGGCCCATTGATCCAACCTGTCCAGGTCCCTCTGTAGAGCCTGCTGACCCTCAAGCAGATCAACACTCCCACCTAGCTTGGTGTCATCTGCAAACTTACTGAGGGTGCTCTCAATCCCCTTATCCAGATCATCAATAAAGATATTAATCAGGACTGGACCCAAAACTGAGCCCTGAGGGACACCACTGGTGGCTGGCTGCCAACTGGATTTCACCCCATTAATTACAACTCTCTGGGCACGGCCATCCAGCCAGTTTTTTACCCAGTGAAGAGTACACTTGTCTATGCCATGATTTGTCAGCTTCTCCAGCAGAATGCTGTGGGGGACGGTGTCAAAGGCCTTACCAAAGTCCAGGTAGACAACGTCCACAGCCTTCCCCACATCGAGAAGGTGGGTCACATGGTCATAGAAAGAGATCAAGTTGGTTAAGCAGGACCTCCCTTTCCTAAACCCATGATGGCTGGCCCTCATCCCTCGGCTGCCCTGCACTTGCCGTGAGAGCTCACTCAAGATGATCCTCTCCATGATCTTTCCCGGTACCAAGGTCAGGCTGACAGGCCTGTAGTTTCCCGGATCCTCCTTCCGGACCTTCTTGTAGATGGGCGTCACATTGGCCACCCTCCAGTCATCTGGTACCTCTCCTGTTGACCAGGATTGTTGATAGATAATAGAGAGAGGCTTGGTGAGCTCTCCCACTAGCTCCCTGAGTACCCTTGGGTGAATCCCATCTGGCCCCATAGACTTATGCGTGTCCAGGTGCATAAGCAAATCATTAACTACTTCCTCCTGGATTACGGGTTATCTTCACAACAGCAAAGGCAAGCAATAATAAAGGTCCTTGCATGTCTTCTTACCCTTGAAAATGAGACAGTGCCAGATTATCACAGAGAAGGTGCAGGCTATCATTCTGTGAAGCAGCCATGGACTCTGGTTTCTGTCCGTCTCTGATTTCAAGCAGTGCAATTTTTTACGTGTTGCTAGTATGGCTATTCCCAACTACAGAAGTATTTTATCTTCTGGTCCTGATGGCAAAAGAAGAGTTTGAAGTGAAAGTTGAAGTCAGTATAGTATCCTTATCTTTGACTTCTATTTCAACAAAAGTTTGCAAAAGGCACAGCTAAGATTCAATTTGCTTCAGCGAGGTACCTTACTACTATCAAAATTTTGGGTGCCTAGGAAGAAGTCTGATTAAACAAAACACCTAAAAGTTACTAGTAGTCACCAGAGGGAAACAAAGACCTGCATAGGGAATTCTATCTGCTTAAATTACACATTTAAATTAAGGTATAGGGGATCTCCCTCTGGAGGCTTTGGCTATTTCTACATTCACAGTTTGGTACAAACACTACTGAAGCTGTGAATCGGCGAATACCCTGGTTGTCCAAAATTGCTGCACATGAGTTTGGTTCAAGGTTGGATTAAACGAATGCAGTTATACTCCTTGTGAAGAAAGTAAAAGTGGAAACTCTGCTTCTGGTGTACACGAAAGGCACTCTCCTCAGTGTTCATAATAGAAACATGAGGGTTCAAACCAGAGACTGGTTCTTTGGGTTCGAACTGCATTCATGGTGATAGCTTCAAACCATACTCTAAAGCATGAACTCTGAGATTTGTGTAAATAGAGGAGTTTCAGACTAAATTGCTTTGATCTACTGATCAACTCTTTTTGAGAAGAATTACTTGCTAATGTAACAACAACCATCACCTATGTCTCTTCACTGACTGTATAAGGAACTTCGACATAGCAGGACTGCTTGTTAAGCAAATAAAGAAATAAACAGGTGGACTATTTCTTTTACACTAATGTTTCTCTCAAATAAATATAACTGTGAAATGGCTATATTTTAACTATGAAACACAAGTTAGTTTTAAGAACTGGGGATTCAGTTTTACCTATGTGGGAAGATTGTAACTTGATGTAATGTGGAAAAGATACCTCTCTGGAGTCAACAAACTGAGAAGATTTAATAAGAAAAATTAGCAACCTCTCCTCTCCTCTCCTCTCCTCTCCTCTCCTCTCCTCTCCTCTCCTCTCCTCTCCTCTCCTCTCCTCTCCTCTCCTCTCCTCTCCTCTCCTCTCCTCTCCGCCCCCCCTCCCCAACTCAACCCCCAGCCAATTACACTGAGAAACTCCAGCAGATTTGAAGAGAGATGCTTTGCAAATGCATGCCATGTGACAGCCATTGCTATGAAGACCTTGTCGTCTAAGTAGGCAAGACAAGATCTTGGGAGAGGGAAGTTAAATTATTGTCATTTTATAGGTGGGAAACTAAGACAGAAGACATCTGCTTCTGACCTTTGAGCAAGGAAGCGAGTAGCAGGAAGGAGAACTCCATGACTTCAGAATGAGTTTAAAGTTTCGAATACTGTATTCCAAGCCCAATAAAGCAAGATTGGTGGGATTTGATTCAAGGCTCAGAAAACAGTACTTTGGACAAGAAAATAACTAGCTTCTTAAATACATCTGTGTTAAACAAGAAGGAAACCGCAGGAGAATATAATCACAATGACTAAATTTACTGGCCTAGGTCATGAATGCAGAGTAACGTAGAAGTTAAAAGGCTACAACAACATCATGAAAACAGTAAAAAATGTAGAAACAATCAAGAAAGGAAGAAAATATTCCCAGAACATAATGATGATAAAATTACTTTCTAATATTTTCCAAAGTTATTTTAAGTCAAAATGTTACTATGAAATCTTTCGGTAAGATCAGGAATATCATGTGAAATTATAACAAAATATAATCAAAATTTTAACTCTTCAACAATTATTTTTCACTCACTCTCACTTTTTTCTGCCTTGCCTTCATTTTCATCCCCACTTCCTCTGTGTGTAAACCCAGGACTTACATGTAGGATACCTAGTAGAGAAAGAAAACATCACCTTCACACATCATCTCTCTGCATGAAGTAATTTCCACAAGAAAGAGTTACACATTAAACAATCAAATTTTCATAGAATATACTGAGAAATGGATTGTTTATCCTGGTCACTATTGATTCAAAACTTACAGATTGATTACGATATGTTATAGAGGATAGTCTCTCTCACAGCACATCATTCCACCATTTCAAGCTCAGTCTTGGGGCAATTGATTAATCAGTAATAACTGCTGATAATCAAGATGTAAGTAAATACATGGTCTCTCCTATTCAATGTCAGCTTTCATCACGTCATATTTCCTTGTCCTCTGTCCTATGTCCCATGTCCCATGTCCCATTACTGAATGAGCCAGTGTATATTTCTAAATATGTGACCTCCAATAGCTGTCATTATATTTTGGTGTGATTTGGAGTGAATGTAGGAAGACATCTTAAAACAACCATTACTACCTTTTTGGTTTCTAAATCAAAGCAATATGTTTGCTCCTTCCTTCCTTCCTTCCTTCCTTCCTTCCTTCCTTTCTTTCTTTCTTTCTTTCTTTCTTTCTTTCTTTCTTTCTTTCTTTCTTTCTTTCTTTCTTTCTTTTTCTTTCTTTCTTTCTTTCTTTTTCTTTCTTTCTTTCTTTCTTTCTTTCTTTCTTTCTTTCTTTCTTTCTTTCTTTCTTTCTTTCTTTCTTTCTTTCTTTCTTTCTTTCTTTCTTCTTCCTTCCTTCCTTCCTCCTGTTGATTTATGTGTACTTTACTAGTCCCCAAACATACATAATTTTTTCCAGAGTCACAGGGATGGAGAGATCCTGCCAAAATGTTGTGCAAGAAAAAGGTGGGTTTTTTTTATTAAGGGTAGAATTCAGGTTTCCTATATGCAGAGGTAGCCTTTAAGGTCAAGATTAATACCTAAATACAGGATTGTCCATCATGTAGGTCTTTTCTTTAGAAGCATATAAAGCTTTTAGGCAATCAAGAGGATTTGGGTTTTCTGTTACAGTCAATGGAAACCTAATCAGATCAGTCAATGACACATGAATCAGTTGACCATACACAGATGTTTAGTGCCTCTTGAGACATTCTGGACTTTTGTTGCCATTTCGGATGGACACACATCTCCCATAGGTACTGGATCATATCTGTCAGCTTAGGATATATGGCTTATACACTACTTCTTTAGTAGTTTATAGTAGGCAAGATTCTGGCTCTCAAAATATACTGAAAATAATTTCTGAACACAAGGAGGTTAAAGTGCAAAACCCATAGGACTTCTAACATTGCTCTAGAAAGCAAAGTCCACTTGTTGAGAAAGTCACATCACATTCCAGAATGACCAAAGACTTCTGTATTGCTGGTGAATTTTGATGAAAACTGTGGGTTTTGTACAGGCTGGTGTCTGTAAAATCCCAAAGATAATTAAGTGGGCCATGTGCTTTTATTCCTTGTGCCTCTCAAACTTTCCCTTAACCAAAACTTAATCCATTTTAAAATTACAAATGTGATATAACTTCTTTTTAGGTTTTTTATGCTTTTTTACACATCAAAACAACACCTGTTGATTCATATACAGAATTTCTTGGGGGAAGGGGAGCAAGACAAACAATTTAAACTAAAAGGCAGCTGCTGTAGTTTGGCTATCTACGTTCCTATGGCTTTGTCCGTATTTTTGAGTTCCAAAATTCCACAAGGGACTATTGATTAGAGTATTTACAAAAGATGTAAATATTATTAATTAAGCCTAGCTGTCTGATGACACAAAATTGCTGTTGCACAATATTGTCTTTGAAAAGAGATAATTCTGAAAAAGATAAAAAAGAAGCCATCTTTGATCATACCAGCTAGCAACTGGGCAAGCCAGTGACTTCAGTCTCTGACCATTTTTAGTAGCTCATTGTTAAAGCAATGAAAGTATGTATGCAGTTACATAACCTTGGTGAAATTTTAACGTGGACATTTTGCATTAACTTCTTTTCCTTTAACAAAAACAAAAATGAAAAGGGAAAAAAAGAAAGAAAATAAAAGAAAAAAGGTGGCCCCAAATAAATGAAACTCAATTTCACGGCACATTATCTCTCTCAATTCTTTCCTCTCAGCTTTCATTTTCATTAAAATCACAGACAACCATAAATTAATAATTACTTCAGGTTGACTAAATGCAGGCCACACTATTTAGCTCTCGTTTTCCTACAGTGGCCCTTCTTGTTCATTCTGGAAAAATGTTAATTTAGATAATGTGGCTTGCCCCTTGTCATATAATTCTGTTTTGCAGTTTCACTGATCTATAATGGTCTGTTCTTATTAGGTAGTATTAACTTTATCTTTTGTTCAATCAAGCTTCACAGTTTCCTCTGACAAGATAACTATTGTGAAATATCAGATGAAATGTTCTATTATACATATTTCTGTTATATTTTGATTCATCTTTATGTTGTAACAGTATTCAGCAACAGCTGTAATTTCTTCCAGTAATAAATTTATTGTCCATTAGCCCAAGCCATATGCGATACTTTTTTTGGCAGGAACTACAGAATATATACCTCAATCTTACTACTTTACAGTTTATGCACATTTCAAATTAGATATTTTATCAACCTACTTTTCAATTAAGAATGGGTGAATGGGTTCAAATAAAATAAAACCTGAACTTTCACCCAGAGCTTGAACCCAATTGGTTTCTAAGGTTTGAAACAATTTAGTGTAGTTCAGTTATCTATATTTATTTTTTTTTGGCAGAGTATTCCAGTAGTGAATGAAGGAAACTGAGACATACAACAGCATTTATTTCTAATTGGTTGTTGACTTGTTGCTACTCTAATTTTGATTAAACCATTTAACTTCTCCATGCTGCAGTTTACCCATTCTTAGAACATATTCAGTTGAACTCAGATGGATATCTAGAGGTCTTCAAGGGAAAAATTATGGGTATGTCCTCCTCTAAAACTCCTTATTTCAATATACATGTATATTTTGACAAATATTTATAAAAACAAATACATGAAATAAAATTAAACTTTTAAATTCCACTGACAATATGATACAACCTACATGTTTTTATTCATAAGTGAAGAACACCTGAAAGCTTCTAAGCACTTACATAATTAGTACTGTATTTTCACAATAGGTTACAACAGCAGTCAGCTCTTTGCTCTTTTCAGAAAGGAGCCCTTCAGCAATGAGAATCTGTTTCTTGCAGAGTAAAGGTGATATTTTTTTCATGCGATAACTTGTGTAATGTAATTAGATGAAAATCAGTAATGTTACCATATGTGCAGGGTGTTACTAGATGTGCACCCACACCTATCCAAACTAAGTAAATCATTGCAAATACCTGTAAATATGAGTCAAGTATGATTGTAATCTTCTTATGGATTATGGGCCCCACTTTTAATGAATGGTCATAGAGTGTGATATAATCAGTAAAATTTATTTCAGGTAAGTTCTCATTTATTTTCACCAAAAAAAATCTTCTGAAAACAAGACATGGGAAGTTACCTAACATGACATTAAACACCATTGGTAAACATTTGAAAGTGATATTTAGCTTTTTTCCAAGTGTCAGGGTTCTAATTGCTATGACATATGTTCTAGAATAAGATACAGGTACTCACAGTTTGAAATAAATGTATTTTTCTGAGTGAAAGGCATGTTTTCTTCTACCCTTGAAATTTACTTATATAAACATTCTGGTAACAGGCTACTGACAACAAGCTAATTCCTTGGCTTTTTTGTTTGTTTGTTTCTAGGGAAATAACCAAAAGTAATTAGTGGAAGTTAGAAAAGGAGGAAGAAGAAGAACTAGCCTGCAGAATTTTTTTTGTTATATATATAAATTGTTTTATATTTCTCTGGACACTACTAATATATCTGAATCTGTTGTGATCTGCAGTAGATTATCAGCCAATTTAAGAAAATTTTTCAAAGTTTAAAATAAATTCTGATTGGCCAATTGCATAATATATGAATGCTTCTTTCCTGAACTAATAAACATTCGTCAGCTACCACAGCAATACACTTCAATGGACCAAAGCAGCTTCTGTCATCCAATTGATGTAGCTCAACAGTGATACACCTACTTCATAGGCTTAATTTTTGGTGGTCTCTAGGGGTGCACCCTGAAGAGAAGAAATGTGATCTAGTTTACAGAACAATACATGAGAAAACAAGAGCCGCCTGTTTACGTGTGTTGTATTAGTAATCACAGTATCGGTGTCATTGGCAAGTCAGTTCACCTCTGAAGTCCTTTGTAGTTATGTCTTCTTTGAAACAGCAGGATGAACTGACTTGCCTAATGACAAGTGGATCCCCTTTCTGCAGCCTGTGGTACAGCATATCAACATCTAAGGTAGGATTATTCTTCCGAAAACATAGATGTCTAGAGCATAAATGTCTTCATTTCAGCTTGTCATTTAGATTCCTCATATAGTCAATGGAGAGGAACAAGCACTTCACATCATTCATCTTACCCTAATGCAGCCATTAAATATAGGTCAGAGGAACTGTACTTTAGTAGTGCCAGTTACTGAACACTGCCTCTTAACAGAATTAGACGAGTAGCTCATATGTAGGTGTCTACACCATAGACAGCTGAAGTTGGGCAAATGTGTCCCTAAAATCCTTTCTTCACATACCCTTAAGCCATAGTCATTACGAGATTTTAATAAAAATACCTTTATACATTTTGCTGTTATCAACAAGACTTAGGAAAGGAAAAGGTAAGCAGGTAGTGTGAGAGGCCTCTTGCCCATGCAGTATACAAAATATAATAATCAGTATTTCTTGAAAAATATTCTTTCATAACAGCAAAACAAAAGTTGTCTGAGTTATATTACACAGTAATTTTAGGGAAGAAAAGACAAATTAAATTGTCCCAGAATTAAGGTTTTCTAAAATACTTCTAGGGAAATTATTTTAATTAGTGTTCCTTTAAATAAAAACCAGGACAGCATTTTGCTTTTCAATAATAATTCTTTTGTTCAGCCCCAATCCAAACATTGCAGCACTGTATTATTGCAAGACAATTTGAAAAATGGCACTGACTAGTTTCCATTTGACTGAAATGAGAACAAGATCTAGCCTTAGGCAACAGGAGCATAACTAGCCAAAAACAAATGCCATTTTTAAATTTCATGAAGTGATTATTTGCTGTTAAAAAGTCAGTATTTCCCAACACATATAAGACAGTAATAGAATCTGATCTCTCAAATGACCTTATGCTTACAAAGGAAATAGCTGTAATATATCAGCCATTCCTGTGATCACTGGAAATAAGGCTCTATCAGATCTTGTGTGAATTAGAATAGTATAAATTAGTATAGCACTAGTTCAAATTGGATTAATAGCATAAACTTCAACAAGCCTACACTGATTCAGATCAACAGATATATGGTTTACTAATTGTACAGTGATGGATCTGACTCATCAGATTTTCAATTTGACCGATGAGTCTCTCTAGAAGTATTCCTTTTTACATCACTCTAGTGTAACAGACCCATATAAAACTGCAAGGGAAGGGAAGGGAAGGGAAGGGAAGGGAAGGGAAGGGAAGGGAAGGGAAGGGAAGGGAAGGGAAGGGAAGGGAAGGGAAGGGAAGGGAAGGGAAGGGAAGGGAAGGGAAGGGAAGGGAAGGGAAGGGAAGGGGAAAATGCACATTTTAGGTTCCAGCAAACACTAGCCACTGAATGTCAAATAATCAAAAATGATGATATCATACAATGGTAGTCTTTTATATAATGGCTGTGACTGAGTCTATAGAGAAAGCCTGACTGTTACAGCCACGGAGCAGTTTGTTCAGTGAGAGAGAGAAAAAGTTTCCCTTTCAGACTTAACTAGTGATGATGTTACTAAAGTTCCGGTGCGACAACTGGAGATGATGAAGACTTGGGTAGAAAGCTAGAATCCGATGAGAATGAATTATCTATAGAAAATAACCAAGCCATGAAGCCGTGTTTGTTCTTGTACAGGATGACCCAACAAATGTGCTTTCAATTAAATCCTAATTAAAGAGAGCACACTGTCAGTCTTGAGAACCCCTTATTTTCACATTAGGAAACACAGCTGTTTTTATGAACTATGACTCTGTTGTGACACTCACATGAACTCCTGGCCTACAGTTAAACCACTGAATTACAGGGGCTGTAGTAAAATTTCCTCCAGTGTGGCGAAATGAGTGCCTGCCTTAGAGCAAGTATAACCAGCCACATCCCAGAATTTTTTTCTGCTTTCTTTTGTATACCTCTCTGTGGCAATGTCATGTCTCTATAATGACTCCTCAGGACTCCTTCTACATGGACTTGAAGCTAAACGGCACACCAGCAGTTTCTGTGGTGATATCCCCAATTTGCTTTCCAATTGTTTGCTCCAGCATGAGACAGTTAAAAGGGCTGGTTCACTCACAGATGTTTCTTGGACATATAGGACTGCATTCACGTTGTAGAGAGTTACAGTTTTTAAGACCATCAGTTTCAAAATGACTGTCTTAGATTTATTCTATAGCCAGTGGCAAAGGACAGTTACTTCAGAGTATGTTTCAGATAGCCTAGGATCTGATCAGTTAAGGACCTGAAACACTATCGCCCAGGTCATAATCCAAGTCACAATCATGTGTGTGTTATCATTACACACAGAAACACGTATTTATTTAAAAAGGAGATATGGGGTACCTGATTTCCACATGCAGGAGGATAGCAAACAAAGCCATTTCTTGGGGGTAATTTTATAAAATCCTTGAATCATGTGCTTAAAGCTGATCATGAAATCATTTATGTTGTAATCCTTTCCATGTACATATACTTTCCATAGCTGTATACATAGGTATATAGCTAAGTAGAAAATACAGTTAGTTAACTGTATTTATATAGTTATACAATTAGTTAACTATATACTAGATTTTAATACATTTTATCAGACATACAAGAAATAAAAAGACACCAATATATAAATAAAACAGAGTAAAAAACTCTCAAACCAAAATCCAAACATTTTTTTTACATATTTTTAGCTGTTGTGTTACACTGTGATATGATAACATCTTGCTGAGTTTTCTGGCTCATGCTGAGTATATCCACAGTGCAATGTTACCTGGAGGGAGGTATCCCTGGTATTGAGGTATAATATCAAAGACCTCACAATTGTGCAGAGTGTATGTCATTTATGTATTTTATGCCATACTCCTGTCACACTGAAGGAACTGGTTCTGAAAAAAACCAAAACCAAATAGCAAGCGCTGTAGTATTTTATCATATACTGCTAAATACTGCAATTATGTACTTAAATTCTTTCCATCTCTATGGATCTATATGAATGAACATTCAGTCTTTGAAACTTCCTGCTTCTGGGGACCACTGCTATGGATTGCGATGCATCATTTTCTGTAAAGACATACCTTACAATAAAATGTTTCAATTACCTGAAAATTTACAACACTGATAATGTTAGTATGACTAGGGATGTAGTAAGTATATTTTCAGAATCCCAGCCTCAGCTTGCTGGACAATCATGCTATCTGACTTTGAGGAATAATTTACTAGGACTCTGTATTTTGTTATCTCTGAAAAGAATAAATGTGATTGTGTAACCCACTTTTTACTGTGTGTTTCAAGTCTCCTTTGCCCAATCCTATTGTGAAGGCCTGGGAGAAAATGTTTAGCCTTTCAATGCAACAATGATGAGATTGTGCCTCACAAGTGCTGACGAAGAAAATTCCCTCTGATTTCAGTTCTTGAGGGGAATAGTGACACGTTATTTTTTCTAATAAGCTGTGCTTTAAAGTAATGGAAGGTGAAGACTAAATGTTTCTTCTGTCAAAATCTCAAATCCCCACCTAAACAGTTAAAGGTCTGATTTTCTGGTAACAGAAATGTTTAAATCAGGTACGTGTGTGAAAATAAAAGTAAAGCATTTATCTGGTTAACTGCATGAGACAGAATGTACTTACTCAGAACTAATTGTGGCCAGGACAGCAGACAGCATTCTTTCAATATTCCTAACGCTGAACAGTTAAAACAATTTAAAATAAAGATTAAAACATTTTAAAGTAAAAATTATATAACTTAGTTATACAGCTGTGGGAAGACAGCTATGTTGATATACATCTATACGCTTTTCAAGGAAATGATGTTATATTTTCCACTCTTCTCAGATTTTAGTTTTCTAATACAGAAGGGAAAATAGTATGCAAGGAAGAAAAGAAAAAAAAAAGCCGAATTCTTACAGAATGGATCTTTGACTGTTCTCACTTTTTGCCAGTCTCACAGGCAGGAACAAGCATTTTCAAAGCACTTAGACCCACAAATATACATTGCACTCCAGCTATGCTTCTGAGTTGTTCATACACGCATTATTTTTACATCAATGCCCATTTTTTGCATAGATTAGAGACTTTGAGATGATCAGATCTAAGAGTCCCCTTTAACACTTCAAGTTTAAAGTAAAGAGTCTAGACTTTTCTGTAGCTGGTTGAAAAAAAAAAGAAAATCTTCTTATGTCTTCTATTGCATCAATCACTGCTCTTCTTTACTAGCTATTCCCTTCAGAATACTTTGAAATGAGATCTGTCTTTGGATTGTCCTACCTGCCACAGTTCAAACACCTTTCTAAAGAGTGGCAATAAAAAGCTCTAAGTGCAAACCTGGCAGAACAAGGAGTCATTAGGCCCCTTAGATACTGGGAAGGTGGTGATTGCATAAGAATCTATATAGATAGATGAAAGGTTTGGAAAAACATGGTATGTTAGCAGAACTGTAGGAATTTATCCCCTGCATGCAAATAACTTTAAATTTAGAAATCTTGTGTATGCAAAGGATTCAAAGCGGGGCTGCAGTCACATACAGTCAGAATTTGACAGTGGACAAGAAATTGCATTTTTATTTGTAAATCTGACATGCATCTGCATGTGTTTTGCATATGTAGCTACTTAAAATGTGTGTAGTGCGTGTAGAACTGCTGGTTTCTATCTACCCAGAGAGAGGCCTCCATGCATTTAGGTAATAAACCTTCATCCTGTGATTATTTTAAATTTTAGATAGTAGGTGACATACCGTCATGACTTGGAATTAGTAGATAACTATTTATAGTATTCTGTTTGTGAGTTGTAAGAGCACTGAAGGCTTTTCAAAACTTTCTGTGATTTTTAATTCGGCTTCACGGGAAGAATTTATAGAAAACCAGTCAAGTCCTGCTATTCTTAGAGAGTGAAAGCAGTTGCTTTTTTTTTCTAAAATATTGACACCACCAGACTACCTTCTCAGGTTCAGCCCCAGTTTAGCAAAGATCTGTAAAGAGACTTGGGGCTTGGATCTTGGCCTCTGTGGACTTCCAGTGGAGGGAGGAGAGTTCCCATGACTCAACGTGCTGCTGTCCCCTCTCGGCAATTTTTGTGTTTCAGCACACTTGACCAGTTCACTAGGGTGTTGCATGGATGGATTACTGGCTGGTAAAGCACTGTCCCTTCATTGTCTCACTGCTTTAGTTAAATTAATTTCTTAGCTTTATTTCACTGAACAGGTCAGTATCTGTAATCTAGAAACACATTTTTAAGCCAATAGTTCAAAAACCTACAAGTTACTATTAGGAAAATTTGCCTGCAAAATCTTATTAATAATTTTTTTCAGAAAGATATATATCTCTATATTTTCTCCCTACAGATTTCCTTCAGTTGCTGCCTTTTCAATATCATCCTTCTTTCCAATTTTTTACCTAAGTAGTCTAAGATCCCACACTCACTGCCCTGTCCCCAACATCCTTCTGCCTTTCGGGTTTAGAAATGTTCCCAGGTGAAATTAGCACAGCAAAACCTGTGGAATCTGTAAACACAGCATTAAATGTTTTGCGCATTATACACCAAAGTGGGTTATCCTTACAACTTCTTTTTATGTTTATGTGTCAGCTGCTGTTGAGGCCTTTTATTACTCTAATTCCATCAACTTGAAGGTCACACTTTTATAGACCATTGATGTCACTGCATTTTGCATTTGGTGTAATGTGTGCTTGAAAATATAGTGAAGGCAAAAGGGCTTTTGGTTTCCTTGGGGAGTCCCATGCTATTATGACCACGACCAGTCAAATGAAGATTCACATGACATTTTCTTGTAAAGTAAGAACTTCATCTGTGAGGTATAGATGTGGGCTGACTTGCATTCTGATACAACGTGCTTCTTATTTTCAGGTGTTTTCATTTGTTCTGAAAAATAAAAAGCCACTTAATTTAAACAGAAGCTAGTGCATGTGGGTGGACCTCAGAGAGGAATATTTTCTTTACAATCTAAATTAGTTCTCAGCTTGTAGATATATTTATTTTTTCAGAACAATACAATGATATGCTTTGCATTTTGACGTGCGTAAAATAGTGTATTATTCTGTTTGCATGCATAGCTTCAGTGTTTAATTCCAAAAAAAGGGATAATTCCACAGTAAAAAAAGATAAAGAAAAATCTCCCAAATCCAAATACATATTGTTCTCTGTTTGTTACTGATCATAGCTGTCAAAGCAACAAGAGAAATCAGTACAAGGCATTCATTTCTCTTTTTAGATGTAAAACTATGCAAAATAGAATAGTGAAAAAGAAATATTTAAAATTGAAATAATTTTATCTCCTGCTAGAATGTAGCTGGAGGGAGACATGGATTTGAGGACAATATTCTAGGTATAGAAAAATGTATGTGAAGAGTTGTGTCATAAGATAGATGAGAAAAGAAAAAGAAAAAAAGCATTGCTATTGAGATTTGGTAGACACCTGGTCTCTTTGCATGATACAAATTTCTTAAAACTTAGGTAACTAACAAGCAGAGACAAACCTTACCTGTCTTGGGATAAAAACCATCTTTTCCCTTGCAAAATGTCAAGGCTTGCATGACTGAAAGTCATGGAAAACTGTATCAGCAGTTTTCAGATCTTCCTAGGTTTAACCTTTGTTTCAGACTGATCATTTTGTTTACTGCTAAATATAAGCACAACTGTTGGATTGAACTGTATTTTTGCTAGGTCTGTAATTTTATTTGTAGTTGGTAGCAGGAACCACATCTGCTATATTTGAGAATTACTTCTGTACAAATTTGTCCCTCAGGGCAGAACTAAAACTCAGTGACTGGAAGTGAAGGACCACATAACATAAACTGATGGGATGTATCCATGAGTGCTGAGGGAGCTGGCTGATGTCATCACAAGGCCACTCTTGATTATCTTTGAAAGGTCAGGGTGACTGGGGGAGGTTCCTGAGGACAGCAAGAAAGCAAATGTCATTCCCATCTTCAAGAAGGGCAAGAAGGAAGATATAGGGAAATACAGTCTGGTCAACCTCACCGCAATCCCTAGGAATGCAATGGAGGAACGAATCCTGGAAACCACTTGCATGCACATGAAGGACAAGCAGGTCATTGGGAAGAGTCAACATGGATTTCTGAAGGGGAAGTCAACCTGATAGTCTTCCACAATGAGGTGACTAGCTTGGTGGATGATGAAAGAACGATGAGGGATGTTGCCTACATTGACTTTAGTAAGGCTTTTAGTAAGGGTTAGGTATCCCATAACATCCTTATAGATGACCTGACAAAGTACAGGTTAGATAAGTGGACAGATGAAAAATTGGCTTAATGGCTGGGCCCAGAGGGTTGCAATCAGTGGCATAAAGCCTAGATAGTGGCCAGTCACTACTTGTGTATCATGGGAGTTGATGTTGGTGCCAATGTAGTTCAACCTCTTCATTAATGATCTGAATGATGGGGCAGAGTGCACTTCAGCCAGTTCATAGACAAATCAAAACCGGGAGGAGTGGTTGACAGACCAGATTGGTCTGCTGCCATTCAGAGGCACCTGGATAGGCTGCACAATTGGGCAGACAGGAATCTCATTAAGTTCAACAAAGGAAAATGCAAAGCCTAGTACCTGAGGAGGAATGATCCATTGCACCAGTACATACTGGGGATTTACTAGCTGGAAGGCAGCTCTGCAGAGAAGGACCTAGGAATCTCGGTGGACCCCAAGCTGACCATGAAGCAGAAATGTTCAGCTATGTTGCAGCAAAGAAGGCCAACAGCATCCTGGATTGCATTAGGCAAAGCATTCCATGTAGGAATCGGGAGGGGTTATCCTTCCCCTCTACTCAGTGCTGGTGAGACACTCCTGAAGTGCTGGGTCCAGTGCTGGGCTCTCCAGTACAAGAAAGGCCTGGACATATAGGAGTCAGTCTGGCAAAGGGTCACAAAGGTCGTTAAGGGACTGGAGCATCGGTCATGTGAGGAGAGGCTGAAAGAACTGGAACTGTTCAGCTGGAGAAAAGAAGGGTCAGGGGGATTTTATCAATGTGTGTAAATACCTTATGGGAGAGATTGAAGAAGAGGCAGCTATACTCTTCTCAGTAGTGCCCAAAGACAGGACCATAGGCAATAAGCACAAATTAAAATACATAAAATTCCACCTGAACACAATAATTTTTTTTTTTTTTTTAACTTTCATGGTAGTCAAACACTGTCAAATAGATTGCCCAGGGATGTGGAATCTCCATCCTTAGAGATATTCAGAACACAACTGGCCACAGTCCTCAGCAACTTGCTCTAGCTGATTGCTTGATCAGGGGGCTTCTTGGACTAAATGATCTCAAGAGGTCTCTTCCAAGCTCAATGATTCTGTGATTATTCTGCAGTATGTAAATGTTATTTTACATTAACTATTTACTTCAAAAAAAAAAAAAAGTGAAACATTTTCTTTAGCTTCCATAGGCAAGAAATTGGTTCTTAGTTACTAGCAGGCACATATCTGCTGCTGTGTTGAATTAATATCATCACTGCTGTGTTTTTTAGGACAGTTAAAAAAACCCAAACCCCAACATTTTCCAAGGAGATGCTTTGCACTATAGTTACAATATAACACTATAACTAACCTTTGAAAAATTTCATGAAATTCAAAGTAAACTTAACCCAGTGCTAGAAATCTTTACATTTAAATTGTTAAGCAATTGCTACATCTTACTCTCCTTAAACTATTATTTTCTTCCCTGAGCTGTTGGGTCTTCAATGTATTTATGTCACTTTGACCTTGGCTAATGATTGCAGCATTTTTTATTTTTCAGAAAACATGAAGTCATTATTCAGTTCTCTAAGTAGTTTTGTTGTTGCTCTTGTTCTTTATTTTACATTATCGTAATGAATAATAACTTCATGTCATAAACAAAGGTTTGGATCATCAGCCAGAGAAATGGCAGTGCTAGTGTTAAAAATTGGCTCTCACACTCTACCACTAAGGCATTCTCTGGGCATTCTACCACTAAGCTTCTCTCATAAACTATCCTCAACCATAAAATATGGTGTTACATTTGCACTTCCATGAAAAATCCCTCTGGTCCTTCCTGAATCAATTGTATCCT
This sequence comes from Numenius arquata, assembly GCF_964106895.1. NCBI lineage: Eukaryota > Metazoa > Chordata > Aves > Charadriiformes > Scolopacidae > Numenius > Numenius arquata. Next base: position 97,649,231 of record NC_133576.1, read on the forward strand.
CCCCTGAACATGCAGTAGCAGGAAAAAATGCTATTATAAGAGGATATACATCCCAAATGACAAATACATATAAACTCTATTTAGCCATTTTATTGAGTGATTAATGAAGATTTAGTTAGATAGAGAAAAATAATAATCTCTGATATTTTGCATGGAAAACCATTTAAGATTATTAATGTTACAGTATTTTATAATTCTTCTGTCAAATCTGAGCAAAATTTAAATTCCTATGAACAATATTGAGCAGCAATGTTAGAAACAATGGCAGATTTTGGTGAATATTGCCTATGACACATAAAAGCTTTTGCCTGTCAGTAGAGAAGTTGATAACAAAATTTTAGCCTAATTGAATTAACATCAGCAAGGAAAATAAATATCTTTGGGCAAACCAAGTGGAATAATATGAACTCCAATTTTAACTGTTTACACATGAACAAAAGATATTGCCATACTGTTTCAGATTGGCTTCATTTGCAGTTGTGCATGAATTTGCTATAATGCCAGTCACTGCTACTTTTGAAGACACTGAAATAAACTCTATAAAATGCTATTAAAATAGCATATCTGTGAGGAAACTGTTTTCATCCCCTCATTAGTTAAAGAAGCACTGATAATTTGTATGTTACAAAATTCTTTTTAGTTCCTAGTTTTATTTTTTTCATTTTTTTCATAACAAGGTACTGCAGATAAAATGGTAACGACAGAGAAGGTTCTGGCAAACACTGCATAAATCTCTAAAATAATTGCCACAACTAATCAGTGTTGCCAAGACTTTCATCCCCATCACGGAGGTGTCTACTTAATTTATTGTAGGTCATTTGTAAACCATAGTGATCTATGAAGACAAAGCTAGGCCTAAAAGCAGTTATTTTCATGGAAAGTGAATTTTTTCCCGGTTCCATTAATGTCAGAAGTCATTTCTTGTAACCATTTCCCCACCCTGAAAGGAGAAATACATTCTCCTTTCATGACAGGAGACAATGAACACTCCATGTTGTAGATATTATGTCCAAATTCTAAGTCTCTGATCTTGACCCAAACAAATGATTCAAATCAATTGAGACTACAGTCACCCAGTCACCTGGAAGATTCAATAGTTGCAAGCATGGACTGGAAATCCTAAATTGTCTTGGAAGTCCTAATCATCAATACTGAAATCAAAATCACCCAACACATTCAAGATTGGGTCATATTCAGAGCTTGGAGGAAGCTGATCAAAGCACCCAAAGACAATTAAAAAGCTCTTATTGGCTTTTTTTCATGTTTTGGGTTACTTCCTAGATGAAAGTTGAAGTGAAATTAACCCTATCTATTATATAATTAATAATGACAGCAAATCATGAAGGCACAATAATGAGAACCACAGAATGTGAACATGTTAGTACACATATTGGCGATGTTTGACTGAAAAACTCAAAGGATGAATATCTCTCTACCCTGAAAGTACAGTTCCCTACTGCTTCTAGGTAGCAGCAGGAGATGAAGGTTAGAATAAGAAGGTTAATAATTTGGATCCTATCCAGTAACAAATAATGCTTTGCACAGACATTAGTTACCTCCTTACACATTTACAAGGCTATTACAAAAAAAAAAAAAAAAAAAAAAAAAAAAAAGAGAGAAAAGCAAAGTAAGAATAAAACCAAATATCTTCCAACTTTATAGCATGAAAGCTTTTTTCTCTTATTTTTCCCCAGTGTATGAACAGGATTCTTTAGAAAAATGACTGTATGCGGTGATTTATCACAGGAATACATTTCATGAAGCCAGTTTTCCCGTAAAAATGTTTAAGCCTTAAAAATGCCCTGCTGATGTTGTGTACAAGAGAGTTCTTACATATAAAGTAGAGCTATTTTTTTAAAAAAGCAGAAAAAAGCTGAAATACTGAAAGCACTCAATGTCCCAAATAGAGACCTTTTGAGATGTGTATCTATTTTCAGAAGATGATAGAAAGAGATGGAATTCAGCAGATGTTTAAATCCTGAAAAGACATCACGAATGGTACTTTTTCTTCAGCAGTGCTCCAATGGTATATATCAGTTTGACAGTGAAAGGCCACTCTAATTCCCTCTGTAATAACCTAGGGAATGACACTTGCTTAGAATGTCAAGTTCTGGAAACTTGCTGTTAATTACAACATTTGCTATGATATTTTCAATTTTATCAGCATTGGTAGGAGTTTTTGTCTGTTTCTCCATTGTACAGTAACCGCGGAAAACTGACCCTCTGGTTTATGCTCTGCCCCAGCACACACAACTCACACCTTTAAAGTGACCTTTATGTTCAGTAGCAGGTGTAAGATTATATAAATTATGACTCCCAGTGTATTATCAATCAAAAAGCTACTTGTCAAGCTGCTTTTTTGCTAACAACAAAAAACTCAAATCTATCCTCAGAGGCTATAATCCTGTATAGGCGAATAAAATACCATGGGGTCTGTTCTCCTCTCAGTGCACATACGTAAATCTCATTCCTACTAACATTAATGGGGAGTTACATGCATGCATCAAGAGAAGAATAAATCTGCAACAGAACACGCAGGAAACCATTCAGTGTGAAATGGTTTAAGGAGACAGATAGGGGAAAACACTGCATGGAAAAAGCCTATAATGCATTCACTCAGTTTTACTTACAATTCTTGATGAACTTTTTCAGACTGAATGCCATACATTTGTGTCATATGGATTTAGAATGCTTGATAAATTATATTAGCAAGTGCATATTAACTGTAGCATGATTCAGGTCGGATTGCTGTCTCTAGGTTTTGCATTGCAGGTTGATGGTAATATAATCCAAAAAGCTTTTAAAGAATTCATGTTAAATGTTTTCAGATTTCAGTTTTAACAGGTTCAATAGTATTTTAAAGCAATTAAGGTCTTACAGTCTCTCGTAAATGTTTCTAAACTTCAATTTAAAACAAAGCCAAGAAAATATGTACATTTGTTTTCTCAAATACATATTATTCTAAGCAGAGCAATCAACATTGAACATAATTATTAGATGCTGCACTTGGTAACCTCAGGCACATTCATCCTCTGCCTCCCTAAGTTAAATGCAGCATACATGGGCTTTGTATAGTCATATCTCATTAAGAATATTGTGAGAAGAAGATTTGGTCTTGACTCTTGTCAAATGTTAATCAGTCCTGATGGGGAAGGAAAAGTAGCTGAACATAAAGGTACTTGTACAACTTCCTTACATGCAGCCAGTCTTTCTATAACCTGTCAATCTACAACCACAGTGAATGGCCACTGAGTCATCTAGTTATCCTAGTTCTTACACAAAGAAGTTAGTAGACACATGGAGAAGTAATATATGTGTACATATATGTGTGTAGTCATACATACATATATAGTATAAATATATACATTTGTGAAAACCACGTCAGAAGCAATCTAAGGTGCCATTTTGTTGCAAAGGTAAATGACAAAATAAATGTCAAAAATGTTTGACAATTGCAAGGACAGCAGGAAAATGTCCAAAGAGTGTAAATATTGTCAGAAGCAAGTTTAATTCCTTTCAATCCCCATCCAGATCCTATAGATCTTTTTTCCCCATTAAGTTCAGTGGGATTTAGGAGATTATGAAGTATAAAGTAACAGATGAAGGAATGCAGTTGGAAACCTTTTTTTTTTTTTAAAAAAAATTAAATCAATCTATATGTTCTCGCTTTATTGTTGTGGTTTTTGGTTTGGTTGAGGATTTTTTGTTGGACTTTTTTTTTTTTTTCATCCAAAAGAATGTAATCTTCCAGGAAAAGGAAGAATCGAAGTTTAAGCTTACAGGAGTTATTTTCCCACACTGGCAGATGTATCAGCCTACAATTTAAACCCTACTTACTCTGCATTAAAAGTATAGATCTAAAATATTTACTAAACCAGTTAGGACAGTGAGATAATGGAAGAGGTATGGTAGCAGTAAAATAAGTAAACGGCAGTAGCATCTGCTATAGACCCTGAAGACTTGACGAGAGCAAGTATGAAAAATTCCTGGTCCAACTATCATGGAGCTTGAAATCTCAAGGTGCTGTACTCACGGGAAACTTTAACTATGCAGCCATCTGGTGGGTGACAAGTACATCCAGCCATGAATCACCAAAGACATCCCTGAGTTAGGTATTTAGAGGACAGTGTCATGATTCAGACAGAAAGGTTATCTAGAAAATAGAACCTTTATTGCTAAGGAAGCATTGTTAGAAAAGATTATGAGAATAGTGCTGTTCAGATACTTGAATGTAAAGTGAGTGGACTTTAATTTGTAAAAAGCAGTAGTACAAGGGCATTCAATTTCAATAACAGAGAATTAAGAATAGCGGAGAATTAAGGAACAGTCAAAATCCTTGGCCTACTCAAATCCATTTGAGTTTTGCTGATGATTTGAGTGAATCCGTTTTTTATTTATACTGATATAATGGCAACGGGAAGAAGTAGTTGAATATGTCTGCAGAGGAGAAACTGACATATATAAAGCACTAAGATCAAATTAGAAGAAAGTACTATTCTAATAACAAGGGAAAAAGAAAGAAATTATAAAAGGCCAAAGTACCTTTACAATAAAATTCTTAAAGGTTAAAAGAAGGATCCAGACAGCAATAAATGTAATAAAAAAATCAAAGTGTAACATTTTGGCAACTCTCTACAATCCAAAAGATTTAGAGACCCTACAGACATCTTTCTTTAGTCTGATTTTTATAAGTTTATTTATTATCTGGAAGAACATAATAAAATAACAGGTAATAAAATACACAAAGTTTTGCAGAATTTACAAATAAATTTGGCTTTACAAATAATTTTTGATAGACAGGAGATTATTCCATGAGTGTAATTAAATATATTCCTCATTTTACAGCTGGAGAATGTAAAGCTCAGTAGCTGAAGTGAATTTCCTGAAAGTCCTCATGCTTCTGCCATTTTCAGTGTTCTTAGAGCATGGCTGTTGCACTAGACCCTGTGTGGACTTCATCTGAGACATCCAGTCAGCCTTACGTGCTAGACAAATGCCTAGATGGTGTTTCTCTCATGGCAAAGTTCTGCATATGTCCATGTCTGTGCAAGAACTTATAGGATTTTCAAGTGATAAAGGACGTGACGTGATGAGTTTAAGATGATATCTCAACTTCTCTTAGTCATGAGGGGAGATCTGGATTAGATACTAGGAAGAAATTCTTTACTGTGAGGGTGGTGAGGCACTGGAACAGGTTGCCCAGGGAAGTTGTGGAAGCCCCATCCCTGGAAGTGTTCAAGGCCAGGCTGGATGGGGCTTTGAGCAACCTGGTCTAGTGGGAGGTGTCCCTGCCCATGGCAGGGGGTTTGAAACTAAGTGATCTTTAAGGTCCCTTCCAGCTCTAATCATTCTGTGATTCTATGCTTTACGTAACTCAGCCTTTCATTGAAATACAGCCCCAGGAGCTCACAGCAATTTCTTGTTTGGGCATATCAGTGGACTAGATGATTTAACAAACATTCTCTTGCCTTTGTAAAATCACTTTTCTCTCAGAAATAAGTCTTATAAGCTCTTGTCATAATTGGCATATAAACAATTTCATAGCATGAGTATTACATAGTTTAAGTGATCAGTATAAGATGTATATAAAGATGCAGGGCAGTGCAACTACCGTTTAAGTAAAAGCCACAAATTTTCAGTTATTCCACATCCCAAAAGCATGATTGGTTGTCTGTGGTGAGATTTTTTTAAACAAGTATCTCATGACGAGAGTCCTTGAAAATCTGACTTCTTCTCTAACATGTCATTGAGCTACTGGAAAGTTAGTCCCAAATGGGATGAGAAAACTTTTTTTGATTTTCCAAACCAAGTTTTATTTTGTTTTTGCAAACTTTTTCATTTCTGTTGCCTAATTCAGGGCATACTTCCACAAAAGATCTCTACTCAGTTGAGTAATTTCATTTTCTTGGGATTATCCACATGAATAATGTTCCTCCTCTGTGAAGAGCCTTAATCTCTTTATGTGCTATATAATTTATGTTTCGTATTTAATACCCCAAGACCACCCAATTCCTGCGTGAAGGTAAACCCTGATAATCCCAGAGACTATATTTTTTCAATTGAGTGGAGGCCACTTAAAAAAGAACTTTTAATTTAGATTTAATAACTCTATAAAAGATAAATCTAGTTGCCATGTAATAAACAGTAATTAATTAGTTAATATCAATTAAATACTAAAAATATTAATTTACATTTAACATCTAACTACTGTAATTTGCTATAGCTATCTTATTAAATGCTAATTAAATTCCTAAACATTCTTACAAGTTTAATGCATTAATAATAGGAACGTAAGTACACATTTACTGTATCTGCAGCTCTCAGTTCATTACATGGCAACTAGATTTATCTCTTTTACACTAATTAAATATACTAAGCAAACCTCAGTAACTTTTCTTAACACATACCATAACTGTTTTATTAATTTCAAATTAAATGCCCATTTAAGGCTTCTAATCTACAGCTGCCCTAAACAGTTTCCCGCTAACAGAGCAAAGGTTACTGTGATGTTATAACTAAACCATGACATTTCTGGGTGTTGGCTATGAGTCTTATATGAACAGCATATAAGTCTGCTCTGATCTGCTTTACTTTAAATGTAATGACTGTTTATTAATCTGTTTTTTTTTCTCTTTCCAGTAATGTCCTATCTTTCCTTTCTCACTCTGCCCTGTGTCAACATAATCTCGTTTCCTCTCTGTAATCACAGTTTCACGTCAGTTTTTCTAGCTGTAGTTGCTGATTGTCCACCTAGCTTTTTGTTTCAGTAGTCTTAAAATAAAAGGAAAATGCTTTCCATATGTAGGTCTTTCAGTGTTTTGTTTAAAATATCCCTGATACATATAAAATCATATTAATCTTCAGCAAAATCACTCAACATCATGGAAGTTTTAAGCAAATGACCGTATATGCCTCTGTAAACAAAGAAATTCTGGTCATAATGCAAGCAGAAGTTCTATGAATATGTCAGAGTAACATCCATAATACAATTTTTTTGGGGAGACTGAGGGAGACACTGCAGTCATATGTATCAAATGATTTAGAATCATGGCTCTTTTCACATATGATGGAGGCTGTCATAAAGACAGGAGGCTGCTGTGCAGCAAGAAAAGCACATTAGCTATTAACCTTCCCCCAGCCGATCAACTTTGTTTTGCAATCTTTCCTCAGAACCATTAGAATACCCTGAAGAAATAACTTTCCAATTAAAAAGGATCTCAGAGAACAAAGCCATTTTATCTCTGACTCCTGGTGTTCTTTATTCCAATAATTTAAATTGGAATTGATTTTTCAATTTAGCCGTTGACTTGCTATGGACACACAGCTGAAAAGGCCGAATGGAATTGCATGGCTGAAATATTTGTCTTTGTGATGCACTGCTCATAAATTCACAGGAGCTTGCTTTTTTTTTTTTTTTTTTTTTTTTTTAATGCATTTTCTTTCTGCTGCTACTGCTTTAGACAACAGCTTTTTAGCTCAGCATGAGCAAACTGAGAAAACACGTCCAGTATGACCTCGAGGGCCTCATACTCAGTTCTTCATAGATCCATTTAATTGTTACATCTCTGAGAAAAATGAATAGATCCAGTGTAGCCAAAGTGGTAGCTGTTTTTCAAAGCCTGAAAATGTGTTCTATAATTTGTGTGTGTATTTGTGATTCTATTCCTTTAAAATAATAATACCACCCCCCACACCCCCCGACACCTACAGTCAGATAATTTTACTGGGTTCAGAACAAATATGCTGCTGCATAAATATCTCAGGAATATTTTCTCGTTGTACTAGTGGCAGACTCACTTAACACAGTAATTGATTTACCTGTGGAACAGTTTTGAATTAAGCACTCCAGTTATTAAGGAACCTTTTAAAAGATCAAGGTCTGGTTCTGCCTGTAGTTCAGCTCAGTGTTGGTGCACCTCGACACTTCACTTAACTGGGAAGGGAGTTGTGTCTGACTGAGGACAGAGTTGGGTCCTAACACTTAGGATATTTGTAACACCAACATATAACTTCCCAGTGTTTTGTGAGTAACTTTTGGTGGACAAACACAGCTGAATATCTGATGCTGAAAACAGAAAATAGAGCTGTAGATAAATCATGGAATCATGGAATTCTCAGAGTTGGAAGGGACCTCTAGAGATCATCTAGTCCAACTCCCCTGCTAAAGCAGGATTGCCTAGAGCACAATACTCAGGGCTGCATCAAGGCAGGTCTCGAAAATCTCCAGAGAAGGGGACTCCAACAACCTCCCTGGGCAGCCTGTTCCAGTGCTCTGTCACCCTCACTGTAAAGAAGTTTCCTGTGTTCCAGCTTGTGCCCGTTGCCCTTCATCCTATCACTGGAAGCCACTGAAAAGAGGCCAGCTCCATCATCCTTCAACCCACCCTTTAGGTACTTGTAAGCATAGATAAGGTCTCCCCTCAGCCTTCTATTCTCCAGGCTAAAGAGCCCCAGGGAGGGAAAAGAGAGAGCAAACTTCTGGTGCAGCTTAACTAGTTATTTCAGTCTAATATGAATGGGGGTTGTGCTCATTAAGAATATTGAGAGACAGTTGCTACCTCTATCTTTGTCTTCATGACTTTTCATTCTTGTCTCTTTCTTCTTTCCTCCTGCAGTGTGGCTGATAAGCGTGACAAGATAGAAATTTCTCTGTCCCTTGACTTGGTTCTAAGTGGCACTCCATGATTTCCCCACTGGAGAGGGTCTTCATATGCTCTCTGCATTCAGATCGCCCAGTCCAGAGAATCCCCAGCCCGAAATCCACCCAAAAATGTAGATCTTCCACGTGGAAGTAAAGGAATATTTTAACCTGTCTGTCTGTCTATCTATTTATCCATCCATCCATCCATCCATCCATCCAAGCATCTATCTGTCAAGATACAGACTATAATTTCCATTCCTAGAGGAAATTGGTCATCTAGTGCTTCAGTTGAAATACATTAGGGGATTTAAGAAATGCAAGACAATATTTGAAGGCTAAGCTAGTGATTAGAAAAAGAGTCTTAATAAAGCATCTACTTTAATTTTATGAAAAATTTGTTTGCTCTTACACAGAAATAGACTTAAACATGTACAGAATAAACTGAAGGGGAATCCAGTTGGCCTAACTTATAAGATGTCTTGACCACCACAGACACGAGCTGCTCCACACCTCTTTGTCTAAGGGCCAAGGATCATTCCTTGAAGTGCTTACATTAAGCAGAAAAGCTGTAGCCACAACTGAAACTGCCAAGTTAATTTACTTTCTGCTTTATTACAGTGCCCTGATACCTCCTCTCTACATGTTAATTTGCTCACCAGCTGCATTCTGGAGCAAACAAGAAACTCTGTTAGTGAGGAAAACCAGAACGTAACAGATGATGGTTTATTCTGGGGTCCATACCCTACAAGCAGTGTAAGTACTTCTTTGGGGATATAAATTTCACTTAAATTTAAGGTGTTAAAGCAGTCCTAAGTTAAATGCCTACATTTTCTTCATGAAAAGTTGTTCTGTCTGCCTAAGTTTAGGCATAAAAAGTAGGCTTGTTTATGGACTATGTGACAACTCCATAAATTTAAGAATGTTCTAAGTACATTTGAATGTGTGGATATACTATTGCAGTTAATGAAATAGTTAGAAAATATCACAGAATATGTGATACATTTGAATATATATATTTGATATATGAGAATATATTTGAAGAAGTAGTCTTTTAGGAAAATAAGTCTAGTGTTTCTGGATACGACCAATATTTAGGATATATGTCATCCTGCATAAAGAAGGATAGTTCTATTCATGTCTACAGAGTTATGTCAGTTTATGTCATTTAGTTCATTATGATTTTTAGCTAATTTAGCAAATTTCAAGAAAAAATATTTAACTTGGGACTTCCTTAAAGAATAACTGCTTCTACCACAGTACTAATTTTCCAAGACGAAAAATCTCTCAAAAGTGTTGCAAAAAGAGCAACAGACATATCAGTATTTGAAAGCAGCTGGTCAAAATATTGTTCTCAGACACTGTTGTAGTAATTTTAGTGCTTCAGATGGGAAATGAACTACAGGGAGTTTAGTACTGGTAAGCTATGCAGACTAAAACACCATGAAGGAGGAAGAGTATCATTTTTCCTTTTTCATGGGGAAGGTCAGTGAAAAACTGGGAAAAAAAGATGCTTTGATATTGCTCCAATTTTAGAGTGAATCTGTCAAAACCTTAGTTCAGCCAGTCCAATACTTCAAAAAAGCTATTTCTGTCAATTTTAGCAAAAATTAGAGAGAGATGCTTTTCGACATTATGTGTGTCATTATCTTTGGTATATTTATGCTGCTAAGTGATAGTTAGATGTTAATAATGTTAGACCATTCCCTCAAACCACTTTGGACTGCTCCAACTAAGTTTCCTCTAGATATATTTGGTCTAGAGAGGATTAGATATAGCAGTGTGTACACGAGTAAGTGGGATCGACCTGGGATCCAGGTCAGCGATTGTTCCCTTTTTTATTTGGCAAGAAACTTTCATCTATACCAGCGTTATGACAGGAGTAGCAATAACTGAGGAAGATTCAGAATAGAGTTTAAAACAACTAAGAAGAATGCTCTAAGTGTTTAATTGCAACTGAGCAGGCTGAAAAGATTTTTTTGTTATGAAACAGTATCCAAAAGTGTTCTCAACATATGCAGGTAAAATATACTATTGACTATCTAAGTACATATATGGAACTCAATGTCACATACATCAAATTTCAGATTGACACATTATTTAAAAAAAATGAAATTTCATTGGCTGAGTACATAAACTAAGCCTTTGACATTGTACATATTTCTGAAAATTATCTTTTCCAAATTATTGCTTTTATGGATGTCAGGCACTTGACCATTTTAATTTCCAAGTATGCCAACTGTAATGAGCAAATGATGCAACAGGCCTTATATAGTAGATTATATAGTAGATTGTGTTCTCTAACATCAATAAAAACTGCCTAATCTACAAATCCTTCAGTTTCTGTTATTAGATTTCTGTAGGGAAAAAACCCTAACAAAACAAGAAAAATCAACAACAAAAAACCCCAACAACCCATTCTCTCCATTAAAAAATGAATGCTCCATAATATATCCTATAAAACAGAATTTTATCATCATAGAATCTAAAAAGTATTCATTCTATAGTAATTGGTTGTGCAGTATCTACTCAAGATGTTAAGATCAGAACAAAATGACAGGTAAAGGAACTGTTAGCATAAAGTTCTTAAAGAACCTGAGAAGAAACTTAATGGACTTCTTATGGTATCTCTTGATATTTCCAGGAATTCCTGAATGCTGTCTACATTCAAGTAATGATAGTAGTCCATAAAAATTTTGGCCATGGACAATGATTTAACTGCAAAAAAAATTGAAAAGAATAAAATTATAAATTAAATTAAAAATGTAGTCTCCATGACAGATAGCTTATAGCCTGAAAGTTGGATCCAAATTCAGATTGTTGACCTGTAAGCAAAGATCTCCTTTGGACACTTAGTCTCACCAAGGTAATTAATAACACCCCGTGCCTCCTTTGTATTCAAAGCTAAAGCAGCACCAGGGAAGAAATTCAGAGCACACAAGTTTTTCTGTCTCTGTACATACCACATGAGATTTTTTTGCGTCTTTCCTCTGAAACAAAGCTCCTGTACAAGGGATGGGTAGAACCAGCTTATAAAAAAGCAGAGCACAGCCACATCCAAACTATTTGTTTTCATCTTAGATGTCCAGTTCACGGCTTCACATAGGCACTTCTGTTCAATCAGAATTCAGGGCTGAATCCACTTCTGAGGAAAAGTGCCTAAGCAAATTCTGCTGTGTGTTGTTTGTTTTTTAAAAAGTCTTAACCAAGGTAGGGTGAGAACAGAAAGTGCAACATCTAACTTTTGGGAACTGCTCTGCTTGAGTGATTTAGAAAGGGTCAAGAAGGTTGAGATTCAGTTACATGAACTTAAGCATCTAGGGCTGTTTTAGATGCCTTAGCAGTCCTTCTGCCTTTCAGAACTTTACAGATCTGAATAGATATTGTATCATTCTACACAAATATCTTGGAGACACTAGCACACCTTTAGATAACTTAATTAAAGCTATTCAACTTGAAATAGTCAGAACAATTACACATCTCTGTATCTGTATATTTAGTTCTTTATCATATGTAGCTCTAAGTGGAAGGTGAGAGACATAAATAGATAGCTGTAAGCAAGTGAGTGAGCATCAGGAGACATACTGGACAAATCTGACTGGAATGATATGCTAGTACTGAACACACAAGGTTCCTAACCCTGATGAAGATACTAGCAGTATTTTGTCTGATTGGAAACTTCAGAGTTGGGTTTAGTTTGTTTTTTCTGGAGCTTCATTGATTCAAGTGGCAACAGTCTTTTGTGCAATTGCCATTTGATATGTGAAATTTCACTGAATTTCAATTTCAAATGCATACTTATGTTTTTGTTATATATGTTGAAAATTAAGGTCAGTGGCAGAAAGCATGTGTGCATAACAGTCACTGTGGCATAAACAAGAAGAAAATGTTACTTTTTTTATAAGATTACTTAAGATTAAGGAAACACTGTTTACTGTGAGGGTGCCTGAGCCCTGGCGTAGGTTGCACAGAGAGGTTGTGGACTCATCGTCCTTAGAGATATTCAAAAGCTGTCTGGACACAGACCTGGGCAACTGGCTCTAGATGGCTCTACTTAAGCAGAGGTGTTGAATCAGATGACCTCCAGAGCATTCTGGTGGTTCAACCTCAAGCATTCTGTGGTTCTGTGATTCCTTCTTTACATATAGCATATACACAAGTGTATGTGCACAATTGTTTATATGTTTTCCAGAAAATGCTATCTTTTGTGTAGTTCAAATTCTTAATAAGAGATTATAGTACGAAATAATATCTGTAATTGAGTTTAGCAGAAACTTCCTGAATTCTTCATGTACAATGTGAATGAATTATTATTTTTTTCACCTTCAAGCATTTTATAGTTACTACTCTGTAGGCTAATACATTTATCATTCATTTAAAATGCTTTCTGTAATGCTTAGACACATTTATTTATAACATGTTTCTGAATGTGAAAGTTAAAAATCTAGTCTTCTAATATATTTGCTATGGCAAATCACTTAGCAGTCCAGGTGATTTTTATTTTCTAAAAGGATTACTTTTTTATATATGTGTGTTGGGGTCCTTTACAGTGCCTAATTGGATCACAGTAAGGGTGTTTTACTAAAATTTTCACTACAGAACATTTTTAGTGGATCAAAAAAGTGTGTGTATGTGGGGGAGTGTGAGTGTGTGGGCAGAAGGGCTTCAAAACAGTATTATCTAAAATGAGTTACTAATTGCCTGCAGAAAGTATAGAAAGGTTTTCAGTTCAGTATTTTTAACATACAATCATTGCTCAAAATGTATGTATTTGGAGATCACTTATTAAAACAAAATTAATTGATTCATGAAGTGAGCTTGTGTCAAAAAACGACAGAGAAGATTAAAGAGAACTTCATCAGCAGGTTTAAAAATTATAACCTTTCATTGTATAAGAATATCAGAGGTGACCTGTTCTGAAAGTTGCTGAGGCTTCTTGAGTGTATGTAATCTACTGAAAGGGGACTAGGGAGAGAGCAGTTAGCATCTGATTAACTACTTAACTATTCTCCTTGTCACTATTTTGGACATGCCAACTAAATCTGTTACAGATGGGATCAGTTTTAAGCGGTGTGGATGCAAGCCAGTCTACACCACATGGTCCTGTGGTCAGCAATCACCCTGTTTTATTTAGCAATGTCAATGAATTTAGCTCGACTCTTTATGCAAAGAGAAGCAATATCATTTTATTTGCTAGATTAAATGTAGCCCAAAGGTTCCATCAGGAGCCAGTACTTATCAAACCTAAGTTTATTCTTTTGAGATTTAAAGGTGACATCTATACTATCAAATAAAACACGACTGAGATTATTCTGACTCTATTGCCAGAGGTATCGCACATTTTTCTTGATGGTCATGTACCCAAATGTTGTTTATACAAAGGAACAGGAAATCTGAGTCCTAACTGACTACATTTCTAGACTGCAACAATTAAAGCATATCTGAAACAAATCTAGAACGTTTGTCCTGAAACTTTGCTGCGGAGAACAGTAAAAATAAAACAGTATGAATAATCATGGGCCAAAACTAGACATCTTTTATTTTTCCTGTTTTATTTACTAGCATACACATAACTAGAGGAATTATGAAGGTTAATGACCTTCCTCCTGGCACCCCAATTATTTCTTTTTTAGACTGTAGACTGGTCAGAAGGCAAAGACTGTAGGAAGGTTGATTGAAGATGACGTGAGGACACATTTTCTGAAATGAAAGTCTAGTTAGAAGTATGCTATCTCCAAAAGTGGACTTCTTAAAACATTTTCTAGCATGTTGTTCAGTTTGTTGGATCAGAATGAATGAAAACAGTGATGGACCTTCCTACTGGACCGAAAAATAACAAATTACATAATGGCTTCAATGTAGTTTTAGTATACACTATCATAGTAACTCAAGTTCTTTTTCTTTTTATCATACAATGTGTTCGAGGCACTGGGGTTATTGTCAGTAAAGAAGTAATGTTTGAATACATTATATGTTAACAAGAGATGAGATTTTAGAGAAGTGCAAGAAGTAATCAGTTGATAACCATAGCATTATATCATTAGACTGAGGTTAATATAATGTTTTTTAACCGAGGTAGACATATTGATAAGAAAGCAAGTCTATTCAAGTCAGTTCAGCACATTTTAAAGAAAATACTTGTGTGCAGATTCTATCTGATATAGTTGTGTATTTACTTGCATGAAGCATTGATAGTGCTATGTGATTCCGTTGTTCAACAATATGCATTATAAAGTACAAACTAGACCACTGTACCAGTAATATTTGTGTGGAAGAGAAAAACTACTTTCATATGTAGTTTGTGTGGGAAAATGATTAGTTTTCTGATGCTGATAGTCAGAAAACGTAAGAAATACTGTACTTATGTCTGGCACATCTAAACTCATAACATCTATTTGCTTTGCTTTGTCAAAACATATGAAAAATCATTAAAGTGTTTTAATAAATGTCTGGTTTTCTTGCTCATTCATCTTATAAATATTAATTAGCCATGGATCAGGCAATTAAAGTTTAATCAATTTGCACTAATTAGCACCACATACTTGCATAAAAAGATAAAACCAGCTCCTGCATCTGGCTGTTATTTGCAGTTTTTGTCAAGTGCTGATGAGTTTCATCTTGAAGAGCAGATTAAGAAGAAAAGAGGAAAATAAGAAAGTAGTGTTAATTTTATTAAATCTTCAATCAAACCCTCTGTTCATAAGCTTCATGGGACAGTACCAAGTAACATTTCACTTTACATAGAAGTAGACATGAGTGGGCAAAAATTTAACACTTTTCTGTGACCACACCCTTCCTAATTATAATTTGTAGGAAAAAAGATAGCTTTACTGTGCAAAAGCACAGATTCTATCCTATAACAGAGCATTTTTATAAACTATATACCTGGAGATGGACGCCTGAAAATTTAATCAAGTAGGGAAGTAAAAGCAAATTTTAATCTAAAAGTATTTTCAGTTGTTTGACAGGCCATCTTCCAGCATTCTGGCAGAGTTTGGACTATAGGTTGGGAGAATTTAGCCTAGCTCCACTAGCACTGAAATTAGTTGATAGATACGTTACTGGAAATGTGTCGGGCATCTGTAGTAAAAGAGACATATTAAGAACTTTCTGCCCACCAAGAAAGATAATTATTTGGTAGTACTTCTCTCAGTTATTCATGTTTGGTGTTTGTGTTACAAAGTTTATCTCCTGAATTACCTATGCAGCAAAACTAGCAAAAACCCCAAATTAACGAATCAAAACAGGCACACACACACACAAATCAATGTTTCTGGGAAACAGTAAGGTAAATCTCATTCTAGAAAGCCCTAATCTACATTAGAGAATTGTACAAGTGTTGGTCCTGGTTGAGAAGCTTATGGTGTCCTTTAGTATTGCACCTTCACTAATTTTTAAAAAATACACTCCTGCAGGCTATGTCATCTTACATGATGGTCAATGAACAGAGAATAATTCAGACCTTCCACGACTCAGTTCATTGTTGCTAGCCTGAAATCCAAAGCAGAAATGTTTGCCCGAATGGATAGCCAGAGGACAGTTATCTAAGTGCTGTTAAATAAAACTGCAGACTGCACATTTAGCTTATCACAGAATTGTCTGAGTCACTGGTCTGTGCTCCTGTTGGTCATGGCTTAACATCAATTAACTTATGGGTGTCCACTAAGGGAACACCTGGAAATCAGCATTCTAATTCTCTGTATATGTTTTTTTCATAGTTAAATGCCATGAAGTAACAGTCAAGGCTTTTACAACACGGTTCTGTTTCTGGGTTCTGAATTTGGTTGAATGAATTAGACTGCCAATCTACAAAAAAAGATATTATTGAGCACTTAAATATGAATATTTTGAGTTTTACTAACAAAGGAAAATAGAGCATTCCATCCAGCCTATATGTGTAACTGAAAAAGATAGTAGGGAACGAAGCACATATTTAATCATCGATGGAAATTTACCTTAAACTTGGCAGGTAAAGCCACACTTTTAGAAGTGATTTAACACTGTAAAAAACCCACAACCACCAAACAACCCATAGCATGAATCATAAAGAAGTTATGCACCATTTACATAGGGATTTTCATGTAGTTTATGCAAGAAGAGACTTGTGAATGGTTATTGATATTTTTCAAATAAAGTATGTATGAACCATTAAACTCCTCATTCCCTAGTGTACAAGCCATTGCTCTGTTAAACACTCCTTCACTAGATAGGCTATAAAAGGAGCAGAGGCACTTGAAAAAGGTGTCATCTTTCAATGTTTGTTTAAAGATCTGATACATTTGGCACACAAAACCACTGGGTAGCTGAAACTCCAAATTGCTGATTGTTGTTACAGAATCTTTTTTACTGAATATTATGCAGAAAATGTCTTGTTTTAGAGTATGGAAAGACTGAGTTTGGCGTGGTGTTCCCTCTGAAGGCTTTTACATCATATCTGTAACTGAGGAAAACATCCTTATGCAACAGTTATATTTTAAAATATGCTTACTATAAATGAATATAATGTAAGCACTTTCCTAATTTGGGCACTGAAATAAAAAATCATTGCTAGGACAAATTCCTGCAGAAGAAGCATTTTGTCTGAGAGATTTCACCTATATACCATATATATACATTGAACAGTACCTTCTACTGAAACTAGAAAACTAAGCTCAGTGGAATAGGCTACAGTAAACTTTAGTGTGCTTGGGAAGAAGCCAAAAGCGATTGTGGATTTGCAAATAATACATACACCTGTGAGCAGTACAGATATATTTCCTAAGATATTAGAGAACTCAAAGGTGTATTAAAGCTCAGTGTCCAAGGAGTAACCTGCAGCCCCTAATTAAGAGTAGGGAGACAAACACACATAGGTCATTGTTTTACTGTCTTGACACAGAAGGCATTCAAGACTTTGTGAGTAAATCTGCAGAAGCACTGAAGTAAACATCTGAAACCATCCTTAGCTTGTACTGTCTGTTATTGTTACACTCTCAAAAGCTCTTTGCACTCTTGAAATACCAAGATCTCCTTTATATTATCTTTTTATGGTCTGGTTGGATGGGACATAAGGAGAGGCAAGCATATCAAACCTTGATTCATCAACAAATATTCCAAATCTGACTCTTCATAAACATTTAGGGCTTTAGATAACACTTCCAAGAACCCTCCCAAAATTGTGCTTAAAATGGATATGTGGTCTACTTTTACATAAGCTTTGGAGATATGTCTTTTTAAAAATATTTTTGCTTCCTGAACTGCAAGCAAAGGCTATGCAGTTCTTATATGAACAATAGATACATAAAATAAAATAAAATAAAATGTCACTTCCAGGTGGAGCATTCCTAAAATACCTATTGCTTTCATTCCTTTTGCAACCCAAAGACTTGAACTCATTTAATGAAATTTGATCCTAATGATGGAGCTGCATAAAAAAATTAGCAATTTTTAAAAGGCTGCAGTAATAGTTTCTGTCCTCATATAGCTTTGGCAGACATCATTGAGAGTTCTGAGTTTCAGTTGACCATGAGGTACTACAAATCTAAGAAAGAAACTAAATTAGACTTGTAAGATGTCTGCAATGAAGCGGAGTGAGTGGGGAACCCATTTTTTCAAGGCAGTGTTAAGCACGAAGGTGTGGTCATTCATCTACTTTATATATCTCTATACAGCTCGTCCTTATGCTTGAGGCAAGGGAAGGATTGTGAGTCCGTAACATTAATTGGACAACTTGTCCAAATGCCACTGCTGTGGGATGTCCATGGACAATGTGACCTGAAATCTGCTGTCATGCTTTTCTTTTTTCACAAATATGTTGGAAGAGCAAATTTACATAATATGCACTCAGGAAGAACACTTCATTTTTTCAGAAATACTGCTTTGGGTCCCCTGTGTTGCAGACCACCTGTGTAAGTAAGAGAGCACATACTTAGTGAGTCTTGTCTGTTGAACACATTTTTCTGTAGCTTGAATCTATTTGACTTTATAGCATATTGTTCAATTTTCTGGTGAAGAGATTGTGGGAGGAACTAGAACACCACTTGTGGAAGGTGTTTATGGTTGACTAACTGTTAGTGGAAGAATTTTTTTTTTAAAGAAGATGGTCATTTTCAGAAGTGTTTGACTGGATAAATCTGGTAAACTACAGTGTTGTTTAACTCATACCAAGGAGATTAGTGAGAAATTATAGGATGTGCTTTTAGGCTTTTGAAAACCAGAGCTGGAGCAAATAATGAACAATATGTATGTTTTGCATGAACTATATAGTTCATGCATTTCATATCTGACAGTTTTAATCAAGTACTATTGGATGTCTGTTGTCACAGTAATTTAAAATCTGTGCCAACTTTTTCCTCTCCTATCTTCTTTGCACAGTCTCTGAAAAATATATAAGTATCTTAACATGTCACCTACTTACAGGGACTTCTACTTTTCACTGTTTGTTTTTTTTTCCCTTCAGATTGCTGTTTCTTCACATTTTGCCTTTCCTTATATTTCTTTGCCTTTTTTTTTTTTTTTTTTGCATTTCTTTACATTTTGTTTTGCTACATTTTGCCTAAACTACTTTTTGCTGAGGTAACAATTACTTTGGAACTTGACTCAGGTAGTCTTACAAACAGCTTACATTGAGGACTATGGGACAGTGTTAGAAGCTGTTCACTAAATGTCAGATTATGAATCTCTTTCTGTCGTTGGTGGTGTTACTCACATGAGTAATTTCATTGACTTCAGTGTAACTGCTGCTTACCATTGTGCAGTCAGCAGTTGCTATCTGATACTACAGGAGAAACACTAGAGATGAAGTGAAGATAGGTACTCATCCAGTTTCTCTACCTTTGATCAAGATCAAAGTATGCCTTTTGAGGTTGGTGCTGTGTTAGATTATGCTGCCTACTTTACTATTCCAATTTGCTATTCTGTTTTTCTTTTCAGTGTATAAAAATTGAGATGCTTTTGTATTGACAGACATTGCACTGAGAATATAAATTTGGAATTTTGTTGTCATTTTAAGTCTGTGTTCATTCTTTTTAAAAGCAGAGAAAGATACTGTGATTTCCTACTTAATCTTGATATGTGCCTGGAGAAAGTGAAATGAGCACTCAGACAAATTAGTTCACTCTTAGAAGCCTTACTTCACTATTGGGAAGACAACTAAGAATTGCGTCCCCAATTTTGAGTTTATGCACAATAGGCAGTAAATATCCTAAGTCTCATCTGTTTTGCAATAACAATGGGTGTTCGGAATGGAAGGAAAAGAAAGTAGCGCACAGCATCTTTCTGCCACTTGCAGGAATGTGACTTCCAGAATCAATAACAGCCTTTGTCTGATGATATATTGTGAGTTGAAGTACTTTCTACTGTAGAAATTGAAGAGAGATATGGAAGATTCATTCAGACTGTATGTGATAGCACAGATAATCATGCACAACATTACTTCCATAGGTATTAGATGAACTTATTTATGAAGTTCTGTTCTACCTTCTACAACCTCTAAATCTAACAATGCCTGTGGTGCTTTAAGTGTAAATTTTGCTCAGAAATCAGTTCTCAATGACTAATGAATACTTTGCTCCAAAGAACTCACATTCTAAAGACAACAGATGGCTCAGCACAAAACAAAGAGGATGGTACAGAAAACAGCTAGTAGGTGCTCATTGTAGTTGGAATGTATTCATCCATTCTGGAATTGTGAGAGGGAAGTTTTGTGAAGGAAAGATATGAAGGAAGCTGCTAAGAGTGACACCAGAATGAACAGATGGAGAAGAATGAGGTGTGGAAATAGAGTTTGGAGCCAAAGACTTATCATTATGACTGAATGAGAGTCATAGTCGACTTTAGTCTACATATCACAGGAGCTAAAATTGAGTTTTCTGAAGTATTTTATCTGAGCTTGCTTAAGTGTCATAACACTTTCATCTTTTGACTTTCACATAGTCCCCCCCCTCTAATTACTTCCTCCTGCCACTTACCCACTGCAAAAGTATTCCACTAGGCACAGAGGTGCTTTCATTAACAAAATCCAGAAATCCTCCTGTGATGAGGCATTCAGTAAAAATATCTTGCTCAAAAATCAGAATATTAAAAGAAAAAAAAAGAACACTAGTTCAGTTTTGTTGTGGTGTTACAACTTGAATTAGATCACTACTCGACATTTACAGATTGGAACACAAAGTTCACTATTTAGACAGAACCCTAATCCTTCAAGTATTCATGGGGATTTAATATACTTACTAAAGTTAACCCTGTCCTATCTCTGCTTCCTTACAGAAGTCATTGAAGCAATGGCTGTATTTGCATCTGACAAGAAAAGAGCTTGCCACTAGGAATATAGCTTTACCAAAACTACTATTCTAGGAATGCTAACACTGATGCAGCATGAAGCTCAAACACAACGTAACTTCAAGCATGTACTCAATCTGCTTAAACCCTGTTGGACTTTGATTTTCAGTAGTATGTGAAGGAGGATGCTGAAATGCCAAAACCATGAAAATACCTTTATAGATAAAATAAGATTAATTAATATGGTTTCATTTCCCTACTAACATTGTATTTTTTGCCTTTAGATATGTATTATTAAGGTGCACTCCACAGGTGGAATAAATGTCTAATCTGGAAGTTGCACAAGGCATTGTGTGTAACAACAACAGATTGTCCAGAGAAGTGAGGTTTTTTATCAGATCTATCTACATGATGTCATTGCAAAATTCCATCTGAGAAAAACATATGGTCATGTCTCTTCAATCTTGTATTTCTATATATGAGTTTATAAAAATAAGAACTATAGACAAATTATCTAGAAATGTTTCCTATTTTATCTTGACCAGTGGATAAAATGAAGTCTCTAGAGTAAATATCATAATGATAACCTAGGATTCCCTGTATGAAACTGAATGTGTTAACTAGAAGACAGCTCTTTTCTCTTCTTTCCCTTCTCTCTCTCCCTCCCCCATTCCATGATATCTTGAAATCTTTTCTGCATAGTGACACAGCTTCAACAAGAGGGGTGGAATTCATTTCCTTCCCTCCCACCTGCCCTCTCTCCCAAATGATTAGAGCACTTTTCAACAAAGTGGGAGATGTGGGTGTCCCTCCCTACCTTATATACACTGAGAATACATTAAGTATGAAATTGCCTCTCAAGGGAAGTGATGGAAATGCCACTTGTTCATTTTTAAACTGGATTTGAAAAAAGCTTTATAGAAAAAAAAAATCTGCTGTAGCAAGGGAGAGATTACATGACCTTCTTGAGAAATATTTTATTTTCTCATTGCTAATATCTCTGATACCGTGGTTTACTCCCTTCCAGTCTGTCATTTTTTTCCTTAGCATTGTGTTTTAGAAGATTTATTCAAAATGTGTGTGAGAAAACTAACTGAAGATCTTCAAAGAAGAGAGAATATAGCTTGGTTTCATCGGCTGTTTGAACCTGAATTACTGTAATGACTGTAGTGGAATTATTTTCTTTTAAATGAGCAAATCTGACACGAACTTCAAAGAGGAAGTAAATACATGTAATAAAGAGGCCGTTTTTCTTTTTCTTTTCCTAAATGATTTATTTTATCCCCAGAAACACCAACAAATGTTCAAAGTTTTAGATATTTAAATAGGTACCAAGATGTCTGAAGCTGTAATCCTTGCTCTGCCAGTTCATTGAAAAATTGCTGACCTTGTAAAAGCCTATGTTCCTTTTCACTTTGATAACAGCTTTTGCTTCATCAGTCCACAATATGAATTACAGCAGCGAATCCATGCAGGATCAACTAATTGCCAGTACATACATTTAAACATAAGTACCCCAGAATTCTTATCCCGTAACCATACAGACACATTTTTATTTTAAGCAGGAATTAAAAAGTTTTTGTTCTCTTAAATTATTTTGTGTTATGGACCTTGTTCTAACAATTACATTTTACCAGTTAGTGCTTTATGAAGCATGATGGAACCTAACCAGCAACTAATAGAAGAGCTCCAGTTTGCCCTCAGTACACAATCTTAAAGCCCATTAACATTTGTGGGAATTATATGTGCAATGTGCAGGGAGAATATAACCTTAAGCAATTGGATACTGAAGATACTGTATATGTTTGATCTGACTAAAGCAGTTTAGATTTTTCACAGCAGTGTGTTATATCAACCGAAGTTTGTTAGACAGCAGGGAGACTAATAAAAAGAGGGATCGTATAAATAAGCCGAAACAAAGAAATGAACAAAGACCTTCTGCATTAACTAGGACATGATCTACAGATGTTTCTCAGTTGGTAGAAAACAGATTTCCACACAGCAGTTGCATACAATACAAATGTTTGCACAGAATCCAGCTGGACTAGTATATAAAGCCACCTCAAGATTAGAAGCTTTATAAAAGCGTCACTAGCTGACTGGAAAGAAGATGGGTGACTGAAGTTGCTATCTAAATCTCCTAAGCAATAGATCAGTCTAAATTTTCAGTTTCAAGTAGAATAGAAGCAGAAATTTCTTTTAGCTGTGCCACGCCTGACTATTTCTAACTTTCTATTCAGAAATTCGGAAAAGCTGGCAAGCTAATGAAAAATTGCAAGCTGTTGTGAAGTTCTGAGCTTGATTTGCAAATCAAAATGCTCATGTGTGTGTTTGTGTTAAACTTCACATACGTAGTCTTTTAGTTTCCTAGCCATGCCTTCCAGTGCCCAGTTGTCTGGGGACTTGACCAAACTAATTTTGAATTTGACAACATAGACAACTGGTTGAAACATAAAGGTCAGTAAGAGGGAAGTAATCCTAAAACTGAAGAGATCTATTTTGAATGAATGAATGTGAGTGAAAATGAAAGAATGAACACCAAAGTTTTATGCCTTCCCTAGTGATTTTCAGCAAGTTTCTTCATCTGAAAAAATATTTTGTAGCAATAACCTCCTAATTTTTATTGTAATGACTAATTTTGTATGCTAAACAGTTAGAAAAAGTAAAATTTGCAATGCTGGCTTTCCTTTAGATTCCCCTACACGGGGATTCTGGTTAAAAATAACATCTTCTGTTATGAAAGCACTTCCAAATGCTTGGGAACAAGTGTAATTCCAGATCTTTCAGCATGAGGTGCCCTGCTTTTATATTATTATTGTTGGTCAAACATAACAATGAGAAGTTTTCCAGACACAGACACTGCCACTGTGAAAATCACCTTTTGAAGTTTGCTGTAAAAAATGCGTGCATCTTACCTAGCCTGGTTGTCTTGGTCTCTCTATGTTCCCTAGGGTACCGCCTCTAGAAAGTGATGAATTTTAGCTATTTTAGGTACCCATCTTCAGAGAGGATAATTTACCTTCTGAAAGGGCCTGTCCTTTTACTTTTAACATAGAGGGATCCCATGTAGCTTGCTTAGAATTGACACATAACACTTTGATGGATACAGTCAGAGAAGAAGAATCCACTGTCAGCATTCTGCATTAAATGCACTGAGAGTTTATCATGGTGTCAAGATGAGGAGAGTTAATCCACCTTGGAGCACTTCTGAAATTCCACATTTCTTTTGCAACATTTTTAAAACATGCTATACAGTGGCCAATAGCATCATGCTGAGTTAGCAACATTCAGGGAACTGTTTTTATCTGATGACAGTTATAAAGTTTGAAGGAAGATGAGGTCAGTGTTATGTATGTCATATCAAAACACTTCCTGACTACATCTTTCTATTTTGAAATAATAGATGTTCTCTTATCATAACCATAAAATTTTCAATCCTTATTGTATTCTTATTTTTCATTAGCAAGAATATATCCAAAGAGAGGAAAAGAATTTTGTTCTTGTATGAGCTGATTGCCTTTAGCATCTCTACTCAGGTTTTCTAGGTTACTTAATTTTCTGTTTCACTACTGCTGTATCTTGTATAATTAAACCCTGGCTTCTATGTACCTCTTTTCCAAGTTATATTTTTTGTAAAGGTTCCACCGGGCTTGAACAATTTGTAAGTTGACTGCATTATTTCCCATTATTGTACACTGTTCAAGAATTCCTTGGTGGTAATAATCATAATCATTCAGCTTCTGCATTATGTTCTGAGTGAGCTTCTTTGTCTGTCATTTAAGATTTTCTTCTTTCTCTAGCAATTAGAGTGACTTTACAGTAGTGTTTTTTACAATTAGCCTCTTGTTCATGTATGTTTATCAGCTCAGAAAATCTCCTTGCTTTTTGTTGATTTGTGCAATTCATTTTTGACATCCTGTAAAAAGCTTTTTCTTTGATTTCTTTCTTTCTGTTGGTTTCTTCTTTCTTTTTAAAGGACAGAAGGCAGTAATTATAACTGCCTTTAAAAATCCAGCCTGTAAAGTCATTTAACTTCCTTGAACTTCCTTGAAATTCCTTATTTTTATATGTTATTGCCAAGTATATTTTAAAAGATCTGTCCATAAGGTACCTTGGGGCCAGTGTTTTAATGCTAATTGAACTGCAGGTAGTAGCATATGATTGCCTTTTTGCGTGTGTGAATGTGTGTCAAATTTGCATCCGAGTGCCTGGTAGCAAGAACGCCTGTACCAATGAACAGCATCTGCTATTAATATAGCAGATGCTGCATTCTTTTTTTCCACTACAGACATATCGGTTTCATACTGCCAAGTGACAATATATATGCGGGCTAATGCTTCTAATGGGGAATGCTTGCTGTTGCTGTCCTGTGCCCTTATCATACTTTGAATATCTAGCTAATCAGCAGTTACTCTATATCTCGTGTTTTAAGAGCAGTTGCTTAATTTATGCAGATGGAAAAACTTCCGTAATTTGTATACTGCCAATATGTATCATGGTGAATAATGTATATGATGTGTTAATCAACATGTTTTACATTTTAGGAAGATCTTTAAATTTTTACACAATTTGAAATGTGCTAAAGGTCTCTGCAGTGGATGTCGAAAGGTAATGAATTTGGTGTAGTGGCCTGACTGGTAGGATCAGCCACAACTATGCTTTTATGTCCAACTGCTTCTAGCTAACTGCTATTTCAGCTAACCCTCATTGCAGAAGCATCATATGAAGACAGCGGGAAGGAAAGTCAACTCGTTTACAGGTTTTTCTGTGGACACTCCACAACTCTTCAACTTTGGCTCTTCTCTGCCAAATGACTCTGCATACTAGACATCACACACCATGTGTTCACAGGGCATGTCAGTGCTCCATCGCACAAATGCTCCTCCATTGCTGCAGAAGGTCATAATGCTCAAGGCATTATATTTGACAGGCCTGCAATTTTGGTGCTTGTAAATTAGCTATAACCTCCAAACCTCAGCAGATTTTCAATGCTCTGTACTCTGATGCAAACATTGCTTGAGCTGGTGGCTGCACTTTTAATTGAGTTCAGTTTCTGTGTTATGGCATTAAAAGGCATCACAGTCTTCCCTTCTGAGTGGAGGGACTCTTTTGTGATTAGTTTCAATCAAAGATCCATAGGAAAATTCCTGTGATCCAGGTGGCAATCAGTCAGTACTCCCATCTCCGAATTTTTGAGGCCATATCAGGAAATGAGGACAGCCAAGCTATGGGGTTGAGCAGGTGATTATCCGTGCTGTTTCACTATTCACTGTGTGTTCCCTGTCATGGTTTTGTCCCATCCCAACTTGCACAGCTAGAAAATAACAGGGCAGAGTGGGTGCTCCCATCGTGTGTTCTCGAAAAACAGCAGTAAACCTGGGATAGGACACAGCTAGGAGGCATTCAGAAAGAACAGAAGAGTTTAAGTAGAAAAACTCTAACATGGAGTCCCCTGACTAAAGGAAAACTGTTTTTCTGCTCTGCTCTAAGGTACTTCTTGGAAGTGAAACAAGGCATATACATCTAGCAGAAGAATTTACCATGCCAGGCTCATGTTACTGGAAAAGTGCAAGAAAATTGCAGCTTTCTGAAAAACAAAAAACTCCTAGATGCAGTTCTGTGAGACAGATTTCTCATTCCTGTTATTTCACACATTGATGAAGGCCTTAGAACCACCAGTTTCAATATCTGATTCTGATATTCTAGCAATAAAAAAGTATACTTTCCAAGAAAAATACCATCCGTTACTTTCTACTGGCAAATACCTCATTCTAAGAAGGCAGAGTTGCTCAATGATGACACATTCTGCTTGTACTGAGTTTCCCCTATGTAATGCCTTCTCAAGGTGTCAAGTCCCTGCTACAAAATGGATCCTGTAGTCCACTCGGAAGATTGCAATTATAGCTGGAATTCAGAAAACAAAATGATATTGCTACGTTTACACAGATGCATCTTGCAAATCATTGCAATAACTATATTTGGTTTACTGGTCCATTTTCAGTAGGAAAAAATGGATAATTGTAGTAAACAGTTACAGACATCTCATGTCATGAAAGCAGAAAAGGTGCTGTTTTTCACTGAGACTGTTGTGCAATATCAACAATCAGCAAATCTTTCAAGATTCCCTAAAAAGAAGCTTGTGCCATATTCTGCATATTCTGTTCCTTTATTCTAGGGTGCTAATGATCTTTGTAGTCACCCTGAATTAGTTTTATTCAACTACAGTATCATCAGCTCAGTTCCTCTTTAAAAATAATAAAAGCCTTTCTGATGTTCATTTGACTGTATCTGCTTTCCATGTAATTCTACAAGAAACATAAAGCTAACATCTGAAATGTGTGAGAAAGAAAGAAATTCTAAGAAAATCTTGGCAAGATAAACATACACTCCTGACCTCAGCTTATCCAAGCAAGGATGCCAGTGCTAAGGAGATTAATGTCCCGTATACACAAAAACCTCACACAGTCAAGAAATATTAACCTAACAGTGTAGCGTACAGACTGAAAGATAATACTAAAAGAAACTCACATGTAGTATGCATCTAGAATAAGAGGAGCCATTTACATCTGTTAGTCCTAGACTACACTAAGTCAGTGGAAGAAGGAATGACTTAGTTACCTTGCTGTAAGCACTAAGAAATGGATGAACACAGGAAAGAACATGGTTTTGATGCATGTTTGATTCAAAATTGGAAGCCTTCTTAGCTAAAATGAGCTAAATTAAGGATAAGCATCAGTTGGATGTTTAGAAACAGAAATATATTTTCAAAGAATGAACAATAAATATACATTAAGGTTTAATACTGTTGGAACTGATCTGTACTTAGGAGGAGAAACTTGAAAATAATGGTACTGGAATAAGTTATGTGACTGTATATGGGTCCTGTTCATTACAAAAATATTGCTTCCATATGTAGGTGTAGTTTTGGATGGCAACAGGTATTTTCCTCCATTGCTGGAGGTACCTTTTAACCCATTTGCATTTCTACCTTCAGAAAAGCAATGAATCTTCTTTACATGCTGGTCCTCCAAAGACCAAAGTAGGAACTTGGAAAGAAAGTACGTCACATTTTCCTTAAAGACTTAAAAAAGAAAAATGCACCACTGCTCTACCAATGTAAAGGACACTACTCTTTGTGTCACAACACTGGTGTATTGTCACCCTCCTGATTACTGATGTGTGTGAAATGTCGTGGTAAAATAAAGCATTTAAGATGGCCTAAAAGTAGTGGCATGTTTTCCGCCTGCAACTCAGGTGAAGGACTGTGTGTCACTGAGCTCCAGTTGCTTTCTCATTTGGCTCCTTTAATGGTATCTTTAGAGCTACACTTCTTAGACAATCCAATCCTTAATGTTTTTAACAACAGAAGTGTGTTCCTAAGAGCAATAGGAACGCTCACTGAACTTTTAAAGCAGGAAAGCTTTATATTCCCAAAATTTTTGGAGGAAAATGCAGGGGATACTTGAGGTAAGTTTATTGGATTTTGCTGTCAGAGAATACGGAATTAAAGTAAAGAATAAAGGGAAGAAATTCAGCATTTTAGTAGAAATGGCAAGTTTATGACTTGAAATGTGAACCATGACATATAAAAACTTTAGGCCAATGTTTACATTGAGTTGTTTGGGCTCATTTACATTTAAAAGTCCTGGAATGCAAACATACAAGACAAAACCAGTTTTCAAAGACATTAGGGAAGCTTACACCACTCTTGTCATATGTGTTAGACTTCCCGAAAGGCCCTGATGGGAGTGAGAAAATATTGCAGATCTTTCCCCATACATGGCCCCCAAAGCACACCCACTTGGAGGGGAGCAAAGTGTTCTATCCCACACTGGCCCTTGAATAGCAAGTTAATACTAAACTGAGGGTATATACTTCACATTGCAAAGGAAAAATGCTTTAATAATAAAACTCATATATTTATCAGGTATCTAATGATGTCTAATCCTTAAACAACCTGATGAGTAACTTGATTATCAGCAGAACAAACGATCTGAAATTCATTGCCCCCAGTCAGATAACAAAAGGCAACAAAAGCAGCTTTCTGTGAATTTACCCTCAGACAATTAGCAGATAAATGCAATATCTTGCTATGATCTCTCTTCAAAACATTTTGTCTTTGATTAACCTTTAATTGTTTAAATTTCAGATGCAGTTAAAACCAATGACAAGGAGCTATGCTGAACACAGTTGGCTTTAGAACATATACTATAACAATTATTTTTTGTAAAAATAATCATACTCACTATGCAAAGAAACTTAAGAGATAAAGTGTTTTTCCTCCTGAAGTTTCTTCAGGAGGAAAAAAAAAAAGGAAGAAAATCTACTCTATATGGCTGAAACAATCTCTTTAATATTGGTACCAAAATAGCACAATGCAGTAATTACATCATTATTTTGTCAGTCTCTGTCAATCCATTGTAAGAAAATATTCTCTCTCTTACCCTTTATCCAGGTCTTAACACCTTCATAATGTTGTTATCTCTATTGTCTTAGAGTGCATGCTTTTCAAGTCAGGGATATGTCTTCTACTTGTCTGCAAAGTGCCTACATATTTACTGGGTTATATTAATAAATCAAAAAAAAAAAAGCAGTAATTCGGTATCTTTTTTAGTTCACAGTGCCAATAATAATGCATTTACTTTGGCAAAGCAGACTACCTGGTTTACACATAGTTTTTACACCTACTTCAGAGAGTGAAAATTGTTATTGACCCTTATTAAATACGCATCACACTCAGAGCTCACCCACCAAAAGAGCAAAAGGTTATCTTTTCTGTGCAGCAGTACTACTGGACAGCAATTTGCCTAGTTTCTACTCATAAGTCTTTTTGCTTGCATCTATATTGCTAAATTAAACAGGCCCAAAGAACTTTTCCTGGACACTGGAATGCAGTTGTCTATACTGTTAAGTTACAATACTTCCATGTGTGTTCCGTGAACAAGCACTCACAAATAGTTCCCAACAACAGTTTGAGAAAAGGACAATTCCCAAAATACAATATGTGTATAGCTTCTGATTTTGGAGGTTATGAGTTTACTAGTATGGATGCAGTACTAACAATGAATGCCAAAGAATGATCCCATTAGTTTGTTCACGAACACAGACACAACCTTAGATGGCGGTAAAAATGCCAAACAATTTATATGGATAAATATCTAAGTTTTTATTTTAAAAGCTTGAAAAAGCCTTGGAGCTGGTAAAGATTCAGTAATCTTACTTTGGGTTCCCTGCTGCATAGCCATGTGATTTCTTACAAAGTCACCCTTTTTTCTCCTGAGAAAAAATCTATGAGAAAAAAAAGCACAAATATTAAGTGTTCTGTACAACCTTTTCTTCATTTTTCGCTAATAGGTACAGTAACAAATTAAATTTATATTTAAAAGTTGTATTCTGTGCAATACCACAAAAATCTTCAGAAATAGAAGACTGTCTATGACCATATGCCCTATAGTACATCTAAATATATATCTTTCTTCACCTTTACATAGAGTGGAAAATGGAAGGATATTTAGCTAGTGCGTTATTAGGTAAACCAAGATGCATAGTTAATCCCAGCATAACAGTTTAAATGGTCATAAGTCTTCGGAGTCTGCAGTTTGTCCTGGAGAATTAACCAGATCATGGATCTTTGAACATGGATTCATTCTGTCTGCAAATTTAGAAAGAGTGTCTCATGTTCAGGAGGAGTTCTTTGCAGGCTGGTCTCACACTTATTTTGTTGGAGTTTTTTAAGATCAACAGACAAAGAATAAAATGTGAGGAATAGATGTAGAAATATAAAAAGTCTAAAGAGGACTTTCTGCCTTTTTAATTTCAAGTAATTTTTCTGAGATAGAATTCAAATAGCTCTGCTTACTGCAGGAACACTTTGTATACAATGTTATGTAGCAAACTGAGATGTGAGTGGTTTAACTGACTGACTTCATTTCTTTACTTTGCATTAATATGAGACTCTGGCTATTGCAATACCTGTACAAATTACACACTAAATAGAAACATAGTAAGATTTAAATAGAATAATATTAGCAAAGATATTTAAAATTATTCAGTGTGTATAGATAAATTTCAAGAAGTCTTCTAACATTGCAGTTTTGCATAACTGTACCTGGAGGTGTTTTGCAACAAAAAGTATATTAAGGTAAACAGAGAAATTCAGATACATAATATCTAGAGCTCTATGATTCCCACTGCAGAAATCTCCATAATTATAGAGATTATAGAGATTGCACACTAATACTAATTCTCCACTAAAACTGATGCAATTAAAAGATAGTAGTAGTTCTAAATTAAAACCTCAAATTTGCATTTGAAAGATAACAATTAGATTAGTCAATAAAACTTTGTGAAGTAAAAATGTAACCTTTATTCTTTTTCCCATGGAAAAACAAAGGAAATAAATAACAGAAGAGAAAGAATGAAGGAATAATGTAATTATTTACAGTGTGGCTTTGTTCTCCTAGTCACTGCAACATTTCAATTCTGGATTTTGGGAACATCTGTTCACACATGTAATATGTATATCTACACTGCCATAAAAGATAAATGATAAGTTAGGCTTCCAAACTGCTGCTGCTTGTATCGTTGAGTTTGTCAGCTTACAGTATCTTCTGGGTATGCATAAGCCAACTGTGATGGAGGAGGGAGAAGGGTGAAATGGCATAGTCGACCTTTCAGCACTGTGCAGTGTCGGGATCAAAGTCCACTTTGAATGCCCTGTGTAGGTGCCAATACTGATTTTCTGAAGTGGTGGAGAGCAAAGTTAAGCAAAGTTTTGTGGGAAAGAATTCAGTCTTAAGAAAAGGTTTGAACCATAGCTAAGTTTAAAAAATATGTTGGAGAAAAACTTGCAGGAGAAGCTTTGGCAGAGTTCATAGGCTGTAAACGCGAAAGCTATTTTTTCGTAAATGAAGCATGGAGAGTTAGGAATTTGATGCATGTGTTTGTTCTCCAAGCAACAGGGATATTTTAGCATTTGTGGCCTAATGTCTAATCCAAGAAAACGGATTGCAATTTTATTTAGTTATCACCTGCTGTGTAGAGACCTTGTTACAAATGCAAGGATCATAGGGGATGTTGTGGGTATATGTATTTTTTCCCCTTGTTGCTTCAAACGTAGAGGAAATAACTCTCTCCTTAAACCTTAATGAGTCAAGGTGAATTCAAACCAGATGTTTTCTGGTTTTATTCCCACTTAGAAATCGCAGCTCCTCTTGATGCATAGAATGCCCTAGATATAATGACCAGCTAGTGTTCCCTCTTTTAGGAGTGAACATTCATGGGTCAGGCTCCAAGCTAAATGTTTATTTTTCTAACTTTTTTATAGTAGAGTTTGGTTAAAAGACTTGGCACAGTGCACTTCAGTTTAATTTTAAGCTTGACAGCAGTGCTGGCCTCAGAGTGTGTATGTGTGTAATTTAGTTGCTGTGCTACTGGAAGTCTATGGAAGATTAATGAATGGTAAAGCTCTGTGGCAGTTGTGAAGAGATGCAGGATAGAGCAAACCAGTCACCATCTGTTCCAAAATGTCTCTTACAGCGCTTTTAAGGAAAATCATTATTAGCAGGAGATGAAGGCATACAATAGCTTTATATATTAATATTTTTCTGATGTCAATGGGAAGCTCTGTTTCTGTACTTACCTTGTTGGGGCAGTAAGTGTCTCATACACATGTATATACACATGCATACATTTGTGTTTATGTGATGTATGTGTAACTCTGCTTTTAATGTGGTATTCTAAAAAACACAGAAAAAACCAGCACAACCAAACCACTACACTCTTAGTCCAAGTAATTGAAAAAGCTACCATAAATATTATTTTCCCCAAAGTAAAATGGAGATATTTACTTCCATATAAACTATTATATGTATAGTGCATATTGATTGAAATAAAAACTGGATGGGTGTATCTAAAATTTAAAACTAAGTAATTTTATATAACCACACCATGGGACATCCCCAATTTTCAGATTGATTTACTCCATTTAGTAGAGACTTGTAGCAAAATTTCAAGTTAGAGATATATATTGCCAGCTTATAAAATGCTTATAATTTGATTAACAAACATTTCTCTGTGTCCTGGTTTTCAGAGAATCATAGAATAGTTTGGGTTGGAAAGGACCTTTAAAGGTCATCTAGTCCAAGCCCCCTGCAATGAGCAGGGACATCTTCAACTAGGTCAGGTTACTCAGAGCCCCGTCCAACCTGGCCTTAAACACTTCCAGGGATGGTTCATCTCCCACTTCTCTGGGCAACCTGTTCCAGCGTTTCACCACCCTCATTGTAAAAAGTTTCTTCCTTATATCTAGTCTAAATCTGCCCTCTTTTAGTTTAAAAGTATTACTCCTTGATGTGTCACAACAGACCTTGCTAAAAGTTTGTCCCCATCTTTCTTATGAGCCCTTGTTAAGTATTGAAAGGCAGCAATAAGGTCTCCCCAGAGGCTTCTCTTCTCCAGGCTGAATGACCCCAGAGATAATATAAAAATTTTGTTGAAAACTTTCTGCAATTTAAGATAAGCATTCAGAATTAGTGGTGCTGTAGAAATTTCAGATTAATCAGGCACATAGGTCTTTTAAGAGGCCAAAGAATGCATAATGCAATAAATATACTTACATTTTATTTCCTTCACCTCTTGTATAATATTGTTGATATATTCTGAGAATCTCAGAGAAGATAAACTAGACAGTCTGTATTTGTCTGTTGTCTTTTGTACTGAATAGGCTTAAGGAAGATCTTACATCATCTCACTCACTCCACCAAACATTTAATATTGTAAAATAAACCAACATTAGTCTTCCTAATTTGAAAAAAAGTTTATTTTCTGTGACATGTAAAATTTCAGGGTATTTTAATCCTTCACACAAAGTGCATTATCACATTTGAGCAGAAAACTGTATTTTTCAATTAGAATGTTGTATACAGAAAATTCTAATAATTTGTTATTCATGATGAATAGCAAAATATTCTTTTGACATTAACTAGTCTATTTATTTTTTTCTTTGAGAATGATTAGAAGCTACTAAGGAGAAGCATCTTTGGTTGAAAACATTAGACTTTTCATTGTGTTTATCTTAAATTGGGTAATTATAGTTTAACATATGTACAAAGTCTACTCTTCATAAAAAAAACAAAATTCCAACTCTAACAGGATATTTACTTTTAACTATTTATATGGAATCATAGAATCATAGAATGGTTATGGTCAGAAGGTACTTTGAAGATTATCTAGTTCCAGCCCCCCCTGCCAGTGGCAGGGACACCTCCTACTAGACCAGGTTGCTCAAAACCCCATCCAGCCTGGTCTTGAACACTTCCAGGGATGGGGCATCCACAACTTCTCTGGGCAACCTGTTCCAGTGCTTCACTGCCCCAAATTTCTTCCTAATATCTAATCTAAATTTTTCACTGAATTTCACTGAATTTTTAGAGTTGGAAGGGACCATAAAGATCATCTAGTCCAACTCCCCTGCCGAAGCAGGATTGCCCAGAGCATGTCAGAGCATGTTACTCAGGATTGCGTCCA
This sequence comes from Numenius arquata, assembly GCF_964106895.1. NCBI lineage: Eukaryota > Metazoa > Chordata > Aves > Charadriiformes > Scolopacidae > Numenius > Numenius arquata. Next base: position 97,683,654 of record NC_133576.1, read on the forward strand.
GGCGGGTCTTGAAAATCTCCAAAGAAGGGGACTCCACAACCTCCCTGGGCAGCCTGTTCCAGGGCTCTGTCACCCTCACTGTGAAGAAGTTAATTTACCCTCTTTCAATTGAAAACCATTACACCTTGTCCTATCTCTCCACTCCCTGATAAAAGAGTCCCTCCCCATCTCTCTTGTAGGCCCCCTTCAGGTACTGGAAGGCTGCTATAAGGTCTCCGCAGAGCCTTTTCTTCTCCACTCTGAAGAAACACAAGTCTCTCAGTCTGTCTTCACAGGAGAGGTGCTCGAGCCCTCTGATCATTTCTGTCGCCCTCCTCTGGACCTGTTCCAACAGTTCCATGTCCTTCCTGTACTGAGGACTCCAGAGCTGGACACAGTACTCGAGGGGCAGAATCACATCCCTTGACCTGCTGGCCATGCTTCTTTTGATGCAGCCCAGGGTATGGTTGGCTTCTGGGCTGCCAGTGCATGTTGCCTGCTCATGTTGAGTTTCTCATCCACCAGTACCCCCAAGTCCTTCTCCTCCGGGCTGCTCTCAATTCATTCTCTGCCCAGACTGCATTTGTGTTTCGAATTTCCCTGACCCAGGTCCAGGACCTTCATTTGGTCTTGTAGAACCTCATGAGGTTCACATGGGCCCACTTCTCAAGCTTGTCCAGGTCCCTCTGGATGGCAACCTTTCCCTCCAGTGTGTTGACGGCGCCACACAGCTTGGTGTCATCAGCAAACTTGCTGAGGGCACACTCAAGCCCACTGTCCGTGTCGGCGATAAAGATGTTAAACAGCACCAGTACCAGTACTGACTCCTGAGGGACTCCTTTCGTCACTGATTGCCACTTGGACACTGAACCATTGACTGCAACTCCTTGAGTGCAGCCGTCCAGCCAATTCCTTATCCGCTGAGTGGTCCATCCATCAAATCCGTGTCTCTCCAATTTAGAGAATGGGATGTCATGTGGGACACTGTCAAATGCTGTGCTCAAGTCCAGGTAGATGACATCTGTTGCTCTTCCCTTATCCACCAATGTTGTAACCTTGTTGTGGAAGGCCACGAAATTTGTCAGGCATGATTTGCCCTTAATGAAGTCATGTTGGCTGTCATCTATCACCTCCTTATTTTCCATGCACCTTAGCACAGTTTCCAGGAGGATCTGCTCCATGGTCTTGCTGGGCACAGAGGTGAGATGGACTGGCCTGTAGTTCCCTGGATCTTTGTTTTTTTTTTTTCTTTTTAAAAATGGGGATTATGCTTCCTGTTTTCCAGTCAGTGGGAATGTCATGACTTCTCAACTATGATGGCTATTGGCTTAGCAACTTCGTCTGCCAGTTCCTTCAGAACCCACAGATGCATCTGATCAGGTCTCATGGACTTGTGCACTTCCAGTTTCCTTAGATGGTCTCAAACCTAGTTTTCTACTGTGGTTCCTCATTCTCCTGGTTCCTGCCTTTACCTTCTGTGACTTGAGCAGTGTGGCTAGAGCACTTGCCTGTGAAGACTGAGGTAAAAAAGTCATTGAGTACCTCAGTTTTCTCCATATACTGGGTTACCAGATCTCCCCTTTGTTTCCAGACAGGGTCCACAGTTTCCCTAGTATTCCTTTTATCACCGACAAGCTTTTCTTGTTGCCCTTGATGTCCCTGGTCAGATTTAATTCTATGGGGGCTTTAGCTTTCCTAACCTGATCCCTGGCTGCTCAGAAAATTTCTCTGTGTTCCTCCTAGGCTACCTGTCCTTGCCTCCATGCTCTGTAGGCTTCCTTTTTGAGTCTGAGTTTTGACAGGAGCTTCTTGTTCATCCATGCAGGCCTCCTGGTGTTTTTGCCTAACTTCTTCTTTGTTTGGATGCATCATTCCTGATCTTGGAGGTGGTGATCCTTAAATATTAACTAGCTTTCTTGGGCCCCTCTCACCTCCAGGCATTTATCCCATGGCACTCTACCTAGCAGTTCCTTGAAGAGGCCAAAGTCTGCTCTCCTGTAATCCAGGGCTGCGAATTTACTGTGCACCCTCCTCACCGCCCTAAGAATCTTGAACTCCACCATCTCATGGTCACTGCAGCCAAGACTGCCTTTGAGCTTTACATTCCCCATGAGCCCCTCCTTGCTGGTGAGAACAAGGTCCGGCATGGCACCTCTTCTCATTGGCTCTTCTCCCACTTGGAGAAGGAAGTTATCATTGATGCATTCCAGGAACCTTCTGGATTGCTCATGCCTTGCTGTGGTGTCCCTCTAACCGATAACGGGGTGGTTGAAGTCCCCCATGAGGATGAGGACTTCTTTTCTAACAAATGTAGCATCTACAAACTGAGAGAACTTGTAATCTAGTGTCTATGTTCCTTTTTCCTTAAACCAAATGATACACAGGACACTAAAACCAGCTTGAAGACATTGGTCCCAGTTCAAGAGCCAGACTGACATACGCCATTCATGGAGTGACTATTAAACTAGCCTGAATCTTTGAATCTTCATGTAGACAGGAGCTGTTTTTACTTTTATTGGAATACAGTATTTTTATTGGAGTATTTTCATTTTATTGGAGTACAGAGAGTTGCATCTCCTTAAAGCCCGATTTTCCAATATCTGTGAAGATCAAGGGTCTTTCTTGTGTGACTTGGAATCAGCGAGAGTCTTCTAGTGGATCTACCTCACATTTCCTTTGAAGTTCATATATCAGAAGAGATCAAAACACTTCCAAATTTAGGTTTTATTACAATGAAAGAAGAAGAAAAAATAATTTTTTAATTGAATAAAATCTAGTCTGCTGTGTAGGAAAGGCACGTCTTGCTTTTCACTCAGCAGCTCCAGGCAGTTATCAATACTAGAATGACTCTTCTGGTTATATTGGAAAGTCTTCTCTTTTCTACTATGGCTTGAGTACGCTTCCTAGTATATCCTCCATTCTTGTCAGGAGTTTCCCATGGTCTTCTCCTGGCTGCAGTCTCACCTCTGCCCACTAGAGGCACCTCCCCACTGTGCATAATTAATTCATCAGAGGAAAAGAGAATCCTATTAGCAAAACGATCTGTTCCCATCCTATCTATGAAAAAGGTATTAGGGTTTGGCTGATAAAAAGACTTTTAAGTTTGGCTATAAGAACATCCATATAGGACAAGATCCAGACTGCTTGTTTCCAGAGCCAATTTAATTATTCTGACACTTAATGGAAAGTGACAGCCCCAAGATAAGTTTATTCAGATTTTATAAATTGAGGGATTATGTTCTCTATGCAATGACTGGGAAGAAGTAAGTGTTTCTGAGGTTGAATAGGGTGTAGTCAATAAGACTAAACAGTATAAAATCATATGTACAGAGAGACATTTGCCTTTCTGCCCTTCTCTGCAGGTTAGCAATCTGATAAAGGTTGTGCTTATATAGTGATGCAATTAAGTTCTTGATCCTAAGTTTAATCAGAGCAGACCTGCTAACACATCAAATTTATGTCCATGTTTGATATGTTAACATACACTAAGCCTGTCTACACATAGTCAGTTATGCAGTTTAAGCTGGGAGCTGGAATCTAATAGCTGAAAGGCATCAAGGAACAGCTTCTTAAATTACTTTTGGTTCTGAAAGGCTTTGTGAGCAATCTAGTTAATTCAAACCAAAAAAAAAAAAAAAAAAAAAAAAGGAAAGAAAAAGAAAGAAAGAAGGAAGGAAGGAAGGAAAGAAAGAAAGAGAAAGAAAGAGAGAAAGAAAGAAAGAAGAGCAGTAAAGCCCACAACCAAAAATTTAACTTTTTTTTTTTTAATGGACTGGGAGTTTCACCCCATCAGTTTCAGTGTCTTAGCTGGGAGTTGCAGCTAACCAAGTAAAAACCAGCTTCCCAAACACCACTCAGTGGGAAGTCTTTGAAGTACAGACCTGTTTATCCCAACAGCAGGAAAAGTGGATTCAGTTTTTGATTCTGAGTGCTCCCAGTTTACCTGCAATGCTACACTTACCTTTCAGAGAAGCTCCAAATTACATCATGATACATTTTATTACATTGATGATAAACGTCAAAGGGAAGATTTAGGGCTCTACTGAAATGACTACATAAACATGTCTTTAGAGCTGTTTCTTTCTACTGGGGATGCTGACCTTGGATTTCTCATGCGAAGGCATGTGATTAAATAAAAAGACTTTTTTGGTGCCAGAAGACAAGGTGAGGGTAATGTAGTAGTGCCTACCTTTTGTACAACTATGGAATGGAAGTGATGGATTCAGAGCTCCTACTAACAGAAACTAAGGGATTCAAGGAGGCTAAGGGATACCTTCCATCTTTTCTGGTGAAGTTGCATCATGGTTAAGCCAGCAGGCAAGAAAAGGGATTAAAAGAAGAGAAAGCAACTGGAAAGTAGCTGTGGCTCAGAAGTTAGTGTACTACTCTAAGAAAGAACAATTGCAAATTCTTCTCCTGTTAATTCTTCAATTTTATTCAGCAACTGTCCAATATTAAAATGAATATACATTTCAGGGAGCAGTGCTTTCTCTATCTTATCTATTTCAAATTGAAATATATTGTGCATATATACAATTATATTTTAATATGAATATATATATAAATCCGTGTATCTGTAATACTTCAGGCTGGGTAGAATGCAACTGTGATCTGAGGAATGGTTTCCCAGTCCTGATCTTGCTGACTGAGTATTGATCAGTAACCAGTTCACATAATGCAGCTGTTCACTTTTAGGCTTCACAAAGTAAATTTAGCAATGTGTATCTTTAGGCCTTGAGTCGCTGGCTTCAGCTAGCTTATTGCAAATGTATGTTCCTAAGTGGTGACCTTGATGGTAATAAAATTACAAAGGAATATAGACACAAGGACAATAGGTCAGTGTGACCCAGGATTTTCTCCCGGGTTGCTAGGGAAAGAGTATAGGAGCGAGGAATCTACTTTCCTGGTTTACTCTTCCAACGTACATGAATTTGGGAACTCTCAGACTTCAGTAAGAAGTCAGGCATGACAATTTTAATAGTCCCAGTTGGACTTATCTTCCATGAATTTGTCAAGTTCCTTTTTGAACTCATTTAGACATCTGGCCTTCAGAACATCCTGTGGCATTGCGTTCCCTTGTTTAATTATGCATTGTATGAAAAGAACTTCTTCTGAGAAATTGTATGTCTCTTCCCAAAAGGAAATCCCTTCTAAAAGAGGAAATTTCATAGGAAGGGGTACTATCTTTCATTAGATCAATAACCTAGTTGGAAAAATAAGACTTCTATGGGTCTGAAGCCCAGTCTTTTTGTTTGTTTGTTTACTTCTTGCCAAATATATTGTTTGGTTTAATTACCTTTACCATAAACCTTACCCTGCATTTTCGCTTAGACCAGTGATTACATTTAACAACAATGCAGCTGTGACTCCTAGCAAGAGATACTTGAAAATACTTTGTTTCTAATGTTTGTATCCTGCGATTTCAACAGATGCAGACAATTTTGTTTGCTATTCCCTGGACACTTCCAACTTTACACTGGCTTCATCAGCTGCCATTAGTTATATGAAGTTAAATAAAATTAATATTTCAAATAACACTATTTATAAAATGCCTTTAATTTTCATTGTTCTTTGCATTTTTATAAATCGGAGTCTATTTTTTGTCTTGATCCTGGGCATCCATTGCCTCTTAGAAAACAATTCGTGTCACAACACTATTGGCAAAGGCCACATGGTGTTTTGCAACAAACCTCACTTCACTGCTATTCATTCACTTATATGTAGGCTGGATTTAGCCCCGATCTTTGAGACGGTATGACAAGTGTAATCAAATACATTTTGTAGACATCTGATGTTTAATCCAGCTCTGCATATTCTGGCCAGAAGATTTTGCTAATAAGGAAACCTTGCTTAGTGACTAAAATTTTAGAGCACAGATCAGAAAACCAACAGCAGCACAGTTCAGCCACACAGTCCATTATCTACTAAAGGAAAGGATTTTTTAATGAGATTTCCTTGACACTGGTGTTCTTCTATCACAGCCAAGACTGCTAATGTACCAATCAGACTGAAGCAATGTTGCTGCCAGCATTCTTCCTTAAAGAATGCATTTTTTGTTACGCCCCGTTAAGTATTTAACAGGTTTGCATTGTACACAAATCCTTACAACACAGTTTAGTTTTTCATAAGAAATAAATCAGCATTCAGATATCAAATGTGGTTCACTTCAATGAACATGCATTTTTTCTTCTAAAAGTCAATATTAATGGGGACAGAGGTGAATGGGTGGCTCTAATAGTTTTCCTTTGTTGCCTTTTAGGAAAAAGCTCTTAGCTATGGAGTAATACGACATAACACCTTACTTTCTCCAAGTTATAATCCTCTCAGCCCAGGCAATTAGGGTAGCTAGCACAGATGAATGTAACACATAGAATGTTGCTTATACGAACCCAATTTCAGTTGTTGTGTGGGCAATTAGGAGTTGTGGCATGTTTAACTTATTTAGTTATCTACAGAATTTTAGCTTTTCTATTATTACTTGCTTGTTCTGAAATTGAACACAGAGAATATTGTGCTGGGCATGTAACAATGAGAACTCATGCAGAACTGTCTTGAGGAAAAGAAATATTTTAATTTTCTGTAATAATGTAACTCTAGATGTGGCATAAATTCTGTAGTGAATTCTGTTTTAACAGAGTTTATGAAATATTTCCACTTAATTAGCTGAGTTCAATTTAATCTCAAGAATATTATAAAGGCAGCATGGTCTGATGGTTAAAGAATCACAGTAGTATGGGATGTTACCAAATCCTTCATGCTAGGATCTTTGGCAAATACTGAGACTCATTAAATGAGTTATGTAGAGTTCAGATGGGGATCAAGAAGGTCTCAAAGGCCTTGAAAATAGTGTTAGAAGGCAATACATAAGGCCACGAAGCCTTAAACACAGATCACGTACGGTCATAAAAGAGTGAAACTCTAAGAGCTGGGTAGACCTCACTTGAGAGTATAACAAGGAGAAAAAAAAAAAAAACCTTGCATCTAGTATATGTAAGGAATCTGTCATACGGTGAAACATGAAGAAGATAATATATATGCATCGAAGTCTGCCACAGCTTCTACCAACACTGGAAAAAGGGAAGAAGAGAGGAATTGCTGAAGTATTGTTACTCTCAGTTAAGGACACTGTGCCTGATCTGTATCACTGCTTGCCTGCAGCAGGTCCTTGCTCCTGTTCAGGAGAAAGTACTGCTCTTTCAATTGCTATTTGTTATGTTTTGCCTAAACAGCAGAGATGAGCAAAATATGTGCTTTTATCTAGTTTTATTTAATAGTAGTTTATGCCTCAATTCTCTGCCTCTGAAGTAAATAGCATGTATTTCTCTTACAGCCTTCCTCCTCTGACTAGACTGACAAATAGTGTTTAGCGTTTTGAGGTACTTTTTAGACAGCCTGTATTTTCCTGAAATCCTCAGCTCCCAAATTAAGTATCTGACTACACAATTCTCCATCCTGGAATTAGATTTGAAGATAGCATTCTGAATAATACCAATATTTAAGTAAGTTCCCTCTTAGTTGGTTAGATTCCTAACTTTGACTAGCAGATAGCTTTCCTCCCTTAGAAGATTCATTTATTTTCCTCTTTCTCCTGGGAATAGGCATTGAAGCCCTTTCTTAGAGAGTTTGGCATTTCAGAACACTGTTAAAAAGGGGAACGGTGGGTGGCAATGCCCTTCCCCTGCTTTTTCTAGTAACCAGTGGTTAGGACATTTACGTGAAAAGATTGAGTTCTTTGCTTCAGTGAGTTTTACTTTATGCATAGCAGAGCAAATTGCACAAGCGGGAATGAGAAATGTCTGCCCCAGAAATATTTGTAGCCTGTTTTTTATTGTGTTCACCTGGGACATGGTCTTACATCCCATCTCGTAGAGGAGAGACTTAGGCCTAGGTTACCATTTTGGGAAAGTGTCCCAAACTTATATAGAGAAGAAGCATATTTGGGAATGACCTGCCCCTACTGTTTTCTTGTGGGGGGTGGGGAGGGAAGTCATAACTGTGCATGTCTGTGAGTTCAGATTTGGTGCATGAGTTTGTGAACAATGTTAAGATGTACCCATGAAGTTGAGCATTCAGGTTTGTCAGGACATAGCTGCTGATGAAAATGACTAGGAGCAGGCACTTACAGGGTTACATCAATAACCATCAGTATGTTTATCAGCAAAATGAAAGGGGAGCAATCCTGCAACCTAAGAATAAATAACGCGTTTTAACTTTCAGCCTGTCTACTAGGAGCTAGGTCTGTCTGTGACAGAGAAATCAGTTTGGAACAGACCAAAGCAGACACAAGGTAAAATCAAAGAATTAAGTATTGTGGGTGACCAGGATCCTGTGTTGAAGTTTATTTCTTATGTCCCTTTTTTCATAATGTAACTGTAGATGTATATGCTAACCTTAGGGAGTTATGACTGTGGAGAAAATGCATTTGATTTAGCTACCTGACTGTGCTCCTTTTGCAATTTTTTTTTCTTACACAATGTCAAATACTCAGATACAAGTGTGATGGTAATTCATATCAGCTGTGGCAAAGGAGAAAACACAATGATTCTGTGGTTAAGACAACGGGTAACACTGTGGGCAAGCTGCCTCTCATGTTATGGGCAGATATCTCTTCACAGGTGTTCATAATGAGCCATTCTTCATTTTCTTGGAGGCAGATTTGTGTTCCAAAATGTTTATTGACTCTGAAGTCAATGGGAGATGTTCTTTGACAGTTTCGGATAGGATTTTGTTATTCTGTGATTCACCTCCACTAACTTAAGATGTCTAATTTCAAGCCATTTAGGTGTCTAACCTGAAGTAGACTTAATCTACTCCACTAAATCCTAAGTGCTCTGACAATGAGGTCCATGGTGTCTCCATTTCGGCATCCAAAATAAAGATATCCCTTGGCCTCAATCTTTGCCCGTTAGAGTTGCTCATTTGTAAAATGAAGACAGTAACACACCTCCATTCCACCAGGGAAAGTTGAAAAATACTTCTGATATCTCTCAACTTTTAAGTGCCTTCCTGTGTAACCTTAACATTCTTCCAACATGGCGTTGTATGTAATAACAGGGATAAAATGTAGCTTTTGCTACCATAACAAGGACCTTGGAGTCAAACTTCTGCTGCTTGATCTCTGTCTCCTAGAGATTTGTTTGTAATTTCAAACTGTCTACAGTTCATCTCATAAGCTCAAAGTAAAAAAAAAGAGAAGAAAGAAATAAAAAATTGCAGAGATTTATCACAGACTTGAATCTTTGCTCTGTGCTGGTGTCTCCCCAGAGAATACTTCCTGGATTTTTGAACCTGTCTTGAGCTGCTATAAGCTTCTGCTCATTATGACATTAAAAAATATTTTTTTCGGAGCTTAGAGGTAAAGTTTCGGTTGTTCTTTTTGATTCAGACATTTGTTTCTGCGTTTTGGCTTAAAGTTTTTTAATTACCTGAAGGAATAACCTTGCTCTGACATAATACCTGTTCCATGTGGTTTTGATCTATTCATGTGTATGCCTCAGTCTCCTCTTTTCATGGCAATGTATGCCGAAATGCACTACTAACATTGTTAGGGGGAATCCATTATTTGAGGTTGCATCTTTTTTGTATTTTGAGAGCATTGGGAATATTAGGAGGCTACATATTCAGTGTAGCAGCAATAATGGCCCTGCTGAATATGATAATATTTTGTGATTGTTACATGTTAGACAGGTACTTGAACACATGCGACCTATTCGTACCAAAAAGTCCCCATATCTACTATAATGTTACAGCTTTTCACACTCCCCCTGCTGAGTTTCTAATGCAAACTATCACAGTGTGTGGTCCCCACTACTGTAAACATGAATTCCTTTCTCATTGTGACTTTATATCTTCTACACTGATCATAATGATTCTCTGTCAGCTCAAAGCTGTCAACATGCTCCTGAAAGGATTGCTGGTAGCAGCAAGGGACAAAAAAAAAAAAGAAAAACAAAAAAAAAAAAAAAAAAAAAGAAAAGGAAAAAGATAAGGTCTTGGATAGCTAAACAAAGTAAAGGATGACCAGAATCTGGAAAAGTTCAAGTATATTTTACTACTTAGTTTAAAGTAAATGAGTGTATATTTATATATGCTGCTTCCTTTCCCTTTCTCTTCTATTTTAAATTAATCTGAATAATTTAACAAAAGGAGTAGTCTTTTCCCCTCCATTTCATATATTTTAGAGACATAAAGATGTGTACATCACACATTCCATCTCGTTAATCAGTTTCTGTCTTCGCCAATGTCAGTTTTCATTCATTATATTCACTCAGCCCAGTGTAATGTCAGAAGTGAAGCGGGTCTGCTTCTTTCTTTTAGAAAACTTATCCATAGTTAGTATCGCTTAATCATACATATCATTTAACAACGGCAAAGTGCTGGCAAGAATGTCACATTCTTTTTGCACAGAAGAGGACACATTATTACAAGAAAGAAAATAATAATGTCACTAAAGTTACTGTGCATCTCCATCAGCCACAGCAGGAAGCAATACTGCATGTGGTAGCTTAAATCTTCTTCAGTGATTTGACAGCTTCCAACTGAGTAAAAGAGTCCACATGTTTAGATGGATTTAGAGGACTTGGAGCATAGGCTTCGACTTCAAGAACTTGGAGAAGTGTGTGATATCACATGTCTTTCACACAAATCCCGTTATATTGTTGAATTGTGTTAGAACCATGTTTCATGAGAAAAAGCAACCATGCTGGGTTTTATTAGACAGAGGCAGTGTTGGCATTATCTAAAATGCAAGGAATTTCAGGGAATCCAAGCATGGGCAACCTTTTTGTCAAAAAATGTTAATTTCTTTACCAAAGTTAAGGAGAAAACGTAAGCAATGATAGTGTTTCTGCTACAAACCTGTGCCATTCAGTTATGAAAAGTTCTTAACCTACTGGTGACTCCAGCACAAACCTGACTATTTGGTAACATACCCCATGCTTCAGAACAAGAAGTAAAGGAGCTAAACAAGAAACAGTTATGTTGTTCTAGCAACAGTTAATGTCTACTTTCATTAATTACAGCAGGGACGAGAAGCAGACAGCTTATCCACTATTAACTGAAATAAGCAAGTGATCAATATGACTGTTAATTGCACAAATAGCAACAAATACCCTGGATGCCCTCCCATAAGGTACCAACTGAAGAGAATTTTTGTACAGCTGCTTTCTTCACTCCAATCATACTCATAGGCAAAGCAAACACAGGACTGAAGTTCAATAGACTAAATCTAATGCTGCTCAGTGATAATCAGGGCCTTCAGATACAATACTAATACTAATGTCAAGCACTATTATATTTTCAGATTTATGTGAAATGATTGAAATGCTATTTGCTATCATTTTTGTACAAGGTTCATCCAGTTGTTTATGCAGTATGTCGATATTGATTCTACATAGTAAAGTGCTTATAGCAGGGGCTCAGTGGCTAGTACCTCTAACATCTCCAGTGCCAGCAGCAAGTGAGTTATGCCAAGTATTAGTGGCAGCATGCCAAGCCATCTAGCACACAGTTCATCTTTGCTATGCTAGCTTGCTTTGTCCTGATGTGTGTTTGTTTTTTTTTTTTCTTTTTTAATCGCTTATGTTTCTCCTGAATATTTTTTCCCTTTGCGTAACACAGCATACAAGAAAAACAGAGGCAGGTAAAAGTCTTTTTGAACGCTCTTTCTCAATGAAGAAAAGAAACATCTAGTAAAGATACCACTCTAGAGTCATTAGATGCTGTTATATGTGATCGGTGTTGTGTCATTTAGCAAAGTGTTGCTCAGTGGGTGCAGCAGCTGGTATATATGATTTTCTATACCACCTGCAAAAATATCCCATACCATATAATCAACCACCTGGATAAAAAAGAAGGGTAGCAAAACACTGTTTATTATGTAGCAGCACCCATATTTTCCCTAAACTTGTGAGTACATAAACAGACTTTGATAGTACAAACGTGTACAGGATAAGGTTTGTTAAAGCTTTTCTGTTCAATAAAGCATATATTGCCTGCTGTTCAGATAGCACTGAACAGATTTGCTTTATTTCTAATGAAGGTGTTTGGGCAATTTTCTGGCACAAATGAAGTAAAATTATGTACTTAAAATGTTCATTAAAAAAAAAAAAAGCATTCAGCCAGCCACCACCATTTTTCTGTAACAGATTGGAAACTACAAAACATACAAACGGAACCTCAGTGATAAATTGGTATCATTAGTACTGTCGGGATTACTCATTTGCTTAGAGAGATCCTGTCCAGTGGCAAAATTTCAAACAACTGTTTTAACAACTTCTGATTAACAAGCTGCCCTCTAACATTCACAAGAGACATCTTGGATTATCATTGCTCAGCCAGCTTCCTCCCCACAGTCCCCACTGTTATTACATTCCTTGTGGCCACCATGATTCATTACCACAAAGCTATAGGAGCTTAGTCCTGCTGCAAATCTGGCACTTGGTCTTCAGCATCAAATCCAACACACCTGAGTAATAGTACTTTTTATGTGGACATCCTCCTCTTCAGTTTAATATAGAAGGATTTAACAGATGCAGGGGAAAATTTAGAAATTGGAGCTATCCCTTTTGCCCTGATTAATTCAATTTCTGTTTCAGCATGTGATACTACGTAACTCTTAAAGAAGTAGAGGAAATCTAAAATTTCATATATAACAGCAACTGACATAATTTGCAATACAATAAATGGATAGACTAATTAGTTGGAGCTGAGAAGGGATATCCTAAAAGACCATGGATTACTGTGGATTCTGCAATATTTTGGCATTGTCGTTACTTGTTCTTGAATTAATCTGTAATTTATTTCTACAAGCAGAACCTGGGTTAGACCATCATTAACCATTTCTACACAAAATCAGAACAGAAAAATTAAGGGCCTCATATGAGAAACTAAAATATTTTCTCAAGTAAGGTCTTTCAATTCAAGCATTATATTGACTTTTCTTAAGTATCTGAATTAGCCAGAAGTAATCATCCTGAAGGCTTTGAAAGACACCTAATCTGTCTGCTTGAGGATTTTATGCATCTACACTAAATGACTGCTTCATTAGGAACCTAAATTTTAGTCATATATTACTTTCTAGATGAGGCTAAGGGGACCACAGTGGAAGTATTTGGGTGATGTCAGATTTGTTATCTGCTGCAAACATTTGTCTTGTTGCTTTTCTTTATCTTTTTATGCCCAAGTTCTCAGCATCCTTCACAACTGATGTTTTGGAGGCCATATGATTTACTGAGCCAATAAAATAATAAAGTACCTTTATAAGTGGATTGATTTTTCTTTCCCTTTTACTGCTGTGACAATTACATTTGGTTTTCATTTGCAAACATGGTTTTTCTGTTATAAAAAGAAATTATTTTAAATAGAAGAACTAAATGACAAAGAAGAAATGTGGAGCCTTTCACCTTCAGGTCACTAATTCATACCTGACCAAGTTATAAGGAACTCAGACTTTTTACCATCTGTTGGTTGTTTAAAGTCCTGCATAAGATGAGATGAAAATCTCAGTCATGGTTCTGCTGGATCAGTAAAGTCATCATATGTGACACCAACTGACAGTTTTGTCTGTCAAGGCAAAAATTCTGTGAAAAAAGAGGAAAAGCATTTTAAGCTGCCAAGATCAGTTTGGTCAGAACAAAAAAAAACGAACAAAAACCAACAAAACCAAACCTCAGAGGAAAACCAGGAATACAAAAATCATAAACTGAAATGTGGATAAAAGTTTTGATGGAGATAAACAACATTTTCAAGACTATTCCTTCAGCAGTATGCTATTAGAACAATATACTTGTATGGGCTACAAACCTTCAAGAACCTAAGACATGGGATAATACTAAACATAGGATGTGATGGAGAGGAAGAGCATAAAAATACCTACTATCATCCTGGTCTTAGGAATAATAGCTCATTCCTTTAGAGCAGTAATGGATTTGTGTGCCTGATTTGAGAGAGCTTGAAACGTGACGCTTTTCTGAAATCTCTTGTTTAGCAGTTAGTGTAGAATGAAGCCCTACATAGGTCTTTAAAGCCACATATTCACACATTTAGGAACTTAGAACAAAATCTGACATGACAGATCAACAAGTAGAAAAAAACCCCAAACCAATAAACAGAAAAAAAACCCCAAACCACCTCCCACCCCCAGCCAGTAAACCTGGTTTGTTACTAGCCTTACATATACTCATTGTGTAGCTGCAAAGAGAGGTAGATTTTTCAGGGTTGCCAGCTCAATATCTTACCCCAGTGAAAAAATGTCTCTTCAGGAATTAAAAAAAAAACAAAAACAAAGTGAATAGTGCTAAAACACTAATTAAGACTGTTTTCCAATTATGTTAATGAAACTACAAAGAAAATGCAAATCTAGAAGTCTCCAGAAATTCTAACAGTTGTGGTGTAGCACCATGGCTGGTAGTCCCACAGCAATGCTTCCACACTCCCCAAGAGAATACCATATTAGTGGTTCACAAATGTGCATTAAATTAATCTGTTTGATCAGTAAATGTTTTCTATTTTTTGGCGAACGGGGATTTATTTTGAACTCTATTCCATGGGATTCAAAAATTGCAAAGTAACGCTGCCATTTGAGTCACAGAAGTAAAGTGAGTAAAAATCTGTCACTATTTGTAACACTAATATAATTCTTCAAGCCTTGTGCCATCAGCCAGCAAGATTCTCTTCATTTTAAGTAAGATATAAGTACACTTATAAGTAGTGCTATTTCAGCCCACTAGAAGTCTAAGAGGTCCCACTACAGCAGTATAACAGTCACAAGACTAGTGATGCAGCACTTTAGGAGCACTTTGCCTGCCTAATCATATTATAAACATATTCATAGTAGTCCCATGGAAGTCCAAGACTGCTTTTGTAGTAGGGTACTTATGCAGTACAAATGAAGCTCACTTTGTCACTAAGGAGAGGCTTTTTAACATTTTCTTTGGCACATGGGACTCTTGTTACTACAAGTTTTCCATTATGTTTTTCCATACACAAACACCAACCATATACTTTGTCAGATTGACCTTTGTTTGATATTAATTGAACAACAAAACAAACAAGAACAAAGGCAAGCATCCGTGAGAAAGCATGCAAGTGTGTATGTCTTTGTGCTGTACTAAACACAGGCAAAAATAAAACAGCAGCAATCTCTGAGTAGAAAGGGGACATTCTTTTCTTGTAAAAGTGAAGCTAGAAAAAGGGATAATTTCTTATGCATTTTGTACATGCCTCAGTTGAATTCCAGTTTACATTCATTTTAATGGTTGGCTGCAGCTATGTTAAACCTGTCTTATCTTCACCCATTTACAGCCTCAAGAGCTCAATTTCTCTAAGGAAATAAGTTTGCTTGGAATAAACACAAAGAATTGCTGATCTATATATCAGAGCCAAGACTCTTTTTCTCCTTGTGTCACTTCATCCCTTTACCCTTTTATGTAATATAAAAATTGAGTTTAAATGGTCCTGGGTGTGTGAGATGCAGGAAGGCCTCACTGGGATTCTCAAAAGTACATCAGGATATTAAATGCTGAAATTCTGTTGATACAGGTCTCCTTAATATATCCAGCCTCCCAAGTACTTTTAAAAAAAGCTGTTAATTCCTTCTTTAGGTACTTCACATGATAAAAAGGGAGCTCTCAGCTTTTCAAGTGAGCTTTCTAAAACTCTAATTCCTCTTAAATCTACAGTGTGATTAAAACTTCCTTGCTACCTTTCGCAGAAGCAGTGGTTAGTCCTTGCATGCTTCTCATGACTCCTTTGCTAACTATAGTTTACATGCTGTCCACTGGTTACTACCCTGAGTGTTGGTACTGGTTGCACTTGCATTTCAGGACTTGGCCTATAAGCCATCAAATGTTTGGGTTCTTTTGGATTTTTAAAATATTTTTCATATAAGTAATACATATTTCTAAGTATACATTATATATGGTATGTGCATATTAATAAGAATAACAGAATAGCAGTGCATAAATTAGAATGAAAGAAATAAATAATATAAAAACTAATACTAGAATAAGGTATTCCTAAGGGTTATGAATGTCAAAGGCTGGGTATAAATACTTGCTTAAAAACTAAGATTCTTTAAAGTTTCTCAAGTAAGGGGTATTCTGGTCATTCTTTTCACAGAATCACAGAATGATATGGGGTTGGAAGGGACCTCTGGAGATAATCTAGTCCAAATCCCCTGCCAGAGCAGGTCCACCTGGAGCAGGTTGCACAGGAATGTGTCCAGGCAGGTTTTGAATGTCTCCAGAGACGGATACTCCACCACCTCTCTTGGCAGCCTATTCCAGTGCTCTGCCACCCTCAAAGTAAAGAAGTTTCTCTTCATGTTTAGATGAAACTTCCTATGTTCAGGTTTGTACCCATTACCTCTTGTCCTGTCACTGGGCACCAATAAAAAAAGACTGGCCCCATCCTCTTGACACCCACCCTTTAAGAATTTGTAGGCGTTGATCAGATCCCCCCCGAGTCTTCTCTTCTCCAGAATAAAAAGATCCAAGTCCCTCAGCCTTTCCTTGTAAGAGAGATGTTCTAGTCCCCTATTCATCTTTGTAGCCCTCTGCTGTACCTTCTCCAGCAGTTCCCTGTCCTTCTTGAAATGGGGAGTCCAGAACCTGTACAGTAGGTTTTTGAATTCTGTAAAAGCTGGTATTTATTCTTCATATCATGGTGCTAAGGAAGATAACAGAGACATTTTTCAATTTTATCCTCTGATTCTGCTTTTAATTTCCCATTCTAGTAACCAAATCTGGGCCATTGGTTTTTAACACATACTCCAGCATAAAAACCACTGTAGTTTTCAAATTCAGTAATCAAAGTGGGAAAATGGACATCTCTTCACATGCGAGTAATTGCAGATTTTTCACAGTACCTCCTACATTGGAGGTATAAAAGTCAATGCTATTTTTTTTTAAATGAGCAAGTAATGAGTCCTTTTATCGTGTCTATCTACTACAGTATTCTTTTCTAGGAGTATGATGATTTCTTCTTAGGTGCTAGAAATCTAAAGATGGAATAGGAAGGTAGGAGTTAGAATGATTTATTTTTATGAGTGCTTTTTCAATGGCTTCTCTTATATGCATATATCACAGTAAAATGTTTTCAGAATACTTACTCATTGTTGCCACATAATAGTTCTTTTGAATATGCAGTAATGTGAAGTTATCCTAGTGTGTGTCCTTTCAGTACTTGAAAGTATACTTGTGGGAGTGTCACACTGCAACTGGATAAAGGTTGAAAGAATCATAGAAGTTACAAAAGGAAAAGGCATGTTGTTCATGCCTCCCCATCCCTAACAGACTTAATGTAGACAGTCCAGCTGGATTTCCCCCACATAGTTTCTATACTAACATTTTTTTCCATTCCAAAAAAAAGGATTGTTGAAGTCCCTTATTTTTCTAATATTGCCTTTAAATCCCTCTGAATTCAAGGTCAAAAATATAACTGATATAATGTATCAGAATTAATGTCCAAGATCGTGGTTCAGAAAGCAGATGCTTAGGGAGAGTGGAAAAGAAGCTATCTATTCCGTGATTTTTCCTTAATGTACCACCAGAACTTTTGGAAGTCATCAGTTGGAGGCTCCGTGAACTAAAAACAGCAGAGATGCAGAACCATGAATGGTCTAATCCCTATGATTTTGTCCAGTCTCTTTCTGAAAAAGGTCTTCTTTTTGCTTCCCGTGTATCCAATGGTTCATATTTAGCCACACACTTGTTAACTTACTCATTAACTATGCTACAGAACCATAGAACCATAGAATATCTCAAGTTGGAAGGGACCCATAAAGATCATTTAGTCCAACTCCTTGCTCCTCTGTTTCTATGTCAGAAGCAGAAGTGTAACTGGTCAGAAAATTTTTAACCATAACTTTGTGAGTCATGATCTAAGACACGCCTGGAAAGCAAGAAAAGTATTTGAAGGTGCAAGTTCTATTCAGACAGCATTGAAGGACTGTTTCAGCTGCTGGGAGACAAGCCCTGTACAGTTTTTGACATGCTGCCTATAACATTTCCTGAAGTGCTCTCAGAACCTCCTTCAGGTTCGCTTTGGAAGGAACTAGTTTGTTCATTACAAAAGGGAGAACTCAATAATGAAGTAATGTGCACTCAATATAGAAGATAAGGAGTTGTGTATACTGCAACGAAAAAGGGGTCTAAAGTATTTGACACCCCATTCTCTGTATCACTATATCCTTCTCAAAGTAAGATAATACTCCAGAGGAATATGTACCATGCATTTATACAGTAGCATAATGGCATTTTCTGGTTTTATCTGTATTCTTTTTTTCTCATAGTTACTATAATTCTGTTTTCCTCACCATCATCCTAATGGAGCTACAGGTGTTTGTCACAGGGGGTGACAAAATCTCTTTCTAGAGTGCAGTAACACCTAGTCTGAGTTCATCAGTTTGTTTGCATAGTCAGGATTCCATTGCATTTACCAATGTCACCTGTTTTCTTATTGCACTTTTTACTTGTGTTTCAGTGGAGATAGTTCTGGAAAATATTGTTTATTTTGTAAATTTTTCACCTCACTATTTGCATACTTCTTCACTGGTGACCTTTGTGACAATCAGCCACCTCTTTCTTCATTTAATCATATAATAATCCAAGACATGATTACTCCTCTTATCCAAATACAGTTTAGCTTCTTCAAGAGTTTTTGATGAGGAACCTTTTCAAAAAGTTTTGGAAATTCAAGTGGATTATATTAAAGTATGCTTACACACATGATGATTCACTGGATCTTTTAGTTCAAAAGTCTTAGGTTATGTGATAAAGACTGACTGCTCCACAGAGGAGCTCTGAGAGACAATGGCCCATTACAGGGGCCATCAGATGATCAAAGGCCCATCTCCAGAAACCCAGAGGAGCACAGGACAGACAGGACCCAAATTACAGACCTCCAAGGAGCAAACATCTCATCCAGTCCCCTGTCAGGGCTGTCCCAGCAGAGCCATCAGTCCCATGGTCCAGGCAAAAACCCCAAGATTAGTCATCTGGAATAGCTCTCCAGATCACCTTTCAGACTAATTTCTGCCTAGGAGTGGGACACAGGGGATGCAGGGGAAGAGAAGTTTGGGATTATGCAGGATTTATTACAGGTGCTAAAGGGAGAAGCCAAAGGTAAGAAAAACGAGGGGCTTAGGTGAAGTGTTTTGGGGAGGAACATCTGGGAAAATAGAGGTCTAAGGGGATAGAAAGGGCCAGATGCATGTAAACAGTTTGTTAGTCGGTACACTTGTCTGGCCGTGCCCTGCACCTGACCGGCACAATCTGTTTTATCAGCTTATTAAATTTCTTTCTAACTCTTTCCTGCGTTAGAGGGGTTCTCTGTTCTGCGTGCATGCATGTGTATGGGGGTGTGAGCTCAGTGACTGGAGTTAGACCACAAGTTGGAAGGCTTGAGGGTCCATGGTGCCAGCAACTGTATATATGTAATTTACATGTGTGAGTGTACCTGCTGGGAATACATCATCAGCCTGGTTTCATCTGGGAACACAGAGCAGCAGCAGTCTTGCCTCTCTTGTGTTGTTGGATCCAGCATGATATCTTTTCCTATAATGAAAAATAGTGAAATACTTTTTTTTGCAGTTCACTAGTGAATGAATGGAAAAGTAAAAAGAAACAAAACCTATGTTTATACTAGCTTCTGTCCTGAATTGCCACTGTTTTTTCCGAGAGCAGTCATTTAGTCCTCTGCAAAATAAATAAAATGGTATCACATGGAGCTAGTAGTATTGCTATCTTCTTTTCATAATCACAGATGACTACTTAAGGTGCACCACAAATAGATTTTTAAGAGCATTCACTAAATGTGTGAGCGTAATGAGACTTCATTTAGCTAAATAGCATGAATTTCCGTACACATTCACTGGACTATACCTGAATTAATCCTTTCAGTGTGGTGCAGCTTCTGTAGCAGTTAGGACATAACACTAATTTAAAGAACTAATATTCTGCTGGAATGCTCTGATTCAGAGTTCTTTACTTGACACATGGGACGATGCTCAGGGCCCATTGTGGTCTACACACCAGATACGGTAACTGTCGGGTCACTGAACGTAAGCTCTTTCCTTCACTGTCTGGGGGGCTGCCTATGATAAATTTTAAATTCACAAAACATTTCTCTAATATAGTAAGGGACTAGCTCCAGTGTCCTGACTAGCCATTATCTTTCTCATTAAAATAATTACTGCGTCCAGTGTTGAATGTGAACTATTGTGTGTTATGACTGTGCATTTGTCTACAAAGTCATTCCGCTCTTGGAAGCTATTGTAGCTTATTTCTATAGGAAACCTTTTTATTATCTTGACTGCGAAGGCGAGTGGGGAAGAAGGGAATTCTGCCTTTCCCATATTCTGCATTTATTAAACATCATCTAAAAGAAAGCATTTTAAACACATAAAAGCTTTTACATGCACTCTGCATCCAAGGGAACACATTTATTTTTTCTGCTACTTTAGCAGTATGTATGTGGTGATGGTATTTTAAAAAATAGGTCAGGACCATTTTTAGCCTTAACAAAGACAGAAATATTTCACAATGCACTGGGAAAAATATTTTCCCTGCTTTTTCTTACATTTCCTAACTACAGGCAGGTGTCTATGTATTTAGAAATCTCCAAACTTCAATATTTCCTATAAACACTAGAAGTGACTGGAGATACTTCAGATTGCTCTAATATCTACCTGTTTATCAGGTGGGTTTTATTATCTGGGCTACATTAGTTAAATTGAATGACCATGGCAGTCATTTGCGGTCCTGAACTGATTATCTGTCTTCTGAAACATTTTATTTTTTAATTGTTGTGTGTGAATCAAATTTTTCAGGCTAAACGCATGTGCCTATTGTCCAGTTACAGACAAAGTCAATTCTTTTCTACGTAGAATCATAGAATGGTTAGGGTTGGAAGGGACCTTCAAGATCATCGAGTTCCAACCCCCCTACCACGGGCAGGGACACCTCCCGCTAGAGCAGGTTGCTCAAAGCCCCATCCAGCCTGGTCTTGAACAATTCCAGGGATGGGGCATCCACAACCTCCCTGGGTAACTTGTTCCAGTGCTTCACCACCCTCACAGTAAAGAATTTTTTTCTGGTATCTAATCTAAATCTCCCCTCTAAATAATAACAAAGTTTCCAACTTCTCCTTCCTGCAAATCCTAAAAATTCCAACTTGGGCTATTTTGTTTATCAGCTACTCATATGTGTCCATAATGATTTCAGTCACCCACAGATGGTGTTTAGTTTTGTCTTACATGTATGCGTTTCATTCATTTGCTGCCTTTTGCTAGGACTGTAGCTCTCTGAGACTAGGCTTACCTTCTTGTGGTGCTTTTAATATGATGAAACTATCGCTGCTGGTTGGTGCCTCAGGGCCCTGCAATGGCACAGGGTATACAAAGATCTGATGACTTCTTCAGAGACAGGAAAGCTGAAAAAGAACTTCCCAGCCCATTTTAGAATGAAGAGATCTTATTCCTCTGAAGTTTTACTTCTGAATAGAGGATGGTAAGAGAAAAATCAATGCAAATATCCAGTTTGGGATAGAGTCTAACAGTACTGATATGACTGTCACAGAGAAACATAGCTGGCTAATGATGTTGGCATGAGTGTCAGGTCACAGGACACCCACTGCCTAATTAACAGAAATAGAGGTTATAATGACCTGCTCTAGGTTTCACTGTCCACCTCAATGATATTTTCTTTTTGCAAGCTCTGGATTTGGGCATTAATAATTAAAAGGATCAAAGAAAAGTTAAGATGAATATCAGGGAATGTTATTTGTATGTTTACACATGGTATAGCAATGCATAGGTTTATTAATAAGTATCAGTGACTTTTAAGACAGAATTTAACAAACTAACCTGCACACATGTACTTGTAATGACCATTATAATCTGGATTTATTCAAAATTATTTTCTTATACATATACTGGTGTTTCTTGCCAACTTAACTTTGGTAACAGGAAGCCCACCCACTAGATGAAAAATGTTGAATTATTTTACTATTTCATATGCAACACAAAGAAATAATTTATGTTATATACAATATTTATGTGTACATACATACATATACAACTCTGTAAAATACACTGCAAATTATTTTGTTAATCAATTAGAATGTGTAATTGAAAAAAGCTGCAGAGATTGATTGGTCCAGTCCCCTGCACTGAGGCAGGCTCAAAAATACCTGTAATGACTTTCGTGAATATTATTAAAAAAATCAATATAAATCCATTTCAAATTAAATCAGAAATTATGACAGTAAGTATTTTATTGCCTAACTGAACAACAAGCCATCAAAGTAATGTAAATTAAGAAAAAAAAGTACTGCCCCATGTCTGCTAAGATGATGGAAGATACTGGCTAAGTACTTAGAAACAGTGTGTGGGAGTATTTAACTAAGATTTAAGAGCAATTCCTTTTCCTCAAGTGAAAAAAAATATTTTCTTCTTCGCAAGTTTCATGAGAAACTGACTAGAAGTTAAAAAGTCAGGAGTTCTTTTTCCTCTTCTATTGTCTGAGGGAAAAAAAAAGAACAAGCTGTGTAGGATGAGAGAAATTACATTGTGATTGGAGAAAATCAATCAGCTCCTGAAACCCAGATAATACTTTGTTTTGCCTATTAAATCAATTAGTTTCCAAGGCAAATCATTAAATATTTTTTATTCTTATTTTTTGAGCACATTTAGGGTCTTTACTTAAGTAATAAAAACCTTCTTAAATGGCATTTTAAACATGTTTATTTTTATTTTAATTCAAATTTAGTTGCTGTAATTTGCAACTAAATGAAATGTTTCCAGTTTTTCCCAGCATATTAAAAGAAATTAAAAAAATTAGTAGACTGAATAAATATTTACTGGATCTGCCTAAATACATGTGAATAAGCAAAGCATATCTTCCTAGTTA
This sequence comes from Numenius arquata, assembly GCF_964106895.1. Taxonomy (NCBI): domain Eukaryota; kingdom Metazoa; phylum Chordata; class Aves; order Charadriiformes; family Scolopacidae; genus Numenius; species Numenius arquata. The sequence goes on from NC_133576.1 coordinate 97,706,543, forward strand.
GAAAATAGAAATAAATTAGCCTAAACCTTCAGTGGGACATTCATTAAGACATATGAGGGTAGCATTCATCTTACATCACTTAAACATTTAAAAGCTGAGGTTTCCTGTAAAGTAAACAGAGAGCAACAGGCCCTTCTGGAGGACATTTAATCTGTTCTATATCAGAAATCCTCTTTCTCTATGCTGAATCTACATGATGGGTTTGGATTCATACAAGTTATTCTTATAAATGTCTAAGGCAACTGAGAAGATTCTTACTGACATTTAGTTATTCATATTGAAGGTTTTGAGACTTGAAGATTTAGATGGCATTAGGTGCAGGCAAGTCTAGTTCCCTGATGAAAACTGAGGACAGCAGTGAAGTTGCTTTGTATTTGCCCTTCCAGATATTGAAAATTAATTTTCAGAGCTCTTCCATCCTCTTGTGGTGGGATAATAAAATGGAATCATGACTTCTCTTCCTCTCCCTTTTAAAATCTATAGTTTAGCTCACCCTCAAATGCTGCTTGTGGACAGGTTTTTGGGGGGTTTTGCTCTGTTTTTAAAAATGTTATTATCTGCAGTAATAAGGACAAATCTTACGATGCGCAACTGAACGGAACTTTTCTTACCACCTGTCAGTGTAACTGATTAGCCAAGGCCACAGAAAAGAAAGATATTCCTTTATTGCAAAACTGCCGTTTGTGACACCTGCGCCAAAACTTGACTGTCCTTTGAACCAAGCTGGCTTTAGAACATATTGTGTGGAGGGGGAAAAGTAGACACTAGCAAGAGTTAATTCCTGAAACCTATAGCTCCTACAATATGTCATGCTAACACATACAGCACATTTGCACACTTGAGTGGACATTTTCTGGTGGTTGACAGAATCTAACACCCTTTTTTCTTTGTCTGATTCATTGCTATTAGACTGGTTAGTTCATGTGTCTGTGTGCACACCCATAAATCCTCCAATTTTTTTCTCTTCTAGGAAAATACGTATTCATTTGACATAACTTTCAGTATATGTCTTATCATAATACCCATTGTAAAATATCTAATGAAATAAAGACAACTAGTTTTCACTGTTACTTAATCACAGATAAAAGGCTGGAAATTTAAAAAGGAAAGTATTTTTAGCAGAAAGACTGAGAGCCTTTTTCAGAGGACAGATTTCTATAATCCTTGTTTGTACTACTACTTGATCATTGTTTAGTAGCCTCATTGAAACTATTAAAAATATTCAAGCTAAGTATGTTACAAGATCAGGACTTTTGCTTCTCTATATATATTTGTTCAATCCAGTGAGCAACTCTCTGAGTAAAGACCAAGGAAGATTGTCACAATTTAGTGCCAGAACTGTGGATAAAGGCTAGGAAGATTCCCTTGACTGAAAATGAAACGCATATTAGCAGTGTGGCATGGTGACTAGAAGTAAGATAAGCAACATTTTGCAGAAAGGATGCAGACTTTTAGACAGAAAAACATTCTTCCTTTTGATCTTTTTAAGTTCACCTGTAAAGTTTAATAGAGAATAAAATCATCAGTATGAATTGTGGTGTTCATCAAATAATCCAATGAAAAAACTAGGGTGTTTCTACTGATCTATATGAAATCATTCTACAAGAGAAAGTTTATTTGCAATTTTACATATGCTTTTGCTATCATTTAGGTAGCAGTGAAAGTAATAACCATGTTTACTCCTTTATGTTGCAAATATTTGTCTCATAATCAAAGACTTGTTTCTAAACTTTGCCGGACATCAACTTTGTAAGTGAATGCACCCTTTTCCTAAGAATGTTTATAAATTCTTGTAATTAATCTTAGAATCCTTCTTTTTTACATTTCATTTAAACAATAAAAAATAGTCCTTGATATTGAAAGGGAAATGTTAACACCATTTGCCATTAGTCAGAAGTGTAACTTCATTAAAGCAGAAGGCCATATAATCCCTACAGGAGCTCTCTGCATGAAATACTTGATTCTTACTTAGCATATCTATGAATTCTATCAGCATTACTGTCTTTCATGATGTTTGTTTCTTTTGAATATTTATGAAGGACTGTCCAGTGACCTGCTTAGCACCTCCAGGTTTGTTCTGCCTTAGCAGTCTTTCAAGTAGAGTGTAATCAGAAGACTCATTCTCCCTCAACAGCAGCGATCAATATGGCAGAGGCCAAGAAAATGTCTGCAGAAAAGAGATTTCTATCAATAAAATGGAAGAAACAAAGCAAGTATAGGATTGGGCTATAATTCACCAAAAAAAGCCCAAACACCTAGGAGATGACAGTCTCTTCTTTGTTAATCTTTGTGTAATCAGATCACTACATTATAATAGGTCACCACAAAAATTGTCCACAGAAAAAAAAAGTTAGTGTATTTCATCATGAATTTTGAGAGTTTTTGAGATAAGAGAAACAGCTTTTCATCATGTCTTATTGATACAGTTTAATTAATAATTTAAAAGTTTGGATTAATTTAGCTAGGACCAGAAGGTTTGATGGTTTTGTAGCCCATTTTACTATATTATTGCAACTGTTCATGAAACCTAAAGAAGTCAAGCACTCGGTCACTGTTAAGTTATTGGTTTTGTCATCCTCCCGAAGATTATGTCCCAAATTCCCAGAAATATACATGTCACAGGCAGTGGTTGAGAATGTTGATATAACACTAAGGTAGGTCTGTCATCTCATTGACTTTATAACCTCTCACTCCCAGTAGATTAATTCCCTTGCAATTGATAACATCTTTACTTACCTTGCCAGATTTTTTTTATTTCTAATTCCTCTGGAAGGTTCTACACCCATCTGTTTGATTGCACTGGGCTTTTTTTTTGTTGTTATTGTTTACTTTTACGTTTCATCATGAACAGCCATCCCCGGTGTTGTGTACGGACCCTCCCTAGATATGTTCATGTAAATTGACAGATTGATCAGAATGCAGATGCAGTTTTTGAAGATAACTACTATAAGTCATGTAGCTATCATGTGAATGCAATTAACAATATTATTAGAATCAGATTTTCCAATGAAGAATGCATTTTGTATAATTTCCCAGGAACTTTTTTTTTTTAAACTTTGCAGATTGACTCATAAAAATAGAACTAAACTCTTCCAGGACATATTTTGTCCTGTATAGAATGGTTAGCAGCACAAAAGATACAAAAATCCTCCCTAGTTAAATCCTTTGGGCTCTAAGTTTCTACCATTTTATGGCCTTGCATAGATAAATTTGGAACTGTATATATTTTGCAAGGGCAAATGGCCTTTTCAGCAGTGACAAAATATGTTTTTCTAACTTTGAAATTCCTCCTGAATTCTGACTTTTATGAGTACTTACAGCCTAGATTAATTATGATAGCTGTGAATTAAAGTTATCAAGGTTCCTTTTTTTTTTTTTTTAATCCCTTCCCCCCCTGAGTCTAAGACTTCTGGAAACTAAAAACAACAGTCACAAATTTTTTATGGTACCTGTCTAATGTTACCCATATTAACAGGAAATATTAACTAAATCTAAGGTCTCACAGAGCAAGGACACAGTTAGCAGGAAAAGTGAGGAGCTGGGCAATTTTGATGAAAACAAATGTATTCTTTTAAATTTCCTGGAATATAATAACAATCAATCAGAAGAACACTACTTGCTTATAATCCTAAACACCATTTTGGCCACAATTTAGTCCAAATAGATTTCTTCTTTTTTTTGCTTTCTTAAGTTATTTGTATTTGTGGATGCCACTAGTTGTTTAAGGTGCAAAATGGAGATGGATAGAGAGGGAATATTTTTATGTATTATATAGATTGTTATGAAAAACCTTTCACTTCAGGAAAAAATTTGAAAAATTCAGATTCATTCATAAAGTCAGAAGGCTAAACCAATAGTTTCTTTCCCCTAAAGCTGAGGAATATTATTAGATTTCAAAACAAATATACACAGATGTGACAGGTTGAAAAAGCACAGGAGAATTAGCAAATATAGGAAAGTGTGAAGTTTGTGTGACAACTCTGGATAACATAGAAAGCTCCGAATGAGAGCTAAGTGAGCTCAGAGCTAAGATTAAAGAAACATTTTTCTGCTGCTTGACTTTTGTCTTGTTCACAGAGAGCAACAACATTGCTTCTCATCCTAATCATATCAGTTCCTTATGCATTTGGACTGAAGTGCTTGTTTTCTGAAAACAACCTATACAGAACATTACATAAGGACATATTCTATCAACTTTAATATAATAAGATAAGATTTTGGATTGATAAAGCCAGTCCTATAAATTAACGAAATAAACTAATTCTGATTTATTTAGAATGAAAAGGATCATATAGTGCTTTAACAAAAAATTAATAAATTTTGAGTCTTCATGACCACACATGGTGAGACCTTGGCTTTCTGTAACACCCAAGGGACTTGACGTGCAATTTCAAAGCTGGCTTAAGCTGTTAGTCTGTGCTACTGACAATAAAAAATGGTCAGTGTAACTGAGGGAAGCTCTGCTATTCTTTCTACCTCATGCAGGACATATATGTCTGTTGTCTTCCATTTGACAGCTTTAGCTATCCATTATCTGAGTCAGCTCAATTTCTAGAACACCCACAAGGGGAAGAGGGATGTACAGAAAGTGGATGGGGTGAAGGAAAACAGAGAGTTTCTTCATTAGGAAGTCTCGTGGATGGAGTTGACTTTCTTCGTAGCAGCTGGCATAGTGCTATGTTTTGGGTTTGGGATGGGAATACTGTTGATAGCACACTAATTTTTCAGTTGTTGCTAAGCAGTAAAGGCCTTTTCTGCTCCTCATAGCACCCTGCCAGCGAGCAGGCTGGGGGTGCACAAAAAGTTGGGAAGAGACACACCTGGTACAGCTGACCCCAACTGATCAAAGGAATATTCCATGCCATGTGACGTCATGCTCAGTATGCAAAGCTGGGGGAAGAAGGGAGGAAGGTAGGATGTTTGGAGTGGTGGCATTTGTCTTTCCAAGTAGCCCTGTTTTCCTGGAGATGGCTGAACACCTCTCTGCCAATGGGAAGTAGTGAATGAATTTCTTGTTTTGCTTTGCTTGTGTGTGCCTTTTGCTTTACTTATTAAACTGTCTTTAACTCAACCCAATGGTTTTCTCACTTTTACTCTTCTGATTCTCTCCCCCATCCCACAGGAGGGGAGTGAGTGAGCAGCTGTGTAGTCCTAGTTGGTGGCTGGTTTTAAGCCACAACAGGAAGGCTTAAGCTATCTTGGAAACTCTACCTAACAGGGCTTTGAGAAGGAGAATTTTATGAGCAGGAATATGAAGATTGTTCCTTGCTTTTGTAAGTAGGCATCTAAATAATGGAACTTTTTTTTTTTCAAAACCATAACTGAAAGTCTGGTCGCTATAATTAATCCCTACAGGAAATTCCCCATAGGAGCCTCATAAGGCATTTTGAAAAGTCGACCATTTTAGTTACCTAACTATGAAGATGAAAGTGTAAATCTGAGATCCAGTTATTTCATTATCCTTCAATTTTGTGCAATATGCCTAATACCAGCCATCCTGACAAAACACTGCAATGCTGGTTGAATACTGACTCACAGGAAAGCTTGATACTTGAAGGATGATCAACACTACTTCCTACAGTAGTCTTTTTTTTTTTTTTTCCCTTTTTCTTGGAAGTCTGCCATCCAGCTATTGACCAGCTTTCATGCTGTTTAGCTTGTAAAAGCTGACAAGATCACAGCCCAAGGTTACATGGCTGCACTTCATATAAATCCTGCAGAATTTGGGTGATGCTACAGAAGAGCAAACAAGCCATTCTAACAGAAGCCCATAATGTTCTTTACACCTTGGAGAAGCAGCATACTGACTGAAACATGATTATCAAAGTTTATGAGGAAGGATAATATGACACAGTTGAGTGAATTCAAAATATTGGTAATAGTCCTTCCACATTAACAATTACATATATATAAGTTTAGGACTTCATACTTGCTCTACTTTTATGATTTACAAATACTGATGAGAAATTGTCATTTGGAGTGACTGTAATCAAGTCTGGTATATTTTTGCATGTTTGTCAGGAAGCATCCACGTAAGAAAAAAATCAACTTTGTAGCATCTAGTTACAATAGCTAATTAAATAACTCTAACTAGTATCTTAATATGACTTATGATAAGAGTTACATGATAAAGAGAAGGATGGCAAGAAACTGTTAGACTGAGTAACGATTCTGTCTTTTTATGTAACAAGTAAGAGATTTTGGGGAGAAAGTGTCTACAAATGAAATCTTGCCTTCTCTAGAGCATAAGCACTTGCAAATAAGATTGTTTTTCCTCAATTCTCTTGTGATATTGGAAGAATAAGTTAATTTTTTAAAGAAAGATAAGCTATCCAGCAGTGCAGTGGTTAAAATTTTCCTTCAAATTGTGAGAATCCTGGATTCAGCTTTTCTGCCTGAAGAGGTTTATATATTTCTCACCTGTTGTGAACATACCCTTTTCTGCAGAATGTTTTCTAATATATGGTGAAAAGGAAGAAGGCACAGTTTATCCTAGTTACACTTGGTCTAAAATAATTTAATATTCTTTCAAATTAATGTGAAGAAGTGGATAGGATATTTACAAAAGGAGAGACGAGCACTGCTGGATGATAACTGTAAAAGAACAGAGGAAGGACTCAAACATAGGCAGCATCTACAGAATGGGTTATAGAAATTGCATCTATTCTCTACCTAGTGATTGTACTTATATAAAATTATTAACATTTCTAGTAGAGGGGACGTGAGAATCACAATATCATTCAATTTTCTTTTTAAGAAGAGATCTTAACCTGTTCGTCAAGGCATATTCTTGGGCAGTTCTTCTGGAAACTTGTCTCTTGGAAACTTGTCTCTTGGAAACTGAGGCAGAGGCGAGTGCTTCAACTATTATGGCAATATTAACACTGGCTCCTGATGTCTTATAAAAGCTCTAGAATGAAGTTCTCTACAGTTAAATTAGTATGTGGAAAAAGCACACCTTCAATGATTGATATTAGAAGTAAGGAGGGTATGTTTTAGAAGTATTGGATTTCAAACAACTCATAAGAGAATAACATTGTGTATTTACTTCACAAGTGACTAATATGATACATAAATAAATATTCTTCATAACACAAGTCATATTTGGTACAGCAACAGGAAAAGCTGCTTACGTAAAAATGAGTGAATAATAATGTAAGAGACAGACAATATGGAAGAATGTTATACAGATTAAATATAAAATAGTGTTCCAAATTGCACCTTACACCTGAGCTGGGACTTTCCACTTCAGACATTTTTGCATCAGAAACACAATCTTATTTGGCAATTTCTCATCAGCTGTGTACTAAGGCATGAAGTGCTCCACTTAATACCACAGCTTACACAAATAAACATGTTTGATTTTGATGAATTCTGCACTTGCTTTTTGATGAATACTATTGAGACAGCTCATTAAAAACTAGGTTTTTTTCACTTTGGTCACATTACTATCTAGAACAAAGCCAGACTGCTCTGCAAAAAAAAAAAAAAAAAAAAAAAAGAAGTTATATAATGACTTGGATTTCACCTCCGCTTATTAAAACAACATCACAGCCATAGGCTGCTTTTTCTAAGAAGAGGATTCATGCAGTCATGACAGTCAACGCTGTCTACCAGATATTGTCAGAAGTTTCACTAGGTGCTTTTCGGTTGGGGGTGGGAAAGCTTTAGGCAGTCAGTGTGTTTCTAAGACTACATCTGTATGCACAACCAAAAGTAGCATTGGAATTACTGGTACGAACTATGAACAATTGTGTTTGGGACCAGGAGAAGCAGTATCGCCATGGAGATTGTGCTATGCCTAAACTCTCAAACTCTGCAGCTCAGCACAAGAAATGAGGCTACACTGAGCTCTGCAGCAGTGTGACTATACTGTTTCTAGTAAAGAATTTTCTTAAGGTTTGTATGAATAATTATACTGTATCACATTTTTTTGTGCTCCCTGAATTCAGACTTCTTTAAAACAGAGGCTTTTATAAACAAGATTCATCCTTTTTTCCCCTCATTCTCATTACAAATATCATGTGGAATTTCTAAATGTTTGTTAAAATACTTTACTGTCTGACTGTATCATTTCTCTATATTTCAGTGTCCTTTACTAGGGTTTAATGGAGAAGGCCTAGGGGGTAGACCAATACCATTCCTCCCATTTACTGTGTAACTGAGACAGAGACATTAGGTGGCTTGTTTGAAAGCTGTGAAACAATACCTCAATCTCTATCTTATTTGCTATGTCACAGAGTTTCTTGGAAAATAATAAAGAAAAAAGAAAAAAGTGATACTTCTACAGTAAAGCTATTCTTAGTACGGACAGCTCTTTATTTCTCTCTTTTGTGAGTATATTTTATCCATAAATAAAAATTAATTATCTCACTTCAAAACATTATTTCTGGTGGGTATCACAAATGAGGAAACATGGCAAATAGAAAGGCTAAGAGATCTGTGTGGATACCATGATGGGAATTTCCCAGACATGAATATTATTTCACTGTGGTCATGAGTCACTTAGTTTTCCTTCTATTTGAGTAAGACTTTGAGACTTCTTTTTCTCCTTTGCAAAAACTTCAGGAATGAATTAAAAAGCTATCACACTCAGATACTAACTGTTCCACCTTTGCTGCTGCTAATTCTGATAGCTGGTGTGGAACAGAGCACTGAAATAACATTGTGAGTTTATTTACTTCATTGAAAAACAGGCATTGTTCCACTAGAAATTTAAGGGAAAGAATCATCTTTATTTGCCTATAACTTACCCCACTGAGCAAGGAAAGAAAGAACCTGGTGTGACCCCACCTGGAGTACTGCGTCCAGCTCTGGAGCCCTCAGCACAAGAAAGACATGGGCCTGTTGGAACGGGTCCAGAGGAGGGCCACAAAAATGATCAGAGGGATGGAACACCTCTCCTGCGAGAGCAGGCTGAGCTAGTTGGGATCGTTCAGCCTGGAGAAGAGAAGCTTCTGGGGATATCTTAACTGCAGTCTTTCAGTACATAATGGGGGGCTTATGAGAAAGATAGGGATAAAGTTTTTAGCAGGGCCTGTTGCAATAGGACAAGGAGTAATGTCTTTAAACTAAAAGAGGGAAGAGTTAGACTAGATATAAGGAAGAATCTTTTAAAATGAGGGTGGTGAAACACTGGAAGAGTTTGCCCAGAGAGGTGGTAGATGCCCCATCCCTGGAAACATTCAAGGTCAGATTGGATGGGGCTCTGAGCAACCTTATGTAGTTGAAGATGTCCCTGCCTATTGCAGGGGCGTTGGACTAGATGACCTTTAAAGGTCCCTTCCAACACAAACCATTTTATGATTCTATGAATGAGTCCCATCATGTCAAATCAAAACAGCTGTATAATTGTTAACCGATAGCTGGTCATATTTTTCAAGTATAAATTTGTTTGAAAGTTTGTACACATTGCTTTATCCAAATTGCATATTCTGTTTTCTTTGTAAAGCTGAATACAGTAATCACTGCTGAGTTATTGTCTTGGTTTCTGATATGTGACGTGACAAGAACCACAGAAGGTTGAAACGTGAAGTGGTAAAATACTGTTGGCCCAATTTTGAGTTGACACTACTGGAAAAAATATTTTTTCAGTGGAACTGTCTTCCATAGACATTGCTGTAAGTGTGATGCTTATGTTGGTCTGATTATATATCTTGCATCTCTATAATGTTTAAGGAATCTGATCATCAAACACTTAACAACTGAAAGTTATCCTCAGCTGATGCTTGTTTTTTAAGACTATAACCCAATATAGATAGGTATTGGAGTGCCCAACACATTTCATGGAGAATTGTAAATGCACCTGGGAATGTAAGGACAAGAAGGTGAGAATATAACCGATGCTAGTCTGTGGCTCAGCTCCAAACATATAACAAACAAGAATATTTTTGAGAAAAACTGATACTAACACTTAAAAAAAAATATACAAATTGAATCTTGTTTAGGTTCCTGCTTCAACCACAGTCCTCTGAGAGTACTGAACTGTGGCTTGATAAGCACCAGCCAGGCCCCAGTACAGTGCCAGAAGCTGCTGGCTTTCATTGGGGTGGGCAAGGGACCCTGCTACAAGTTAGTGTGCCAGGGTTTCTTGCCTGTTCAGGTGCAAAGTCCCAGGTTATGGGAGGTGATAATCACCCTAGGAACCTGCCCAAATCCTTCTACACACCTTGCTACCCGGGGACCGGCCACGTGAGGGCACATTTCAGTATCTCCTCACCCAAAAGTTGCTTTCTCTTAAACTAGGATAACACCAGATTCCACAAAACCCATAATATGCTGATAGTGTTAATTAGTAGCATTAAACAGATCACATAAGGGTGATCAAGGACCTCAGGAACCTGTATACTAAAACTATCCACATCAACCCCAGGTAGGGAGATGGATACGTATTCCCTCATCTTCTCCACAAGATAGCTCCCCCAGCACAGCAAGGCCGTCGGTGCCAGGGCAAAGCACGTAGCCATTATTTGTATTAACGTGTTCCCAAAATAAAGAGATAAGCAGTGCAGCCAACAAACTCTGTGACCTGCACAGGAGCTTGCCACTTAATAGCTACCATAGCTATAGCACGCTTAATAAAAATCTGCCATTGTCTTGTGTCCCACGTTGGGCAACACTGTTGGGCTGTGGTGGGTTGACCCTGGCTGGATGCCAGGTGCCCGCCAGAGCCTCTCTATCACTCCCACTGCTCAGCTGGACAGGGAAGAGAAAATATAATGAAAAACTTCTGGGTCGAGATAAAGACAGGGAGAGATCACTCACTAATTACCATCACAGGCAAAATAGACTCGACTTGGGGAAATTAGTTAAATTTATTACCAATCCAATCAGAATAGGATAATGAGAAATAAAAGCAAATATTAAAAACACCTTATGCCTTCTCCTCCCTTCTTCCTGGGCTTAACTTTAATCCAAATTTTCTCTGTCTCCTCCCCTTAGTGGTGCAGGGGTACGGGGAATGGGGGCTGTGGTCCTTTCATCACACGTTGACTCTGCCTCTCCTTCCTCATTAGGGGGAACCTCCTCACATTCTTCCCCTACTCCAACATGGGGTCCCTCCCACGAGAGACAGTCCTCCACAAACTTCTCTGATATGCATCCTTCCCATGGGCTGCAGTTCTTCACAAACTGCTCCAGCATGGGTCCTTTCCACAGGGTGCAGTCCTTCAGGAGCACACTACTCCAGCATGAGTCCCCCATGGGGACACAAGTCCTGCCAGCAAACCTACTCCAGCATGGGCTCGTCTTTCTGTGGGTCCACAGGTCCTGCTAGGAGTTGGCTCCATTGTGGGCTTGTGACAGGGTCATAGCCTTCTTTGGGCATCTGCCCACTCTGGTGTGGCGTCTTCCACGGGCTGCAGGTGGATATGTGCTCCACTCTCAACCTCCATGGGTGACAGCCTGCCTCATAGAATCATAGAATGGTTTGGGTTGGAAGGGACCTTAAAGATCATCGAGTTCCATCCTCCCTGCCATGGGCAGGGACACCTCCCCCCAGACCAGGTTACTCAAAGTCCCATCCAGCCTGGTCTTGAACATTTCCAGGGATGGGGCATCCACAGCTTCCCTGGGTAACCTGTTCCAGTGTCTCACGACCCTCACAGTAAAGAATTTTTTCATAATATCTAATCTAAATCTCCCCTTTTTCAGTTTAAAACTGTTACCTCTCACCCTATTGCTCCACTCCCTGATAAAAAGTCCCTCCCCATCTCTCCTGTAGGCCCTCTTTAGGTTTTGGAAGGCTGCTCTAAGGTCTCCCTGGAGCATTCTCTTCTCCAGGCTGAACAACCCCAACTCTCTCAGCCTGTCTGCATAGGAGAGGTGCTCCAGCCCTCTGATCATCTTCGTGGCACTCCTCTGGATCTGTTCCAACAGGTCCATGTCCTTCCTGTGCTGAGGACTCCAGAGCTGAACACAGTATTCCAGGTGAGGTCTCACTAGAGCAGAGTGGAGGTCTTGGTCTTCACCATAGGTTGCAGGGCAATTTCTGCTCCAGCACCTGGATCACCTGCTTTCTCTTTTTCTTCACTGACCTTGGTGTCTGCAGGGCTGTTTTTCTCACTTTTTTGCCTCACACCTTACTTCCTGTGCAGCATTTTGCCCTTTCTGAATGCTATTTTTCCCAAGGTGCCATCACCTTGGCTGTGGGGCTCAGCTGTGCCCTGTGGTGGGTTGGTTGGATCCGGCTGGAACTGGGGCAGCCCAGTGCTGGTTTTGGCCAGGATAAAGTTAATTTTTGCAACAGTAGCTCGTATGAGGCTATGTTTTGGACTTGTGCTAGTGACAGTTTTGATAATACAGGGATCCTTTTGCTGAGCAGTGCTTGCAGAGAATCAAGGCCTTTTCTGCTCCTTACACTGTATTGCCAGCGAGTAGGTTGGGGGTACACAAAAAGCTGGGAGGAGACACAGCTGGAACAGCTGACTCCAATTAATCAAAGGAATATTCCATGTCTTATGTCATGCTCAGTATATAAAGCCGTCATGCTCAGTATATAAAGCCAGGGGAAGAAGAAGGAAGGGAGAATGTTCAGAGTTATGGTGTTTATCTTCCCAAGTAACCGTAATGCATGTTGGAGCCCTGCTTTCTTGGAGATGGCTGAACACCTGTCCGCTGATGGGAAGTAGTGAATAAAATTCTTGTTTTGCTTTTCTTGTGTGTGGCTTTGCTTTACTTATTAAACTGTCTTTATCTCAACCCACAAGTTTTTTCACTTTTCCTATTCTGTCCCCCATCCCACTGCAGGGCAGAGTGTGTGAGTGGCTGTGCGGTGCCTAGTTGTCAGGATAAAACCATGACAGTTGTTTTACTGAAATTGCATACATGACAAGGTATGTCAATGTCTCAGTTAAATACTTGTGTGACTATAAAACTGTCTCTCTCTTGTTTCTTTTCAACCCTAGGAAGGAACTGTGTTCACCGTGTCGGCAGAATTTTTTTGTTAGCTTATTCGCTTGTTCATTTGTTTGTTTAGGTAGAGATGAGTATGGATAGGTTCTTGCTTACAAAGTAAAATAGAAGAAAAAGTTTTTGAGATTAAAATAACAAATTCCTATGTAATGGGCAAGTGAATTCACAGGGGAGGTTTATCACTGATTTTCCCTTCATGGAAAGATTCACTGCTCCCACAAGATTTCCTTTGCAATACACTATTTTACTGTTCCAGTGGAAAGCAATCTAACAGTATTATGGGCCACAGGAAGGCGTAATATCTTAAGCAGATCAGTCACAGAGGACTTTGAATTGCTCTCTATAGTTAGTTAAGACCAAGTGATAGGTTTGTGGTGACCTACATAGCTAACAGAATTCTGATGTTTATTTGCAAGTAATTGGAGCTTTTCAGGATGTGTGTCTCAGTTGCTAGAGGGAAGCTAAAATAATTAAATATACATCTTGTGTCCACATCTGTGTCCAAAAGCGCACACCACAGTAATCTCTTAAGAATGTAAAGGGCAGATATTTCATGTTTGTCTGTTTTTATTACAGCGGTTGATACAACTCCTCACAGAACTAAGAAAACCGAAAAGACCACAAGATTTTAAACCAACTTAATAATGCCCTCAGCGAAGGGATTATCATAGAGAAGACAATCTCTTTCAAATCCTATCCCTGCTTGCAGCTATAGTTACCTGACTATCCTGTTGATTTGAAGGAATGACTGGTCTGTGAGTGCACACTGCCAGCTCATGTTGAGCTTCTCATCAACCAACACCCCCAAGCCTGTATTTGTGTTTGGTATTGCCCTGACCCGCATGCAGGACCTTGCACTTTGCCTTGTTGAGCTTCATGAAGTTTGCATGGGCCCACTTCTCAAGCCTGTCCAGGTTCCTCTGGATGGCAACCCTTCCCTCCAGCGTATGGACTGCATCACACAGCTTGGTGTCATTGGCAAACTTACTGAGGGTGCACTCAATGCCACTGTCCATGTCACCAACAAAGATGTTAAACAGCACCAGTATCAGTACTGACTCTTGAGGGACTCCTTTCATCCCTGGCCACCTCTTGGACACCAAGCTGTTGACTGGAACTCGTTGAGTGCAGGCGTCCAGCCAATTCCTTATCCACCGAGTGGTCCATCCATCAGATCCATGTCTCTCCCATTTAGAGACTGGGATGTCATGCGGGACACTGCCAAATGCTTTGCAGAAGTCCAGGTAGATGACATCTGTTGCTCTTCCCTTATCCACCAATGCTGTAACCGTGTTGTATAAGGCCACCAAATTTGTCAGGCACAATTTGCCCTTAATGAATCCATATTGGCTGTCATCAATTTCTTATTTTCCATGTGCATGTTTTCCAGGAGGATCTGCTCCATGATCTTGCTGGGCACAGAGATGAGACTGTCTGGCTGTAGTTCCCTGGGTCTTCCTTTTTTCCCCTTTTTAAAAATAAGGGTTATGTTTCCCCTTTTCCAGTCAGTGGGAACTTCACAAGATTGCCATGACTCCTCAAATATGATGCAAAGTGGTTTAGCAACTTAATCCACCCATTCCCTCAGTACCCACGGATGCATCTCGTTAGGTCCCATGGTTATAGAACAGTAAGTGATTCAAAGCTTGTATTAGGAATTATTTTTGTCACAAGTTTTAAAGAAGATCAAATAAGATCCTTAACTAAAGATTCATAAAACATTTCACTTCAAATGAAACTTTTTGGAAGCTGTTATAATGGTGAATGCACTCCAAGCTGAATGTTACTTAAGTTTGAGTGGACTTAATTGAATACAAGTTTCTCTGAGGTTTGTGAGAACTTTGCAGATTGATAGGCCTTGCTTAATTCTTCACATGATAATTTTGGCATATTGTTGTGAACTTTATTATCTCTTAAAGGTCTACAAATAAGAATTAGAAAATGGGAGTAATAACAACAAAACCTTAAAAATCTAAATATAATGAAATATTATATATTATTTTTCATTAGGGTTCAAAAGTTAATGTTACATTTACGTTCTTTTGTTAACTTTCTTCCCCAGTAAAAAGTTGCATTCAATAAAATCTACATATGATTTCTTTTTATTTTTATTATTATTCTAATTAAAAGAGAAAAGGAAAATAAGATAGGTCACTGTTTGCTCATTCATGCCTTGAATGGCAGCTATTGCATGTAATGTGCCTGTCTTTTGGGGATTCCAGAGCTGTTTGGCACAGTCAGAATAAGTGACCCTGACATTATCTCCACACTATTGATGTTTTGCATGGAACCATGGGCTTTGTGAGAAAACTAAGCAGTGTATAAGTGTGCACACAAATTTCTTATAGGATAGTTTTAACCCAAAAAATCTTCACAAATGATTTGTAGTCAGTCTTTCATGCTGATTAAATCTGTGGATCAGGTGTCTTGGACCCATATTTTGCCAAGAGATTCACAGTCGTCAGAACTCGCTCTTGAAAACCTTTTGGGCTTGTTGTTGTGGGTTTTTTTTTAATGTGTTTTATTTGTTTCTTTGTTTGTTTGTTCCCCCCCCCCCCATTAAAATATGGCTTTTGGATTGGCTTTAGCAAATGAGCCCTGGGTTTCCTCACTCATTTGGACTTGAAGACTGAATAAAAAGGTTAAGATAAGGAGTAATAGCTTGAACAACCATAGATATTACCAGTTCTTTATTAATGAAATGTAAAGACTGAATTTCACCCACTGGGAACACATTTAAATTTAAAAACAAAAACTAAAAAAACCTTTTAAAATGTAAAAGATATATACTTATGTTACTGTTTAAAAATCATACAAGCTTTGAAATTCTAATAATTTTCTTTTACTACTTTAAATTTACGTTATTAAGTAATCTATCCTGCATATAATTGTTAAAGTTTATGTGGACATAACATTGATTCACACTATCTATATGATGTGTAGAAAGTTAATTTTGGGAAGAGAAGAAGGAAAAAAATGGAAGTTAATATCCATTTCTACCGATGAATTCAGCCAGCTGTGCCATCTGAATTGTATTTTGGATCTAAGGGGGCCATTCTCTGGTACTCATGAAACTTCTATGCCTCAGTCACTTTCAAAAGTCTCTTTAGTGCTGAAAGGAGTCCTTAAGCTTTACAATCCTGTTAAAGCCCTCATTTTCCACTCAGATTAACCTTTGTACTTTGAATCATTGGGGTATTCATCCTCACTTGAAAGCAGACTGAGGAAGCTATGGAAAGTTAGAGACAGGACTTCATCGTTTTGAGGTTTGGCTATTTTTTTTAAATGTGGGGAAAAAATAAACTTCTCTCTTTGAGACCTACAAATAAAAATGCCTTATTCTAAGGAAGAGACATAAACTATCAAATGTAATGAAATGTTTTTGTTAAATAATAAGCAACAGAAGCATAAAGAAATAAATATTTTTCATAGAGGTAAAATATATACAACTATAAAATCATAAATATACTGGAGAATTATAATATGAATTTGTAAATTGTATGCAAATAGCTTGAAACCAGATCTACAAAGACATAAATAAAGCAACAAGACTGAAAGGTTTATATGTTGGCTTGTTTATAGAGTAGCACAAACATTTTTCTTTTTTAATTGGCAATTAATTTTCAGCAGCCATCTAGGTACTTTCATGTCAAATTACTTTCCCTATACTAAACAAGATTAGGCATCCAAGCAGCAAAGCACTTATGTGAAAAGTGAGAAACTGACTGTCAAGTAGATATTTTCCACATATAACCAATTAAAATGTTTCTTTTGTGATGAATGGATGTTGTAATTCCACATCTTGTATTTCCACTTTGGTCTGCACACCTGCCTAACTTCCTGGTTCTTAAGTCTGAGGATAGATAAAGGCAATACTGAGTTCTTTTGCTGTTCCTCTTGCTCTTTAACTCCAGGACAAATGTAGTGTACAAGCATCTGTTATTGAGGTCTGAGTTATAAATAATATATCCAACCAGTAATGCTGCCCATACATATTTTAGTTCAGATGAATACCCACAATACAGTGGATGAATGCAAGCTTTTTAGCAGGTCATTGCTTTGATGACTTTTTTCTTTTGCCTCACTTCGATATTTTTTCAAGATATCTCTACATTTAGAAGTAGGGCCACTGACACATAAGGTATAAAGTAATGTATTATTGATACTCTTCAAATGAATGACATAAAAAGGAAAATATTGATTTTAAGAAGATGTCTCATTTTTCTTATTTCACAGGAGACTGATGCAGGTTCATGTGGCTATCAATATTATTTGAATTAATGCATATTCCTTACTATTGATTGTTTTAACAATGATTGTCATAACTGATTTATGGGCACTTACACATGTTAAATTTTTAAAAAGGCAAATATCAGATTTGTATATACAGATGGATTGACTTGAATAAACAAGATTGCTAAATGTTAATGACACAGTGTTTGATAGAATTTACATTATAATACATTATGTTCAATACTTTGTTTTTAAAGTGCTAGTGAAAAACCTCAAAGATTTCTTGGAGGAGTTTTACTGAAGGACAGATTCTGCTACTTTTATTCATAGTATCTTATTCAACAAATCATACCTATGATTTCAATGGAATTTATTATAAATAAATAAAATTAAAGCAAGCTAAACATACCTTAAAAATCAATAGAAAAATCTACACTGGCTTCAGTGGGCTTTGGATCAGACTCAAGGATGGTCCCTATTAAAATTGAACATAAACAGAAAAAAATGCGTGGGAGGGGGGAACTCAAAACTTTTCAGATGAGGTGACTGTCTTTAATAGGGAAATAAACATAGATTAAATGGAATGACCAGAACAAAGTAGTTGAGAGGAGCATAAGTAATTTAAGATACATAGAAGAAAAATTCTGTATTTCAGAAGAAATACCTTGAATTACAGAGAAGAATCCTGTCCAGCACAATGCAGTGGCTTACACTACACAAGTGCTCTGATATAGTGAAGAAACCCTTTGGAGAAACATCTAGAAGGTTTATGAATTTGTCTTGCTAGATGTATGTCTAAAGGACCAATATTGGCTAAAGAAGTTGGGCTGAAGCACCTCAGCTCTAGGGCAAGTGAACTAGAGAGAGAAGTAGGGCTTCATTTGACGTTAAGTCCAGTATCTGTTGGGTTTTTGCTAGTTTTCTATGTCTAATCAGGTCACTCATACATAATAAATAGGGAAAAACATCCAAAGGATTTAATCTTTAAATGGGTTTGCAAAATAGGTAAAATGAAACATAGTTCTGAACACCTTATTCTTTCCATTGACTAGAAAGGGGAAACAAGATGATTACTTTAGCCCTAGTATACTATGTGTTAAATATTTCAAATTAGGTGAAACGAATTCCAGGTACTTGGAGAGTGCTTATAAACATCCCAGTAAGTAAAATTGGCTGGATTCTGTTAGGACTCAAGGAAATTAAAGATGACCGGGGTCTAAGTTAGAAGCCAGCACAAGAGCCTGCTGTATGTCTAGCAAGGCAGTTTCACCAGGATAGTTACTGTATTTGCTTGACACAAGTTAACCAATCTTTCTTTCATAAGAAATCTTGAACTAAACAGAGGAAGATTTAAGGAAAGCTTTGTTCCATCCAAATCCTAACTGAGAAAATAGCTTTTGACCTTATTTTTAAGCATGTTGGCGTTCTTTGTGATTTAATTGCACCACTTTGTGTTTAAACATAAACTTACACTTACCTTGCCTGTTTGTTTAATTGGGTGTTTTGTTTTGTTTTTTAAGGAGCCATACAAAAGAGTTTGATAATAGGCAAGAGTATGTAATTTTTTAGCCATGCATTTTTAAAATGATAATCCCTTACCTTGAAACACTGAGGGGCAATTATCCTAAATTCACATCTGCAAAAATATTTATTGAAGACATTAATACATAAAATGTCCAGACTGCCTTCATAGCAAAAAAAAATTGAACTTTTTTGTTTTTATCATCTCTATTAATGAAAATTACAATATTTCTAATATGTAATAACTTTAAATCAAGAGCTCAGTTGCTTCCCACTTTCATACAGTTCCAACAAAGCAGTTGACATCTCATAATCCTTGAGGTGCTTTGAGTTCTGTCAGTCTTTTATGTCTCAGATTTGGATCGGATAGATTATGAACAGATATACAATTATTTTTTATTCACAACTTATTTACTATGTAATTGCATACAATACATACAATTGTAAATACAATACAATTACAAGAAGATCACAGGCTTGCTTATCTTTGTTTAAGTAAGATATTCTGCAGCTACTACTGTTAGAATCATATGACAGTTACACTACAAATGCTAAAATATTTATCATATAATTAAAAGAAAAGTAAGTAATGTAGGTTTTATTTAATAGAAAAACAGACTCTCAGTGACTGTCGCCTTAGCTCTGGAACTTTCACAGCACTTCATGCTATGATTAAGAAAATTATATCTGCCTTTATACACACATACAGTACTTCTCCCACACAAGAGATAAATTAGTCTTTGCAATGTATTCAAAGTCTGCACCAATAAGAATGTAATGGCCTTTTGCAAAACCTGTGTTTAAAAGACAGGTTGTGTGATTCAGACAAGCAGTTTGTTTCCCAGGAAACATAGCTTTTCCCCAGTCTCTCATCATGTTTTTGTGGCTATGCCTTGGCTAAGGAACCTGAAAGTGTTTCTTGCATTCCATGTTCATGTATGCACACTGGCTCCTTTCTAAGTCTATGTTTGGTAAGATCTAGGTGTACTTCACTGGTGTTTTTTTTTCATTGTTGCTGATGTTGTTGTTTGTCTGCTTGGCGTTTTTAACCAGTTTCCATAAAAAATAAATTCTGAGGCATTGATCAGATGGTATCCAAGGCCTATTCCAAAACCTAGCCAATCTCAAAAGTGAGAAGAATGGGACACTGGGGTAAAGGAATGTGTCTAGATCTAGTCCGACACCTTGACACCACTATGGCTTAACTTCCTGACTGTGGAACAGGGACAAAGAAACTTTGCCTTTTTCACAGCACAAATAAAAGTCACAGAAAGATGGCTGTATCAATACTAGCTGTACTTATTCACAAGTTAGAAGCATGCAAAGCCTATTTATTTATACATGCTGTTGCTCTAGTAGGGTCCTAAATGGCCACAGTAATAGCAAACAGACAAGTCTCAGGGAGGCCTTCAGTATATCCATTGACCAATCTAATTCTTACACTAAGAATCTAATTGTCTTATCACTTTCATGTAAAACGTCACACAACAGTTACAAATTCACTACTGCTAGCATTTCTATCATGATACAGAATATGCTGCAGACTAAGCTGGTTTATACCTCCTCTCTGGAGCATGTTTTATCCCATCAGTCACAGAAACTGTGAATTTGAAGACTTTCCACTAATGAAGAAGATCACAAAGGCTCATGGAAAATGTAGTTTCTGTATGGGTAATGACTTGTAAGGAAGAAGGGGTATGTTAGACCTTCAAATGCAAGCCTTCATGACAGAATAGGAAAAAGAAATTTCAGATTGCTGTTAAATACTGCAAATGTGGAGTAAATGGGATTGGTGAACTTACCCTGAGAGTCCCCCACGTC
Organism: Numenius arquata; assembly: GCF_964106895.1. NCBI lineage: Eukaryota > Metazoa > Chordata > Aves > Charadriiformes > Scolopacidae > Numenius > Numenius arquata. The sequence continues at coordinate 97,727,030 of NC_133576.1, forward strand.
TGCTGTAAAATTTCCTGAAAACAACTACACTGAAATCGTGTCATTACAAATGTAAGAAAATACTGCTGCGTTCTTTCTCACGTGACTATCTGAGTAAAGCCTTCATAGTTTCATGTGCCAGAGTAGCTCGGAGAAGGAATAGGGATATGAGATTCATTAAATTATCATTAGTCACTGACAAAGTGATGCTACATACTATGGTCTTAGCTCTGGCAATAATTTTAGCTATGGTGCTTGGCTTTGCACTGAAATAGGTTAAGAGAATCCATTGGGCCAGTTATTACACTTCAGGCAAGAGGGCAATAACTAGTTTTTGAGGAGCAAAAATTTCTTAGATTATATTAATTTGTCTGTGATGAAAAACTTGTGGTGGTTTAATTAGCCCATAAGAAATCCTGGTCATAATTGATGGAAACCTGGATCATCAGAAAGATGAAAAAGACATTTTCTGAACAACAGTTCAACAACAGTTTTGATAACAGTGATGTGTATGATGCTTAAAATACACATCCGTTCTGATTACTAAAATGCGTGTCATTTAGGAAGGATAGACGGATTCACACTCAGGAACAACTGTAACTTTTTTTAATCAGAAAAAAAAGTAAATGCATACACATTTTGTAGCATGGGAAGACCTCAAGATTGTCTTGAATAATGACACTAATACTTTTCTATTGCTTCTGGCACTTTGTCTAGTACACTCTATCTATCCTGCTTGCCTTTTTTCACAACTACATTATGTTGATGGCTCTTAGTTATGCCTGTGGTTCTGATAGCATTCTAAAGACAGTGTTCATTGTATAAACACACAGACCAGTTATTTTTGTTTTGGGCTGGAGTCCATAATTATTTTCAAGCCTGCAAACACATTAGGCTTTGCCAATCCAACTGAATCTTTCTCAGGCATCCTCTACCAAATAATGCATGACCTCCTCGTTTCACAACATAAGGATTTAACATATGTTGTTTACTGTTATATGTTACCTTCACCATTACAACCCTCAGGGGAGTGAGGATTTCCCTAGTATATGTTTTAGAAACACTGAAGTTTTCTGCAATTTCACCTTCTTAAGTAGCCTCTGACAAACCTGCAGTGAGATTACAGAAACAGTGGACTCTGGATCAAACTCAATTTTATCTTGCATTGCTTTCACTTGCAAAGGAACTCAAACAATAACTTCTAAATTAAACAGCTGTAGAGATGTTAACGTATTCTCTATGGACTCTGTGCTGTCGTCTGCAAGCTGATGATTCTGGAATTCTCAGGTATTGTCCCCATGAGGTGTTTTTTGCACTGACCTGTACATCTTTTCTGTGTATGTCCCAGTTTCTTTGCAGTGTTTGTCCTTGAACCAACAATAATTGGCACTGTGCAACTGTGTTTCATAATAAAAATATACAGTCTGTGAATGTTCCCTACACTGTCCTTCTTGCTCTTCTCCTGGTATATTTTTTGATAAACAGATTTTCTGAATCTGCTGTGACCCCTTGCCACCTCCAGTAGGACTCCAAGTTAAAATAGTAGTATCTAATATAGATTTTATGGTGAAAGCAACCACAGTCAATATCTGATTTGTGCCTTCTTAATTTTGCATACTACATGCTATACATCCCTTTAGAATTAAGAATTGTCCCTCTTTGTTGAAATCACCTACCCACTGGCAATGCATTTCTTTAATTCAGCCATTTACTAATGTTTGGGGTTTTTGTTTTTGTTTTCTTTAACCAGTCTGTAAACACTCTACAGTTACCAGCAATTTCTGAAGTATGGTAAATTTCTAGAATTTCTACAATATCAACATTTGTTTAGTACTGGGGTTTTGTGAAGCAGCAGAAGATATGCAACAATTTATAGGTTTAACCCTGATTGAACTCAATACAAATACTACCTGTTTCTCATCACTAATATGGTTATTGACAATACACTCTTACCTACTCTCAGTATAGGTGCTTCAGTCCTCTACTGAGGTATCAAATGAAAATGTTTTCCCCAGGCAAACAGTTTAAGTTTCTTTTCCTTCTGTATTTGAGCTCCACTGTGCCAGTGCTGCAGGATGTGGTTTTAGCTTTACTTTCTGTCTCCAGATAATTTCTCTTTTACTGTATATGTGGAATAGGGTCTTGTGTTTGTCAGTAGTAATTGTGTCTTGCTGCTTGCTTGCAGCACAGAATCTCAAATAATCGTATGTGTTACCTGTGTAGGACTGTACAGAGTCTGCTGCTATCTCAGGGTTGCAATTTCTACAGCAGATATGACAGGCAGATAACTCCGTGGCTCTGAAACAAGGCTGATGCTTTGAAAAGAAGATGTTATGACTATGTTCATTTTATAAAAGGAACTTGTGTTATTGAAAAGGGAACACCAAAGTTGTGTACCAGATGGTAGACATTAAAAAATATCCAACACTCTGTTGTATCTAACTTACAGAAGAAAGCACTTACTCATTTCGCCTTTACTATAAGCAACCCAACAGGTGTTACATTTGTAACTAGAAACAATCCAGCCATTCTGAGGTTATAAAGATAAGCTATAAGGATGAAGCTCAACAGCAAAAGGAGTACCTACATTTTATGGATTGTATTAAAAAGGAAGAGAGAAATGACCTAGTGGTGTATTCTGTATTTATTTATTAATACTGAAAGAATCTATACAAAACCTCATGCTTACTTGCTTGTCAACTTTTTGTTTCTGAGCGTGAAGGGACTTTTGGTTTTAGATAACCGTCTTCGAATTTTAGTAACAGTCAGATTTTGTGGAATTGCTCCATTACAAGGGATGTGTTAGCATGTCAGGTTCCTGACAGAGGGGAGCCTGTGGATAATTGCTCACATATTTAAGCATTTAGTACCTAAGAGTTAGAAGAAAATCCAGTCTTCATTTCTCACAAAGTCAGCTTCTTTAAGAGCAGCATTTAGCTGGAAAAGCAAGAGGTCCAACTAACTAACAGACTAACAGACCACCATCAATTAACTAGGCTATCGTTCTGTCTTATACCATCAAAAATATTTGGGCCTCTGTATTTAAACAAAGGAAGCTAAATATGGAGACAGCTTTTTCCCATGGTCTCTGTAGAATATATATGGGTATGCCTAACACTAACTGTACAGTATTTCATAAACTTTATTCACATAAAATACATAAAAAAAACATCAGAAAGAAATAAGCCCTTTGCCTCTTCTTTCTTTTTCTAGTTCCATTTTTCCAACTGAGTAGTCCAAGCCTTCATTTGCCAGAGTTCTTTTTCATCTCTTTTTATTTATGCAAATGGTCTACATGTTACTTACATGTACATTTTAGAAATGGACACTCAAAGTGGTATTAGTGTTCGATTGATTTTTTTCATATTATTGAGTAAATGGTTTATAACTTAAAGATATCGTGACAGGGGAACAAGGATTGTCAAATGTATTTTGATATACTATGTAAATTCACATCTTGCCCGTCTAGACTCTGAGAAACGAATTTCCAAAAAAAGGGAGGAAAACATGAAACATGTCTGATTATTAAATTAAAACAAAGAAGACTAATTTTTAATAATGAGTTTATCAGAAAGAAGATTTAGTACTGGAACTTCTCATATTTTTCTAGGGATCTGAGGATAACCTGGTTAAAGTAGTGATCTTTTTTGTGGGGAGGGCGTCCAACTGTCTTTATTTATTACATGTCTAAGAACTAATTTCCTTTCTTAATCTCATTAGATATCAATCTATACCTTGTTCAAGTTTTCATGCACTAGTTTATGTTTTTATCTAAGGTGCACAATAATCCCAAACCTCCCATTTTAAAGACAGTTACAGCATTAACAGGCTCAGTCTCTAATACTATGGGATAATGTTTATGGAAAACTTGAAAATAAAGAAATTTTGTAAGTTAATTTGTTTTACTTGTAAGTGTTTTCTCTATTTTAAACAATAATGTTACATGGGTAGTTTTAAAAGTTTTTATGATCTCTTGTCGAATATCTATTCAAACATCCCTCTGAATACTTAAGTTAACATAAAGACCAATCTTATGGTTGAACTCTCATTCATCCTTATTCTTTTTTTCTGTAATTGTTGATGGAGGGTCCATAGCTAGAGAAAACAGCAGTCACCACAATGGCTATTGCTGTTTATTTCTTTTATTTGGACTTACGTAGTATAATTGTTTTAAGTTTTTAATAAAAGAGAAGATATGCAAATCCTCAGTTTAACTGAGACCAGTTTTTCTTGCAGAGTGCCTAAATACACATTTTATACCTTGTCAAGTACATTTTTATGTATCAGTACCTCTCTGTTTTCATGTGCTATATCTGAGGTCCAATATATCCTTATTGTTACAAGTCTACTTGGCATGTAGCCCAGTGTCTCTCTTTTTTAGCTGTGACAACTCTTTTCTTCTTTCTAAGAAAAGACAACTTCTCGTTGTGTGATCTGATTAAGTAGGTCTATTTCCACTGGAGTTAAAGATTGTTTTAGAGCCCTGTGAAGGCTGACTATAAAATTTTTGGGTGAAATGCCTTAGATTTCTAATAACAATATTCACTTCCTCCTTTGTAATAGAGGAACACAAGAATTTATTTTCTTTTCCCAAAAGAAGGACGCTTCAAGATTGTTTTTCAACCTTCTTGTTGGTTCATGTGTATCTTCCTTTATAAAATTTTTAGAAAATGTCTATTTTCTGTTCTGAATAGTGATCAACTTAATTTCATATTTCTTTAACTAACTAATGGCGTAGTTGTAACATTTTTTTCTCAACACTATGAGTATATCAAATAGTCTCTCTTTTTTAATACAGTGGTGAAAGATCAGGCAAGCTTCTAAGGACAGTCTGCATGCTGACTTACTATAGAAGATATTGACTATAGAGTATGCATCACTGGACAGAAAACACTGGGGTCTATAATACTGACACATAAATTAAAGGTTCATTAGCTTCAAGGTCTCATTTTTAAACCATATTTTCAACGGTTCAAAAAATCGTCCTTTTTGCTGTTACATATGTAAAACTGTGACAATAAAATAGTGTGCTCTGACAACCTATAAGAGAGAAATTCAACACCTATATTCACAATAGACCATTTATCTGACAGCCATGCAGTGTGGACTCCTTACCTACTAGCAGTGACTTTGTCTGAACTTTATTCCCATAAAAGCATTTATTTCTGATCTTTGAATGTGTTTTATATGCTCTTTTGTTGCTCTCAATCTCAAAATCAATTATATTTCATTATTAAACAGTCATTAAACACCTGATATACTTAACATAATATCAGAGAGAAAAGAAAAAATATTATAAATTACATATACAGTGTAGATTTTGTATATATAGATAATGGTATATATGTGGGTATGTATATATATGTACATATAAATAGCTATGTACATATACAGTTTTTATTCTACTTCAAGGCGTATTCCTCATTATTATAGTGAGAGCATACTATGTCCAAGTGCTGTTTCCTAAGTACAGACTTGAAGGAAAATATTCTTTCAATATTGCTACTCCATAGCACCCTAAGTTTATTGATACAAGGGCCTAAAGTTAGTGAGAGAGATCTGGGGATTTGGATTTCCTTTCAGTCTTACAGAGAAGAATGTGGGCATTCAGTATGATGTTTCTGCCATCCTCTTTGCCTGTCTAAAAGTAGTGGGAGTTGATCAGCCAGGATCTCTCTATAATCATGGAGAGAAATGGGATCCTCTAGAGCAAGTTTGCTTTTCAAACAGATAAGAGGAATGACTCTCCATTGACTGCAGAGTGAGCCAGAAAAACTAGGTTAGGCTACAAACTTACATTTCAGATGGTTTAATTTAGGTGAGAGTAATCTCTTCCCACGAGTGAAAGATTTCTTAATGACTCTTTTTAAATAGGGAAGAATATCTTTCTATGCCAGAGATATTATTAGGCCAAATTAATATTGTTCAAGTCATTTTCATCTTACTATCTTGAAAGTATTGTCAAAATCCAATCCACATGTGCAATGCCACCAATGCAATATTATGGTATGTTGGACAAATGCATATTATTGAGTAATTTGTTAATACATGAATAAAGTCAAAACTGCATAATATAAGGATTCTTCTCTTTCAAGAGAAGGCTAGGTATCAGATAGTTAATAGTGAACTACAAAGCTTAATAGCAACCAATATCTATGTCAACATTTTTATGAGAGGATTTATTCCCTTCTATTCCTTTAACATCTCTAATAGGTTATATTAATCACAGCACTTTTCTTTTTCTGCTAAAAATCCATGTGGGGCTGGCAGATATGACACAGTACCTGCAGAGAACCTGTACCCTTCCAAAATGGTAGCTAAAATTCAGGTAGGACACTCTAGTGATTTAAAATGGTACTTCTTTTTAGACAACAGAATCATGGTATTATGAATTACCACATAACTAAATTTGTGGAAGAAATGACAGAACTGCAATGAGTTTTCTGAACATATTAAATGTTTTTTTTTTGTATTTGTACAGTCAATCTTACTATTAGAAATTAAACAGCAACTCTATTTTGTTTATCTGAGTAGCAACAAGGAACCTCAGTGGGCCAAAATGATCAGAGCACAGATTATTGATACAACCCAAATTTGCTATCACTTTTTGCACATAGCTAATCAGGGTTCACAGTGACTTAAAGTCATTAATCAAATATTTCTTTAAAGTCAGTTGTAGTGTATTTGCAGTTATGTGATAGAAACATAGCTGTAGAGCATGCATTCACACAGACTGGACAGAATGTCATGTCCAGCTTCAAGGACAGGGCTGGCTGCTAATGCAGTTGTGCTTGTGGTGACATAGATCACCAACCAATACTCTTTCTATGCCACCTCCATTGAATCTAAAGAAATAGATGAACAGGAAAAAAGAAATAACATTAAACCAAACCAAACCAAGCCAAATCTAACATAAAATAAAATAAAATAAAATAAAATAAAATAAAATAAAATAAAATAAAATAAAATAAAATAAAATAAAATAAAATACTTTATGGGACCTAACTGGTTCCACATTCTGCCATCATGAACAACATATTATTCTTTTCCCTAAAGCAACACTTTTTTCTCAGCACACAACTATATTATTGCAGAACCCTTTCAGTCCTCCTCATCTTCCATCCAGATGCCACAAACCTTCTTGCTCACCCCAGGTCCCTTTGAATAACTCTTTGAATAACCCTTTGAGGTGCTGGAGTGTGTCCAAAGAGCAACAAAGCTGGTGAAGGGTCTAGAGAACAAGTCTTATGAAGAGCAGCTGAGGGAACTGGGGTTGTTTAGCTTGGAGAAAAGGAGGCTCAGGGGAGACCTTATCGCTATCTACAACTGCTTGAAAGGTGGTTGTAGTGAGATGGGTGTCAGTCTCTTTTCCCGAGTAACAAGTGGTAGGTGGAGAGGAACCAGACTCAAGGTGTGCCAGTGGAGCTTTAGACTGGATATTAGGAAAAATTTATTCCCTGAAAGGGCTGTCAAGCATTGAAACAGGCTGGGTCACCTGACAAGTGACTGGGTCACCATCCCTGGAGGTATGGCTAAAGGGAAGCCCACCTACAAGAAGGGCCGGAAGGAGGATCCGGGGAACTACAGGCCTGCCAGCCTGACCTCGGTACCGGGAGAGATCATGGAGAGGATCAACTTGAGTGAGCTCTCATGGCAAGTGCAGGGCAGCCGAGGGATCAGGGCCAGCCAGCATGGGTTTAGGAAAGGGAGGTCCTGCTTAACCAACCTGACCTCTTTCTATGACCATGTGACCCACCTTATGGATGGGGGGAAGGCTGTGGACACTGTCTACCTGGACTTTGGTAAGGTCTTTGACACCATCCCCCACAGCATTCTCCTGGAGAAGGTGACAAATCATGGCATAGACAAGTGTACTCTTCACTGGGTAAAAAACTGTCTGGATGGCTGTGCCCAGAGTTGTAATTAATGGGGTGAAATCTTGTTGGCAGCTGGTCACCAGTGGTGTCCCTCAGGGCTCTGTTTTGGGGCTAGTCTTGTTTAATATCCTTATTGATGATCTGGATGAGGGGATTGAGAGCACCCTCAGTAAGTTTGCAGATGACACCAAACTAGGTGGGAGTGTTGATCTGCTTGAGGGTCAGAAGGCTCTACAGAGGGACCTGGACAGGTTGGATCAATGGGCCAAGGCCAATTGTTGGAGGCTCAATAAGGTCAAGTGCCGGGTCCTGCATTTTGGTCACAACAACCCCAGGCAACGCTACAGGCTTTGGGAAGAGTGACTGGAAACTTGCCCAGCAGAAAAGGACCTGGGGGTGTTGGTGAACAGCCGGCTTAACATGAGCCAGCAGTGTGCCCAGGTGGCCAAGAAGGCCAATGGCATCCTGGCTTGCATCAGGAATAGCGTGGCCAGCAGGAGTAGGGAAGTGATCGTGCCTCTGTACTTGGCACTGGTGAGGCGTGTTCAGCTCTGGGCCCCTCACTACAGGAAGGACATTGAAGTGCTGGAGCATGTTCAGAGGAGAGCCACCAAGCTGGTGAGGGGTCTAGAGAACAAGTCATATGAGGAGAGGCTGAAGGAACTGGGCATGTTTAGTTTGGAGAAGAGGAGGCTGAGGGGAGACCTCATTGCCCTCTACAACTATCTGAAAGGAGGTTGTAGAGAGGTGGGTGTTGGCCTCTTCTCCCAAGGGAATAATGACAGGACCAGAGGAAATGGTATGAAGTTATGGCAGGGGAGGTTTAGATTAGATATTAGGAAGAATTACTTTACTGAGAGAGTGGTCAGGCACTGGAACAGCCTGCCCAGGGAGGTTTTTGAGTCACCATCTCTGGAGGTATTTAAGAAACGTGTAGACATGGCACTTCAGGGCATGCTCTAGTGACATGCTCTAGTGACAGAGATTGTAGGGGTTTTGGGTTTTTTTGTGTGTGTATGGTTGGACTCGGTGATCTCAGAGATCCTTTCCAACCATGACGATTCTGTGATTCTGTGATTCTATATTTAGAAGATGTGTAGACACGTCACTTAGGGGCATTGTTTAGTGGTAGGCTTGGCAGTGTTAGGTTTACAGTCGGACTCAATGATCTAAAAAGTCTTTCCCAATGGAAACGATTCTATGATTTGATGGTATGAATTCCTCACAAATACAGTGATTCACTGGATACAGAGTATCCAACTATCTCCTAAATGTATCTGTCTTCTAGTTTTTTTCAAACTCTCATCAGGTATTCAGTTACTACCCTCCCTTCAGTTCAGCTATCAACTTTGCAAACATTTTCTGTCATCCAGTCCAGCTTGCCTGGCAGTCTCCTCACTAACTCAGCTTCTCTATCCACTCCCTTCATATGAAGCAAGCTCATGACATTTGTGCTGCTTCTAATGCAGAGCCCTGTTTTTGATGCAATAATTGTGTCTCCTAAAGGGAGGAAAAACAATGAAACTTACCTGATAAGATGTGTAAATGGCATTGGTTCTGGTCCTAATTGCATAAGGAGTCAATTTTCATGGCAAAATTCAGAACAGAATATTTGCAGTACATGCTCTGAAATTTTGTCAAATCGTAGTCTACCTGTTTACGACATTGTCCTAGGAAAATGATTTTATGTACTGGCATCTACGACAGAAATGTAGCCACAATATCTAACCATTAGACAGGAGCTGCACTCAATCTTATAAACTCTTATACTAGATATTGAAACACTAGTGCAGTCGACATGTTGCTTAATTGCTGTCTAAGTCCTAATAACCTCAAAGAGAATAAGAGCAGCTACTGGCAATTTAACAGCACTAACATCACAAGATGAATCTAGGTAATGGATATAACATGTGAGGGACCAGTGGGCTAATTTACTTAAAACAAAATGTGATTAAATGATGTGAATACAAAATACCTTCAGCAGGTCAGGTACATCTATACCATGTGATGAACTGCTGGATGGATGCCCAAACCAGCTCTGGAAAGCTAGTATTTCTAAACTGTCAGTTCAGAAACCAAATGTATTATAGCCTGTAGCAAACTTTGCATTTTCTGAGGCAAGGGTGAGTTGGGAGTACTGCATTAAAAGTGCTGCTACGAAGCTCTGAGGAATGTGATAAAAATAAGTTGTAAGTGGAAAGAAATCGGAAACAGTGAAGTACAATTTGTCTGATGTATTTAGATGTCTAACTGAGAAGAGATGAATTGTACCCCAGAGTGCCTATTTATTTCCTTGGAGTATAGGTGAACTCTTATGAAGATATATTTGGCTTGATTCATTTGCATGTAGAAAGGACTCATGCCATTTGAGACACTCTAGAGTATCTGAGATGACAATTCACAGATGTAACCCACAACCTAGAAGAGCCAGTTGCCTTCTGCTATGGTAGCCATACGCCGGATGGAAGATCTAGAGCATCTCAACTGGTGTCATTTGTCTCTGTTGTAAAAGTGAATCGAGGCCCACAGTGTAAGTGTGAGAAAATGAGAGCTCAGGAACGTAGACACCCATATGTAGACCTCTGAATGTGAATGTCTACCTGAGGGCTCCATTTCTAAGCCCTCATTATAGTCCACTTCCCTGTAAGTGGAGGGATTTTGTTGTCCAAGCATAGGCGTTTTAGGGTAATTTCTATCCTAAATTAGTTTCAGTTTCTAGTCCTGAATTGTGCTTATTCTCATTTTAGTTGATAACGTTGGGAGAGATACTTAACTACCTATGGGTCTTTGCTTTAGGCTGTGCACTGTATGTTGGTTGCACTGACTGTATCTCCTTTGGCTGTATCTCCATTGACTATAGTGAGAGCACGTTCCATATGTAGTCATCATCATTTAGACAACTGTATATAAATAAACTTATATACAATTTAGAAAGAAGTCCTACCCTGCAGTCAAAATGAAATCACATAAATCCAGTACCTTTTGCTGAGTCTCTCTTGACTCTTACACCCTGCAGTGATCTAGTGTCTGGAAATTAACTTCAGCAGAGTTTGAGTTTAACACATAGAGACAGGTCGGACCTGGAACTATATTAAAACTAATAAGCCTTCTGGTATCTTCTAGATAGCCTTATTACCTCCAGCTTGGGATTGGTCTTTTCAGTTTTATGCTAGATTTTACCTGGCACAATGGGTGTCTCTACATTGTGTTTTTGAGCACTTTGATGGGATAGTCTATTACACAGGCGCAATGCTAAGATTGAGTTATAAGCCTTCTCAAGTGACTAAAATACCCAGAATTGAAATGTAAAGGAAAAATTGTGGAATAAAGGCTCAGCTCATGTCCAGCATATGCAGAAATAACAAAACTTGTCAGCTCTGTGTACAAATATGGATTGTCTCTTCACTAAGTTCTTGTTTCTAGAAACTTGGTGTGGATGTTGGAGAGTAACACAAAGGAGATGGGCTGCAACACACAACTGTGTATTTTATCAGTCCTACAGTGGCCAAGGACTATACATCCTTTACCTGTCTGTCTTAAAACTGTGAAAAGTCTTTCTAATTCATAGGCAATCAACGGTTGAGACAGAACATTTTTATTTCTAAACTCTGATTTAAATCCATGTGAAAACAGTCAATTGTACTTGGTGTACGCAGTGACAGTGAGCTGGGCAGGTGCAGCCCTGTGCTAGCAATATTACAAAGCACTTTGTGAGTTGATTTTGCCTCTGATTTCTGTATCATGCGAATGATAGCTATTTCTCTTCCAAGTGAGATAAAGATTAAATTTTGATTTTTGTTCAGCTAAAGAAAACAGAAAAATGGTTGCATATATAAAGGATTTCCCACTGAATGCAAATACTCAGCTTTTTCCAGTTATTAGTAAATAATGAGGAAAACTAAATAGAATGAGATGGGATATAAAAAAAATCACAATAGTTCTCTTGAGAAAATTATTCCATCAGCAATCCTTCCATCTAGGAATCAAATGTAATCATTATTTGTTTATGTCAATCTTAATGTTGGTTGTGTGTTCATAATGTAGTATTTCAACTTCCTTGTGTTTTAATTGCCATGTGAGAATACTGTGCAGGGTTTTAGCTCAAGATCTACTGTGTGTTGTCAAAATTTCCTTAATTTACTAAGGCTTATAAAAGTAAGACATTGTTAGGTTGGCATGATTTCTCTGTAACTACTATACGGTGCCTACTTTTTATCACCTTGCTTTCCTCTAGGTGCTCACACACTGCCTGCCTTAATAAATGTTCCAGCAATTTACTAGCTATTGAATTTAAACTTGCTGTTCTGTAATTTCCTAGATTGATTCCTCTGCTGTTTTAGTGGAGGCTTTCCAATATTTTAGAGAACCCATTCTTCCCAGAAAAGAAAACATAATACTCTTTGAATGCTTTTCAACATCATCTTTTAGATCCAGGCATACTGTCACGATAGTGTCCATTTTAGAATATCTGTGCATGGTGTGAATCACTGCTGTAGTTCTTGGTCATTGGTCCAGTTTGAATTACATTTAAATCCAGACAAATCCCACTGAAATGCCTTCAGTCAGTCTGAATTGCCTAAACACCTGAAAAGAAAATGAAGCCTCAGGAGCTCTGGCCATCAAATTCTCAGTTCGGCTAACTGCGAAAGAGCCATCACAAAACTCTGTAATCTGACAGCATTTGCCATTCTTTGTGACGAACTGCTTGCCCAATTTGCTTCTACACTGTATAGAATGGTGATTTTTTAAAATAATTTTTCATAAAAGATTTCTTTTTCATAGACACAGTACTTCTTTATAATTAATCTTGGAGATAAAAAGTTGTTCAGTGAAATGCATCTATGTCCCAGGTGATTTTTTTTTACACCTCTGCTCCAGGTAGCAAAGTATTGTACCAGCTGCTGAGTAATAGAAGGTGATAGAAGGTTTAGCACCCATAAAATACTTGCATCAGGACATAATCTTAAAGAATAAACAAGCAAAAACATATAGCTCTTTTAGGTGCCTACTTATTTCTATATTCCATATCAGATGTCAGCTACTGCTTAATACCTGAGTCTGCCAGGCTTTCTCGTCTTTTCACACACTCAGTAAACACCAAGTTCCTCAACTATGAACTTCCTTGAAATACTTCCTTGTTTTCTAAATCCTACAGAGCTATGCTTTTATTTGAAAGTGGGTTCAAGGGTCCAATGGGCCACATAACCAAAACCATACACTGCGAGAAAAACTTACTTCAGAAAAAAATTCCTTTGCATAAAATCCTTCTTCATATTATTAACAAAATCAAAAAGTTTAATACGGAATGTGAAAGCAGAAGCTTCAAAAAATAACAAAGAATTATTATGCTTCATCTGGCTGCATCTACTTTTTTCACCTCATTCACCAGTATGTTCAAACACATGTGTATGTAAACACAACGGGAGATCTTATACAGATTTATTGTTTCTAGGGCATATAACATTAGAATGGCCTGCCTTATGCAATTATTGAGTTTTAGGGTCAGTCTTGCTGCTGTATAAAATGCACAAATCTAAAGATGCACGTAGAATACTTAAGGACTGAAATCTTTGCAAGCACTAAGCTCATTTATAACCTGTTGTTTGTATTATAATTTGCTTTTGAGAATATGCCTTTGGCCTGTTTACATCTTCAGGGTTTCAATAAACATTTGTAAACCTGATGTCTTATGTAAGAAATTAGAGGAAGGAAGGAAAATAAGAAAGTTTAGTATGCTCTCATATGTTACCAAGACTCTTCCTCATCAGAAACAGATAAAGTATTATTTTTTTTCTTTGAGAAGCCTCTGCATGACAAATTTTTGCAGGTGCTCACGCTGCAAACATATGTTAGGTCTGAATCATGATGATTCTTTATGATGTCTAATTTGGAAATAAGAAAATCCCAGGGACCATAGTATTAATTTACTAAGAAATATACACACAGAGACTTTATTTTTCAGAAGTTTACAGATACACAGTTTACATTCATCATAGTTATAATTACAAGGGAAAATAAGCATGCAGTGAGTGAAAGATACCATATTTTTTTTAACCCTTTTTTTTTTCATTTATTTCAAATGTTCATGTCTGCTTGGTTTTGATGAAAAGTGTTTGAAGGAAGTGAAAAAGAGAGGTAAAAGTGACAATTTTATTAATACCTTTTGGAAGAATATATTTTATTATAGTGAAAAAAATGAAAGAGGAAACCTGGCTAAAATATGATCGAAAGAGTATGATTTTTTTTCATAGTATTTTATTTATTTATCCAAATAGATGTCAAGATGAGACCTTGGGACAAACAGGAGGTTACTGAAAGCAGTCACAGGAGCAGAACGGGTTCTATTTCCTTCAGTCTCTGTTAGGAATGTATTGAACAGTTTTGAGCAGCCCTTTCCCGGCTTCAAGAAACAAACTCAAGAATACTGTTCATTTGTGAGAGACAAGAGAAATTTAGGTTGGGGCTATGGATCCAAACCATCTTAATTTGTGTTTATAATAATAATAGGGGGTGGGGGAAGAAAGAAAAGGAAAGGGGAAAAAAAAAAAAAAGAAAAAAAAAAGGAGACATCAGGGGACTGTAAATCTAAGCCGCATGTTAGAGCCAAAAGATGCAGCAGCATCTCTCTCAACTTGCTATGCTTGCCAGATTTACTGGAGTTATGTCTGTTATAATAACATTCCAAAGAACAGCAGTGCAGGGTTGCTGCTATCTGCCAAAACAAGACAGCAAGGCCTTGGAACAGTATGACTCACATCTAGGTTCTTCCCTAAACAGACAAACAACCCCTCCCCCTCCAAATATACCATCCAGAAAAACAAAGGATGTGCCCAACGGTTTTGAGTTTTATTTCTTTTCCTGTTTTTATGATGCAAGATATTGTGGGTGATTTTGGAGTTCCCAGCTGTATGTGGGCTGAGATTAGAAAAAAAAAAGGATTTTATCCCCCCGCCCTCCTTCGCCTGCCAAGTTTGCTTCCTAATTCAGAGCGGATGCTAATGGTAGGTCTTAGGTGACATTATATTGAGTATTTCAAGTACAGAACTAGACCTTAGAGCCCACTGATACATTTTCCCACTTTATTCTGGCATTTGTAAGAACTTGCAAAATTGCTTAAATATCAGAGAAGATTTCAATAAATCAAAAATACACAGATAACCTGCAGCAATGTACTTCCTAATATTTGTGCCTGTATAAAACATTTAATGACAAATATGACCCTTGTAATGCATATAATGGAGATACTGTACACATACAGGACATTATGCTGAAAAAGGTATTGACATTTTATCATATTTTTAGTGGAATTTGGTGCTATGTACATCCAAAAGTTGCCCTCTTAGTTAGCTTGCTGTAACTATACTCAGTAATTAAATGAGCAATTGACTGGCCATCACTGATACGACAGACTCTTTATAGTGAGCTTATGCTTACTGCAAGAAAACGGTTGGCATATGCCACGTCTATTCCACATGAAGCAATTCTAACAGATCCCATTTGACCCAAAACTAGAGGTCTAAAACCACTCAGATTTCATGCAGATTCTCTCTTGCTTACTTTAATCTATTTGTCATTTGGTGCCTGGAATGTTATTAAGAATTCTTAGATCTTTGATGTGTATGGTGAGATAAAACAAGGAAGAATGAATTATATTAATAGCTTTGAGACTAGAAGCTCCATGTTATAAGTAGAATATCACATAGATTCAGTTTCTGGTTGAAGGCATTGTTCTCATTTAATTGGAAAAAAACTTGCTTATTTATAACCAAGATTCAATTATCATTCCAATTAAAGGTAAACAACAACAACAAAAAATCATCACTTCTAATGTGGTCAACATTTGAACTTCCTAATATTAAATATATTTCTTTTTCTTAATCATACAGTTTTTTCTGCTTTTTCTCTGAGAGGAAATATGATTTTAATCCCTGTGTGAAATTCGAAGCAGAAACAAGGTTAAAAATGTGCAATAAATTGTCGTCATCTTCAAACCCAAACCCACATTTTTTCTTGTTCTCCTTGGCATGAGCTTCTCACATCTAAGCAAAACAAGTAAAAGAAGTTATCAAGTCACAGAGGTATTCTGTGAAGTCATCGTGTGTACTTTGCATACCCTGAAATATGCATCATCAGGTGAAAAAAACTGGAAAGTAAAACAGACCAAGGGCCCATAGATTAAGCACCTTGCTGTAACTATTGATATGCATTTTTAATTTTTTTTATTTCTGTCTTCTATTTGAAAACATCTTAAAATGCAACTTACATAGCTAGAATTCCTACCCATTATAGATGTAGTAATAACTTTCTAATTACTGGATTCATTGTTACACTGCATAATCAGCTTGTTGAAGACATGCATTATAGTAAAAGAAAAAAAACCCACCCAATAGTAACATAGCTGTCCCATTAAAGTCTTGATTAACTTTATAACAATAATGCAATATCATTATACTTTCATAAATTAGAGAACAAATTGGGTATATATATCAAGTAATGGTCTTGTATCTTTACAAAAGGATACATGTTTAATTTAAAGTAAAATAACTCCAACAACATTAATTTTTTAAGTAGGGGGGGTGACATATACAAACTCAACACAAAAGCATAAAACAAATATTTCAACATCTCAACAGTCTTATGTTAAAGGTTTCAAATAAAGCTATACAGCTCCTAGGCACTAAAGGACATACAGTAACGTCAGAAGCTTCTGATATGAGCAATGACAATCGAGATTGTCTGTTACAGATGGACTGACCTACCCAGGTTCGGTTCCACTGCTCCTGTTTGGTCAGCAGGCACCTTTTGCCATCTGCTTTATTTATATTAGCTCCATCTTTTTTTATTATTATATAATAGAGGTATGGCTAGATGGCAATTTGCATCCAAAATGCAGTCTGAGAATCTCAGAATTTTCATGTTTTCCGGTTTTGTTCAAAATAAAAGCTAAGATTAAGTTTATGAAAATCTAAAAGAAGACAGTATTGATATCTAAATCTACAGTTTGTATTCATATGTATAAATAAGAAAACAAATGCTGGTTTCCATATACCAGAATTTGATATGTGATACCAAAATTACTGAAAGAGATGTTCATAGATGAAATAGGACCTAGGGAAAAAGTTCTTAAAGGTAGCAAAGATTCTATATATCACCATTAGGAACAAAACTCCTCTCATGCCACAAACAAAACCTAGAACATCACTGCTCTGTAAGTATTCCAACAATATTTTTGAAACTATATTGCCTGGTATCATCTCAGAAATGGAGTGAATAACAAATAAAATCATCGGATAACAATCAAACAGTCATTTAAAAGACTGTACATTGAATTTCAGCTTCAACGAGCCATGTGAGCAAACAAGAAAAACAATGTATACAAGGTTAGAAAGCCCCAATCCATAACCATACCCCTACATGGCTGGAAATTTACTTTAAAATGTAGCTAATAAATTTTTTCCACCTTCTTGTTTCTCTCCTCAAAACTTATTGCATACACTTCTCAAATTTGATATGCTTTCTGTTATGTTGAATATGGTACCTGATAGTGGAGCTTCATCCAACATGTATGTACTAATACTTCATATGTTTTATGAGGTATTTCTAGAAGTAGGATATAAGGAATATCCCAACTTTCACCTTATAATTACAGTGATTCCTGTTTGAGGAGAAAATAAAACAATTTATCAACAATTTCTTCAAAAAGAAATGTAATAAACTGGAAATCTGAATCACATTATAGTAATAAAATCTCTATTAGCTATTAGCTTTTTTTGTTTGTTTCTGATACCTTTCCCAGATTGTTCTGAAAAGTACTCATTGTGCCTTATCCTTGCAGAAATCATTTGGACTTTTCCCCACTGCTTTCAGCTCATGCAGAGATCTTTGGGAGAAATTTTGTTGTTATTTAGATTTTTTTTTGGAAATGCTATAGAACAGAAACCATGAGTTAGCTAAAAGCAATGGGATTCTAATGAATAAGAGATCACTTCAGTATCCTAATCATTTCACAGCCTAAAGACAACTGCAGGGAAGCCAACAAAACAGCAAGTAGAGACTGCCAGTGAGACAGATTGGAAAAGAAATTTCTATGGTTTAACATCTGGGCACTGTGAATACCTTTCAGAAATGAAGGCAAGAACTCTGAGATACAGAGAATGTTTATTAAAATACATAACACTGGCAAATATTTGTCACTTTAAAAGAAAAAAAAATCATTAGAAGGTATTTACTTGTAGCTGAATTTGTTTTAAAAAAGAAGGAAAATAGAAATGTATCCTCTAGAAAATATTTTAATGCAGCCCTTGTGCTCATTTTGAACTATCAAAAGTTGTTGATAGGAGTCTTGTAATCAATATGGCAGCTAATCTGTGTGTGTCATTTTGATTCTATTTGACTTTAAAGGAAGTCTTAGTTGCAATCATGGATGTTATGCAGCTTCTACAGTTCACCTGGAGATCATTGTTTCTTAGCAATCCCATTGGACGTAATCTTTATCCATGTGAAGGTGTTGGATAGGACTTCAGATTAGACTAGAACAATGTAAGTAGGAAAAATGGAAGTAGTTAAACTATGGCCAGTTTAGTCAAAGGAAATACTTAAACATACCCTTTTATCAGTCCTCTTCCCCGCCTTTCTTTTTCACTGTATGAAAATAGTTTTTGGAAAAGGACTTTTGAATGGGACCCTTCATGAAAATGAAATTAGAATGAAGATTGCTTAATTCGTATTAAAAATCCTTTTCTTGGAAATTTCTAATTCTACTTTTATTAGCAAATATTCTTTTTTGTTGTTGTTGTTCCACTAGAGGTAGCATTATGTGCAATATTGCCTATCTACCCTCAGGTAGGCTGATAAATACTATCTAAAGCATAGACATAGTTAATGATGATAAAATATAAGCATATTATATATACATATTACAGTACCTCTTTCTAAAAGAGTAAAATAAAGTCAGACAGAAGAAGCACCTTATGATATAACTAATCTGAATAAAGATTTTTTTTTTAGTGGAATGCCTGCATACTTGAAATTTCCAAGTATATTAAAAGAACAGTTCAGAAAAAAATGAGACAGGCTTTACATTACCACAACACACACTTCGAATAAAACTTTTACAGAAACATGAAATCCAAATAAAACACAAATTTGACATCATAAAGAAAAAGTTCTAACATGAAGCCCATAAACAACTTCTTATTCACTATCGATTTTATGTAGGAAGATCTTTGAATAATGGCAATTGACACTACTATGAAATCCTGGTATAGCTAAGAGTCATACTCTATTCTTATTGTTATGATGATGTCACCAGCATTACCATGATGTCTTAGGATACACAGACCTTGAGCCATATCTCTTATCTTTCTAGTTTTTCCTTTAGACTACTAATACCTGTGTCTATACGATTTTCCAAAAAATAATAGTTCTTAATGATGCATATATCTTTTCACATAAAGACAGTGCCTGATGAAGCAGACACTGCATCATTACCTTTCTTCAAACTAATAGAAATGTATCAAGAGTAAATAATGTCTAGTTTCCAAGTAAGAGTTTTATAGAATACTGCCCAGGGAGAAGAAAATTTACCACAGTTCAGGAATAATGCTGATAGCCTTTATTTTCACATCATAATCACAGTTTCGGATCTCAGTAATTTTTTTTTTTCTCCCTTGGGTAATATTTTACAGCTATTGACCTTAGAATCAGTCACTATTTATTTACTGCCTTTTTTTTTTTTTTTTTCTAGTGCAACACACACAATTTCATGTTTCCTGTAGTGTGTTTGACAAGCATAAAAAGAAGTAGGAGAATAAGAAAATGGTTCTTAAAAGCTGAAAGAAGTTGAATAAATTTAAAAGCCCCAAACCGTAAATAGGCTGTAGAAGCTGACGTATCCTGTGCTGAGGAATTTCTGTTTTAGGTCACAGAGTCAAGTGACTATTTTAAGACTATTGCTAGATGCTCAATATTTGAGGAAGAAAAAAAAGAAGGTAAACAACTAGCTGTGCAATGTTACAAAATTATCTTTGTTATGAAAAATACTTTAGGTCATATGACCCTGTGTCAGCCCATTTAATTGTGCTTGGCTGTTAAGATGATAGCATCCAGTCCCATAGTTCTTGGCCTCGTTTACAACACATCTGAGGTGAGAAATCTGACCCTCTGATATGGGGCAATTTTCTATTAGTCAAATTTTAGAATTATGCTATGTCTGTGGCTTTTAATTAAATTACAGATCTCCATTAAAGCCTCTAAGAAGTACCTATAATGGACTGGAAAGACCAAGTAAGAACTACACACTTTCATACATACTACACTACTTGTGTATGTATGAAAGAAAATGCAATCATTACGATTTTATAATTTCTATAACATTTGCTGTTGCATGAAACAATGCTTTGATGTACACTGTTTATTATATTTTATTTTCATAATCGATTGCACATATTTGTAATGGAATTAACTTTTTGTTCATTTAATTCTAAATGCTGCTTCCATTTCCCAGGCTCAGCAAACGAGTAAATATACTTATATGACTTTGAAACTACCCCATTTCTGACTGCAGTTTTGTTACTACTATGAATGACTTTCACAACAGGAACGCAGGCCAATTTAAAGTCCAGGCACCAAGCAATTTGAGATCCACCAGCTTTATGCAGTAATATAATTATTCCCTCCGAGGCTCTTAATTGTATTCATCACACCATGATTTCTGCACAAATTAAGCATGCATTTACTGCTATATATAACTTGCGTTGCAGTTAACATCCTGGAAACAAATTTCAAGGAGATAGAATCTTGAACTTAGTCATCCCATGAAATCACTAGTTTCACTGCTTGGAAAAGTCACTTAGACTGTAAGGTCATTATATTTTTACATCGCCAAATCATACAGAGTGAAGCAGTGAAAAAAAGAGTGTGATGAAAAGATCAGCAAACTTTTATACAAATATTTTTTTCAGACTTTAATTGCTAAAACCCCTAGTAAAACAATCCTTGGATATGCTTTTAAGACACAAAGCAAAAAATGAACATTATCAAAAAACCTTGCAGTCAGCAGAAAATAAAATGTTTTAAGCTTCCTTGTACAGGGGTATATCCACTCTGTTACCTATATAATTTTAAAATATGTAAGTTTTCCTAATTGCATCACAGCAGTACTGGTATATTTGATTCCAGAATAATGCACTGTATTATTTTCTTGACAAACTGTTTTTTTGGAGGGGGGTGGTATAAGGGGGTGGAGCAGAGAACAAAGTCTGATTCTATGCCTATCTCAGTAACCTATAGATATGTAGGCCTAGGCATCCATTTTGTCTTTCACTGGAATTTGTTTTCTTTCTGTGGACATTTCTTATACCCACAATTGTAGAAGATATTCATCAAGAGAAGACAAAGAAGAAAGAAACAGGATACAGAGCTTGTGATCCATCTCCACCTTTCCATACTCATTCTTCTGGGATTTTAAATTAGAGTACCATTTTGACATGTCTGTGAATTGCTGTATAAATTGTCCAGTATCCCACAGAGTTAAGAATCAAGATTTTAGCAAGCTTCAGTGTTGTTGTGGATAGTAGGAATACCCAGAGTTAATGACAGAGTTAAGGACTAGAAAGAATAACAAAAAATTGGGAAAAAAATTTAAAGCTCCGTGATTTGACTTGACTTTTGCATATTGAAGGTCAAACCAGAAAACATCTCTGAAGTGTCAGAGGCTGGCAAGCATCAGTAAAATAATACTAGCTTAATCTGATTGAGATGTTTGACTCTTACATCCTTGCAATATTGTTTTCTATTCTTTCAGGCTTTTCCCCCTTTTTTTCCTTTGTTACGTGTAACGTGTTTACTGAGTCTACAAACTCTTTCAGAGTTTATTCATTTGTATTTAATGAAATTGGAAATACTGATGGTTACAGTTTCATGTTTGCTTGCTATCTTAATTGTTTGAGGTGCTAGTAAAATAATGAAAATATCAAGTGTATTCATAATCAACAGACCTTTCAATAAAGGCTTGGCTTGGCCTTGGTGTGTGATTAGACTCAAAGTATAAGGTCATAAGAACAATTCCTACTTTCAGAAACTAGCCCTAATCTCCAGATTTCAATGAAAAACATCTATTGACTAATAAAATTGAATTGGATATTGCCATGTGTAATGTGAGCAGAATTGCACGGATTTATTGAGAGACAGATATCTCATCTCACAATGCACGTATTATAATATAGAAATATTTCTGCATTTGTTGCATATATGAGGGAGAACCATTGTTAGAAAACTATTTGGGAAAATTCCCTTGAAGATCTATAGGATATTTGCCTGACTAGCTCCTAAATTTGAAGTTTCAATAGCCTACAGGGAGCACCTCCCTCACAATTAATATACCTAAGAATTATAACATGGGAACAGCATGGAAGTGACTCGGAATGTTATATCAGGGCCAAGGGAGTCTTTAATTTAATGATCTCTTTTAGTTGCAGTTCACATGTGTGAATCCTCTACCCTTCGGTCTGATACGAGCATTCTCTCAGACCATTGCATAGTGTGAATGAGCAAGTATTACTTCTATATTTACAGTGCAGAAATGGTCTTTCAGAATTTATATAAGATACCAGACATCCTGTCACCAATTAATAAAAAATCCCTAATCGTAGAGCAAAACTGGCAAGAAATTTTAGCCAAAATATAACCAATCAGCAAACACGTATTGGCAGTGAAAACTGCTAGCCCTTCCATGTCACCAGAAGAAGGATTCTGCTCAACAAACCTCAAGTCTCTACATGCATCTGTTTAATATGACTGGCTTTGCAAAATCTGAGAAGGGCAAGACATTTAGATTACTCTTAAACAAAAAGGGAAAGAGCTACAGGAATGTTATGGAAATTAATTGTTATCACTCTGCTTCTGTTGTGAGATTTGGAATTTTTTCCTGATTACTAGTAGAATTGGAAAAGAGCCTTTCCTTAGTGCCTTGCTCTAAGCCACTTGGAGCCTTAGAAGTCAGGAGCAATACCCTTGCATCCTCCTGGAAAGAGGAGACAGCCAACAAAACTGTAAACTATTTTTTTTATATTCCCTTAAAAATATTATCTAAAATGTTATTGAACTCACTCTTCTTTTCTCCCCTCAGAACAACATCTTCCAAACGGATTCGTAGCTGATAGCGAAGCATATTACAGCACTCCAGCACAGAAAATCTGAACACGGGCTATTAGATTTTTCTTCTAAGAAAGGGCAACAGTCTCAGTTACTGCTGCTGTTTGTTTATGAAAAACAGCTGTGAGTATGCCTTGACCCCAAAACAGCGAGATTTGGCAAATGACCATAAGTCAGGAAGTGTTGCAGGAGACTTTCTTCTTGCTCAGAAAAGGCAAAGTGGTAGTCATGCCCAGGTTTTATTCTTAACATCCTAACTTACTATAGTAACACATGGATGCTCCCTAAACTATAGACAAACACTAGCTTTTCCGACACAGCAGTAAGCCTTACTGACTTTTACCAGAATATTGGTAACTCTTTGTTAACTCTTAGCTTTACTCCAGTCTTTCCAGCTCCAAATACCATCCTTGATTTCTACAATCCCTGCTGAAAGATATTGTCCACTGGTTATTAATATGGTAAACCTGAAATTCTACCATCCATGCATATATATTTCTTGGTTTGTGAGATATATAAATGTTCCTTGATTAGTTGGATTCTGAGCTCAAACTCTTTGTGGGCCATTATTAGCCTGCTTAGGGTACTGCGACTTCCGGCCAGGTCTCCAATTTGGGTAAAGAGTTATGTTTATCTCTGATAATTTAGAGTACTTCAAACCTTATCAGAGCCTTTTCACATCACTGTATAATATGTGTTCATGCAGCAAAAAGAAGACAGAATTGTAAAATGTTCAGTAAAACTCTTTTTTTCCCAATCTAATGTTACCATTTCAGGCATATAATAATAGCATTTCAAGCCTTGTCATCTACTATTGGCCAAAATGCAGGCCCCTGTTCTATCTATGCTGTTATTCAAGTTGCTACCATGTGCCGAAGCACATGCCCTCATCTTCATTTGTTTTGTTGCCCTTCTTAAGTAGACAATACCAGAACACTGAAATAGACAATACCAGAACACTGTTGTTTTGTTCCTTTGATGGCTTAGCTATGTGACGAAAATTAGAATTCTCTTAATTTTATACACCCTGAGTCCCAAAGCCCTGTCAGATTGAAAGGACAGTCTGTATTGGATAAAAAAAAATTAAAATCTTAGCTTTACCAACATATTAAAATCATTTTGGATTACATCTCTGGAAGAGCCCAGTCCACCAGTCACTGAAGCTGCTAGGTTTCACTAACCACCAAATTATAGAAGTGTCAGCTTTTTCACATGCACCAATAAATGTAGCTGCACATTTGTCAACTAATCAGTGTAGATTTTATCTCAGTAATAATAGCAATCTAAAGTCAGTTACTTTTAATAGAAAGTATGCATGTAAGGCAGAAGTTCTGAGCAATCAGACAAAGCAGCACAATTAATGTAATAAAAAGCTTCAACAGGAAGTCTGTTGTGTCTGTTTCCCTCTTAATCAACTGTAAAATTATAAAGGAATTACAGGCACTATAAAGTCACATGAGAAATGTATCATAGACATTTTCTTTTTTATTGAATGACATTCCCTATTCATATGAGGAAAAATAATCTGAAAAGATAAGTAATTTTTGCAGGTGTTTAACTTTTTCCCTTTCAGTTATGGGATGAGGAAAATCCAACTTTCATGCTGCTGTTTTTCTTGTACCTACATTTTTGACATTAAAATAATAGAACCAATGAAGTGCACATACTTCGAGATTTATGTCACACATATCACTCTGTCAGTTGGTAATTGACATAATGACAAAGTGGCCAGGGAAAATGTAGGTGGAAAAAAAGGGATTTGAACAAACAAGATGTGCAAAAGAAGCAGTCTGGAGAGTCTGCATACACCCAATGGCATGACTAGCTGCATTCCCATTGTATTGCTTAAAAAAAATCAAATATTCTAGGTCTTGTGGGTATGAGGTAAGTCTGATAAACACAAACCTTCTAATTTTCTACTTCCAAAGAAAGGTCTGTCAAGGTTAATGCTGAAGGTTCCCAAAGAATTTTGATTGGCACTGAGCAATAGTTTGAGGAGTATAACTGAAGAAAATGAAACAATAGACTACTGAAATACCAAGGGAATTGAGATTGTTAGCAGTGTTCATACAGCATCATACACCATGGCATCCTGTACATGAATATTCATGCAGCTACAGCTACATGTGCACAAAAGCCTTAAAAAGTTCCCTGAGATACTATCATGCTGTAACTATTAATCCCAGTTAATATGTCCTGAAAAGAATAAGGCCTGGGACTACACAAAAGGAAATTTTACTCGCAATAGTTGGTTTACATAGGAAACTTTTTTATTTGTAGATATTAAGTTTTAAACTCTGGCATGAGGACAGGAAAACTGTTTGGTTATGCTCAAGAGTAGTACTACATGCTTTGTGTTAATATTGTGTTCAATCCTCTCCCTTCCCAAAACAATGATCCTTTCCATAGTTTCTGCCAGAAACCGTGCCAACCCAAATCATGTCCTGGATTGTAATTGCGCACTGGTTTGGGTAAAAACATTCCAGGAAGCATACTACAAGCCAAAAAGCATGAATGATTTTGTGATGGTGTTTGAGTCTGGGCTCTGGCCCTGCTTGACCTGCAAATAACCAACAGGTACCTCCATAGTTTGAATGAAGAGAGGCATGGATGTGCATAGCTGTAATGGGTTCTTAACTGGTTATTTGGTTATTTTTTTTTAAATTCAAAAAAGTCACTCAGATTTTTTTTTTTTTTTTTTTTTTTTTTTTTTTTTTTTTTTTGGTATGGATAGCTCTCGTCAAGAAGAAACTGATATTGACACTGGCTGTAAGCAGTGTCAAAGGTGCAAGCCAGCCAGACCCGGACACTCAGCCTTCAGATCAGTGACTGATTCCTGTTCTCTTTTGCTTGAAAGCACGGTTACAGATAGTACTCTTGGTTAGACACCTCTTTAAGGAAAGCAGTCTCTAGTGGGGAAAGTAGCATTACCTCCAGAAAGCAGAGTCATTTCAGAAACAACCCTGCACTTAGCACTTCCTACTGGCTACTCTCTAGGTGACTTCTCACTCAGTAATGTGGTTTCTGGTTTGCTTTTTAAGAGACATATTTATCGAACTGTTGAATATATAAAGAACATCAGTGTTTAGTTTATATGATCTAATACTTTTATTCACGAATGTGTGCAAACATGACAGAATTTGGCATTTATAATTATAATATATATAGACTCCTTCACTTTACATGTGACAGTCCTATTACCGAAGATTTCCAAATGCATTGTAAAGATGTATGTTATAAAATTATAAATCCTTATGAAGATATTTTAGCCACTGCTGAAATAGATATCATATAGATCTGCAGAACACTGAATTAAGCCATAAGCAATTACTTAGAAGATGGAAAAGTCTCCAGTTTAATTTTCTTTTCTATATAAAACATGGCCCCCCCAAAATGACCTGAATTGATATTAATATATAATATGTAGCTACTTTAAAAAAGGTGTGTGTTTTTGTGGTTTTCACATAATGCATATTTATTCATAGTTAAAGAAGCTCTGGAATTTTTCATTATAAAATAATATTCATAATCTAATTTGTAATAGAATGCTGCCACTCTTTGAAAGACTTTTCTATAGAAAATATCATTTAGTTCTACGCAATAATGCAAGCCCAACAATACACACTTGCAGACCCATTACAATTTTCTCCTACTTGCCTCATTAGGCTCAATGCTCAAAAGAGATCAATGACTGAGGTGAACTGACAAATTGTGTATTTTATCTCTTGCATGTACCCTGCCTTAAACAGAGAAAAAGATTTAGTTTATGTTTCTTTTCTGAAGCATTTCTACTTTCATTTCTCTAAGTATTACCACATTCAGCTGCTTTCACACTCTTTCTGTTTCACTAGCAATCTGTTAGTGATCTTTTCCTTTCATCTCTCTACATATATATCCTAATGAAATCATTATGGCTGAACTGTTGGTTTTCATCCTCCTCTATTCCTACAGTGTATGGTGGTAATGATCTCATTTTATTTTGATACACTGACATTACAGCTGTCCTTTTCATCCCCTCAAATCTATTTTATGTTTATTTCAATAAATATATTTAATTATTCAAATCACATAACTGTATAATCTCACTTGATGCAAGAACATTTGATTATCAGATGTGGGATACTGACATGGCTGCTAACATTTGTTTTGTTGTGTAAATTACAAGTTGTTAAACAATAATACCCTGAACTGCTGTATGACAAAAAAAGAAAAAAAGGTTTGATGATGGTTTGAAAAGTTTTACTATTAAAGGGGGGAGATGTGTCTCATTTTGTATTTTCATGCATTATTATCCATTGGCAGCTCCTATTATCTTACATTTTTAACTTAGAGGACAATAATTCTTCCACTATGAATTTATTTTACCTTTAGTCTCAGGATTTAACTGAAATATGGGAATCTTACCACAGCAAGGACTGCAAAAATAGGCAAATATTTCTTAGTAGGCCACTGTATGAAGAGTGGAGCTTTGCTAATTTCTATCTCTTTCTGAAACAGCTTGTGAAGTTTCTGGAGCTTGGAATCAAGTGGAAAGTTTAATCAACTTTTTGGCCTTCTGCTCTGTCTGAAAATTTCTCCTCACCCACAGAAGTACTGTTTTTGACTTTGGTCATAATGCTGGCCAGCTTTTCATCATGAACAACATATAATCAAGATCTAGGAAAATTTTTTTTGTTTCTTTTCATCTGTTCATTTTCCATGTTCCATAAGGCACTGTTGATGAGTTCCTTAAAAATGCATGATTTCTCTGAAAGTTTGTGCATAAGGAAGAACCTTCTCCCGCTTTCCCTTCTGTACTTCCCCCCATTGGACAACGGGAAGAGCCTGCTGTGTAACGGGAAAATTGTGTGGGTTGGTAAGAGCTAACCCTTCAGCTGTCATTAGCTGGAAACTGTTGCTAACTGACGTGAAGCAGCATAACTCATAGTTTTGATCTGAACTGACTCAGCTGAGTCAGATAAAATCTCAACCAAACCAAACCACGTAGCTCACCAAACAACAACAATAAACAAGAGAAAAAGTGTCAACACTTCTGCTTATTAATTTGTCTTCCTTTTCTTAGCTGTTAAAAAACCCTGCCTCTGCTAGCTGTTTCTGTGGCTCAGGGAAAGTTAAGGTAACTTCTGTATTTCTTCCATCCACACACACCAAAAGGAAAACCAGGGAGTCAGCGCTACCAAGGAAAGGACAGTATCTACTTACATCCTTTCAGGTCAATGTCAGAAATGATGGAGCTATAATAACATCTGCTAAGCAGCCCCCTGCTAATCTCCACCCTCAATGTTTCTCCTCAACAGTAAGCGTGATTCAAAATACTTTACTATAAAAATCCCAAGGGTGGCTTATGGGATACTTTCATCTCAGAAATGTACACAAATTTTCTTCTTGACATCCTCTCTCATGAGAGACAGAGCTTGATGTCTTGAGGGTCAAAAAATCCCAAAGCTCACAGCTGAACATCATTGATGCAGATCCCTCTTACGCTCACCTTTTAGATGTTTTAACATCACAGGCACACTATACTTGTATTAACTCAATTTCTGGTATTGCATTTGTACAATGGTACTACTACACCAAAGAGATTCCCTTCGAAAGCGACATATTAAAAAGTATATTTGAGGCTTTTTTTTAATGATTTTTTGAAATAAACTATATTTTTGGGCTTTCCTTAAGAGCAAAATTTGTAGTTTACGCTTGAAGAAACTAAATATCAAGAGACTTGTCACACAACAGTAAACTTTAGCTGAACTTTTTAAGCCAGTAAGATCAGATACATAATGTGAAGTTTGGGTTTATATCCCTGGGTGTTCTAATTTACCACATTAAGGTTTATTGTCTGCATTTGGATCAAACTTAAAATGCAAGTACGAAAAACTGAATATGGATTATCATTTTTTATTTAGACCCCATGAAAATGTTATTAAGGAATAATGGATATCCACAAGGTCTTCATAGGCCCCACACTAGAGACTCACATCCTGTGTATAAGTAAGAAGGGGAATGATAACTGTGAAACAGATATTAAAAATAAAATTAGCACAAAAAAATTGCATTTGTTTCCTGTAAATAAGGAAGGTGTTTCAGGGTTCAGGAGATTTCATGAATTATAAAGCCAGAAAGCCAAGGTACAGGTGAGAATAAAGAAGTATATGAGCAGGGGTAGGTACATAGGGCAACTACTCTTATTTCAAACTCAGCTTTTTCAAGATGTTGAGTACTGCTATATATAAGAAAGACTATTAAATCAGTGTTTATGGTTCAAGGGTCTTATATTCTGACATTCATACCTCATGTGAAAAATATCCATTTTTCAGAGATCAGGAAAAGGTTCACATAAAAATGATATCTTTGTTTTATTCTGAAAGTGAGAAAAGTTTCCGTCAGTACTTGCGATGGAGTACTGGAGTACTATGCGAGACTTCTACAAAGGAATAAAACTTGTTCACTTGTTCACTGTACATTGTTATCATTGAAAATACTACCTGAATAGATTACTATTACATGTGAATAAGTGGAACAGATCCAAGACTGTGTTATTTTCCTATCAATTAGTGAAAGAACTTAGAAGCTTTGTAGCTTTGAAGCATCATCATATTTTAGTAAGAGAAATCTAGTGAAAGGATTAGAAGAGAATGAGTTAAAAAGAAATATAATGTGCATTGAAGACAAATATGGTTTTGGGTTTGATCTTTACAAAGTATTTTATGTGCATGTCAAAAAAACCCACAACCAAACCATTATTTTTCTCATTTATGCAAACAGTAGGATGGTATATCCAACAAATAAACTGATCTCTTTTTTCCTTTGAAGTCAGAGATTTAAACATAACAGACATATGAATTATCCATATATATTATATATATTATTTATACATATAGACTAAGATAAATATATAGATGATTGTGGTAGTGCAACAGATATTTTTTATTTTATTTCTGATTTAGCTATTCTTCTGATCTAAGCAGAAGGTATTATATCATCTAGACTCTGGGAATGACATGATAAAAGCAATGTTGATCAGGACAAAATACTTTGCTGTATTTTCACTAAAGGATGTGAATTTCTCACTGATATAGTTTATACAGACTGCCTTTCAGTTATATTACTCCTAGATAAATACTTTCTTTCAATCTTTCTTGGTTTTATGCTTTCCCATTCAATATTTACTTTGTCATTTTACTCATATCTACGGAACCTTTGGAGTAGAACCCTTTCCCACAGTTGACATTTATTAAATACATGAGAAGAGGTTACTGTTTGAAAAAATGCCTGCTTGAATGAGTGGATAGCAAGTGAGTTTAAAAGTGACCTAAAATACATCATTCTCTTCAGCTCTTTTCTACTGTTTTTATTTCTGTGTATATTTTTGATGCATTTCTGCATTTTCTGCATATTAAAAATGTGCTTTATTTCTGGAATTTATGTTCAATTACAATGAATTCACACACACAGTTTTCACACACACACACACACAGTTAAACTCCTCTTACTTCCAAAATTGCACACACACATACTCCATTTCTGAAACCCCTGAAAATAAATGTTTAGAAAAAGAGATGAGATGAGTCCCTTTGGTAACGACCAGCTGAATGGAACTCTTGCACATTCATAGGGAAAATGGACTTAAGAATCAAGAAATGTCACCTATGGTTGCACAAACATTTTAATTTCTGAAAGCTGCAAAAACTTTCAGAAATCTCACCTGAGGCTGATTTTACTGTGTTTTTATTTGACTCTCAAAGCTAATGAATATTACTTCCCCCTCTCCCCTGCCTTAATTTCTTCTCCAATGCTCATCAATTTATTCTCTCCTGGTTCAGATTATGTCTGGTTTGTATTAAATTCACTTTTATTTTCTGGATGAGTCTTTTCATCTGGCAGATATTTGAACTTCTGTTACCACAAAACTTCATAATCCTTTAAACCAACAATTTTTAAATTACTTGCAATCAATAGTGTAAAGTGATGAACACAGTACTCTTTGCTCAATGGATTTTTGGTATGGTATAGGACCCCAAGTGTAGTGATTATGGTACCTTCACCTTGGTTTTAGAGTTTGCAACGTTTAGATTTCATCTGTCTTACACCAATATGCCACTGTGCTAGTTTGTCTTCTGTAGAGCTACTTCCAAGGATATTCTTGAAATGTTTTGGGGAAAATATGTTTCCATTGGTGAACACTAGACTAGGCAATTCCTGATGAACTCTAGCAAACTTCAGGTGCTAATGACCCGAATTTAAGTCTTCCAGTCTGGAGTAATCTTAAACTACAATTTTTTATTTTTTTTTTACAGATCAGTTATGATGTCCTCTCTTTTATTCTCTTTCCCCTTTCTCCTTTACCATTTCCCTTTCCCTTGGAATTATATTAATTCATTTTGTTTGAATTAATGACTCTCGCAGAGCCAAGAAACAGGTTTTATTTTCTTTGTATTTAAATTTTGCATTTCCTCTTTTACTGCAAATTCCAGACAATTTTCCAGACATCAAAGAAAAGCAAGTTGATTTTCATTCCTTTTATCATCCCATAGTATTTTAAATTTAGAACATTAATATATTTCTAATCTATGGAACTGATTTTGGCCACACAAAAGTTGACTCAGTTTACCTAAATCAGTATGAATTTCATTTATTTTAATAGGCTCAACCCTGTCATGGGATACCCCTAAATTGTTTTAAGAGTTCCTTATATTAGTTTAGATTACATTTCTAAAACTGTGTATTAAATGAATTGTACATTTTTGTTACTGGTTTGATGACTTACTTCTGATATTATAGCTTTTGCTCTCGCTGAATATTTATCAATGTATAGTTTTGTTCAAATACAGTCTGTTTTGACACACTGGTCTCTTCTTGCATGAGCTCTTTAACACCTGAAATATATTTGTAGAAGGGGCATATGTAAGTAAAATTATGGTAAAAAAACCATACAAAGTAAAATGGTTCACCTGAGGTATGCTGCCTTCTCTTCCAATTACTGCCTTCTGCT
Organism: Numenius arquata; assembly: GCF_964106895.1. Taxonomy (NCBI): domain Eukaryota; kingdom Metazoa; phylum Chordata; class Aves; order Charadriiformes; family Scolopacidae; genus Numenius; species Numenius arquata. Next base: position 97,759,028 of record NC_133576.1, read on the forward strand.
CCAGTGAACTGATAGGTTTCCTATTCAACTTTATTACTTTTTTCTTGACCCTTCCATGTCTATTCTATATAAAAGAGAACACATGCCTGTGACTGTGTGGTATAGTTTTTAAATAGACTTCACAGATTTTGCTTTCTTCTCCTTTGATTTCAGGGCATTCTTGATAAGTTTCTTCATGTTTTGTAACCCTTTCCTAAAGTGTACTGTCCAAATTCAGGTAAAGTTTATTCCAGAAAATGTTGAATGTAGAGATACATTATGCTGTTCTCTTAAATAGTGTTCAAAGACAACAGTTATATGTCACTTAGTATTAAATCAAGAATTTTGATTTTGTTTTATTTTGTCTTTTTTTTTTTTTTTTTGTAAAACTAGTTGTTCAGGGAATCAATTATTTATGTTAGCTCATAAATTTGATCTTTTAAGTCTTGTGCTACTTGAATATTTGACCAACTACTATGCAGATAGATGGAGCAATCCAACTCTTTGTTTTCCATAGGAAATTCCACAATGGTCTTCACAGAAAAGAAGTCTGGGCTGAGAAATTGATTTCTTTTTCCAATTAATACCACCCTCATTGGCAGAATTTTTGTGAGATCTTAAAGGACAGGTCAAAGGGTAAGATCTGGAATTGATTTTCATTCCGGGTCACGCTCATAGAAATTACAAAAATTACTACTTGGTAATAGTGTAAAATGATTTCCTACACTTTCATCAGTCATTTCATAAGAAATGCCAGTCTTGTTAGAACAATCAGCTAAACTATGGTTCAAAGTATGGGAACACAGAGAAAAGAACAGGAACAGTCTTATATTTTGTTTTGCTTTATTTTTCCCTTTTCTTTCATGTCGGTGAAGAATCAGTTTGAGCTTCTGATCTGAAGGTGAGAAAGAGAAAAGTATTTGCAAACTTTCTTAAGTCTAATAACTTTCATGGGATCAGAATCTCATTAAATATTCCCTACTTCTCTCTGGAAGTATAAACTGGATTTGCGTCTTTTTCTTTTTTCCTTTTTTTTTTTTTTTTTTTTTCTCTGTTATAGTGACCCCAGACAGGACTACTGTTTCCTTTTCCTCCCCTTAATAAAAGTTCATGTCAAAAGATGAAGATTATACACTTGATCTTTCTCATAGAAGTTATCATGAAGATCAAAGACAATAGGAAGGATGCAATGGGAAACCGTGTGTGTTTTTGTCAGGACCTGCACTTGCTGTATTCCACATGTGTGGCAAACATGAAAATGATCAAAATCATTTGTTTCTAACTGCTGCTTCAAATAGACAAAAAACACTTGAGAAAAAAATCCTGTGACCCTTGATCTGATGTTATATTTGTCTTTCCAATATGGCAATCCCTAGATTTTACATTAGACCCCAATTCTTGAGTCTTCTAAGATTTTGGCTCAGTTTTGATTAATAAATTTAATTTCAATCCCTAACATACTCAATAATTCCAGGCAAACTGTCTTACCCACCTAGGCTACATGAAACCTACAGGCCTTCTATATAATTTCTGAAACTAGTCACACCTCTTCAAAGTTTTAGTAATCAGTCATTACTATGTAAAGTATGGTCCCTAGAGTTGGGTTAAATGTCTTCTGAGTGCACTCCTTCCCATCTTAGTTTTTCTGCCTCCCCAGGAAATACTGACTCTAGTTCTGGACCCATCACTTCTTTCCTCTTATCTCTGAATTTCCTTAAGTTAGAAGAATTTTTTAACAAAAAATTACACTCACATAAGATTGGTGAAGCCTTTAACTGCTTCAAGCCCTGATCGGTCAGTTCTCTTGGCTCTAAGTTCACAGCCCCTCTGACACCGTAGGAAGAAGATATAGCATTGCATTAATTAATTTTACTTGAATTGAATTTACTTGAATGTTGGACTAGATGATCTTTATGGTCCCTTCCAACTCTAAAAATTCAGTGAAATTCAGTGAAAAATCTAATTAAATAAGCAATTGATTACTTCATTACTTTGCATTGTCAAAAGTCCTAAGTTCTTCTTAAGGTCTTCAACTTTTGCTGAGTGCATTGCTGAGACGATAGGTCTCCTGATGTTTGATTTAATATGTAGGTTAAAAGACAACAATAAGAATATAATGCTGATAAAAGCTAAATGAAGTTCATAAAAAAATCAGCTTCTAATATAATATATGAATAAACAGCTCCTCAGGGAATAACAAAACATAACGAAACCTTTCTTTCATATAAACCCACATAATTTCTGCATAGAAGACTTTTTGGTAAACAGTTTGGGAAGAGGGTCGTGGAAAAACTAGCCTTTTAACTAATGCTGTTTAATGTCATTGTTACAAAGAGTCTTTCATCTTATAATTACTTTAAAGTAGGACAGATTAATTTGATTTAAATTCACTGATTTAAATGAACAATTTTAATCATTATTTAAATCGGCAAACAAAAAATTTATTTTAAAATGACAACTTCTTTTCTTTTTACCATTTAGCAATTTTTCTAAAAAAAGACTGAGTCATTGTTTTCTATAATTTTCCATTGTTTTAATTGCTTTTTAGGATAAACAATACATACATGTATTTAAAAATAACTAAGTTATTAAACAAAGAGACTATTATCTTTAGTTACTGTGCTGAAGTGATTGTTTCTGGTCATTGCATCCTTGAAGAACTTAAAATTAATAAATCTTGATTTCTCACATAAAGGTTTTTTTAATACACTAGAAAAGCCTTCTTGCTTTCTTAATATTCTTTTTCAGTTTAAATGAACTAGTTACTGAATAGAACTAGTTCAAAACCTGAAAATATTCTGTTTGCATGCACTGTAGATGCTAGTTATCAAAAGCTGGTTTAGCACATAATGCAGTCAGACTACATTACTGATAGTTAAGTCACATTTAGATGCATACAGGCCATTCTTCATTGTATAAATATCTGGAAATACTTAGTCTATCTTTGAGAAGATGGTCTATTGGGAGCTGATGGGATTCACCTAACCAAGTGGAGCAAGAGGGTCTTTGCCAACAAGCTGGCCAGACTTATATGGAGAGCTTTAAACTAGACTTAGCAGGGGAAGGGGATGGGGTTTTGAGCGACAGAGAACAGCCAGAGGCTGCTGATGCATTAGGATCCAACAGGGGAAAACCTGTGAAGTGCCTCAATAGACTTAGGATGTATTCCTATAAAAAGGTGACAAGGTCAATAGACCAGTTGAAGTGCTTCTACCCCAATGTACGCAGTATGGGTAACAAACAGGAGAAGCTGGTAGCCATTGTGCAGTTAGAAAGCTATGATCTAATTGCTCTTGCTGAAATTGCACGACTGGAGCCTTTTCAGGAGGGACAGGCAAGGAGGGAGGCGCAAGGCAGGGTGTGTACCCTCTATGTAAAAGAATAACTGACTAAAGTTAAAGCTGGTTGTATCCTGGGCTGCGTAAAAAGAAATGTGGCCAAGGTCAAGGGAAGTGTTTCTTCCTCTCTGTTCTCATGAGACACCCACGTGGAATATTACACCCAGCTCCAGGGCCCCCAGCACAAAACAAACATGGATCTATTAGAGTGGGTCCAGAGAAGGGCGACAAAAATGATCAGAGGGGTGGACCACCTCTCCTATGAAGAAAGGCTGAGACAGTTCAGGATGTTTAGCCCCCCAAGAGAAGAGAGAAGAGAACGCTTAAGGGAGACCTTATTGTGGCCTTTCAATATTTATAGGCAGCTTATGAAAAAGGTGGAGACACACCTTTTACCAAAGGCTGTAGTGACAGGAAAGGGACAATTTAAACTAAATTTAAACTGAATTAAACAATTTAAACTGGATTTAAACTGAAAGAAGATAGGTTTATATTGGACACAAGGAAGAATTTTTTTACCATGAGGGTGGTGAGACACTGGAACAGGTTACCCTTAAATCCTTTCTAAAATTGTATTATTATTATGCCTGTAAAAGTAAATTCTTTTTTAGTCTAGTAGGCATATTGGATCTTCAGAAATGGATGGCTAGGATAAATTTTGATCTTCTTGTGGCCCAATGTCAAAGAGTTAAAAATACAAGTTAGCAATTTCAAAATCAGTTGCTTTTTTCCAACTGAGACTATTATTTTTTATGAAATATCTTTTTCATAGTACTGAAAATTACTCACATGTGTATATATATATTCACACAAACACACATAGATATAAACTTACACAATTGAAGTGTTAGGAAGGAAAAATATTAGGAAGAAAATCACTGCTTTTATGAAATACTTTTCCCTTTTCTTCCAAACATGGAAGTTTTTCATAAGGTCATCAAATCTAGATAAATCAGATACACTGCAGTTAGCTCCTTGCTAATACGCAATAGACTAATTTCTTAGCTTTGTAAATAGTTTTTAAATCCTTTAAAAAAATTCTCACCTGTGTTTTCGATGTCACTAGAGCTTAACTGAGGATAAAACTAACTCATATGTCTCCTACTTCTTTTTCATAATATTTGAAGTACAAAGATGAGTTCACCTATGTCAGAAGCATAACTAAGTCACTCTCCCTGCAAAACTGTGATCTTTTAACTTAACAGCCCCCCCACACACACACATGCAAACACACATGCAAACACACAGAGAATCCAAGTCAGTGGAGAGAAATAGTGTTTCTCAGTTGACACAAGTATTCAGGAGAAAAGAATCCAGTCCCTGTGTTCAGTGTGTGCTGTTCTATTGGTATACAGAGCAAAGAGGAAAAGTGTTGGTCCCCTCTGCTCCTTTAGCAAACCATCAGTTGCTCCTAATCTTATGTTGGGTGGTTAATATTTTTGATGAAACCAATTAATTTTATGACAGGCTCTGATGGGACTACTTGCCTAGGAAATGGAAGACTTGAATTCCAGGCTACGTCCTCATTTCATACATCCAAAGACATATCTAATAGACCATGGAATATATTTGTGGAGAACTTTCTATCGCCTGCCTGTTAAAAATGGTCCATGATGCATGGGCCATTTTTCTGACGATACAAGGTGATTAGATAAGTGCCTCACGGTTCCTTTTTTTAACTTAAAACTATATATTAATGGGTTCTGGTTTCTGCTGCTAAGATATGTTTAAATTATTATTGTGGTTGTTGTTCTTATTCCTATTAAGAAAATTGATAGGCCAATGTAAAGAGCATTCCAGGGACAGAGATATGGGTTTTCCACTTTGATTCCTCAGTGCTTCATGCTTCCACCTTAGGCAGCCTGAATTACACCAACAACACATAAAGACCAAACAGGGCAAGGTCAGCTGCTGAGCAGTGGGGAAACCTATAGACTTTGAGAAATTACTTCTGTGACTGAGTAATGAGCCTTGGATTCTGCAACCTGGCACCTGCCACGAGTACTAAATTAATTGAAAAAGAAAACCCTCAGAGTCGTTACAGAGGCATAAAAGCTGGTGTTACAGAGTGGTGAATCAAGCACTAGCCTTTATGAATAGATACTGCGGTGTTTTACAATAATGATCAAAAGCACTATAGCTTGTAACACTATTACTAGACTCTTTATGTATAAGAAGCATTACTCTTCTAAGAATTTTTATAGTTCTGAATCTACCAGGCTTTGTTGTAAGTGGCCCTCAGTAAAAGACTTTAAGTTAATAACAGTATTTTATGTGTACTACCTTTGCTATGAGACCACTGTCTCCATTCATTTCTCTTTATTATATTTCGATAGATGGAACTGTAGGGCCAGATCCAAGAAAAAGGATTTGCACAGCCTTAAAGTTTTATGCTGGAAATCGTGATCTAGAAAATGCCCTCTCAGATCTTACTTAAAGTATTTGCTGTCAAATTTTTCCAGATGTCATTTCAATGAGTTCTCTGGGAGCCTTGAATTCTTCTTGAAGGCATGTGTGTAAGGAATCAGAATTTGGTACCTGATGGGTAAACTTAACTATGAGGATGGAGGCCTATGATCTGTTTTATGCTTATTTTCATCCATTGACTCTTAGTATAAAATGCATTTTGGGTTTTAGTAGCCCCTCAGAAGTCTATTACCTACAATTTACAAATTGCTGTGTCTAACCCTATATTACTAAGCTCTTTATTGGATCTGGCCTTTATTAAATTCATAGGTTTAGCAATTATTGGGATTACATTAATCATTGAACTGGTAATTTAATTTACTTTTGTATAAAGTACACATAATTCAGATGTTCCTTATTTGAAATTTGTGTGGTTCTAGAGTATTTCTCCCTACGGAGAACTATGTTAAATACACATAATATAAAGGGAGTTCTGATGTAGATGTAGCATATAACCTTAGGATTATGGTTATAGGAGTATATGGTTATTCGGTTATAGTATTAAGATTATACTTAAGGCTCCAAGTGGCAGTGGGGAAGAACAGGCTTTCTGCATTTTGCTTATATGTAACTATCCATTTTGTCCTCTTTCTTTTCTCCCAGTCTTCTTTTTAGAAGATTGCAAAAATTTCTAATTCAAAAACTTTCTGATAATACTGCAGTGAAACATGTCGTTTAAAAGATGGCCAGCTGTGGATTTGGCAACATGCTACTTATAGAGTAAATATATAATGTATTGAAGACTTCTGGAATTCTGTTGCCAGCCATGAGCTTGACAGGCAAACAATACTACATTAATTGAGGAAAACCTATTCTAAAATCAGTACAATAAACCACAAGGATTCAAAAGAGTACAACTTCTTTTAAAGCTTTGTTTCAGGCAAGAAGTCCGTTTATGGATTCATATTCGCTTCATCATGTTTCCGTTAACTGTTTAACTGATGCTTCCCTGTTGATTGTACTACCACTAGGAATTTCTGCTGAAACATGTACTGGTTCATTTCTCTTGACAGGATTAAAAAACTCTACTTAACCTGGATTAACCACTGAATAGGTGAAGGTGGTGATGGCCTGTCTCCTCTATCTTTTTCCGTTCTCAGATTCATGCAATTAACATCTTTGTTGCTTATTTATATTCTAGGAAAACACAGTAAAATAAAATACAGGATATAACACAATAAAGACTTCCTGAGTTCACTTTATTAATTTCTTATGGCCACAGTGCTCATATTTCAATACTATGTGTGCCATGAAATACGAGGAGTATACAACCTTAAGACATTTTTAGCACTATTTTGAAAAGGTCTTTACTGGTGTTCTTAGACGTAAATTAACCTTTTTCATATATATATGTGGGTTCTTTAAAATTTTTTTTTTAATCCTGTATTAGGTGAAATAGTACAAATGAATTTCACTAATTTTACTGAATTTCACATATGTTAATATAAATTTTTGCTAACAAATGCTGAAAAATTTCTCAAATACAGTATTTTCCCACATGACTTCAATACTGGGAAATGCTCATGATAATGCACTTTTCTACATCCATTAAGACATCGCAGTAACTTCCAGTTTGCAAGCCCATGTGGTACAAATCACACAGTTCTCTGACATTAGAAGACTCTCTGATAGTAGGCAGAATGAGATATGAAATGTCAAATCTCTTTATCCAGTTCAAGTTAGTTTGAAGTGCAAAAAGCTTGTGATACTGATTTCTGTATTGCTTGTAAATCTTGGTAGTTCACTTCAGTGAGACAGAAAATGTATCTTGAATTTCCAGGGTAATCAACACAAAGTTTCTATCCCTTAGCTTTCTCTGTTCATAGAACATGCTTCTTCAGATACATTAGGAGGCCTCATTTTTCCAAGCACCCTCAAAATAAAATTGAATGGTGACAGTGATTCTAATGAACAATGCTGGACTTAACAAAACTCAGAGAGTCTTCCAATTAAAACTTTAGCAAGATGCCTTATACTGCCAGTCATGGAGACATCCTAGAACCTCATTTACTGCTCCCAGCTGAGGCTTTTGTCTGAACAGCTGATCTAGAAAGTGTGTCACTCAGCCATGGAAACATATTTTCATATCATGAAAATGCCTATGACAATATTTTATCTTGGACAGATGCTGTGACGCATCTAGGTATGTTCAAACTGAAAGAGGTTCCTTGAAATATAAAATGTTCTTAATTCCTCTTTCATGTAGATAAGCATTTCCTCTGTCTCTGTTTAAACACAAGGATTCTCCCAAGGGAATAACGACAGGACCAGAGGAAATGGTATGAAGCTGCAGCAAGGGAGGTTTAGATTAGATATTAGGAAGAATTACTTTACTGAAAGAGTGGTCAAGCACTGGAACAGCCTGCCCAGGGAGGTGGTGGAGTCACCATCCCTGGAGGTATTTAAGAAACGTGTAGACGTGGCTCTTCAGGGCTTGCTCTAGTGCCCGAGATTGTCGTTTGTGGTGGGGTGTTTTGTGTGAGGTTGTGGGTGTGGGGTTTAGTTGGTGGGTGCTTTTTTTTTTCTTTTTTTTTTTTTTTTTTTGGGGGGGGGGGGGGTTGTTGTTTGTTTGGTTTTGTGTGTTGTGTTTTTTTGTTTGTTTGTGTTTTTTTTTTTAATGTGGTTGGACTCGATGATCTCAAGGGTCCCTTCCAACCACTAAGATTCTGTGATTATTTTAGCTTTTCTTATGACATAAATTTTATACTGTTTTTACATAATAAAGTAGATACTAAAAAATGTTAACAACACTGAAGCATCAAAAAGAAAGATACTGTTAAAACCATCTAAATACAGGAAGGTGGTAAACAGTATGTAGGTGCCAGACATAACTTACTTAAGAAATACTTTTTTTAATTTTTTTATTTTTTTTTTAACTTCAATTCAATTTCAGCTTCAAAACTTCAGGAATCATGCTCAGTGCAATTCTTAAATCATCAGATTTCAAAGGCAGAAATATATATCAGTATCAAAACCATAAGTAAATATGCCTTAGGAAGAAAAAACTAAAATACAGCATATTCAAAAAGCTTTCCTTTTCAAGAATATGCCTCTATTTTGTAGTTGCTTTTCAGCCTTGGAGTGGCCTCCTCTAACCATTTTCTATTCACATTAGAGGAGAGAATTGTGTTTTGAATTTTGTTTTTACAGCTATAAAATGAAAACAAAAGATTAGTGCCACAAAGATGAAAGTATTTACATAAGACTGTTTTATACTTGAGTTTTTACAGTCACATATTCCCTTTTTTCATTCTTACACTGTGATCCACATTACTACATAGTAATGCACAACTTTTGCAAAAGACATCTTTACTCATAGGAAAATGGAAAAAACAATGACTTGCCAATGTTTATTAGGCAAGAAAAATGGTATCTGGAAATTACGACATAAAAAGAAATCAAAACATAATTGAATATTTTCTTATGCACATAACTAATTAAAATTGTAGGATTTGCAATAATTACTTCGTACATACACAGTTATTCACAACCTTTAACATATAACTTCACATGCTACATTAGAGGAATGAACTCCCTACTCTTTTCCCAAATAACAGACAATAGGACAAGAGGAAACAGCCTCAAGTTGTACCAGGGGAGGTTTAGGTTGGATATTAGGAAAAATTTCTTCACTGAAAAGATTGTCAAGCATTGAAATAGGCTGCTCAGGGAAGTGGTTGAGTTGCCACCCCTGGAGGTATTTAAAAGAGGCATAGATGTAGTGCTGAGGGACATGGTTTAGTGGTAACTTGGTAGTGTTAGGTTAATGGTTGGACTGGATGACCTTGTAGGTCTCTTCCAACCATAACAATTCTATGATTCTACATGATCAGTGAAATGTGGAATGGAGAATTCATAGCATGTATGCTAGGAGCTGACTTGTCCTATTAACAAGAACCTAATGTTTTAACCTGCTGCTTGTATGTAGAGAGTGTATAATTCTTAGCAGTGTGAGGTGGCTTCCGTTTTGTGACTTGCCTCTCTGAAAAGGCCTGCAATGATACCTTTTTCTTATGGCTGTACTAGAGTAATCTTTGTGTTAGAGTACATGAGAACATGCAGTACAGTGGATAGAGAAAAATGATAGAAGAAAAAGTATTAGGATATCTAACTCCTGCCTGGCTTGGGAAGCTTCAGAAGGAATTGTATAGTACTATTGTGGGAGAAGGAGTATGTTGAGAGGACAGGTGAGAGTGTTAACAGCAAATGTATTCAAAAGCAGGAATTGTGATGGGGTAGAAACAGGACAGTAATGTCTGGAGCAGCAGGAAAGAAAAGTTTCTAAGCTTCTAGAATGTAATATAAGCTCTTTTCCCCAACTAACTAAGAAGGATTGTTATATCATTGGAGGTTTCATGGAAGCCTGTGGTCAGGTATATGTAGTTGATTTTTCCTTCCGCTATTCTGAAGTCCTTCATTGAGTTGCTTATGTTGCCCAAGGTAACAGATCTTATAAAGCAGCAACTGGAGCTTCTGAATTTGCAGCTGAATTGTGTTAGAGGAATAGCTGTTTCCATCATCAGTTTCTCACCCCAGCTGACACAATTTCCAAGGCATCTAGACATTGCTGGTTGGGCTGAACTGGGAAAAAAAAAAAAAAGAATTAGGATTCTTTGGCTTTTAGTAGCTTAACCATGACGTTGAAAATAAATACACATGGTGTACATATGGCTCAGATTGATAGATCTCTTTTTCATATCTGAGAAATTCTAGGCTGTATAATCACACCAAAGATATTATCCCTATAGTTTGTAAAAGTATTTCAGCATGCTGGTCTTCTCCTGGGTATATTTTTTTTGAAACTAGTGAGTGTTTGAGCTGCTACAGAAGTATGATGAAGTATAAGAGAACATTCAGATTTTTGTGAAGTATTCATCTCAAACGAGTTGCTGCCGAAGATGCAGGCCACATGCCAGGCAGCATTGGGATCGCATGAATTCTGAAGGGAAATCAAAGGGCTGAATGCTTGATGTACAGGGCTTGTGTATATTTGGGAGAGAACCAGATGAAATAATAGAAAAGTATTGAGAGAAAGTAAGCAAGGAAACTCTAGAGATATCCATAGAAACAGGAGTTATTCTGTAATAAACAGTTTGGAATAGTAGAACACATCCTGTATCCTTCATTCTAATTTATCGCTTCTGTCTAGTCTTTGCAGGAGCTTGTGCTAGCCTTATACAATAATACTGACAGAAGATTGAAGAAAATTGCTTTTGTGTAGAAAGTGGTTAAGAAGAAGTTCAGGTGCCTGCACATGGTGCCTAAGCAAAACTAAGTTCTTCATTTGGGGCTGGCAGATGGGCTGCTTGGGAACATCAGTTAAGGATGAGGAAAGATACCTCAGGACATCTCAGACGGCATTGCCCAGCAAAATTTAGGCAATGGAAAAATTCCTTGTTTGTCTGAAGCCTTTGGCCTTGTTGATTTAACTGCATAAAACTAAAGAGCAATTTGAAATAATCTGTATATCTGGAGTTGTGGGCTTATCAGGTACCTCTGTAAAGCCAAAAGCCTTGATATAGTCATGCAGCAAACAGAAAGAAAATGGACAATAAGACCTCTTCTACAGTATCCTCAGATCTGACCAAACCTTCTGAAACAGATAAGGTAGGGGGAAATCCCTAAGGGAATCACTCTTACAATTTCCCACATATATTCTATTCAGACTCAGGGCAGGATGATGATACAGATGAGATACTCAATAAAATGAGTAATATGGTAGAGTACACCTCAATACCGTAGCCCAGCACCAGGAATTGATTGTTAGATGGCTGATGTTTTTTTCTGTGCTTATGCTTATGATTAGTGCGCCCTGTTTTTCCCTGTTGGGCCCTTGTACATTTAATGTTATAAAGTTATTTTGCAGCGTCATGTTCACATGTTTAAAAACATCATTACTTATTATTAGCTGTATTGATTATATGCAGCCACCTGCATTCAGATCTTTAGTTTCCACTGATGTTTTCTACTATTTATCCATTAGCAAGTGCAAGCAGGACTCCACCCCTGCCTTCAGCAGCCTGAACTTTACTAGGTCAGAGCCCCAGGGCTTTGTGAGGAAACAGTCTGGGGGTTTTATAAACCAAATAACCTCAAGCTGTTCAATAAAATGTTTAAAATGTAAGTACTGTACCACTAGTGTCATTAGGACCTCAAATGTGCAGCACTGTGGCTATCCTATTTCTAATACAATATGAAATTATAGATGTTTCTGCATAATATTGATTTATGAGACCTAGCAATAAAATAACATATGCAGATGGCTTCTAGAATGCACTTGGAGCACCTCAGAAAGATTCTCACAGTAAGCGGCACCTTTGCATAGAGGGATAAACTCCAGAGACAAGTGTGCTACATTAGTATCAGTGTCAAACTGACATTTCAGGGTCAGTGAATAAATATCCTAAAGCCCAAGTGTTTATTTTTGAGAAATTTCATATATAATGACCTTGACTTTACATTGTTTTTTAGGTATGCATATGACCTCTATCCAAATCACAGTTTGCTGTGATTTACTTCAGGAACATTATTCTTACACTATTAAAATGAATTAATCAAAGCTTGATACAGTGCTTTTTCTTTCCCATTTGTGCTTTTATTCTTTCTCATGTGTTGATGAAATATAATAGGGACTTTGAATTACTAGAGCACATGCACCCACACATACATACATACATATGTATTCATACATATATAGGATTTATTTCCCTGATCTCCAATTTGTAACCATATGATACATAAAAATGTATTAAAATAAGGAAGATCCAGTTCACTATCAAACCAGTTGGTAATTTTTCATGTGTGTCTAGTGAGGTTGCTTTACTGCTTACTCTTCAGGGTAAAAGCAACTATGCAGAGATTATTACAGAATTTACCCTAGCAGAGTTGCCATGTAACATGTTTGGCCATACAGAGCTTTAGTCACCAAACCCTACAGATCTACAAATTAATAACTTGTTTGCCTTTATCCTTGCAAAGAGAGTTTTCCACTACCTTTCTGAAAGTAGAACCCTGCTTTTAAGTGACTACGAAAAATCCCTTTATCTGAACGTTGTAAAATAAAACAAGTCATACAGCTGGGCAGTTACCAACTGTATGAAATTTAACAAGAGCAGGTGCTGGATTCTCCATCTGGGATGGGGTAGGTAATCCCAGTTACACAAACTGGGGGACAAGAGGCTGGAGAGCAGCCCCATAGAAAGAGATCTTGGTATCTGCATTGATGGTAGGTTGAATGTGAGTCAACAGTATGCCCTGGCAGCCAAAAGGGCCAACTGTGCCCTGGGGTACATCAAACACAGCATAGCTAGCTGCTTGAGGGAGGTGATTGTCCCACTTTACATTGCACTGGTGCATCCTCACCTCGAGAACTGTGTGCAGTCTTGGGCACCTCAATATAAGAAGGTCATCAGACTATGAGAGTGTGTCCAGAGGAGGGCAACCAAGATGGTGAAAGGTCTCGAAGGCAAGACTTATGAGGAGAGGCTGAAGTCACTTGGCTTGTTCATCTTGGAGAAGGGAAGGCTGAGGAGTGACCTCATTGCTGTCTACAGCTTCCTCAAGAGGGCAGTAGAGAGAGATATGCTGGTGTCCACTCTGATGACCAGCAATGGGACACAAGTAAATGAAATGAAGATGCATTAGGGGGAGTTCAGATTGAACATTGCGAAAAGGTTCTTCACTGAGAGGGTGATTGGTCACTGGAACAGGCACCAAGCCTGTCAGAGTTCAGGGAGCACCTGGACAATATTTTTTAGTCATATGGTTTAGTTAATAGGTAATCCTGCGAGGAGCAGGAGTTAGAATCAATGAACCTTGTGTGTCCCTTCCAACTTGAGACCTTCTATGATTCTATTCTATGATTCTAAGTCATTGAAATGAATTTTTCAATATGAAATGAAAGAACAAAAATTTACTTGCAGCTGCTACTAAGAACAGAGAAGTGCACAGGGTATGTAATGGCAGCAGCTGTGTACCCTACCTATTATTTAACAACATTCTTAAAAGATGTGGTTTACTGGTGATTGGGGTAGGAGTTGAGTGAGGGTGGAGTTGACAGATGATGATTATTAATTATTTACGGGCATCTGGCTATTATGTATTTTATCTCTATATTGTGATTGAGAAACTGAGTTTCCAATCTGAGTAGGGTTCTTTGTATTTTTATAAAGCTGTTGTTAATACTGATGTTGACTGCTATCTTAGTAAACATACTAGTGCTCATGAAAAGATGACAGACCGATCTTGTTGTAAGATTAATGTCTTTGTTTCTTCATTGAACAGAATGCATAGTATAATACAAACAGTAGCAGTTTAAGATATTCCATAATGCCTGTCCATGAGATACATAGTCAGGCCTGGTTATGAAGAACATAACCATGTTTTGTCATGGACAAAATCTCATTTAATCATAGACACATATCTGGACCTATGCCCTCTGTGTTTAGCATCACATTAAAGCTCCACTGTGTAGACTTTCCCCACATCTACCTGTACCTGGAACAGGAAGGAGGCTGGTTGGACTTTGCATCCCTCTGGTATTTTTTAATTTCTCTGAAAGACTTCAGTAAAGGGGACAAGGGAGAGCAGCCCTAATGCAGCTGTAAGGTATCCTAGAGTCATTTGATCTCTAGTGGAGGTGTCCCTGCCCATGGCAGGGGGAGTGGAACTCAATGACCTTTAAGGTCCCTTCCAACTCTAACCATTCTATGATTCTATGACTCTATGACTCAATGGATTGATTCAATAAGACATATACATAAGAGAGAATGCAGCCTCTGTGGTATACACAATGACCTTGGCTCCTGTACTGACAGCAGTGTAGCTGTGTTATTGCAGTGTCAGCCAGGGCTAGAAAAACGTTTCTCAGTAGCTTTCCACTGGCATAATGATTTCTATACTATGTTCCATTTTGCAACACAAGACATGTCTTATGAAAACATTTTTGTTCTGCATCATAAATTATCTTACAGATTTAACCTCTAGGCTGAAACCTTGTCCTTTAAAATCTGTGGGTGTTTTCCCAGGATTTCAGCTGATCTGTAATTTCATTTTGATATCTGTTTAAGACCTGACCTTTATGTTTCATAGGCAGTTTTCCTTTTCTTTTCCTGAATTCATGGTGCATGCAATTTTTGAGTTGGAATTTAATAGATTTTAAGGATTCTGCTACTTGGTACTCCGATTTGTCATAGTGGTTAAGTTTTCAATGAATGTTTTAAAAAATTGATTTTTAAATTTCAACTTGCATTTTAACTAATTACATGGTAGAAATTTGGGTTCTGAGAGACTGATAAAAATTAAAGAACTTTCAAGAAGACAAAATTACAGACATTATGTATTATTACCCTCTATTACTTATTTTCTTCTTATCTATGCACACGGTAAAAATATCTCTAAGAACCTTCTATAGTAGTGTACTGATTAATTCCAAAATTTTCAGCATATGAGTCCAATTTAGGATAAAGATTTTCCAATCGGCATTTCTGTTCTATGTCAAACATGAGAGCAAAGAGCAAGTCTTGCATAGGTTCATTTACCTGTTTTTGTTACTGTTGATACTTCTAAACATCAAAGGCTTCAATAAGAACATTAGCTCCCTGGATATATGCTTTTATTTGCTACAGATATCTAATCTACATGTTATGAGTCTATCTGCTCTCTTTGTAATGAGTACTGGTGAATTGAACTGGAATATTTGGCTTGCAACTACCTTTTAAGCATTGGTAAATAGTTACTTCACAAAACCTCTCTTATTTATCCATCTTTTCAGATGGGAAAACACTTTTCTCAGAATTGATGACTACTTTTTTTCAGCTAAAGTAAATACAGGTCTATATCTCTTTTCATTTGTGCAAGAAGCTGACACATTCTGTCACAACATAGCATGAGTAAATGGGAAAGTGACAGCTTCCTGGCAAAATTTTAAAGAGATAAACATCTATTTTTGTTTAAACAGCTACTAAAAAAAAAAAAAATGGATAGAAGCTTTCTAAGCTGAAAGGCTGTGGAATATATGAGTGTTGCAAACTGGCAAATGAATGCACAAGTAAGATCCTGATGCTTATTGTTACCACCACTATTTTAATTGTATCTGTCCATTACCTAGTATGAAAAGTTTAAGTAACATATAGGAGGCATTATTAGCATAGGTATATGAGATGTTATAGCAAAGACTGCATTTTATTATTTTTCAAAAGAATGAATAACCAAATAAAAAAATAATCTAAGGAATGGATTTTTGCACAGCTGCATGCTGTATTGGTCTTATGTGGCAAGGTTTTGTTAGTGAGGGGAAGGGTGTGCAGGGTTGGCTTCTGTGAGAAGAGATTAGGAGCTGCCCCCATGTTGGATACAGCCAGCTTCAGCCAGCTCCAAAAAGGACTTCCCATTGCCCAAAACTGAGCCCATCAGCAATGCTGGTGGTGCTTCTATGATAACATTTATGAAAGGGTAAAAAATGCTGCATGGCAGCTGTGGGAGGGAAGTGAGAAAATGTGAGAGAAACGACCCATCAGACACCAAGGTCAGTTAAGAAAGGAGGGGAGGAGATGCTTCAGGTACTGGAGCAGATATTCTCCTGCAGCCTGTGGAGAAGACCATGATGAAGCAGTTTGTACCCTTGCAGCCCATGGAGGTCCAAGGTGGAGCAGGTATCCAACCTACAACCCATGGATGATCCCACACCTGAGCAAGTGGATATGCCCTGAGGGAACTCCATGTAGGAGCAGGTTCCTGGCAGAAGCTCTGATCTGTGGAGAGGAAGCCATACAAGAGCAGGTTTTCTGACATGAACTGTGGCCTGTGGGGGACCCACACTGGATCATTTTATTCCTGAAGGACTTCATGCTGTGGAAAGGACCCATGCTTAAGCAGTTTGTGAAGGGCTGTCTCCTGTGGAAAGGACCCCATGCTGGAACAGGGGAACAATGTGAGGAGGAAGGAGTGGCAGAGACAGAGTGTTAAGGAATAACCCCAACCCCCATTCCTCATCTCCTTGTGTTGCTTGGGGGAAGGAGGCAGAAGAGTCAGGAGTGAAGCTGAGTCTGGGAAGAAGGGACAGTGGAGAGCAGGTGGTTTTAGTTTTATTTTTATTTATCATTATCTTATTCTGTTATTGATTGGCGATAAATTAAATAAATCCTTCCCAAGCCAAGTTTGTTTAGCCCATGGCAGTAACTGATGAGTGATCTCCCTATCTTTATCTTAACCCATGAGCTTTTTCATCTTATTTTCTCCCCCTGTCCTGCTAAGGAAAGGGAGTGATAGAGTGGCTTGGTGGGCACCTGGTGGCCAGCCAAGGTTAACCCACTACACACTTGTAGATAGAGTGCTCACAGATTTTCACACCAATGGATTAAAAATAGTTTATAAAATTATTAGATTATTTTTATTCAAAATTTAGAGGATCATAAGATATCAGAAGTTCTTTTACTATATTTCTGAACTTAGAATTCAGAAATGGTAAGGAGAAAAAAAAAAGAGATAAATGAAAAGGAAATCTCAAAAGGAAGAGAGTTATGTGTACAGGAAAAAAAAGAGAATGTAGGACTAGGTAAAGGATAAGTTTGGATAAGACATACAGCAGCTGAGAAAAGGTCAGAGAAATAATGGAAAATGTGTACCACTGTATGAAAGGAAAGCAGGAAAGATGTTTCTCAAGGAAAGGAAAATAGAAAATTAAAGGTTCACAGGTAAGAGAGAACTGAAGAAAGAGTGAAATGCTGGGAGTGGGGAATAAGACTGTAAAATCACAAGAAAAAGAAGGTAAAAGATCTGGATAAAGGAAGAAGAATAATTGGATAATATAGTCAAAGATCACAGAGATAAGTGGTGTGAGAAAACAATGACATAAAACAAAGTTGCTTTTTTTTTATGATGCTGGGTTTATAAGTTTCTTAGTCATCTTCTTTAGCCTTACAAAAAAATAGAGATAAAAAAGATAAAAAGAGAACGTTTACAAGGAGTGCTGGACAGGACCCACATGCATTTTCCTTCATTTTGAACATTGGATCTGAAGACAACACACAGTGTTGTTTAACTATTGGCCAACACCTCTGAGCATAAAAGTGGTTTTCTTGGCTCAGTTTTGCAAGTGGGGAAATTGAGGTAGGGACTAATGATTTTCCTGGGGCTTCAGTGCAGTCACAATCACAAACCCAGCATAATTGCATTCCAATCCTAGTGTTAAAATTTCAGACTTAAGTGTTTTCATATTGCTTGTGTTGTTGTTGAAATATATTGCATTTACATTCTTGATATTAGTGTAGAGCTCACAGAAGAAGGAGAGTTAAGCTTGGATTTAAATACAGTATATCTTCAGTTTTCATCAGTGTTTCTCACTTAACACTAGAGGACAACTCTTCTGCAAGCATCTGCAGTGTCAGTAATTCCATTAACAAAGAAGCCACTGTATTATCAACATACTGTAGCTTCATTTTAATGTGTCATTTGCACTTCAAAGTCACATAACTTTTATTATGGTAAATCAATTAAAACTATTTCTCATGATAATTTATCTTCTACAGAGTTTATCATCTCAGAGAATGCAATATTTCCCAATTTAACTTCCAAGACAAAAGTGATGTAATTTGAATGCCTTTTACTGAGCTTATTAAGCATAAAGATCACAGAAATTTCAAACCCTGAAAGATAACTGTTTCATCTATGTGATAAAATGGAAGTCACATTTTAGTAGCTTACTGGAGGTAGTAGGAGACAGTATGCTAATTAGTAATATAACCTCATTTACTCATTTGGTCTGTCTCTTGTTTTAAATGATAGTCTGTCTGGAATAGATATCCAGCTTGATACAAATATGAAAAGGAAATCAAGTGAAGCTACTGTATATTCAATAAAGCTGTGTGTAGCATTCATACGACTATACTTTGTGTGGGTTTAATCCAGAAATCACCTTGAAAAAAGTAAACATTTTCAAAGATCTTGCAGTGAAGAATAGAGGTTTGTATACAAAAATTCCCCTTCAGAAGGGGAAGATGAGTTAGATCCTCAACTAACGTAAATTGTCACAACTCCAGAGAAGTCAGGAGAAAAACATCAGTGTACAGGAGTTGAAAACCTGATGATGTACAAGTGTTAAAAAGACCACAACAAAAGAAAGAAACCCCAACCAGTACACAACAACCACCCCCTTGAAATCTAGAAGCGTTAATATGAAGAAAATAATCAAAAAGCTCATTAATAAGAAAAGCTCATCTATACCTTTAGTGCACCTGAGTGTGATTGTTTCTTTAGTGGAAGAAGGCTTGATTTTCAAATGCCTTTTTCCAAATGTGCCTCAGGGCACCTACCCCCCCGACTTGTGCTGTGATTTGTGCTCTTGGCTAAAAAGGGTTTGAAAATGCTGCCAGTTTCTAGTTCCTGTCTCTTCTTCATGTGAAAGTGATATATATAATGTAATGTTCCTACGTTACATTATAATGTGGGCAAAACTAACAAATAAGAAAATAATAATCCTTGACTCTCTTAAAATTAGCCCATGCAAGTATATGCAGAGCAGCAGCAAAAATAGTCCCAGCATCCAGTCAGGCCTCTGGCCCCCTTTCTTTGTAGCTGCACTAACAGTAAATAATTGCAGTACCTAGGACCCTAGACCTTTGCTCAGCATGGGAAGGGAGAGCTGTTACTAGGTAGTACGTGTCATTTGATGGCCTACGGTTAATACCTCATGGTTTACCACAGTAGTCATTAGTGCATGGCAGCTTTCAGCTAGAGTAAACATTTTTGGCTGGAGTAGGATAACTGGGAACACTGGGCTGAAGCGGAATACGTATTAACTATTTTGAAGTCTGACATACACTTAAAATCCTTGACTTGGCCTCTTTTTGGTCTCTGTTTCTGAAACTGGAGTATGAGGAGGTCCTTCTACTGAAGTTGGAGTTTATGTTCATATTTCACATGCTAAGGATGCTCCTCTGGAATTACCATTTTGCACACTGGAAGACTACGCTGCTGAAAGTATTCTGTCTCACTTGCTCTACAGTACTTACGCTTGGAAAAAATTTGTGTCTTTCTATGCAGCCTTGCTCATAAATGGACAGTAGTATCTTATCAGTTCACTCTTTCGGCTGTAAGACTTCTGGTGCTTTGCTGGATTTATTAACAAACGATGGAAAATTATTGAAAAAAGGGTTTGTGATATAACTACATAAAAGGGATGATGTACATATAAAAAATGAAATTTAAACGGAAAACTGCCTTAATGGTGTGATTTATCGGACTACATTTTAGTCTCCCAAGGGAGGTGGTAGAAACCCCATTAAATAATGGAAAAACTCACATCTCCTGAGGACCAGAACATATGGGAACTAAACATAGGAAAACTGAACAGATTTTATCTAAGCAAGAACTAGCCAGTTTCTCCTGCCATTGCAATATTCCCAAAGGAGCAGCAGAACAGATCTACAGCATTTTCCTATCATTTGTAGTTGTATGGCATAAACAGTATGAAGTATGTTCCAAAATAATTTCCCTTGATGATGATTATTTGTTACTATGCAAACCAGTTTAACAGTAGGAATATTGTCCTTAAATTAATCATTTCATATCATGGCCATTCAAGGAAGTAAAGAATGAGCCATTCTTTTGTATAATTAGCTTGAAAAATGCTCACTTAAGAATCACATATTTAGGACTTGCTTTTAAACAAGTAAAAGAGGGTTCTGCTATTGACTTCAATGGGAACAGTCAAAGAGCCAGTTTCTCAGGAGATGCTGAGGCCTTTTTGAAATTGGTTGTATTTGATTTTACTCAATATACGGAAGAAAAGACTTAGTATCTCATTGACAAAACCCATTTGGTCTAGGCCTACACACTGCTGAAGTCATTAAACTCCTACTAACATTTTGAGAACAGAATTGCATTTTTAACCCACAGAAGACCCAAATATCCCCTGCTTTGTACTTTGTTTAGTCCACAGCACTTTTGAAAATGAGTATAAAATCATACTCTGTCAGTGCTTTTGGGTTTACAATGCAATTGTGCTTCCTTTGCTTTGATAAAAGGGGAGTCTCATCAACTTTCTAAATTTCTATATTTCTATTGGAGAAGTAAAGACCCACTTATGCAAGGTTACTTATATGAATGCTTTTTTCATACACTAGAATTATGCATCAAGACATTTGGACTATAATGCAAAAAGCTGCCTATCTATTATATTACCACCTGAATGTGTTATTAAAATGTTACTGGAGTGCTGCACTTTGATGGTTTCATGCAGTCAGAATCCAACGAACAGCATTTTAGAATCCCATCTTTGCATTACTATTTTTAAGGGTATTGATTTTTTTCTAATAGCCTTTCTGAACTGTTTCTTAGGTTCAATGAGGTTTCTTTATTCTCTAATTACAGAAAGCTTACTGAAGATAATACTGTTTTGAAAGACTTTTTTTTTCAGTTTGGTTTTGTTTTGATATGCTGACGTTTATGTAAATAAAGATCTGTTTACTCAGTTTCAATATATAGTAGTCTTAAATCAGAGAAAGCTCATAATAAATATGAAACTAGAACATTCCTTTTTGTAAACACATCTGCAAGCCTGACTGCATCTCACTAAGCATTTTATAGGTTCATTACATTACTTGGCTCACATTGAAGTCACCTCAAATTTTATTTTTATTTTTTCTAACCATCATATGAATAAACTTTGGCTTCTGTTTAGACTGGAAAAAATCCAGTATCTGCTTATACTGGATATATATTTCCACACATTCAGGAAAACATAATGGTTATTTCTGGCAGTAAGACATTTCTCTACACCTGTGTGTCACATACTAAACTTTAGGAGGGGTCAGCAAAGGTGTCACTTACTAGAACTGCATGATCTATTTTATGTAGAGACTTGAAGCTAAAATGAATTGCTTTTCACTTGTGTAAATATGAAATATTTGCAGGAAAGTTAACTGACATGCCTAAGTATATAACCAATTGTAATGAGGGATGGTTTCTGAACATCCTGTTGTTATAGTTCGACCAAGAGCCCTGATAACAATTAAAACAATTGTTTATTTATTTTTTTTTTTCCCCTTTTACAGCTCAGATGGTTTTAGAGAGCTTCATCATTAGCTGCCTAAGAACTGGTTTAAGAAGCAGTTTAGAACAACCTCAGCTATGAGTTCCCCTACCAGCAATGATACAGTGCTACACTGGTCCAGCTCCCCGTCCAGTGCTCTTGCCGTTAAGATTCTTACCACTCTACAGCAAATGCCTACAGTGTACTCAAAGAATGTAAGATTAAGTCTTTGTTAAGAAGTTACCAAGCACTATTTCAGTGTTCCCAGGAAACTCTACATAGTGTTGTTATTAATTATATAATCCTATAAACTGTAGGAGGACAAAGACATACATATGCAGTCATGGCTTCAGCATGTACAGTATTTAAGACTACATTAAGGCATTCTTGAGAATGCAAGAGAAAGTGATATAATGAGGGATATATACTCAAAAAAAAATACATTCTTATTTTAACAGGACGCTATACTTACTTTGCAAACCCATTGACTTCTGCATAAGCTCACCACTTGTAACAATGGCAATGTCAAGCTCATCAATGACAATACTTATAGCTCACAAGATTCTTTCATGCATAACAAACATTTAACTCCTTATCAACATGAAAAAACTGTTACTTGTTCTATTCAAATGTTATTATTGGTAGTTAATATAAGTCATTATTTGCAGCTAGCTAAGATATCAGCAATTTCTGCAGAACAGTGTTATAAGAATTGCATTTCCCAAGACTAATATTGAAACTTAGTTACTTGATCAGCTGGATTGGAAAATTTTAATTCACCGGTGTGAATAGTGTTGTAAAAAGTCAATGTGGTTAAGATCAATCATGTCCTACTTACTGTTTGGGTGGACGTAGAACTGCCTAAAAGCTTGAAAAAAGATACACAATTTACTTAATCTTAGCACTGCTTGTAAATCTTCCAGTAATAATTATTTATTAAATGTTTACTTGAGGTGAAAATTAGACTTCAACAACTGAAAAAAGATTCAAAGATGCTTGGATCTTTAAGGATTTCCTTCTTTAAATTTAAACTTTGAATCAGTCTCTTGAGATTTGTCTTGTTTCTGAGAGCCCTAGGGAATAGCAGGAAATTCATACATATTTAATATTAGTCAAATCAACCAATGCAGTAACCATGCTAAAAGAACAATTATGCAGACTATTTATGTAAATATGGAATAGGAATTACATGTTTTTATTTAGAACATTGGAAAGACTTGTAAATTATTTAATTTAAGAAGATATGCTTTGGAGTGATTTTAAGCAATTTATTTACAATATATAAATAATAGCAAAATGTTTTAATATATTTGTATTTTCATATTTATTTCAAGCATAAGTAGGTTAAGACTAATACAATCTTCAGAGAACAGAATTGCTTTGTTTTTTATGGAAAACATACAAATGTTTATGCTAGAGATAATTTATTTAACATTTTATTTAAACTTTTTTTTAACTTAAGAGATGTGGCAAAATTAATTAACTCTGCCTTTTGCAATAATAAAATAGTAATATTTTTCATGCATATAATAGCTTTAAAAATTTGCAAATATGTTTTATATTTTCCTGATCTAATCTAATGATGGAGAATGATTCATATTTTAATGAGCCCAGAAACCAGTCCCCAGTTATCTTCCATCTCCTAGGATAGATATGCTTCTAGAGGAACAGTGGAAGGTATTAAAAAAAACCAACATTAATTCACCCTTTCAGAAACTACTTTCTTATTTTAGTATCATAGATAATCCTTGATTATTCATGTTGCTTGTGAAATCTGTTATTAGATGAAGAAAATCTTGTGTTCAGAGGTATTTACGCTGAAACACGGGGTGAAGAAACAATGTCAAGAGTTAGGGTCAGAGAAAGTCCTTTGGAACCTCTGTGATATTCAAAGACTTAATGCTGAGAAGGGTCAGAGAATTTTTACTAATTTAAGTCAGTTCAGAACTTCCTCACAGACATCCTATTGTTTGCCTTCCTGCCAAAAGGAGACAACTGACTTAGCAAGGAACAGGTCATCTATGCTAAAATGTGTGGTATTTTTATTATCAATGGATTTGACAAGGCCATTTTGGGGGTACAGAAGGCCAGGTATAGATGATGGCAATTGTCTAAACCAGAGAGAACTAGACTCTTTCACAGTCACTTTTCTGACTCATTTAATATGTATGCATAAGATGTATGTTACTCTAAACATGCAAGCTTTTCATTGACTGTAAGGAGAAGCTGGAAGGACAACCTCAGCTAGTCACTCAGCTAACTCCAGTAGTGGTGTCTGTAGTGCAGGCACCTGTATTTATTCCTGATAACTCTCCGTGAAATTACACCTCAACTTCTCTAGGTCTCTACTGTTACATTAGCTACCTAAGTTAGTGCTTTGATTGATTATGCTTTTGGTGTCAGCCATCACTTGGGGTTGATCACAGAATGATACAGCTGGCCTGCCAAAAAAAGGGAAATTGAAGATGGGTATGGTTTCAAATTGAACTCTGCCCTTACAAAGGTTCAAGCCATATAGGCTGGCAAGGCTGGCCATAAATGTGCAAAAACATGGCCAGATCTAAGAAAGGATTTGGATGCCTGGAATTACGTCCTATAGTTGAAACCCCTGAGTTGAAAGTTGTAAATCTGAAAACCAAGTGTACAGAGCTGCTACTTCTTTTGAGAGGTTGTATCTCGTGCATACATGATGCTGAAATCCCATCAGATTTCTGAAAACAATCCTTTTCCATCTAATCAGAAACACTTCAGCTACTAAGGCTTCTTAAGAGAAACTACACGTGCAGTTAAATAGAATGGGTAGCTGCTTTTATTTAAGAGGTCATAAGAAAAAGATCAGCCCTCATTGTCATATAAAAGCTCAGTGATAAGAATATTTACCTGTGAATACAATCCCTGTCTGTCAAGGAAGATTTTGTCAGAGTTCCTCTTTTAGAGTAGTGCACAAATGACATAGGGAAGGAGGGAAACAAAAAAAGGAAAGGAACTCACTCTCTTATGCTTTTAAGAAATTCTCTTTTAGCCTCTCTGCTCAGGAAGACACATAGGGAAGCAAGACATTGTCTCCCAGAATTCAGGAGCATAGCTGCATTTGTCTGTCTCTACATTCAGCCCAGACAGGCATTTGTATAGGGTGGCTGCAGTGAATGGGATGAATCTGAATATAATGATGAAATATACCTTGAAATTCTCTTTTCAGTACTTTTTTTTTTTCTGAGACAATTTTTGTTTGTTTTTAAGATAAAAAAAAACAAAAACAAAAACAAAACAGTCTTAGAGGCAAGGCCAGAATCTAGGGATCATCTTTGTGAAGTCAGTCTAGCAGTTAGTCTCGCAGTTCCAACTTATGGGCTTATTCATAAACTTCTGGTGTTGAACAATTGAACTAACAAGTAGCTGTCTATTTCCCTCCATGGATTCAGTGTTTCTCTTCCTCCTCACAAACAGAAATAAGCCTTTTTTTATTTATTTTACTTAGAATAGGGTCAAGACACTGTCCTAACACCTTTTAGCTTTGCCTTTGTCTTTTCAGGAAAAAAAAAACAAAAAACATGTTTTTTTTTTATGTGACAGGCATAGCATTATGAGCTATGCAACTAATATGCCTACTTTTACTGCTGTTTTCTGCCTCTGTTCTGTTTCACGTTCTAGAAAAGCTTACAGCGCCAAAGTTAAATTAGAGAGCAGTACTAATTGAAGATCAGCTGGAAGAAATCAATGAAGACATTAGTGTATATTAACTGTTACTGTTGTCTTAAAAGAAACGTTGTTTCATCTGTTCATTTCAGAAAGAAAAAAAAAACCAACGATGTGATAGATTCCTGAAAAAAAACCCAATGTAAAATATGAAGCTTCAGTAACAGCAAAGAGTTGCGAGAACAGTTTTACCTGCTGTCAATGTATACTTCATATTGTAATCCCAAGAAAGTCATGCAGCAAACTAAGCTGGCAATTACAGTGCTGTGGATTTTCAAGCATAATTTAATTATTTCATAGCCACTAAATTGACGTTTATTTTTACGTGAACACACATGAATACTTTTAAAACCACTATGTCATTCTTTACTTCCCAGTATTCTAATTTGTTAATTATTAGCAGAGCTACAATTCATACTATGGGATATTTTGATTTATAATGCATCTTTGTCTTAAATCATATTATTCTATCATACCTGACCTGACTTAATAAAGGGGTTTTTTTTGTTGTTCTATTAGTAAGGTAATAGTTACTTTTGAAATTTTCATCCTTTCTGTGCTTTAACTTCTAACAAAGTGAAGTTTATAAGTTTGAACTAGAAATAGATACTTTCTGTCAGACCCCATCTAGAACAAATGAGTTCTGATCTATTCAAGTCTAGAGAGTTACACTGATTTACTTGGGAATCTGACCCATATATCTTTTTTTTTTTAACTCTAATTTAACAGATATATTTAATTACATTTTAAACTGATGTAAGAAAAAATATCCTCAGATCTTTCTTTTCTGATTGGAAGACACCATTCATTAGAAAACTGTAAGAAACTGTAGTATCATCAGGATATTTCTGCAGAAATTTAGTTTTATAATAATTCAGTTTGGTCTTACAACAAAACAAAAAAAACCCATAATTACAGTGAGCTTTTGACATAAAATGGTATTATCTTGCAACTTCATTGCAGAAAGCAATGATTTTGGTTTTTAGTTTGTTTTAAATATAAATTATTAGTAGTCTACCTAAAACAGTGTGAGTATATACGTTGCGGTGGGTTGACCTTGGTCAGCTGCTTGATGCGCCCCCTGATGCTTTCTTAATCCCCCCTCCTCATCAGGGAGGGGGGAGAAAATAAGATGGAAAAGTTCATGGGTTGAGATAGAGACTGGACATCACTTATTGAGATTACCATCACAAGCAAAACAGACTCAACTTGGGGGAAATTCATTTAAAATACTGTTCATTTATTAAAAATAGAGTTGGATAGTGAAAAACAAAGATGATAATTAAAAACACCTTCAGCTCTGCCCACTTTTCCCAGGCTCAACTTCACTCCAACATTCATGATTCCTTGACCTCCTCGCCCTCTGGAGTGGCACAGGGGTATAGGGGCTGTGGTCAGTCCATAACAGTTTCTCTCCACAGTTCCCTCCTCCTCATGTTTTTCTCCTGCTCCAGCTTGGACCCTTCCATGGGTTGCAGACCTTCAGGGTAAACCAGTTCCATTGTCGGGTCTCTCATGGGCTGCAGGGGAATTTCTGCTCCAACTTGTGGAGCACCTCCTCCCCTCCTTCTTTTTTGAACTCAGTGTTTACATGGCTGCTTCTCAGGTGTTTTTTCTATTTTTTTTTTTCCCTCATTCTCCTCGCTGCTATACAGCATTTTTTCCTTTCTTAAATACATTTTGCCTGAGGTGCCACAATCTTTGCTGATGGAGTCAGCTGTGCTCTGTGATGGGTCCATTGGAGCCTGCTGGAACTGACAGGAATTGGCTCACAGAGGCCCCTGCAGCCTCTATGCTGCCAACATGTGGACACTTACACCCAATACAGTACATAAATATAAATATAACCCAAGATACATAGAAATTTTCTGATTATTCCATTTGTAAAACAATAGCAGGATTCATGGTATCAGCAGGAGTTAAAATTGTGACCAGCCAAACCAATCTCCTTTGGCTGTACCTATCACCGTAGTACTCATTCATTTAGTCAGTGCTGAAAGACCAATGTCCAAAGTAATTAAAAACTCAGGATCCAGATAGCCACTTGATCTTTCCTTTACACTGGATATCTATATTGTATCCCTACTTGAATGACTAGACCACAAGAATACGATCTGCAAGTGTTATCGGCACACTGAGTTCCTTTATTTCAAATGGAGGAAACCTCATATTAAAGGTTTCAGGTTCAATCTCTACAGGTGATCTCCATTTAGGTATATTACAGGAGAAAGTAATAGAATGGAACGAAAAGTGATATAAAGAATTTAATTAAAAATGTTCTTGCATATTTATGCAATGTGAATACAGGAGTTTTTAATGCACAAATTCATCTCAGATTTTAACACAGAAGGAGAAGCTAATTCTGCTACTATAATAGGGATATTGAATCTTAAATGTTACACTGGTGACTAAAGTTTGTGACATCAAACTTCTAATCATGTCTCTTAAGTCAGTATGGTTATATTTTTAAATTAAGTTGTTACATTAGCTTTATTAGCCTCTAACAAACTACATAGTGATTTTCTGCTTTAAAGGCAAACTACAAAGAGGGTAGCACAATTTATTGCATATACATGTTATCAAAAGATAGTTTCAAAGGTTCCTTTTTAACTTTTGGGGCTATGCTTGTTTGTATATCTAGATTTTGCAGTAAAAATGCAAAGGAAAATTAGGATGCAGAAAGCTAAAG
Source organism: Numenius arquata (assembly GCF_964106895.1). Taxonomy (NCBI): domain Eukaryota; kingdom Metazoa; phylum Chordata; class Aves; order Charadriiformes; family Scolopacidae; genus Numenius; species Numenius arquata. Next base: position 97,787,226 of record NC_133576.1, read on the forward strand.
TAGGTTAGAAATGGCACGAGGCTCATACTTGCAGATTTTCCAATAACATTTAAATGAGGATTGAATTAATCTAAAAATCTGAAAGGGTTTGTTGAGCTACGGTTCTAATGAACAGAAAAGAGCAGAGATGGGAACATACTTTGCACTGGTGGCAGTAACATATTTATCACAGAATTTCCCATGGTCATCAAACTTTGTGTAACTGGTAGCCAATACCCCTGCTGTATGACTGCTGAAGCTTTCTGAAATGTTTAGTTTTCTGCTGATTACTGAGGAGTTTTATATGTGCATTTATCCTTGAAAAGACTATATAGCTCTCTTTTTTTTCAATAAAATGGACTGCATTGATCTAGGAAAAATCAAAATGTATTTTAACGATATAGCTACACTAGCAATTTCTTATGGAACTTGCTTCACTGTAGGTCCCTGTCAGAAAGGGTTTTAGTTACATGGAAATGTATAGTAGTTTGGGGGAGCAATGCAAATTTTAGTTACCAGGTGGTCAAATGTCTCCATAGGCAGTGTTAATCTTGCAAACAACCTAAGCTGGGTTTTAAAATAAAGTTGAGGTATTAGATTTTGGATTAAGCTGTAGGAGATTTTGGTAGCTTGTTTTGTTTTTTTATGTTTCGTTTTTATTTTATTTTGCTTTGGTTTTGTTTAAAGCAAGCATATTATAGACAGAGAACTATTAATACATAGATATCTGGGATAGATAGGGATCTGCTTTGAGGGGCAAATATACAAAATGAAACTAGAGAGAAATTACTTAGACCAGGAATCTGTATTATCAAATTCCAGCATTTTAATGCATTTACATATCTGGACTGCTTTTTTATATCTAGTCATCTACATAAAAAATCAACAGAAATCCCACATGTTAAAAAAAAGAAAATTTGGGAGAAAACAATCTCCTTCTTAGTTCTGTGGTTCCTGAGAGAACTTCAACTTCCTTGTCCTGTACTTTAAAAATACAGTCAGTTAATGTTGATTTCCTCTCCCTTTTTGCTAAAAAGAAAAAAAAAAAAAAAAAGTATAAGACTGGCATGCAAAGTTAGAAGCTCATGTACCAATGTCATCAAGGGAACGATAAAATTCTTATTTAAATTTTTGATGATTACTGAAAGTTGATGATGAGAAAATATGAGATAAAATATGGATTGAAGCAGTCAGTATACTATGCAAATTATGAATGGTAAATTGGACAGATTGATTAGATCCTAGTAGGTGGAATAGTTTGAGAAATGATGCTTGTCATCTAAGCTTTTTGACAGGTGTCAAGTAAACTGAACAAATTTTTAAAAGGGATATCTTTTAATTGAAATGGCATTCTATAGGAATGCTTTTTTCTATGCCCAGGGTCCAGTTGTCAGCTTGTTGAATTCTGGAATAAACTGTATTTACTTCTTCTCTTCTTTTCCAGTTGTCATTCCTGAGTTAGGAGCACTTGGTATTCTATTATATATATGTATGTATGTATGTATGTATTTTTTTTGTAAATCTTCTGGGAACTAATTTAAAAGAAGTATTTTAAATAAAAAATGTTGGAGAAACTTTAATTCTAAGTTAAGATTTAAATTTATCCCTAGGAGGAAAACCCAACCTAAAAAAATGGATTTAGTAACTTTAAAGTACTTCATGAAGTTTCAGCTGCCCAGCTGCCGCAATATTGAAGTGAATGGCATTGATAAAATTCAGAAACTCTTGGAAAATATATCCACAAACACATAGTTAATCATTGCTATTACGTTAAGTATAGTGAAGCAGTGATAATTTGCCTGGTAAATTACAGTATATTATGGAGTATACTGTAAACACACATATTCATAAGGAATAATTATATATTTTAAAAGAGATAAAGCAAAACTCCCACTTGTAAATGACAATTCCTTTCACATAGATATGATGCAAAGACATATTTATCAAGTACATGTGCGACTTTTAAATCAGTTTCCACAGATTTTAGTGGCATGATGTAGGTATATTTGGCCAAATATGTAGGTGTTAAGAAATAATTCTTTTGGAAGCTTTGCTCAATGGAAATGTTCACACTCAAAAAAAAAAAAAAAAAAAAAAAAAAGATCCCAAATGAATCCATTTTAACCTGTTTTTAAAAACAGAGTATTTCACTTCAGTGAGAATATAGAACTATAGAAAATTCTATAGTTCTGAGTTCACATATATACTGCAGGGTAAATGTGTTAAGAAACAATAACAACTTCTATGTACATATCTGTTTATCTTTGTTCTCGTGCTTGTAGTATCTAAATGCCTGAACACAAAAACTGGTTAGAAACTGGAAAGTAAGAAATGTAAATCTTACCAGCCTCCTTTATTATCCAAGCCTAAAGCAATGCAAGATTTAAACTCAAGGCAAAATTAAGCAAACTTGGATTTAAATAAGACATGGCAGTCTTAAATTATGTTCTAGCTCCCTTCTCTTCACCCATTATATTCTATTGAACACAATAGTCTATGTTTCAATAAGTTTTTGGTTGCAGTAAGTTTAGACCACTTCCAAATTTAGCAAAACATTGTGTAAGAGGAATGGGAGTCTTAGTGAAGTCTCTGGCAAGGTCCCCCCTGCTCTGCCTTAACCTGTCTCTGTGTTATCTTTCCCTTCTGTTCCATGGCAGTGTCTCTACTCAAGTCACCACTCTCCTTTTCTGAAACACACTTTCACCTGTCACAATCCTGCAATGTTGAAAGGTACCACGTTGGTCACTGAAAACACTAATTAGCTAGATGACTTATATCACGTATTCCATCCTCACAGAGTACCAAAGAGCATATACAGATGCTATGGAATCGAAGAGGACAAACCTGTTGTTTGGTTGGATGTGTCTCTAAATGAAGATTTACTTGAAATGTAGGAAGACCATTGTTGGTTTATAAAGTGGGCAAGAAACATTTGTACAAGTTATTTTAGGGAGCCAATTTAAAATCTAATATCACATGTGCAGTTGTTTGGCTAGAAAATGGAAAAGTCTTACATTATAGGTATTTACAGGTTGCTCAAGGAGGTTGTGGAGTCCCTATCCTTGGAGATATTCAAAAGCCATCTGGACATGGTCCTGGGCAACTGGCTCTAGGTGGCCCTGCTTGAGCAAGGAGGTTGGACAGAATGACCTCCAGAGGTCCCTTCCAATCTGAAACATTCCGTGATTCTGTGCTACATTTTATATTCATATACTTTATAAATATGCCAACCATAATTGTACTTTAAAAGCATTCTCAGGTCATTTTATCCTTCTGTAAAATTCTTAACTTGCAGGAATTTGTAAATCATTAACATGAATTCCTTTTTTAATCTGGTCATTTACATAAGAAGGATGTTAAGGTAGTTGAATACACCCAGTGGAGGGCAACAAAGCTGGTGAAAGGGCTGGAAGGAATGTCCTATGAGGAACAGCAGAGGACTTTGGGCTTATCTAATTTGGAGAAAAGGAGGCTGAGGGGTGACCTCATTGCTCTCTAGAGCTTCTTGAGGAGGGGAAGTGGAGAGGAAGGTGCTGATCTCTTCTCCCTAGTATCCAGTCATAGGACACACGGGAATGGTTCAAAGCTGTGCCAGGGGACGTTTAGGCTGGACATTAGGAAGCATTTCCTTACCAAGAGGGTAGACGAACACTGGATCAGGCTTCCTAGAGAGGTGGTTGATGCCCCGAGCCTGTCAGTGTTTAAGAGGCATTTGAATAATGCCCTTAATAATATGATTTAACATTTGGTCAGCCCTGAAGTGGTCAGGCAGTTGGACTAGATGATCATTGTAAGTCCCCTCCAACTGAAAATATGCTATTCTATTCTGTTCTGTTCTCTTCTATATATGCAGTGTAAGAAGCAACAACATAGAATGAAGCTATTGACATCCACTACTCTAACTTAATAACATTGCAAATCACTTGATCTTCACTTTTGTGCTTTCCATGATGTGGGATGAGCTCCTTGAAAAGGCAGTCTGTCTGTCTTAAAAGGGAAGCTGTTTTTACCTTCCAACTTCAGTTATTAATCAATGCAAAACTCTTAGTTACGGCTGAAACTTCTTATCATGATATCATAATTTTGCTCTTGAAATGTAGTTTTTGTTTTAAGATATTGATAACAGAAATTAGATAAGAAACTTTGCCTTCCAGCACTAGAAAATGTCTTGCACTGTTAATCAATTATCTCTTTGCTTTTAAAATAACTCTACTTTGGGAATAATAGGATTCTGTATATGAATATACAATGTGCCCTTGTGTGCACGTGTGTATGTGCGTCGATGAGTATGTACTCTGTCTTTTTTTGTGAATATAAGGCAAAGTTTTAAATAACTCTCTGTTCTCAAGGAAAAGACATCCCTTTCCTTTCTTATGGAACCCAAGATGAAATATTTTAAACACTGTTGTCAAAATAGGTTTCACAGCTGAACCAGGATTTCAGGCTTATAGTTAGCATATTTTTTAATATATATTTTTCATGCTACATTAAAATTAATATATATTTAACCCATAGGCACTCTGTTCACATAATCAAATGTCATTTTTATATCAAATATAATATTTGGAAAGTAGGGGTTTTTTTCATTATTGTATGAAGAGCAAAATAAAAGCTCTATATTGGGCATTTTTTATATCACAATATGTAATTATGTAGACAAATAGTTTCAACAATAGATGTTTTCCACAGAAATGTTTAAAGACTCTAATTGCTTTCTCAGATCAGCAGTAATGTGGCCAAATCATATAAGGCAATTTTCTTGGAAAATAAGACCCCTTCCTAGTTAAAAAAAAATATAAATAAAAAAAAAACCAAAAACTATATCAGCCATGGGATTAAGATCAAGTTTCTCAATAGTATTGGAAAATACAAACTTCTGTACTGAAGTTAGTAATTCCATGATTTGTGCAGCTCTGGTGTAACTTTGTCGGCTCTCCTATAGCACTGCAAAAAAACAGTCTACAAACGGATCAAAATTTCTCGTTTTTCATAAGGAATGCAAGTTTTTAAAAAGTAACATAAATTTTCCAAAAATACTTACGAAAACAGTTTCTCCATAATATGAGTAGGGACTAAAGGAAATCAGAAAGGGGAAAAGCGCCACCTATTGATCATAGTTTGCAATCGGATTCGTTGCTGTTTAGTACCTGTTGTAGCTAACGAGCACAGACGGCATTTTAGATGCACGTATCGGTCATAAATTTCAATATTTTCAGGCTTCATGCTAAAGTCTTTAAAGAATATATATTAAACTATAACTAACGCAAAATTAATGTTTTACACAGTAGGAATCCTGCAACATAAGAACTAAAAGATATCTTTTCTTTCCCTCTTCCTTTCCTTCCTTCCTTCCTTCCTTCCTTCCTTCCTTCCTTCCTTCCTTCCTTCCTTCCTTCCTTCCTTCCTTCCTTCCTTCCTTCCTTCTTCTTTCTCTTTCTTTTCCTTTCTTTCTTTCTTTTCTTTCTTTCCTTCCTTTCTTTCTTTTCTTTCTTTCCTTCCTCTTTCTTTCTTTCTTTCTTTCTTTCTTTCTTTCTTTCTTTCTTTCTTTCTTTCTTTCTTCCTTTCTTCCTTTCTTCCTTTCTTTCTTTTTCTTTCCTTTCTTCCTTTCTTTCTTTTTCTTTCTCTTTCTTTCTCTTTCTTTCTTTCTTTCCTTCTTTCTTTCCTTCTTTCTTTCTCTCTTTTTCTTTCTTTCTCTCTTTCTCTCTTTCTTTCTCTCTCTTTCTTTTTACTTTTGCTCCTTCCTCTCCTTATATTATCTCTCTCTTTTCACTTTATTGTATTTCTCTCTCTTCCATTCTCTTTACTTCTCTCTGTCTCTTTTCTCTCTCCCTTCCTTCCTTCCTTCCTTCCTTCCTTCCTTCCTTCCTTCCTTCCTTCCTTCCTTCCTTCCTTCCTTCCTTCCTTCCTCCCTCCCTCCCTCCCTCCCTCCTTTCCTTCCTTCCTCCCTCCCTTCCTCCTTTCCTTCCTTCCTCCCTCCCTTCTTTCACTCCCTGTTTCTCTCTTTCCCCTCTCCTCTCTCTTTTTGTCTCTTGTATCTCTTTTCTCTCTTCTCTCTTTAAAAAGAGAATTCTTTCATGAGATACAGTACAGAGGACTTAATTTGTAACTGAAATTCTGTTACAGTTAGTAGAACATGAAGCTATAAAAACTGCAACGCCTTCAGATTTGGTGGAGAACTTTGCATGTTGAATAGACAAGCTCATATATCTTCCAGTAGTTAAGGGGATAAACAGTTCATTATCCCTTTGAGGAGGGTGGGGTTTGCTACAGATATCAAGCAGTTGACAACAAAGCAATTTTGATTTTATGTTTTAAATATACTTTAAATCCTACCAAGATTTCTGGAATTTGACATTTTTTTTTTCCAAATGGGCATTAATGATGTACATATTGTGACTTTTAAATCACTGGGTTCAATAATGAATAGTTCATTGACTGCTGGTTCAATGAATTGTGTGGAAATTCATGGACCATGCAGGCAAAGAGAAAAGGTAACTGTTATTATTTCAAATGAAGATTTTATGTCTTAGTGGCATTGTGAAAGATTGACCTTCACATGAGATATTGCTGTTCTTGCATTACCACCCTGATATCAATAGAAAACTGCTTTTAATCTACACAAAGGGTCCTGTTATCCTTTCAATGCATGGGGGATTATCATGCTTAACTCTCCAGAACATCGAGAGGCAAATAGACCCCACAGTCTCTATTGCTGTGAAGCAATTTCTTGAACATATTTCACATGCTTCTAAATGATGGTTTTGAAAAGTTCTGGGGGGTTTTGTGAGTTTTGTTTTGCATAATTTTAAACTAGGATGTTGACATTTTGTTTTAAACTTGTACAAGAACACTATTTGATATGGGTTAACTAAAAATTTACTAAGTTCTCAATATCAGTAACTAGATTAAAATATTCATGATCATCTCAGTTATCCATATGATCTCTTCTCAGTAATGATCGTTGTAGAATCTAAGTACTTTGTGTTGTAGTGGAACTCTAAATGTGATATTTATATAGGAATCTGGCAGAGGGCACACCTCATTTTCAAAGAAAAATGGGTAATAATGATAATAAATTTATTTATTTATCAGTTTTTATTTTCATAATCTGAAATTCTGATGGTACTCTTCCTTGCTAAAATTACATCACACATCTGTAGTTTGCATTCCAGATCAATAATGTAACCATGGGTTATTGTGTTCTTATATATATAAATATATATCTCTCTCTGTATGAATGTGTACTGAGTCCGCACAGTGAAAACTTTTAAATATTAAAAAGAAGTATTGCATCCCATATTTCATCTATTCTTACAAGACAAGAATGACAGTATTAAGATGCACATTCAGGATAGCACTCTTTCTACTTTGAACGCTGTCAAGAACAAAGTGCTTTACAGACTTAAAATAAATCTAGGTACTAATCCATTGAATTTCTGACAACAGGAGCCCAAGGTTTCCATGCACTTAGCTGAGTACTGCATAAGAGCTTGTGCATTATTTATGTCCACTAATGGTGTTGCAATGCTCTTTGTGTGAAGCAGTGACAGTGCAATCTACTAAGATAGCTGCTGCTGTGGACAAAGCCATACATTTTTCTGGGCTTGAATTTTTGACAGAATACTCTATTAATGCCAATTCTGCTTAAGTAAATGCTGAACAGGGGTCAGTTCCTCCCCCCCATTCCCCTTATTATTTAAGAAAACAGTGCCATAAAACTGAAAATGATGTTCTGGGCTTTGCTGAATTTTGCAACACAATAGTAGCTGATAAAGGTCAGTCTGCTTTTTTGTCTACTTTTATGATTTTGTGTGATGGTCCACAGACTAAATAGGAAAGCTCTTAGCATTGGAGAAGGGAGGTGCTATTAATTCCGGTTTCATTGCCATTATACTCTTCAGTGGATCAATAGAATTAAATGAGCTGAGATATTAGGAAAATATTGTGAAGAGAAGTAGGGTGGTATTATTTGACCAAGGTTAGGATGAATAGAAAATAAAGAACTATTTATACTGGGATGTCAATAAATCATAGAACTCATATATAAAATGGAATAAGGCATAACAATCATAAGCTTTCAAATCACCACAATATCTTTCTTTTTTTTTCTGGTTTTTTTTTTTTTTTTTTTTTAACTGGATGAATTTAAAAAATACTAATAATTCTGTTTATATAGCAGATCCTGTAATCATAATAAGTTTATAATAATTCTTTTAAAATATCTTTCTTTTTTACTTGTTTCTCTAACCATTTAAGACCTGGAAGTTCTAATGGGGGTGTGACTGAGCCCCAGGTGTGTTTTCCCCTTTGCTTTCCTGTTTGTACAGCCTGCTGCCTGTGCAATTTCCATTTCAGCATTGCAGTTGCTGCTCATAGCAAATGCTTTTCTGGAGAGCTTGTAAAACATTGCATACATCAAATAAATCTGCAGAAATGACTAACTCAAAGGACATGAGGTAGATCCTTTTGGAGTCAACTTAGATTGCCTGTGGGAGATAGAAAAAGGACTTTCAGGTATTTGAGGATTAAAAAAAAAAAAAGGAACAGTGGAGATTAGCATATTTGTCTTTATCCTCTCTCAGAATCCACAGTGCTAAGAGCAACAGTTCTCACCATCTGAAGGGCTCAGTGACTGTAAAGCAAGCTTTTTTCATTGTTTCCCTTCTACAGATAGGAAAGCTAAGACTATATACAAGTGAAGTTTTCCTAGAGTAATAAACCTAAAGGTAGAGGTGTAGTCCTGTTGCAAGCTTAATGGTTACTTGTAAGTAAAGTAAGTTGTGAAGAGAAGTAAGGTGGTATTCACTTCTAGATTAGAAGTTAATTTATTTATTTATTTTAAAAAATCAACAAGAAGCCAGATTAGCCTGTATAATAATTTGGGATAAAACTGGCAAACCTTAGGTCTAAAGTTTTTGTTTAGTGCCAGAAAGACTCTATTTACTTTTCATTAGTCTAGTAAAATAAAATTAATCACCTTTCAAACTGTGGCAAATGAATAACATTGTATCTTTTTTATGACCATGCTTCTTCTTCACCTACACTCTTCAGTTAATCTCTTGCTCTTTCTGCCTGCCCTGTCTCTTTCTCAGAATATAAGCAAAGAAAAATGTCTCTTGACCTTTCTTAGAATCACAAATCTCGTAGATTTTTCCAGGACCTCTGGAAGTATTTTGTCCAATGCCTTGCTTGACGCATGTCCAGTTGTAGCAGGTTGCTCAGAGTTGTGTCCAGCTGAGTTCTGAATGTCTCCAAGAATGGAGATCCTGCAGTCTCTCTGGGTTGCCTGCTCTGGTGTGTGCTTACACTGAGTATTTTTTTTTTCTTTTTGGGACAGAATTTCCTTTGTTCCAACTTGCTTCATGACTTTGTGCACTGTTGAATCTGACTCTGTCTTCTTTATGCCTTCCACTAAGTAGTTGTTGATGACTGTAAGATCCCCCCCCAAACCTCTTTCGTTAAGGATGAGCAAGTCCATCTCTCAGCCTCTCATCTTGACTTACTCTGCAAACTGCAGAATTGGTGCTCTAAGCCAGGTATGTTTGATTCCTCAGCAACTTCCTCCAGTCAGCGGTGCTTTTCTTCCAGAAATTTAAGGAATTCCAGGAAGAAATTTCAGGAAGAAATCTTAGTTTCTCTCAGTTTACATATTCCATCTTCCACCACCTAGCCTCCTGCCTACCCAGTCATTACTTCAGAACTTTGGGGAAACACAGATATCACTGCTATAAGTTTTTGTGAGATTTCTACAGAGCTATGTTTCAGCCCTGTTCATCTTTTCATTTTAGTACTTGGTAAAGTTAGATCCTTCAGCTTTAGACCTCTACAGTGTGGATATTTTCACCTGAGATTATTGTCTAAGCTACATTTATTGGCACTTATAATGTGTGAATCATCTACTTTTAATGACATGCAGTAGCTCAGATGATTAATTTCTTTTTTTCCTCCCCACTGGCTGTCGTAATGGATCATTGCTACAAAGTCTTAGGTTTTATGTGAGATGAACACTGTCTGCAGAGAACATTTTAGAATATTGACTATGCTTTCTTCCCCTGTACTAATCATATGTTTGTCTCTCCCTTTCCCCCTTCTTATCTCTCTCTTATCTCCAAACTATACTCCCTCTGAGAAGATATTGTGTCTAACTCTTTAATGCCTCATTTTCCCCCTCACAGTATTCTTCCACATCTGCCAGGATGGATAACTTCACTATCCTGCTTCTGAGTTGGGTAATATCTTTAATTTACTTCCAGGATGTATCAGAATTTGCAAGTTCTTCTTGCACATCAACTCTGATACAAGGTCTGTGGTATCTCTCCACAAAACTAGAACACATGTAAAGGCTCTCATAACTTCGTGTCACCAGAAATTTTTAGGAGCTCTTTGTGAGTTCTTGTCATGTCTATCACATTAAATACCATTTCTTAACTTTCCTTTTCAAGAGCCATTCTTAAGCTACCCCGACCTATTTTCACTTCACATTAAGCACTGTTTTAAACACTAACCTTTTAGCAGTGTGTGACATGTGCCATCACTGTTCATTTGTCATTTTTTAAAAGTCATAACTCATTGTAAGGCATGCAATGTATGGCATATGGCTGCCATATTACCCATGCACCTCTATGGGTTTCTTAGAAATATGTCTAAGCCTATCTACAGTCTTCCCTCTTTCTCCCCCTTATAACTCTGTTGTAATTTCTTTAGAGGAGGTGGGTTGGGGGAAGAAAGGCAAAACAAACATCCTTGACAGCACATACGTCAAATATATGTTTGCTACCTTTAACTAATATCTCATTGCTTCCCTGTTCTTAGCTTTTTGTTTCTAGCTGTTATGACAACCTTATACTGAGATCAGGCATTGTATGTCTGTTTCACTTTTGTGTGAAATTTAGCTGTTCCTTGACCACTAACTCTGAATGTTTATAGTGGAATTCATCTTACCTAAGACTGGTAATGGAGATATCTAGACCCGAACTAATCAATTTACAATATCTACAATCAATGGTGAAAAAGCCACAATTCATTGGATCTAGTTTTGATATCTACAATTTGATGGAATGCATCACACTAAAATTACGTATTTAAGTGGTCTGTTTGGTACAATTCTGCATCTATCTATTTGAGCCAGTAGAGAAGATATTGTTGAGTTAGAGCCCTGAAACAGACAATTACTGTGACAATGAGTAGTGGGAAAAAGTGTAGAAGTCCCACAAAATGCTCAAATAACATAGAAGCAGGTCATGCTTCCTGTAAAAGATTAAGTTCAAAGGTCACTGTTGAGAGACAAAGATTAAATCATCTCTCTATTTAAGCTCTTATATAATTTATTTTGCAATTTATATTCTGAACTGTGGAACTGAAAATCTGAAGTAGTTCAACTGCCTTGAGAGGAATTTAAGTAGGAGCTGTGTCTCGTCTACATGTCTGGCCTTATACAGATAGATATATGTCTGTCAGCTATGTTGTAAATTTCTATAGCTTTTCCTGATTTCAGTGACTAATTTGCATATGTTGAGAAGCTGATCACTTACATCTAGAATAGAAGGAAATGAAAGGAAGCTTATTCAGTGTTACTATATAGCAGCTTCTCTATTTGTGCCAGCAAATCTGACATAAACCCTGATTTTCAGTGGTTTATCTCAGAGGTAAAAAAAATCACTTCAGTTCAAAGCTGGGTGCACCAGCTCTCTGCCTGAAGCAATTTCATTTTTGTAAAATTTGAAAAGCTGGTTGAGCCGATTTTAGTTATAAAAGTGTCAAGAGAAGTTGCTAGTTGTTTCAGACAGTTGTACTCTCACAGCTAAAATACTTCAAACCCTTAAGAGCTCTACTCAATTACAGATATTTTCTAGCTTCTGCAGAAAAGAATCTATGGAAATTTGCTCTGTAACCAGATAGCTGATTCAGCAAGAAAGAAGCAATAAACAGAAGTATAAGTTACCATTTATTACATTTGTTTATTTCTACTAGAAATCTTCTATAGCTGTAACTTTTACCAGTATGCATCTCTACTATGGCTGGAAAATAGTATGGGAGCTAGGAAATCTTTTTGGAGGGACATTGCTACTTCTGTCACTACCAAAGAAAAAGTTTCCTTCCTACACACACTGATGTAGCACAACCTTGTATGACACCGCAGCACACCTGAATTCATTGATCATCTGTGCCCATAGTATCAGGTCTATCCAGTCAGGAGCAAGGGGAGAGATGGATTGCTACAGCTTGGTGCACACTACTTCACATGTCTCTCTCTCCTCTTTCACAGTCAATCAATAATGCCCCTTCTTGTTACGAGACCTGTGGAGTTAGGTGTTTCACATGGCATGTGACAGACTGTATTCCTAAAAGAACTGTGTGACTAAGTCTGTGCCAGTATACTAGTAAAGAAAACAGTATCTGTGCAAAGGTTCAAATAGTGTACCAGGATTTTCTAGTTGTTAATTCTGATTATGTTCCCTGGCATGATTTTAGGACTGTACTGAATACCGCCTTATAGACAACGTTCCCCCTGCTTTTATTTAGTAATGTAGGTGTAGTCTGAGTGCCACTCTAATGAGCATTAATTCCTATTCCACATACCATAAGAAAGAATAAAGAGACACTTAAAGCTCTGGATAAGGGAATATAATTTAAGCCACTTGAGAGAGGAGTAACAAAAATATACCAAGTTTTCCAAGACCATCCTTTTAAAAGTTATCTGCAGTAAAAGTCAGGCAGAAAATTTCACCCCAAAAGCAAACATTTTAAGTAGTTTCTTAGAAAATATCTGTATTTGGATATTGAATCACAGTGCCAAAGATCAGCCATTTATCCTGTTTCATAATCCAGGTGCTATTATAATTTGACAGTAATTTTAAACAGTTAAGAGCTAAATTTGTTGAGAAAATTACCTGTGATATGTTCTGAATTATTTTTAAAATTTTCACGGGAAAGCAAATAAAGTTGTTTAAATAGTATAACATATAGCAAGTGGTCAGGGACTTTAGTTCACAAATTTTGTGTTCTTTCTATATGTCTATGTTTATAGCAGTTAAACAAAGATGCAGAGGATTGTTTTCTGGCACTGAGATCAGTTAGCACTAAATAGCTTGCACCCATACATGCCTTTGTCTCTAAGTAGGGTAGCCACAACCACCTGATGGGAATAATTTCTGTCCTAGGCTTATTCCTGAAATGTGTTCAGAATTATGCTCGCTGTATGTCATTTTAAAAATTTACTTATATATACACATGAAAATACATGAGCCTGAAAATATTTCCAATGTTGATCTTGTATATTTGGCATAGCTGAGTGGATTGCTGAAGGTTGCCAAGGCCACAGTAGCTATGACTTCCTACATAATGATTTAATGATGAGAATGATTGCAAAAAATTTGAGGAGTATAACATGGGATTTAAGTTTTCTGACTTCCCAGAATTGTGCCCCAGTCATCAATCTGTTGGGTGAACACCTGGCATTTCTAATTCATCCTGCTGAAATAAATGAACAAACAGAAATGCAAGAGTTCTGGAGCCAGAGTGAGAGAAGAGGGAAGAAAACCCAGCTCCGCTGTCTCTGGAAATGAGAATGAGGTGAGAGTAGGAACAGCAAGGCCAGAGCACACATGGTTAATTATAGATATGGTGTGATTGCTAGAGTCAAGAAACAGTTATGAAACTGGAGTTGACATTTTATTTAGGAAATTTCAGTTTAGTTTCTTAGATGTAAGATTTAATAGTGTTCAGGGTAAAGATGAGAACATAAGAAGGGTCTCGCCTTGCCAGACATAGTCCAGATCTAATCCGCCCTAGTCCAGCTCCAGATCTAGTCCAGACTAGTCCATCTATAACACCGCTGTGTATCCGGTCAAAGATGCTGTTTAGGAACAATACACTAATCTCAGCCTTTTCAGCTATTAATTCTCCTTTTACAGCATCTGCATTTTTTTATATTAAAGGTTTTAGAAGATACCTCCCTGCTTGGATCAACATACTGGTTCAAGTCTTGTCCACTTCTAAATGCCTGCTTTTCCATAACACAGCTGTTCATAAAATGGTCAGTATTGAGTAGTTTGAATAAGCATCTTTGTTAGTTCAGTAGCAGGTTAGCAAGCTGATAAGAAGGAATAATGCTGGGAACAACCTCATAGAAAGTAAAAGAACTGTGGTGAAAGGTCTGCGTATGATGTGATACTTTCTGTATTGAAATCTTGGCATGTCTTCCTGACTCTCCTCTTCCTATGTTGCTGAATAATGAGTCTATAAGCATATGACTTGCTTATGTTACTGAACATTAGTGATACTATCAGATTAATTGGTTTAAGATTCCAGACAAAGAAACCAGAACCAATAAAGCTGTTGAATATATCTTTAAGGTGTGTGAATTCATATATTTACATTCTTTTAAAATTTCTGGCTTAAATCAGCGCTGCTGGTAAATATATAACAGATGTACCAATGTGCCTTGAGATGAATACATTATGGACAAAAAAATCATATTTATTCCCATCACAATAACAGTTTGTTTTGATCACCTGCTCTTTCTGGTTGCACCTGTGACTTGTTCATTTGGTTGGAACATGGGAAAATGCCAGGATCAATACAAGCTGTGGATTTTTGCTCCCTTGTGTGGGTGTTTCTTTTAGCTATTCCCCAAAAGTTCTTCATGTACAGTCTTTAGGTATAATGAAGAAAAAAATAATGAAGAAAAAAAGAAAAAGAAAAAAAGGTATTAGTGCAATATTAAGGCTTGAGAAATGGAGCAGTCAAAAAACAAAGAACTCCAAACTCCAAAGCGGTTACTAAACTTTGTATCAGTTTTACCTTTAAAACATGGTGATGAACATTTCAATTTTCTTAGAAACAAAAAGCTGTTGAACAGTATTTACAATATCGTTAGTAGTAGGGGAAACATATAAATACATTCATATTTTGTAGCTGCAAAAGCAATACCTTTAAATCTCTTAAGCAATCTGAATGTGTCCATTGTATGACTTTTGCCTGTATGCAATTTCAAATTTTTTGCTACATACACACGTAGCTTATACTGTACAGCTGTTATTCACAAAGAGCTGCTCTGTCTGCTGCACAGAGTTCTACTGACCAGCATAGTATGTTGAAGAAGAAAGATCCATCAATAAAACCTATCCTGTTTGATGGACTGCCATGGTAGGGAGAACAACTTTGTGTTTTCCCTTTCAGAGAATCATCTTACAAAGTTTAAGATATGTTCTCTGAAAATGATGTATTTTGACTCCTGAATTCTGGTGTAGTGAGTATCCTTTGTGTTCAGGAGAGGTCTGTCCTACCCAACACAGCACACCAGCATGTGGCATTCAACATAGAAGCCTCATCTGCTGAGATTTTAGGTAAAAAAAGGTATAGAGTAGTGGGCACTTCCTCAGGATGAAGTGCCTTTGAAAGGACATATGTCCAACTATTCAATATAGTAGGAGCCTCCAGAGGCTGTTTCCAATTTACTTCCGTCAAGTTCCTAAAGTCAGTGAAGATTAAACCTAGCTTAAGGTTTCCAGACATCCTAAGACCTATGTACAGATTCATATGTAATATAATTCTTTGAGTTATAACTTCTTTTGAGTTTTATTTTACTGAATATGCAACAAGCATTGTTAGGTTTTTCTAGAGAGCACCGAAGTACCTGTAAAATATCTACAACCAGTGAGCAAAAAATTTTTTAAAATTATATGCAAATAGTCACGCGCAATATGCCTTCAAAAGATAAGTCATTTGAACAGATTTATTATAACATGTTTATATAATTCACTTCAACATATTTGTCTCCAGGAGTTTTACTTCTACAGGTATGGTGTCAGAGGAGAATTCATAGCTGTGAGTAGCAAGCAACCGTTTCTGCTGTTGTTTTCATTTCAGGTTGGAATTGCTTTGTAATAAAATTACACCTGCAAAGTGATTTTCAGATGCTTTAGTGTTTTGATCTATCAGTGTTTGAAATGTTCAGTGCATTGAGGAACTCAGGAACTTGGTTGCTGTGTCTGGATTCATAACACCATCCAACGTGAATCAAGGTGTTTCTGGATGTTATCAGTTCAGGTGAAGTACCACGATAATAGGTATTTTATGCCAACATTATGCCAGAACTTTATGCCCAACTTTATGCTTGACCTAAGTCTGATCTCTGTGAATGAGGGTTCAGCCAGATACACAAAGATTCTACCCTTCTATGAAGCAAACACTAACAGTGTTACACTAACATTTTCAAACTCTGGACTGTATCCAAACACCTCACTCTGTGCTAATTTCTTATTTATAAGACATTATTCTTCTAAAACAGGAGAACACAATTCTTATTGATTAGAATGGACATAATACCTGAAATGGAATCTGAGTCACTGGACCTGTTTGCATGTTGTATTACTAAACAAAGGAACATATCCTCTATCCTGTAAAATGCATGGATTTGTGCCCAGTAAAGAGATCTGCTATCAGAAAGCTCCTCAAGAGATAAGCTTAGTTCCCTGTGTCAATATACTTTGCTGTCTGAATAAATAGTGAAATGGGATAGGAATCCTTGTGATTTCCTTTTTGCATGCTACTAAACTTTAATGTTCACTGAGTTAAATGACTGCACTGATGATACAGTACCATTCATCCACCAGGAATGCTGTTATGATAGCGTAAACTCGTAACAAATCTTCTAACCAGAACAACTACTTACAGCTATTTACACCAGTGATGTGATATAGTCTGAAGATGGGCATACAATATACTCCTCTTTTGCAAAAACCTCTTAGAGATTTACTAGTTACTGGAAGTTTTCCCCAGATGTGCTACTCCTTTAATCTGTTACTGTTTTCTCAAAAACTGTGGCTTATTACTTAACAATAATGGCTTTTTTCAGTGTGAAGTTTTCAGTTGTGTTCGAAGGCCAACGCATTCCAGACCAAAAAGAAACATGTGCTTTTGCACATCTTCTGTAGGACAAGTTTCAATTCATTTCCAAATTTATTGATCTCAATCAAAACAAACAACAGTAACAAAAAAAAAAAAAAGACTGGAAGATAGAATAGATAAATGCACAGAAAAGCTTAAGCTGAGTGAACAAATAGCTAAAATTTAAGATTAAGCAGAATGTGAGTTTACAGGTCCTTTAAAATTCCTGGCAAGTGAAATTATAAGTAAAACAGCACAATCCTCCTACTCAGCATTTTTGCTTTTTTTTCCCTTTTTTTTTTTTAAAATGTTTAAAAGAAGGAATAATTTTTCCCTGGCCCTCAGAAAATATCATTTCAATATTTCTAATTTTGTTGTTAAAATGCACATGACGTTATATGACATCTAAAAGTTGAGAAAGATGTTGAAGAGTCAAAAATAAGGATGAATTATTTTCTGACAGATTTCTCTCTGATACCCTTGCATTTGTGCACAAATGATATTCCGGAAGAGTGTGCATTATTTGTTAATTATTCACCATAATCTATAATTTCATTGTTTTTTACTGGCAGTAAAGTTTATGTTTGTTTGTCAAATAGAGTTCTCTTTATTAACCTAGTAGACAGAGTGTAGTTAGCTCCAGACTTACTGAGCCTTGCTTTAAATGGGAGATTAGAAGTTACTGAATAACAATTCTCTGGATTGCATTTTTCACATTTACTATCTTTCTTTTATTACTATACCTTTTTTTTTCTGTTGGGTAAGCAGAATCTAAAAAGATGTTTTCTACAGAAAAATAAATAAATATATAACTTATCAAGTTTGCAATGAGGGAGAAGATACTGTTATAGAAAGTCCTCTGCTGATTGCTCATTGATAATGCAGCAAAGGTGCAATGCATTAAACGATTTACTCATATAATTAGAAAGATTACATTCTAAGGGTAGCGTATCTACTGGGTTAACCGTTTTTTAGTCACTTCAGGTAAATATCATGACTTGAAGCCAACTTTATTTTTACCAAATTACACTGCTTTCTATAGTAAAGGGCCTAATAATTCCCATAAGTATAGTATTTAATGCTGCTTACGATGTCTTGCATATAACTTTACATAATCTATCTTGATAGAGTTATTTTGGCAGGCAACTTTGTTAGAAGTAATGTGTTTACTACATTGCTGTTTCATGAGGTTTCCAAGAACGAGTTATAAGCTTGACTGAATCACAACCACTAGAATTTTATTACCATTCTTTTCAGTAGTTTCAGTTGGTATTTATCCCACAGGGGTGAATAGTAAAAGGCAGATGCTTGTTTATTCTTTTTTCTTACTTTCCTTTGGTTGGAAACTTTTAAAGATAGTAGTGGAAAAGCAATTCATACAGAATAAATGTGGCAAATGCCATTCTGAAGTCCTGATTTCTCTTTCTTCTTTTCCGTCCATTACTGAATGAAGTCTTTGAGCTATACAGATAAGTTATTTGACTCCAAAATCAACTGTTAATTTAATAATGAGGATAGGTTCAATAGATAGGTAAATTGTGGTGCTTTCCTCTTAAGTCCCTTACAGAACTACCAGTTTTACAAAGTAAATAAAATCCATGGGAAATGACTGCTTATTTTTCAGCTGTTAATTTGCAGTTATTGCTCAGGCAAGCATAAAAATATGTACAGAGGGGGCATTTATGTCTATTTAAAAAATAATTGTAGATTTAAAAAAAAATTTTAAAGCTTTTTCCATTATGATCTATGCACTAGTCACAGGGAAATAATATAATTTAGTGGTTTGGTTTTTTTTTTCCATAGATATATATTTTAAGACTGATAATTACTCTGAGGCATAGCAGAGATCATTGAAAATATTTCTCAGCTGAATACTTTTTAAAACTTATGATGTTGAATTTAATAGAAACTTTACAATGTAGAAAGAGGTAGGACTGATTTATCCTGACTATTTTAAGACAGTAGCATCCTCTCCACTACTCAACCACTGTTTTGTATTATATTAGAATATTGAGCAATTGACATATTTGATATTTTCCACTTTTTTAAAATGGAATGGAATGATGAGCATTCTTCTAGCCACCAGTGGGTCTGCAACAGCTACTAGAGACCTGACAAGTAGAAGTTATGTGATATGCATTAGCTAATTGATTACTTGTAACAGTTAACCATTGAAACCAAATGTTTGATGTTAAATATCCAACAATAAAATTCTGACATATTGTGAAGTCTGAAGTTAACTTCAGGGCTAAATCTGATTAAAACTACTCATCAACAGTATGTCCTCCTCCTTATTTCTCTGCATTGTTTTTTATCACTTTTTCACAATTACATTCAGAAACACACCTGTAGACCTCTGGATGTTAATCTTGCTGTGTTTGAACAGACAGCAAGATGTTGGTTTGTATGTCTGCTTGCATTCAGAAGTTTATGTAGTTTAATTCATTTATAGATGGTGCTTGGACTAAAAAATAACTGCAAACTTCAAAGAAAAGTGCTTGGACCTCAGGAGACAGTAAATAATGCCTTCCATTGTAATTTTCTTTGAGGCAAGCCTAGGTAGAACTTAAATGGTAACATATCTGAGTACGGTTAGTGGGCACCCCTCCAGATTTCACTACCTATGTTGAACAGATGTTTAATGCAGTTCCCAAACAGAGCACCTACTGTTGTCTAAAGATGCCCGACTTTGTAGCACCAAGCAGTGTAAAGAAACCTTAGCATGAATGAGAATCAAGTGTTTACGTTCCTCTTGATCCAGATGTAGAAAATAGTGAGTATTTTATTTCCTAAAGGTACATTCTTCCTATTCTTTCCAAAGTTTAGAATGAGCTGATTCTAGCATACTTGGCAACACTGTGGAATATAGGAAGAATCCATCAAATCTAAGCATGTTGAGCAGAAATCTGTGCACATTGTATTTACCATAAATGAGTAACATACAATTTCCTCTGCCTATTAAAAGCTATGCTATTTGCCAGTTGTTACCTTGCTGGAATAAGATGCTTAAGTTAAGCCACACGAAGGACAAAAGAGGAACTAGAGTTTAAATTCCCCATCACAATTGTGTAACCCCTTTACAAATTTTATCTTGTACATCATACTCTTCATGCATAGTCAAAAATCAATAAACAAGGTTGCAATTGTTATCTTGTAAATATGTAACACAAGCCCCAAAGTTATAAAAGGGAAAGTGTTTCAATCCAATTGTTCATGTTTGCTACTTTTAGTTTTAACTCAGGAATCATTCCAATACACAGTAGCAGCCAGTGGGAAAAAAAAAAATCAACAAAACTACTTACAAAACAAACCAATATAATATAATATAGAATAAATGAAAGAGCTTCTGATCACCCTAAGCAGCATCCAGGTTAATACCTCTAGCAGCTGTCCTGATCTCTGTGGCTTAAGCTTTTAACTAACTTTAATTAAATAGAATCTTTGGTGTACCAGGATGCATATGACTGGGATATGAATAAAAGAAATAAACAGCAGAGACTGGCATATGGTCGAAGGCACATGCATCATATGATTTTTGTAATACCTTTTTTTTTTAATCTATTTTAACATTCATGAACAGTAAAAGAGCTTAAAACAGAAAAAGAATTGTCTCCCTGGATTTGGAACTTTGACTGTTACTGAAGGTTCTCTTTTTCTATTATATTTTCCATTGCAGAAAGTATATTTTAAAAAACCCCAACACTATAGGTCTTAATTGTCATACGCACAATCTGCAATGTTTAAATGGACCCTGTGGATTTTGGTCCAAAACCAAACCAATCAGTTACAAGCTATTTTTCTTTTCTGTTAGATGTTCTCCTGCAATATTTGCATAAATGTAACCATGCTGTCCGTCTTTTAACTTTCACTCAATTAATTATGCTCCCAGCCCCCTGCTGATGGACAAAAATGAGACTTCATCTGCAAATAGCTTCAGCAGTTTACAGCTTATTAAATGCCAAAATCTAGTTAAGACAGTTTGAGAATTCTCATGTCAGGCATTTCAATATGCCAGTTTTAACACAAAACTCTTATTAAAAGGGAAAAAAGTGAGCCCACTACCCCAAGACAGGGAGAAGAAAATGCAATAGAATAAAGGTAATGGACAGATAAGAATTTTCTACAAATTATGTACTTAGCATATGTGGCACAGCCTGAGTATGCTTTAATTGGTTCCCCTAATAATAAAAAACATTGGAAAAGACTACCAGTTGACAACAAAATGGTCTCTGCAAATTACAAACAGCGTTAGTCTACAGTATCACCTTTTCTAATTTTTATAAAAATCTGAACAAATCTCAGAATAAGCAGATTACATACTAAAACATTCTTAAAAAATAACTTTTCTATGACTTTTTGACAGGTTTTGCATTTTGCACTAAGCATCTGGTGCTTTCACTTTTCAGCACATAGTGTTCTGATATGGTTTATACCATACTGGGTTCATTCTTGATTTAAAACAGAAATGGAGAACCAGTATGGTGTACAGGGAAACTGAAGTGCACCATGCTCCAAAATAAAGTCAATACATAGGTTCACACTATAGCCTTGACCAGATCACTTAACCTGCTTGAACTTTAAGCAGTGTCTCTCTAAAACCGTGTATAATCAAGGTGTCATTGAAGAATAAATGTTACACCTGAACGTCAGCTTCTCATCTTGAATGAATTATGAAAAGAAGACTAGCAAAATTTCACTTCAGTATTATAAGATACAAAGCTACAACTGAAAAAATATTTTTTTAAATTTTGTGTTTATCTCTCTCTACTTATGACTTTCACTTTTATTTAATTGTTTCTACTTATTTGTAATTATCTACTATCTATTTGTAATTATCTACTTTAGCTGTCTGTTGTTAGTGAAATACATATAAAACCACCAGTCATAAGTAGAGAGAGATAAACACAAAATTTAAAAAAATATTTTTTTCAGTTGTAGCTTTGAAAAATATAATTTCAATTCTTTTATTTTTTTGGGATGGGAGAAAAGGATAATGTCCAAGCGGAAGGAGAAAGATTTTTTTTTTTTCTGCCATAAATTTCTGACATAATATCTGGGTTATTGTGACATATTTTTTTCGTGTTTGTTGTCTCATGTTATAAACTAATGTGACTGAGCTGAACATGACATGACAATTCATGACAGAAATGTCAGGAATTAAGATAAAGAAATATAACTCATGTCCAGTCATATAGCAATTATCAGTTCTCTTGTAAAGTGCTTAGATTTTCCCTGTTTAATGTAATGGGAAAAAAATTATAGTGTATAATATTGCATAGGTTTCCCACTTTAATATTATCTTTAACCTCTGAAAAATTATTTCAAAGTAGTATACACTAATGACCTCATTGTGTAGAAGTATAGTGAAATTTGTTGTTCTATATTAAGAGATTCATTCCTCAACAAGCAGACCCAACATTCTGGCTGTTCCACGTGAAATGCCCCTTGTGTATCTGTTGCCTGTAGTCCGCATTCCCACTGTATCGGTGAGAAAGTATCAGCCTTCTCCTTCGCATAAGTAAATACATCTTCGAGCAGATTCCTCTCACAGTCAGAAGAGAGGGCACACATGAAATATGTTGCTGTTTTGCATGATTCTGTTGTTGACAAACTTCTATTTTTCTTGGTCTTTTTTTGTGCTTACAATATATTCAGTGGTTTCTATCTACCCTACCCAAAAGTGTTTAAAATCTCAGAAAAGAAGACATGGATAAAAGATATATGAAGCCAGTCTTCCATTATAATATATCTCCTTTATTATGTCTCTCAAAACAGGTTTTTTGTTAGCTAGCTTCTTTTGTGTATAGTGGGGGAAGCAGGTACTGAGGACATTTTTTAGAGATTGTAATGACTTTATAGCCGACATGTAGGAGGGTGGTTGATCAGCACTGCTTCTAAACACTGTAGAAGAAAGTACAGAAATAATTGCAGTAGAGGTGAGTAAAAGAGAGATAGAGTCTAACATGACTGGTAGAGTGTCTTCAGGCAACACAATAAAATATTGGACTTGGGATGTAATCAAGAGTGACAGAAAAAGAGTGGGGGTGGTGGTAGTGGTGCAGAGGGTTCAGGAGGAAAGATAAAATGGTCATTTTCCTGACATCTGTGTTAACTCACAACTGGCATATAGAGGAAAAGTGTATTTTTCCATTTTTTAATTTCTGTGTTTTAGCATCATGGTGGACAGTATGCCCTGCAGACCAAAGTCTTGTCCTCTATCCTGGGTAGTGACACTGAGTTCTACTACATGCATTCCACCTCTTTTCCTTCAGTATTGACATAGATGGAACACTTCTAGGAATGACATGGTAGGTTATACTCTGCCAATCAGTGTGCCAATTAATGCCAATTATAGAGATATGTTTTGTGAGAGGAGGGACAATGCAAAATATAATATAGGGAGCTTTTACAAAAAAAATCCAAAGGACAATTGGGAGCACATTACAATTTTCTTTTTATATCATCAAACTTCATGTACAAGATTATGTGATGCAGGTGCAAGACTTGTCTCGAACTAGAAAGATATTTTTTCTACCTCATTCTACCTAGTTAGTGTGGAGTATGACATACCAGATTTCATATTATAAATGATAATTTCCTCTTTCCTACTCATTCCTGTTTATATTTATGAAAGAAATTTTGTGCATTTTTTTCTGACAGTCCAAGTTCATATGAATTCTCCATTTTTTTTCACTTTTTTATCAGCTGTGACAAGTATTTTGGTAGGTGTGCTTGAATTCGTTTTTGCGTAGTTTGCTACTGCAGGAACAAAATAAGTGCATTTTATTTTAGTGCATTTGATAATTTTTCTTCTTCTGTACTGAAAAATTTTTCTTACATATATCAATAGATGGAACGAGATAAAATGAAATCTTTCATTTAATTTGAAAGAAAGGACAATAAAATTTAGTCCATAATCACTTTTTAAAAAATATTTTCCATTATTTTGAGGATCATGTAAGCCCTAGAATATAGTAACAGCATCTTATAAAAAATTTATTAATCTAAAAGAGATTTTTCTCCCATGTATTTCAATAACATACAGTACTGTAGAATTATGTAAACCAGGAAAACGTTTCCACCTGTAGCATGAATGTAGCAAACTTGATTGTTATTACAGAAGAAGCAAAGTTAAACCGTATTAGAAGAGCAACACATGCCGTATTGCTATTAAAAGTTCCCCAAATGCTCTTTCTTTAGTGCTATGGCTATAATGTATTCAAAGCAGAGATATATACTTCATTAGTTGTAGAGGTGTTGGCACTTACTGCTTTATAGCCAGAAAGAAATAATAGATCATAAAGAACAAGAATGTGTAAAGGAATGAAAAACAGTAATCAAATATGTATGTTTATACACAAACACAAACCACAATAAGGATATGCATACACCTGCGTTTAAACATATGTGTGTATACCCTTTGTGTAGAAAGCTTCGAGAATGCGGATATGCTTGTTTTCAAATGTTCAGGTTTCATGAAAATGTTGGACATCATAAGGATATAAGATGTAAACAGATGTCAATTTTATACTTTGAATAACACAACTGATTAACTACTCTGTGAATACTATAGTCTGGGACCAACAATAAAGAACTGAGATTGTTCAGACATTTATTATGCAGCACGCTTTCAAAAAGGGCAGCTTCCTTTTATAAATCATTATAAACTCACTACCTAACTGCAGCTAGATTAAAATATTTTGATTCTGTCTTTCTAAGTGCAGAAGCGGTAAGAACAAATTCTTAGGCATTGAGCAAGAGCCTTTTCATGGAATTATAGACTCACAGAATCGTCTAGGTTGGAAAGGACTTTTCAGATCATCAAGTCCAACCACCAACATAACACTTCCAAAACCACTATTAAACCATGTGCCTAAGCACCACATCTACTCATCTTTTAAATACCTCCAGGCATGGCAATTCCACCACTTCCCTGGGCAGCCTGTTCCAATGTTTGATAACTCTTTTGGGGAAGAATATTTTCCTAAGATCCAATCTAAACCTCCCCTGTCGTTACTTGAGGCCATTTCCTCTTGTCCTATCACTTACTACTTGGGAGAAGAGATCAACCCCCCATCTCTCTGCAGCCTCCTTTCAGGTAGTTGTAGAGAGCGAAAAGGTCTCTCCTGAGCCTCCATTCCTCCAGACTAAACAACCCCACTTCCCTCAGCTGCTCCTCATAAGACTTGTTCTCTAGATACCTCACCAGCTTCATTGTCCTTCTCTGGACTCTCTCCAGAATCTCAGTGTCTTTCTTGTGGTGAGAGAACTTCACTACAACTTTCACCATCTTACTCAGCATACAGAGTGGCTAATTGAACCCTGTAGAAATCTGGACAACCAGCATTATTCCTCACATTCCAACACCCTACAAGTATTTTTTTTTTTTTTACTTACATTTATAACTGTAATGGAAGACTAATCAGGAAAGGGCAGCATTTGCAAAGGAATGTATGAGTACAAATATATTGTTGATCCCACTCTGAGAAGCATGCAGTGGAGGGGTAATACTGAACAAATAAAAAAGAGGGAAAGGGAAGGAGAAAGAAAAAGGGAAGGGGAAAGGAAAGGAGAAGAGGAAGGGGAAACAAAGGCAAACCTAAAGCTAAGGATGAAGGCAAAGGAAGGGAAAGAAAGACCATAAAAAAGTAGTTGGTAGGATCCAGGAAAGAGGAGGTATGAGGGCCAAGTAAGAAGAAGAACAAATTTTGAAGCAAAGAGTGGGAAAAGTTTTTGGCAAATAGCTACTTAGCAAAGCGTATAGAAGATCTGGTCAAAATGTTGAAATACTCTGAAACAAGGATTCATCTACCCGAGCTTTAAACAATGTAGTGAAGTAAGAACTTCTTATGTGTGATTCATCTTACCTATGTTAGATTAGGTTCCTTGATAAAAATGTATACAAGAATATACTAGTTGCCCTATCAGTTGCCCTTCGGAGTCAACAGTTTTTCTGAAGAACAGAGATTTTTCAACTCTATCTCATAAACAAACAAAATTCAGATCTGTTAAATTGCTCAATGGAGCCTTGGACTGAGGCTCTCAAAATGCTCTTCATATATGTTTACCCTAGATCTCCTCAGAAATTAGTTTGCAGATTTAACGCTTTCAGTCGTTTGCAAACAAGCCCTCAGGAAAAAAACAGTTCATGCCTCTGCACTTCTAGAATGTCCTCATTGAGTGGTCCTGTATTAGAGTTGTAGATATGTAATACCAATCTGTCAACGTTGCTTTCCCAGAAAACCAGGAACAAGTTGACAATTGCTTCATTTTTAGTTCCAACTAACTCCTTCCTAGTCTACTACTGTTAATATATCACAACTGTGATATATCAGAAACTCCTGACTTTGGACATTAGGCCATGCCTGAGATTTTTCACAGAATCAAATCTTCTTTGGATGTTTTGCATCAACCACCAGTTTTGACCACTTCAAAATCTCTTGGATCAAATGTCTCAGAAACAAATTATGCTGATGAATTTTGTGCTTTTTCTTATTCTTCTGAGATGTAACTGGTTGAACACATGTATTCCAAAGCCAGCAGGAGTTTTAGGAGTCATATTTTTACTTTCTCTTGCCTATAGTTTCACTTCAAGCCATCTCAAAAGTAGAAACATACAATTCATACCATCCAACTGCAGCTGTCTGAAAGTAAATCCTGCGTATAAATTAATCTCTTTGAGTAGTCAGTGTTGGCAATTCAGAATATCTTGAAACAAACATCTAAAATACTTGGATTTTCCCCTCTGGTGACATCCAGTTCTTTTCATTGTTGCTTAAAAAGTAAACTCAGATTATAGGAGGTTAAGTATGGATGGATGTTTAACATACAGAAATGAATCCCATCTGTAACTCTGTATATACAAATACTGTTATTCTAATTTAGTATTTTTTTAAACATATTTTGGACAGATAAAAAGATCAGATGAGCAAGGCAGCATATAAGAAGGCCCAATACAAAGCAGAAGGGAGTATGATTTGTTTTCAAGTTAACATTAACATTTTTTTCTCTTTATTCTTTCCAAACAGCCTTCTGTATTTTCTCTGATCTTCTTACTTGCCTGTTAGATACTAAAATGGCTTCAGTGGTATATGACAATTGCAGTTGTAAAAAAGCCTAGGGAAGCATATGTGAATGCAAATATTCATCTTAGTGACAGTAATAATGGAATACAATGCTAGCAAAGCCAAAAATGTATAATGCAATTTTATAATACACTTTGATTTTACATATGTGTATTTAAGGACAGGGTGTATAATGAATGTACTGAATACTTTACCTTTAAGAATTTTCTTTTTCATATTCACAATGTTTCAGCTGCTGAAGTCTGAAATAGTGCTAGGTGCTTGGTGATCTACTAAGCTCTCAGTGGAATATCTCAACAAAACATTAAAGGAAGAACTGTACTTGAATCAAAAGGAGTTTTTTGTTTGGTTGGTTTAATTATTTATCTCTGAGCCACACTGTGACCTTTATGGGTAATAACACAGAGTGTTTAGATTTATTTTCTCTTTCAGAAGTACAGATTTGAATATTATTATTCAATATTTCATTACAATGAATTCTGTATTGGAAAATGAGTCAAGAAGGGACCCTGAAAGAGGAATGTTCCTGACTAGTTCAGATGATGATAACTCACAGAGTACTAGCAGGGTTTGGTAACTGTGTTTTCCTCCTTCATAGGACTATGTTATTGACAACACTAGTTATTGCCAGTGTCTATGCAATGGCAGAGAAGTGAATCTCTTGCATTCTTTCCAGAACCTGCCCCTGGGGTAAAGTTCTCTAGGTTTGATCAAACATGTTTGAACAGCATGAGCGAGTACTTTTCATGTTATGAACCAACATCAGGATCCCCTAAAACACAAATGACTTTATATGATACTTCTTTTTAGGTAGTTACACAACTAATTGAAATGTTAAACTTGAGCAAGCTCACTGAACTGAGTAATAAGAAACTAAAATTAGTGAAAGCATGCCTAGGGCAAAATGTAGCTTCTTACATCTGTTTTAACTTTCAGCTTGGCTCTTTCTCTAAAAAGTATGCAACCAAGAAAGTCCTAAAAAAATCACATTTACAAGAATGTTGTAAAATACAGACCCAAAGTAAGTTTCCCACAGTAAGAGTTTTTGTTTTTCCACAGTGATGTTATTCTTTTTCAATACCCTTTCCTGCCATTTACTATTGACTGGTTACTGATAACCTGCCTGGGAATCTATAGCTCTCCTGTTCTATGTATGTAGAAAATCTCCCACTTTAAAAAATACACACCTCTACCCAGTAAAGGAACTGTTATGATATACCTAGGTTAAGAAAGACAGAAAATAGCATATGAAGTAATTATTAGGCAATTGCAGTCGTAAGTAGTTACTCTCAATTGCATCTCCAAGTACACTGATTTTATGTCTGTGTCTTAAGAACTGGTATAGATAGCTGATGATCTGGAAAAAAATGAAGAAATTCAAGAAGAGAATCTTATACCTAATAAACTAAAAGGAAAATAGTATCCTAGAACCTAAACCAGTGACTAAGAAATGGCCAAAGTGCAGTTGGATTTCAGCATCTAGTGTATGAGGGTAGATACTTCAGTATTAGATATTTCAGTGAAACTAAAGTCCAAAGATCAACCTGGTAATTACTTCCTAATTTTTTTTTTTTAATCCAGTTCTCTTTTACCTCAAACCAGGACACTTTCAAGTGCATAATGTATGCTAGAGGTGGTAGCTTTTAATCTCAGAGTCCCAGTCATGATTAGTTGGAAGAATGCCTAGAAAAACAGACCTTAACTAGAATATTGTGAGCTTGAGATGTTAGGAAAAAGGTGAGTTTGGGAGACATTGAGTAGAATACTGAGTTGGTTAAAATAAATGAATCCAACAGTATTGGAGGCAATTAAATAGGTCAAGGAAAACTGCCTAAAATTTTACATAGGCTTAATGGGAGATGCCTGTGTGGCAAAGTAACAGGTTTAAACCATGTACCTCCATGACAGAATATCTGGAGGTGAAGAATCTGATTAAATCTGGTCTTTGAAATGGCATGCTATACCTCAAATTGAAATTGAGTGTTTGAAGTCTGAATCACTATACACATTGTTGTGAGTGCATTCAAGTGGTATTGATTAATACCTTATATATCTGGTGGGTTTGATATTGCCTACAGTAGCAAAGGAAAGAAAGAAGGAAATCTGGTTGTTTCCAGATATTTTAATGAATTTTATTAACACTTTTAAAGAATGGGTATATATCTATTTCATCTTTAAAAGATAAATCTGGTTTTGTAATGACTTATTTTATTGCACCATGAGACCAAAATGAGCAGTAGATGCTTCTGACTTTCTACATCATTTTGTATTGATCAGTACTTCAGTATGGATAAACCTGCAGTGGAAGACATCAGGGTTCTGCGTATGTGATGCTATGCGGGAATCACTTGAAGGAATAACAGATACATCTTATGGAAAACAGAAAAGAGTGGACAGCGGACAGCTTTTCCCAGGATTTTATTTGTGTGGTTGTTGTC
This sequence comes from Numenius arquata, assembly GCF_964106895.1. NCBI lineage: Eukaryota > Metazoa > Chordata > Aves > Charadriiformes > Scolopacidae > Numenius > Numenius arquata. Next base: position 97,816,618 of record NC_133576.1, read on the forward strand.
CTTCTCCAAAAATGTTGTTTGCTCCTATATGAAAATTCCTTGAGCTTCAGTGCTCCAGGAGCTTGTTTCATTCTTCAGTTTAATCCTCTGTTCACAGCAACATCAAAAGATTTTATCCTGGGAGATTTTTAAGTTTTATTTTTCTAACTATTTGTTTGCCTATTGATTAAGAGATGTTAAATGTAAAATTACTATATTTTAATTAGTAAAAAGTAATATCTCTGTACCGGAGACACAGGATGCCCTTATTCTACTTACTTTCATCAAAAATTGTAGTTATTCAAGAACACATAATTAGCTTGTTTTAATCTTATCATTTTCAGAGGCATACTACAGTAATTGGCTTTCTTTCCTCTCCTTTTTAGTTAGAAGATTGCTAAAGGATCAATGGAGAATACATTTTTCTATTCTGCAGCATCAATTACGGTGACCCTGGGTGTAAATTTATTGATTTTTCTTATTAGAACATTATCACCAGTTATTCACAGCATGGTGTTTATTAATTAGTAAGGAAAATAAAGATTCATTTGTGAAAAATCTTCCTTTTAAGTTCTCTACCTAACACATTCATAGCTATATGAGATGCCCTAATTGTACTCTGCCTTTATGAACTGCCATGCAATATTTCATTCCCTGTTCTGCTTGTTTTTCTTATCATCCTGAAAAAAAAGTTACAGAATTATGTCAACTACAGTTCCAAGGTACAGAAATTGTCCATTTTGACTATCGACTTGCAGAAGTCTCCTGCATTTCTTGCTCATAATGGCTACTTTATTCTGAGAGGAAAATAATGGGATGGGATGGAATGCTAAAACCAAAACCATAACACACACAAAAAAAAAAAAAAAAGAAAAGAAGAACAGGAGGAAACAGGCATTTATTGCATTATCTCCCAGACACAGCTCAACTTTCCAGTTATCCCTGCAGAAGGCATACAAGGTAAATAGAAGGAAACCAGCTTTTAATTTAACAGTCTTGCTAATCAGCATTATACAGAGCTGACATAAGTAGTTATCTCAGCTGAGACCTGTATTCTGGCTTTGGATGGGGGGTTTTGGCATCTCAGTCCATGATATATTAGTTAGTTAGTGAATGGAAGTAGATGAAATATTTAAAAGAACATACAATATTTTTTTTCCATGAAGTACATGACTAATAACACATTTAAGATGTGTGAATAGCATTTGTATTAAAGTTTAATACCAGAGCTGTAGGGCTCTGTTAAGTTAGAACAATTTTGTTTAGCAAGACAGAATGTGTTCAGAGTGTTTATCAATTTATAGCAATTATAACAAAGAAATTATTGCTAGATTCAAGAGATTGGATTAGAAAGCACAAAAATCTCTTTGGTCAGGCACTGTGTTTTCATGCATAGGAAAAACAATAATTTGTGAAAGAAGAAATTAATAATATTTTGAATGGCACACAAATAAAACCTAGATATCCAAGAATTTATCAACAATTTTGTGTGTGTCTGCGTAAAATATATCACTATGAATATGAAAAGCCTTTAGCTAGATCTTTTTTCCTATACAAATTTTTAAAATAATATAGGTCCTGATCCTATGCTATGTTTCAATAAGAACAATTAATTCCATTCTAAAAATCCTAGTACAAATGTTCTTCATTATGACCTACCTGTAAGGACTGATTGCAACCAAAATACTATTCATAGGCTAGGAAACCCACACTAGTCTATATGAGGCTTCCACTGTAATATCAGTTAGATATAAGATCTTTAGACAATAGGTGTCTTTCTGAGGGTTATCAGCAAGTATGGGTCTAAAAAGATGGCAGAAAGAGTTACACTGATTGCACTGAAGGCAACTGCCTTAATATCCAGAACACAAAATGACACCGGATTGAACCAAAAATCTAGGATGTCCTATTTTCTTCAGATTAGGAAATGGGACTGTTTTAATTTGAAAAATTTGAAAATTAATTGTTAAAAAAACCCCAAAACAAAAGAAAAAAACCTGAAAGAGAAAACACCAAAAATGAGTACTGTAAAATGAAGCTGTTATTTGTTGACATTTGTCTTACATAAAAACGTTGCATTCATAATAATGTGAATAAAATAATTCCAGTTTCAATGGTTCAGCCTTTTCAGCAAAGATACAATTATATCTTTGTGCAGTTTTGCTTGAATAAAAGTCCAGCATAAACAATATTTAATATGTAACAATAATTGATCTTCAGTTGAATTTTTACAAGTGAGTTATAACAAAGCTAAAATTCAGTCTTGAAGTAGAAACATAGAATTTTACATTTCAGCAACAGGGGACACTACTGTAATAAATTACCATTCCTTTTATCAAGTACTGAGATTGTAATTCAGTCCTGAAGGCAGTTTATGGCATCAGCAGAAGCTTCTGATGGAATCAAATTCCATATATTATTGGACATGTTAACATTAGGGTTACCATTGTCTATATATTTTCCACATTATGTTTTGCTCGGTTTACTAATCAGAATGAGTTGCTTGTGCAGAGCTCTGAGGGTCAAAGCTAGCCATATTCTATTACATACATCATTACCAACATTATTGATTCTTGAAGTGGATTTTTATTTTTCTCTTCTATTTAAATACATTATTGTTATTGATGATTATGTGAAAAGGAAAAGGTGGATGTTGATTTCCCAACTAGCTTTATTCATGCAATATAGTCAGTAGAGTTAGCATTAAAATCTCCATTAACCTCAGCAGTATTACTATTGATGATTTCATAGTGTATAATGGTAGGTGTTGATTCACAAAGTACAAATTTGTTTATAAAATACACATGGAAGCATTATTGTGCATATAAGTATGCATATAGTCATATGTTCTTAAAGAATAATATCCTCAAGTATTAGGGATAGTTAAGCACTGGAGCAGGACAATTATAAAGAATGAAATCTCTTTTATTGGAAGAATAGATTAAAAAAAAATATCATTGTACATGTATTCTTGCTTCAGTTAAGAAAAGTGAATATGATGACTTTATAAATCCTGAGGACCATTCCAATCTTGAATTACTAGGCACTGACGTATGTTTTAGAGCAATCAGTTGCTAAATCCTCATTAATTCAATAGTGTTAATGAAGGTTTTAAGCCACTTCTCTGACTCCATTTAGAAATAGCCTAGATTTTTAAACTTCTTAGTCTAGTAAATAACATATTCAAAATGAATTGCAAATTTTTCCTGGAGAGTATTGTATCTGGAACTGTTATATCAAGATGAATAGATATATTTTACAAATTGACTTATTAGGAATAAAGGTCTAGAAATACTCTTTTCCAAACTGTGGATGACAAACAGGATAAATGGTAAACGGAGTCTCACTTTAATATTTGCATGAAATACATGTTTAAAATTTGTAGTGTAAGAAATGCTTTATTTCAAGTAAGCAGAAAGAGATCTTGAAGTCATAGTTAACGCATCAGTCCTCTGAAGAATCTTCTCGCTGATATCAAAGTCTGGACATCCAGAGAAGATCTTCAACAATTCCTGGCTTCAAAGACCATAAGAATGTAAAGGAAGGATTTTTTTTTTTTTTTTTTAACTAGAAAGTCCTATATTCTTAATCTTGTATAAAAGCAAAAGCATCACTAAAATTAAGATCATATCCATTAAAAAAATATAAAAAAATAGCCTTCCTCCTGTGCAAAGATGGATGCTGCAATACCTCAATATTTGGTAGAATATACTGTGGTATGCAAAACACTTTTATTCAGGATTATCAATTTTGTAGGAGTTTGGTAGCTTTAGCAGACTTATTGCCTTCTAGAAAATACCAAGTGCCTAAGAATACATGTAGATATTGAACATATTACTCTTCTCTCTTTACAAATGATATGAAGATCATTTTGGAAGGCAGAAAAATATGCAAACAGAAGGAAAGATGAGAAAAGATGGTTCACTTGATCACTTTCCTAGGAAATATAGATGCAATATTTTATTATTTCATGTGCAGTAAGTGATTGCAATTAATGCTTTTCAAAAGATGACTGCAGTATAGATTACACTTACAAGCATACAGAACTTCTCAACAGCTTCATCTAGCTGGAAATTAGTAAGCTCATAAAATCAATGACCATAAACTAAAAGTACAGATAGTCTGCAAAAAGAGGTAATAAAATCACAAAAAAAAAAGTCTATAAAATTGGGTGGTCTCGAAGAAAGTATTTTTTTTTTTTTTAAATCAGTTAAAATATTGAAATGCAGTATGCTAATATTCTTTTCCAACTAAAAATTACAGTTCTTTCAATCGGACCCCGTTGAATGTATAAATGTCAGACGTACTAGGAAGAAAAATGAAAGACAAGTAAATATGTGATGAATCATTTTGTGGACAAACAGATTTAATATATATAATTATGATGGTTTTCAGCTACTAAGACTCCATCTGAGGATGGCAGATTACTACAGAACTAATTAAAAAAATTATCAAAGGTGCATAGGCACTTAACTCATTATTGTCAGCTACAGTAAGGGGTTTAAATACCTCTGAGAATCTGGGCTCAAGTGATAAATCCCTGTCAGATTTAGAAAAAAAAAATCTGAAACATAATTCTGATATTATTCACATTGGTTTGTGCTCAGGATGAGCTAATGTGTTCTTCATCTGATGGCATTTGGCCCTTTCTTAAATACATTTTCCCTGAGAAGCCACCATCTAGTCCAGCCTCCAGCTTAAAGTAAGACTATCACCAACACCGCATCAGAGCAGACCATTAGCTGGGTCCAGAGGTGGAGAAGCCACAACTGCTGTAGGTAATCTGCTGCCTTAAGTTCCTTGAGAAACTCCTTTCCCAGCCAATTGGGCCTTCGGCCAAAATTCCCAGTCTTCCTGCACAATGGGGATAGTTTGCCCCTAAGCTCCCAACACATTTTCTTTTGAAATCAATTATCTCTCCTCATCATCTTTCTCCTCCCTCCCGGCAGCTTCCCCAAGGATTTCCTAGGACTTGTTTAAAGAGTTTGAAATCTGTTCTTATTAAGTGCAGAGACCCAGCCCTCTTGGTTATCTTCCAGATTTCCTCTAAGATTTCTAACACCCAGTGCAGTCCAGTTTACCATCCCTGAGTGTATTTGACAGAACATATTCCCTGTTTGTGAGCAATGGGTTAGGACCAGCATTATCCCTTTTTGGCATCTGTAGGGAAGGTGCCACCCACATGGTCTAGAGACTTCCTGGACCACTGACACAAGGATGTGCTGCTCTCTGAGATCTAGCACAGGTCAGGAACAGTTCAGAACAGCTAGTTTGGGCATTTGGCTGGTGCGGTCTAGAACGTTGGAGAATTTAATAGTGAGGATGTCAGCCATAACAAACAAGTGACCTCCTTGCCAGAAAACGAATGCTTCTGGGCACAGCTATTTATTATGACAGACAACTAAGCTAGTATGGTTTTAGGACAAAAGTATTTTAGAACAAAAGTAATGACATTCAAAACTTTAAACATTTCTAAATTTTCTTTCCCTCCTGAAAAGCAGCCTAATAGAGGGTTGATACACGTACTGTCTTTAAAGGATTAAATTGGCACTTAGATAAGAAAAGTATTTGCAGCTAAACTGAGTTCCTAGAAAAGCAATTCAATGTAAAAATAGGTATTAATTTTACTGGTGCCATCAAATTTTGTAAAGGCCAATTTTTTTCACCATTGAACTTAGGGGTAATTTTACTTTTGGCAAAAAGTAGATTTGAGTATAAATCTAGGAAATGAGTTAGATTTTTATTTTTATAAAGTGTGTTAAAATTTAAATAACTCAAAAGAAAAAAAAGTCTATGAATACAATGTTAATGCCTAGCACTTTTGAAAAAAAATATTCAAGAGCAGTTCCTCCTAGGGAAAGTATCATCCCTGGACTGCTGCCAAGGTCAGTTCCAGTTTGGATTATCTACTGTACATGTGCCTGTAATTCAGTGTAGCCTCCTGCAGGGGTTGGTCCAACATGCACATTAGTCTGCTGAGAAAAGGATGATTGCCCTTGAATGAGTAGTCTTTGCTCTCAGAGCTCATTTATGCATTGCTAAGTTGTGCTCCTAACGGGGGTACATTTTGTGATTGAGTACTACCATTTGTTGAATTTTACATTAGGTATTGAATAATAATAATTATTATGCATAATTATTTCAGATGTATTGTCTGTATAGGTATCTGGAAAACTGGGAGCAAAATAAGAAGGCTTAGGGAAGGAGAAATATTGGAAACCTTTTTTCAGACTTCAAATTCAGGACAAAGGGCTTTAAACAGCTAATTTTCAGTAGCAAAGATTTGATTGCTGTTTGAGTTTTCCAGTTCACATTCAAATCCAATAGGGTTGGAAGGAACAGAGTAACAAAAGGTACCTTTCCCTCTAGCTAGCAAAGACTGTCAATCTTGGATTCATAGTCCTACTTGTATTCCTACACTGACCCCAAGTCAAACCTTCCAGAAATGTCTGCCCCAGTAAGTATATCACAGGTACACTGTCTTCACCACCAGGCAGAAAGAAGACACCTGCTGTCAAATCCCCATCCTGGGTTCAAGGGTACTCAAGGGAAATACGAATGCTTCCTGAATAATTATCAAGAGATAGCTCCAGGACCCAGTCCAGACTTTTGGTCTGCTAAACTGGGAACCGACTAGAGCAAGTCAGTAGGAAATGAGAGGCGTAACGGTATTTCTGAAATCTTACTGCACTTGAAAAGTACCTTAATATTATATGGCTCCATCTATAATCCACATTGTTGAGATTTCTTCTAAAGCTAGCATATAATTATGCAGAGTACTTTTTCCAAAATATCCTCACATTTTAGAGCATTTTACTGGCAAGTAAAAGATATCTTCTGTGCCCTATCTGCACATCCATAGAGTGTATTTAATAAAGGAAGACTAAATAACAAATACAGTGAACTCTGCCTGTGGACCTCACTACAGCAAATAGGGTCAGAGAATTTTCCCAGCTAAGTAGCAACATTAATGTTTAAGAATTATCTTTGTTCCAGTGAATGTTTTGGGGAAGAACTTAATTATTTACTGTCCCTCTGAAGACCGAAGTCTGTTGATTTCAACCAGAGCTGCATTCTGGAATTAATACACAGGTAATATGTTAGTGCTTCACCATTAGTTTACAGAAGTACTCTTTTCTTTCTCTGGAAACATCCTCTATAGCCTCTTCAGCCTATGTAAAGTCAGGTATCATAATCTTCATTTTAGACACGCAATGGATGGGGGTTGGCGGCCATGTAGCAAGATACATACTCTCTAAGGGTTCAGCAGCATTAAGACATAGACAGTTCTGAGCATTCCTTGAAACATTATCCTGAATAAGCTTACACCATGGTGTATATGACATTATTTTCTATCTGATTTGACTTCCTTTGAATGATTTTTTGTCATGGAAACAATCTACCTATGCCAGGGTAGCTCTTAGTGTGAGGACCACATTAAGGTAACTACAATGTTTCTGGCACCCAGGTTTAATCTTCAAGGTGTCGCGCTATACTGAGTCTGAACAACACTTACACCCTGTATGGCACTGCAGGGCATACTGTAGACATAAGTACACAAGCAATCTCTGAAACGGGGACTTGTTGACTTAGCAACTGATCTAGGTTTTTGATTTCGGCAAATAAAGTGCAAGGAGATGTGTAGGTCCTTTTACAGATCTAACTGAAAGTATACTGACATGAAGAGCAGAGTGGTGGACTTTACTAACTGATGATTTAGAAGAAAGTGAAATTACATGGCATGAGATACCATCAAGGGTGTTCCATTTCAAAGATCCTTCTTTATTCCTTAATAACTATTGAAAGACACTTTGGGATTTACACTGATAACTTTTCTGTTCGGTTTATCTTTAAAAATCATGTTTATATTTAAAAAAGATTAGGAGTAAAATGATGCATACATATACAAATTTTAGTAATAATTTAAAAAAGAGTAAATGAGTTTAGGGGAGTCGTTCATGGCTCATTTTCCTTTTTACCTGTTAACCACAGTATTATCAGTAATAGAACAAAAATTGTGATTTTAGAGAAGAAATTACTCCGTGCAAAATATTGCTGTCATAAATACCTGTTCCTTCTCTTCTGACAAGAGGAATGCCCTCAGCTGGCATTGGAAAGTGACATTCCCAGAAAAATGGTTAAAATTGAATTGAGTCTTTCCTCAGTTTCCTGCCAAAAGAAAAGTTTGTGAGAGTCTTCATACTGCCATCCTTTGGATATATTCAGACCTTGTATAAATGGACAAAAAGGATTTCAGTTAATGTAATGAATAAACTGAAGGTAATCACTGAATTAATGAGGTAGTTGCAAATTAATTATCTCAATAGAGTTAGGCCATTTAAACCAGGTCTGAATGTAGCTTATTTTGTTTAAAAAAAATCTTAAAAATAAGTTGAATCTAAACCAACCAATCAAAACTGAGAATTTCAATAAATAAATAAATAAACTAAATAATTTTGATAATAATAGATATCTGTGGCAAGAGCCACATGTTTCCTTGATGATCATCTTTTTGGCATTAACGTTTAAAGATATTCATATTATTATTTTTTATTAAACTTATTTATTTTCAGACTCCATACTCCACACACTATCATTTCCAGAATGAATCTGTTTGAACTGATCCAGGAAGTCTCTGAACTTAGTTAAAGCATTCATCTGAAAAACATGAGAGTAAAACTTTGTCTTTTACCCACTCAAAGCATTCCTTCACCTTTTAACAAACCAAAACAAATGTTTAAAGTAGGATATGTACATTTCCTTGGAGGAAAATAACATAAAAAAGAACTACAGAAACTGAGGCACAAAGGGGAAAAACAATTTATGAATACATGCAAGAGCTTTTCCTTCTCCAAGTAAATTTCACAATATTTAAATGTGCCTTTCAGCATTAGCAGTAGACTAATTCCATTATCATAATTTATTAACCAGATCTTTTGTTCTATGTGGTAATACACTTTGTTTCCATGCTGTGTATTTTTTATCCTGTGACCTAATTTGCGTAAAAGGAAACTCTTATAACTCCCTTGTTGTAATGAATAAAATGTTAATGAAGAACTACAGAGAAATCCCCTTTGCATTAGTTCCTTATTCCCAGGAACATCATCATAAATTTGTTTGCCTGGTTCTGACAATGGTAGTGATGTTCAAGCTGTGGAGAAGCAATAGTTACACTAAATGGTTCTGATGGAAAAGTTAAAGATATTCAAGGCACTGTCATCAGGGATGGACTGTGGGAAGTTATCTTTTGGAAAAGGAACCTGATGGATTTGGCCAGAATCCAATTTTTTTTTTTTTTTTAAAAAAAACCCCACATTTATTATCTACATTGATAACTGCACTATGAGATGCTTTTTCAGAACATGTAAATTAGAAAAAGAGTTGTGAAGAAAGGGGTTTTTTCTTCAGTACATGGAAAACTGTAAATTAACGCACTTCATTGCATATTGGTTATATTATTCAGTAATTTCTGGCAATGATATCATGGTAGAAGTACTAAATTTAAGGAATATAAACCATTATGTGTTTGCACTGATTAGAGATTAATTGTTGGTAACTATCGTATTTACTTCATTAGAAATTAGCAGTTGCTAATGCCTTTACAAATTTTAAGGCTAGAGGAATGTTAAACCATATAGGTCGACTGTATTCCACTTAAATAATTCAACTTCTATTAAGAAACAAAATATACACTAGTTATAAATTGTATTCTGACTGCTCTGTCAATATTTGTACAGAACTTTGAAAATGTGAATGTTCATTATAAATTGTACGAATTACGGCCTCACGGTCTGACACTTCTGGATTTGCTTCAGACAGGTCTTTGGAACTGAAGTGTATTCCAGTCCTGAGGCACTCATATCCCTAAATGTCAGAGAATTTGTCATTTACCCTTCCCTGTAGATTAACAAACTCATTTAAGCACCAAAAGGTTCTTTCTTTAGAAAGATTTGACCTACAGATCTTGTCACTTGCATTGTTGATATAATCATAAAAATATATTTGCAATTGTCTTACCACATTTTGAGATTGTATAATTTGTAAACAATTATTCCTTCTTTTTTTTCCAATATGCAGAATTATAAGCATTAAGATTAATAGTTCAGACAGATAAAAAAGCTTTTATGAAAAAATCTGGGTACAAACTCTTATCAGTTTTTGTACAGTAGCGTTTCATGTTCCTGGTCTTAGTCTGTGTTAGATGAGAAGTACTTCAAACATAATAAGCACAGTAAGTGACAAAATGGGTCAGCTTGCACGCAGCTGTTTGCCTGCTTCTGTTCCTCCCAGTACAGCATGACTTCAGTGGGTCATGGGTTTGCTTACTCAGCAAAAGTGACTGGCCCTGTTCTTCTAAAATAGCTGTGTTGACTGCCTCTCTTCAGGAAAAATGGAAGGAAATGTTCAGCTTTTACTCTGTATAACCTTTTGTTCATGAATCTTTCTTTTCTATGTGTCAGAATCAAACAACAACTACACATCCCATCAGACTTTTAAAATCCAAAGATATTTAAAAATTATAGTAAATTAAATATTAAAATAAGCATAGTATTGTTATGTTGTTGTGAAATGTTCCTTTAACTGCATATGCTTATAGAAGCAAATGATTTCTATGTTTTCTCCTGCTTTTCTGACAAATTCTCATCATAGTAATCATAATAAGTATAAAACATAGGTATTACATGAAAATGTGTAAAAAAGAATTCTCTTCATCTGCTTCTGAAATCCAAACACTCTTGTGGATTCAGTATCTGTTAAAGAGCCTGCTTTGGGTCAAGGGAAGTATTCATCACACTACCAAAGGACAGTGGATACCACAAAGTCATATGTATCCAAAATCTGTTTATCAAGTCATACTGCCCCTTTTGTAAGTCCTTAGCTATCCCCTTATTAAAAGTGCTTAGATTATCTGGGCTGATATGTTAAAAAAAAACCCACCTCAGTTTCTTGGCTAGTGAAGTCAGCAAAAACCGTAGAACAAAGCTCCAAACGCAAAAATGGGTTGAGGTTTCATTTAATCAAAAATTGCAGTCCTAAGGACTTAACTAACCTTTTTTTTTTAATCATTCTGAAGACACCTGCACTTCAAAAAGCACTTCAAAAGTCTCCTAGGTTTCCTGTCATGATACGGTTTATTCCCTGTTTATCATGATAGCTTAACCTCTTGAGCTCAGCACCTGTTTCTTGACCCTGTGTCATGGATTCAGTTTGATAGATACTATCAGCATATGAGCTTGGCTTCCACAAAGTGGAACAGCAATTTGTACAATCTTTATGAGATAGCATAATAGAGGGAAATTCACATTTTGTCAATAATTTTGTATAGGAGCATTCACTTGGATATGGGGAGTCATAGGAGCAATTCGTTTTTCTATTTGGTGGATTCAGGCCCTTATCTTGTGCCTCCTTAGAGACTGTTCTGTCTGCAGCCTGCTCTGGAATAGCTGACAATTTCCCCTTAGAGATAAAAAGAAAGATTATTTTTTTAACTAAGTATAAGGGGTAAAGCAATCTTAGGGGGAGGGAGGGTAGTTTTGTATTGTGATCCATTTTTCAAAACCTGCAACAGAGCAGAGCATGGTAGTTTACTGTGGTTTAAGTAGGTGTGGATTAAACCTTCCAGACTGTTTTTTACTGTCTGCATTAATCCAGGTTTATTTAAGAGAGAGAGCAGAGAAATTTCAAGCATGTGTCTACAATTTATTGAGTTCTGATCTTGCTAGGATTAATTGCAAGGGGAAGTTGAGATTGGACATCAGGAAAAGGTTCTTCATTGAGAGGGTGATCGATCACTGGAACAGGCACCAAGCCTGCCAGAGTTCAAGGGGGCCTAAAGGAGAGATGGGAAGGGACTCTTTATCAGCAATGTAGCAATAGGGCGAGAGGTAATGGTTTTAAACTGCAAGAGGGGAGATTTACATTAGATACTAGAAAGGAATTCTTTACTGTGAGGTTGGTGAGGCACCGGAACAGGTTGCCCAGAGAAGCTGTGGATGCCCCATCCCTGGAAGTGTTCAAGGCCAGGCTGGATGGGGCTTTGAGCAACCTGCTCTAGTGGAGGTGTCCCTGCCCATGGCAGGGGGGTTGGAACTTGATGATCTTTAGGGTCCCTTCCAACTCCAACCATTCTATGGTTCTATATGATTCTATGATTAGAAGTGATCTCTTTGTTACTGAGCCCTTCGTTTGCTGTTATATGCATCAGATCACATAAACCCATTAATAAATTGATGTAACTTTTCATGAAAAACAGTTGGCACTGCTTCCATCTGCCATTATTGGAAGATGGTATAATTTCTGATGGCTAAAAATCTTCACCTAATTTTCAAAATAACCTTTAATGCATATTCACTAATTCTTGTGGCAAGAACAGGCTTTATGTTAAACAATTTCTTCCCCGCAATTTTTGTGTCCATTTCCATTAGCTTGTATGTCCAGAATTAGCATGTATTTTTCTTCTGTATTCAATTTATTAGACTACACAAACCAAACTCTCAGTATTTTCTTCTGCTAGGTTTTCAGTTAGGCCAATAATTATTCAGTTTGGTTTTTTTTAAAGAAAGTGAGTAGAGTTAAACAAATGATTCCAGAATATTCACTAGTATTATATATAAATAAATGATTTCTTATATATAAATAAATCATTTCTTCATTTCTCCTTCTTCATTGGATAGTTTTTCTTGCTGCATCTAAGCTTAGTTAATACACATATGTCTCTATGGCTACGTCTCCAGTGTTAAAAATAACTCCTTCAAGAAATAAACTCTTGTGTCCAGGCTAAGGGTTCAGGGCTAATCCATTCTAGTCTGGATTTGGTATGCCCACATTGAACACTTCTTAACCCACATTGTGTGCCTCTATTATATTCTCTTTTTTGGGGGCGTTGTCTGTGTGTGTATGTGTGTGCATTTTTTCAGCCCAAAGCACCTGGACATTAGGGTTACGTCGTAGTCAACAAGATTAGAGCCTTTAAAATGTGATATTAAAGGCATGTCACGTGCCTCAAGAACTGATATGGAGGCATACAGAGTGCTTGATAGAGCTGCTGTGGCAGCAATGGAGGAGTATATATAATATGAGATGAGGTAAATTTGGTGGTCTAATTCTGTAACAGTTCCATAGAATAGCCTCTGGAGTGAGTTGGAAATACCTTAGCTCTTCACTCTAGACTCTCATCACTTTTTGAGACAAGATAGCTATTTTATGCTAAGCCATAAGCAATGCATTTTGTGATGTAGGTGAGCTTTATCAGCTGATGAACTTACCGCTTATAGCAGTCATTTTTGCTATTAGTTCCTAAGTACTTTGAACTCTTCCATTCCATTTCTATTACTCCAACCTGATTTGTCATTATTTCCTGCCATATGATATTCTGATCTTATATCAGCAATATTTCCCAGCTTTATACCATTGGCACATTTCATTAGGAAGCTCTTAGTTTATATTCCAATGAAATGTATGTCAAAGCATATGTCAGCCTGACTGCAGCCCAGTACTTTAAAAGCTCACTCTCTCTCTTCACAGGAAGGATGTTCTCTTTTGCTGTCGTTTCAAATGCCGTGCTGACTCCTGTAGTATTCCTGGTTTGAAAGTGTTAGAGAGCCTCATGGGGACATTTACTGGGCTGGAGTGTGTCCAGGTAGATTTGGCACAAGTTATGTACCCACCTTCAACATCATCAGTTAATCCTTTACCTCCACGTTGCACATCACTGCCCTTTCTGTAAGCTGACGTAATGCATTGTCTTTGCACCATGCTTAACTTTATGTTCTAACTCATCTTCTCTGCAAAGTAACTATGTGTTTTGACTTCTTGAGTTTTATCATATAATGTTGGTGATTTTTTTTCAAAGATTTAATTCAGTTTGCATTTTGGCAATGCCTTTTACCCTTTTATATCTTCAGCTCTGAAAATTTTCACTCTTTGTAATCAGTTCTGTTTTCTATTCTTTATAAGCTGTCCAATGAGCCTTTAAATTTCTTTTTATAGATGGTTTATCATCCACTTATATCTAAAAGCCTTCACTGCAATCTTTCTTCTCATGGTTTGGAGTTATCTCCACCTTTAAATATTTTGCTGTTTTGTCTAGCTGATGTATAGTCTTCTAAGTCTCTCTGTTTTTCATTTTGGAAATTAGAATATTAATTACATGCATTTATTCAGCTTTCTAATTTAAGCAAAACTAATATTTGACTAAGTATGAATACAAGATTTTATGTCTAGTTTCTCTGCAACGTTCTCTCTACCTGTAAAAAGAAGTTTAAAATAGCATCAGTGTCTGTTGGTTTAGTTATTATTTACTGAAGAGATGTTGGTTATCATCTCCAGATTATCTGAACCCTACTGTTGATTATAGCATGTATTTTAATGATCTCTTTATACTTTCACTGTTCATTATACCATTACCATTTACAACTTCCTCAATACCTTTACCTTAACTGCTTCATGACATGGACAGAATAGATTTTTGATAGCTGATTTTCAGTTCTGCCTAATATTTCACTATATCTTTGGAATTTCACTATAGCCGAGATGATTCTGTAGCCTTCATTTTGCTGCAATAATGTGTAAATGACAAATATAAGAAAGATAGTAAAATGAATGTCATCAATAAGGTTGATATCTATTACATTTAGTATTTATAAATTTTATCCCTCTATCTGAAAATATATATAGTTTCCTAGTTTTCTTCTTCATTTTACATTAGTATGCCATTCTTTTGCTACTTTTTTATCTGAAAATAAAAGAAAATGAGATTCCTCCCCATGAAAGCTTTTTGGCCATTAAAACTTTCATGGAACAGTTAAATATTTTCGTTCTTTTTAATATAAACTTTACTTTCAAAACCATGTATGTGTTAGTTCAACCTTGCTACATGTGCTTAGCTAGAGGCTAAGAAAAGAAAGGTTCACTATTAAATGACTCTTATTAATCAGCTTTAAATCTGAGGAATAATACTTTACAACCTCTTTGACATATGGTAGGGTCTGCAGCAAGTTTGGCATAATGGTTTTACTTAATAAACACCTGATTAGCATTGTTTAACAGGTTTGGATTGCATGAAAACAGTAAAACGGCCACATTTAATTCCTCATTAGCAGCCTTATATTCACCGTGTTTGACAGACTGTATACCAGATTTGACACAAGGTGACCTCTTGCATGGGCCCGTTCATCACCTTCAGTCTGTCATAATGGAGTCAGTATAAATGTCAATATGAATGTGCCATCACCAGAGATTTTTGAGAATTAGAATCCATCTGGTATCATAAAGGTTATTTTTTCAACCTTATCATTACAGACATGATGAAATTATATCGAGTAACAGGTAAAAATGTAAGGAGATAAAGCTGCAGTAAAATGTTTGGGTGGAGACTTTTATTTAATAGATGTTGTAAAAGCTTAAAGTTTTCAGTATGTAAGTCATTTCAGAAAGTAGAGAAAACATATCCTAGATTATAAATGCATTGTTCTTAAATTTAAAACAAATATGAAAATATTTATTCAGTTAAAAGTTTTGGGGAATTCTTTACTACTATAATTTGGATAAATGCATTTCTAAAATATATTCCTTTTTTTCTTGGAAGAGTGGTTAGAGTTTGACAGCTCATTCACTTTATTTCCTCCCAGTGGGGGTTATCCAGGAGTTAATCACATCCAGTCCTGGTATGGGGACAAGAGGACAATTTTAACTTAAATTAGTGGAGAATCTGACTAGTAAAGCTGTTCTTCAATACGAATTCATCCTAACTTCTTCCCTGATGTGTACTCCATGTAAGAAAGCAAAATGTGATATTGGGCAGTGCAGTGGTCATAGAAGTTTGAAGTGACCACAACATGGCATGCATTACATCTAGAAGGTAGAAAATACACCCTGCAGATCTTCTACTGATTGAAAGTCCTGTGAATTTGGTGAACAAGAAAATTTTACCTCGGTACTAGTTTTATCATGAAAAATCTGATTAAAAATTCTGTCACCCTTGATAAGTTATTTCCAAACTAAACATAACTGTTTCTGGAAATATGATGATAGAATATCAATTTGCCTCTTTCTGATAGAAAGCTGAATGTTTGTTTCTTGAAAGGTGATATTACATTTTAATAATTTGTAAAATAATATTGCGCTGAGGTTGGTATGGTAGGCATTACTATACAAGTAGGTAAAATAAAATATAGAGAAGAACTGTATTTGCCTAGGGTTCCAGAACAAATTTGGTATTTTGATTGCAACACTCCAGCTCAGAATTCAGGTGAACATTTCCTTCCTTTCATAAAGGAGGATAATCTAAAGATAATATAGTCTCTCAAGTAGGTATGGGGCTGGTAGTCAAGACCTTTACATTTTATTACCAATTCTACTGTGAATTCATAAGTGACTACATGCACCAGACTTGCAATTCTCTTTCCTTGACACCGTAGCTGTAAGAGGAAACCTAAGGCTAACTAGCATTACCATGAAACATCAGTTGTGGTAAAGTTTAGGCATGTTTTTTTTCAAAGATATAGCTGGTGAAACGTGTCCTTTGGGACTTTTGTTTTTAAAGATGACATGTATCTTACCCATGATTGGGATCATTTATGTACTTAAAATCACTGGATAAATCCTCTACCAGATTCAGAAAATTCTGGCAGTAGTCCTGATACTTGTTTTGTACCCTTCTCTCAAATGAAAAGTACAAATGTAGACACAATTCCTTTGGATTATTACAACACTTTTCTTTAGAAAGGCTATCTGAACCAACTATATCTTATTGTCCCGGAAAATAATTATTCTGTTGCCATATATTTGGTAACCTAGATATCTACTTACCTGTTCTTCTCTTGGTAGTTTTGATTTCAGTATCATAAAAGTAATTGATTCAGCACACATTAAGATTGAAGACAATAGCAGTAGTCTTTTTTTCTGAATTAATAGTTAAGAGAAGGAATAATCTATAACAAGAACAGACCATGTTCCACAGTTATTTTGGTGAAGCTTTCTAACTCTATAGGTGAAACTTATAGGGTGTCAATTTATTTTGAGTCTAATATTGTTTCAAGAAGTAAAAAATCTAGCAACAAGGAAGTAGTTCTTCTTGGTTGATATTTCCAAGGTGATATTTAATTTTTGTTATGATGTGTCACAAATAAATTTACAGGCAAATTGCATTGCTATAGGTAAAGAACAATTTCAAACTATAAACTTCAAAATTTACTCAAAAGTACTAGTATGACTTCCTCCAGGCTGTATACATTGTGATGTGCCCTGGTCTCCTGATTCCCAAGCATCTGTGTCAATCTCTTTTTACAGAATCTTGCATTTTGCTTTTTATATGGATTTCTGAATTTTATTCCTGCAGATATAAAACACTGAAAAAAGGGGAAGGATCCTGGTGTTATGTACTATGTCTGCCAGCGCAAAGGGAGAAAGTGGCCAATATGCACATCTGGGCGCAGGGGCTGAGGTGTGCTACTAGGTCCATGGGGTGAGAAAAGCCTGCATAGAGCAACTCCATTCTTCAGTAGTTTACTCACAGAATTTAGTATTGTCACAAGATTAGAAAAGAGCATACTTCTTTACTTTACATCTTTCATGTCTTTACTCTTTGGCTGTAGTACAGAAATCTCACAAACAACTTCTCGCTTTCTCAATGAACTCATCATAACTCCAATGACCAGTGTATCATTTCAGTAACTCCAAAGATCAGAAATACTTCCAGATATACATTTCATTGCTAACTGATACAAATTCTATTTGAGACTCCAGCTAGCTAAAAAGGAAGAATCTCTCATTAATGTTTAAAACAAAAGCTGCTATCAGTCTTCAAAAAATGCTGTCAGGTAGTGAGGCAAGCATATATTTTATTTTAGATTGTATATTTATCTACATCTAATATGAATGTAATTGTTACCTTGAAATCACCACAAAAAATCCCATCCACACATATTTAAATACAGTACAATTGTACAAAGATTATTTCTTCTGGTTAATGGTAAATAGTTTTCCTATGTCTGTGGGTTTTCTGAACATTTTCTTCTACAAAACTTATATAGCAGAAAGCATGAAATAAACTTTGAAAACAACTGTTTTCACCAGAAACAGATTTTCCTTTTGAATGTTAGGGTGCCATTATTAGTGACGAAAAATCCCACTTCAAGTAGTCTTTTTAATTAAATATTAAGAAAAACTCTTTTTTTTTTTTCTCTTTCTCTTCTCTTTTTCTTAAATTCATAAACACAAAAATGTTCTAGATTCATCATAAAGTTTTTTTGGTATTAGTCACTTGGTGGATTTTCCATAATGTCTACGTATTTTCTGTGGTTGGTATCGACATCCGTGTTTTTACTATTAATAATTATTAGTAGTCATTACTGTTATATGTCACTGAAAAAAAGGTAGACCTGTATTCAGTCATTAAGCTCAGTATGACAGATACTTTTATTTCTCATTGTATTTTTCTTCTGGTAATCAGAATATCAAAATACTGTTTACATTCACATTTGGTTGGACTATGACATCTGAGTCAAACATCATACTTTCATAAATCACCTAATTCTTGGAGGCTTATTAAGGTAAAAACCTCTCTGGGCATAAAAGCATATCTTTAAAACTCCTTATAATTTGTCTTTTGCTTAACTTCTAACAATATTGAGAGATAGGCGGTGATACATCAATATTTCTTAAGTATCTGTAAGGATTTGTTCTGAATATGCACCAAGTATGTCCAGAATATACAGTTCAGGCCGTTCTGCCTACAGTGCAAAGCACAACAGTTATGGTCACTACCTAAGGAAATTATGGTCAGCTGGTAAGTTGGAAAAGATACAGTAGTCATTAGAAAAATCTGGTGGCAAAAGTAAGCACAGAGGAAATGAAAGAACAAGTTCTGAGCTCTCCTTGGCCACCACGCCCAGTCTCCAGAGAAGACCCCTACCTTCCATTCTACACCTGTCTCTCCTGAACAGGTGGAGACACCAAAGAGAGAGAGATAAAAAGGAAAGTCAGTATCTTAAATAGGGTGATTGAAGGCAGTCCTTGTGGAAATCAGGGTGGGGGATTGGGGGGTGGGGTGGGTGGGTGGAGAGCAATACAATTTACAAGGCTAAATCAACATTTACTTACTCAAGTATTCAGTTCTTCTGAAGTCAATATTGTCGTTCCTCCATTAGATGTATTCAGATATCTATCCAAGAAAGTACTCAAATATATGCTACTGTGTATCACCTTTCTCAAATGTCTGTGTAGAAATCTGGAACAGCTGTACATAACGAAAAATGGGGAGAAAAAATCCCCAGTGAAGGAAATGAAGATGAACTCCATATTGCCTTATAAGGATTTCCTTGTGTTCTCTGATGAGGTAATGTGTGCGCCAGAAAAAACGCCTGGAGATTCAGCACGTAAGATCGTGTTGTCCAAACTTAGAGTGCACAATTTCAATTCACAACAGTGATTGCTTCAGCCCTGAGGAGCCTCAATATCATCAATAATCTTCAGGAATTCACTCTAACTAAGAGAGACAATGTCAAGAATGGTCACTAAATCCTGCTTATCTTTGTCCACATGATTATTTTAATTAACTTGATTGAGATTAATTATCTTAGTAAGGTGGATATCATGGCCCAATATATACGATGAATTTGCACAGCGCTTTGCCTTCAAGTTTGTATTATTTCCTTCTATTCCTATTTGACTATCTATACCAATTCAGAATTGTTGATGATATCCTACCACTAAGTAGGTCTAATATCACAGTCAATATGTACTAAAGTAAGGAAATTATTTTTACAAGAGATTTTGAGCCAAGAGTTACCTTAGAACAATGACTGCTAGAACATATAAAATAGGATAAGTTACCCAATTTGAATCTGGGATACAATTTTAAGTATGGAGTATTGTCTTAGATGTCTGTTTTTTAATGCCACTTTAATCCCTGAGTACAGTGACACAATTATTAAACCAGAAACTAGGTCCATTTATACCGAATCTGATGATTCTTCACGGTGCTGACCTTGCAATTTAGCAGTTATATGTGGGATTTATTACTATTTAGCAATTAATGTGGAATTGCTCACAAACTCAAACATAAGCTCCTAAAAATGCTTTACAAAATTCAGAACAAAATAACACGGAGCACGCAGGCATGTATGCCTTTGGAAGTTCTCCTGAAGACAACTTTCCTGCAGTGCTAGCAAGAGTACAAAGAAAGTTGCTGTGCTTATGGAAACATTATTGTTGAACATAGCCTTATACTTTAAGCAATTTTTTCTGACAGGTCATAGTAATATAGAAGAGTCACTTGAGGCATAAGTTCATTTAATCATGTCCAGTTTATAAACATCAGACAAGAAGCTGACCTACAAAAACATTTAAATGGGACTTTGCTGATTTCTACCAGCCGAGGACTGGGCCCCTGATTTTAAAGCTGGTTTGTGATTACATTTCAAAATTACAAAAGTTAACTCGACTTAATTTTCAGGCAGAGATTTCATCTAACCTAATATAAAATTATATATTAAAGGAGATGTGTTGTTTATCATAATTACTTTATCATCTATCACAATCAGTGGAATCCAAGGTCCTATTTTAGTACAGCTCTTACTGATAGTAAAGATGTAAGCTCACTGTAGCCTACCCTAGTCATTGTTTAGATAAAGAGAGATGGAGCAATAGAAACTCTCTCATTATACCACCTGTACAGCTGGTGAAAGAAGGTGATTACATGTTCATCGCCCAGAATCCAAGCTTGCTCAAAACCTAAATATTCCATTGAAAGTTAATTTTATGGAATTGCCATGTTTTTAGAAGTTTTCAAAACAATTTTCCACCTTCCCAAAAATTCTGATGGAAAGCAATAAAAAGTAGTTTCCATAAATTTAGGAATTTGAATATATGTAAATTTGTAATATAATGCATTATAATACTAGAAATAAATTTACAAATGGCAGGTTTTAGTCTTACAGTCTTACTGTTACTGACACTTTTCTATTTCTTTTTATTTTTCTACGTCTTTTTCTTTTTCTTCTTCTTCTCTATAGCTTGGAGAAGCCTAATAAAAAAAAGGCAAAATGGAACAAAGTAAATATTCAGTTTAGATTTTGGGCTAGATATCTAAAGTTTAGATGTTTTTAAATTGCTTTGGAAAGAATCTGCAAATTATGTTTTATTTTCATTCTTTCATACTCTACAGTTTCATGTTCTGCTCATCAATATGAGAACCCACCACCACATTATTATACCTGCAAATAATTACATTCACAAGTAACTGTCACTACAGAGGATAGTATTTGTATATCTGATTAAATTATATGTATCTACACTAATAAATCACACAGTTAGCAAGATTTTTCTATTTACACTAACACTGAATAGTACAATTGGTTGTGGGAATAGACTTGATTTTTCTGATACTCGAGGCTATTTAAGTATCTCTATACAAGTCTATAATCTTACAATAACCTCTTAAAGGGAAATACGAAATCTTGACTATGGTCTAAAACTTGCAACAGTGACTGTTAACTGTAAGAAGCATAAGGCTTAATTTAACCTTTTTTGTACATTTTGAAATATGATTTTCCTACAAAATGTAAAAATAAAGTGGTATATTTTTTCAATTAACAATATGCAGCACTCAGATAATATTTTATTCAGTGTGCATATATTTAAATGTGAGTTTTATATCCATATTTTCTTTCCTAATATCAATTTTATAGTATTCATCCAAGATAGCGAGGAATAACACAAAGTGCAGTAAAATCTTTGGTCCAGATATATTTAACATTAAATTCATGTTGTTTATTCATTTTGACTTCCCTGAGATGAAGTTGCTGTATGCAAATACTTCATAAAAAGGGAAATCCTAATGGTCTGTTGTTTCTTCCACCAAGCATAAATACTATGGACAGAAAGTATTAACAAATACTGATGTGAACAAGAACAGTGATATAACCAGGAACAATTTTTTTTTTTTTCAGTATTCCTCTTAAAAACTACAAAGTATGAAAATTCTTCACATATATAAACTCATTTTTCCATCCTGACATTCATCAACTATTTTTAATATCATTGGCGTATGTAATTCAATTAATCTCCACTCATTCCAGATTAACCAAGGTAAAAGACTCTTGCACAAGTCTAGCTGTGTCGTTCCTTCTTCTCTGACATATCCACAGGGTATTCTTTTATGTATTTTGGGTGTGATTCTAGCTTTTTGGTTTAGTTGTTTTTTTTTTTTTATTTCTCTGCCATTGCTTATTTCAAGTTCTTCCTTTAGCCAACTTTTCTTTTAAAAGTTCTTTTTTTAACCATATTCTTTAAAGTAGATACCTTACTAAACATTAAGAATAGTTGCTGTTCCAGCACCAATCAAGAACACTTTAAAAGCGTTTTTATTTCTTAATTGGTTTTTTTTTGCTTATGCCTCAATGTTCTGGGGAAGTGCAAGAAATCAAATGCTTTGTAAAATGCACAGTATTTTAAGTAAAAGGTAATTGTTCTGATGTTAAACTTCAGCAACAGAATAATAACCATCAATCTAGTGCTTAAAGAAAATATGGATAGCTAGTTTTACAAAATTTATGTCTTGACAGATTTTAAGTAACAGTAGTAACTTACAGTGCAGAAATTAGTTTTGAAAGTGTTAAAAACTTTTTGTATTTTTAGTTTCCACACAATGTCTTTTATCATTGATTCATAAATTTTGCTATAATTTACAGAATAAAATGTGCAATATAATCATCAGTAAATAAAAATAGTATTCGAATTCTTACTGATGTGATATCCTTTTCTCCATGAAGTTGGTAGCCATCCATCTTGAACCCAAAGCATGTAGGAAGACATAGGTAGAAGTATATTAAATCTGACAAATGACCTCCCATGTGCAAAGGAGGAAATAAAGATTCATTCTCCGTGTTTGTGAGATCATTTTGATGAAGGGAAGGCTAATTGAGGATGACATATATTCTAAATCTAATTCAAATCAGCATTTTTACATGAAGACTCATCACATTTCCAATGGTATGCTCTACCATAAAACAGCTTAGTAAAGACATTCTGAATTTGATTCTGGAAATTTTTTTAAATGCTTCATCAGAACTGACATTTTTAGTGGTAATGAGTTTCCAGTCTTAGTACAAGCGAGATACCTGTAGTATTTCACATCTCTTATAAGAAGAAGAATTTCTTCTTAATATAATTAAGTTTCATGTTTCAGAGAAAATTGCAACTAATATGTGATTATGTTTAGAAAACGTGGGAAAAGTACAACTACAGTATTTCTTCCTGTAAAAACTAATCATCTTGAAATCATTATAATGTTAAATTGCAGACTTTTTCTTTGTATTCACGAAGTAATCATATTTAAGAACAAATAATATTACTATTTCTTTAAAAATGAGGAAGAGTAATATTGAGTCCCACTTCTCAATGGTAAAAGTTCTTCTTTGACATCATTATTAACTTAACACAAAGTTAATAGTTCAGCTCCATCAGAAGACTCATGCCATCTTACACTATTTTGCTTTGTTAATATCACAGATTACAGCTTGTGGATGTAATACATACTATGAAAAATCTTTGTGCAGTGGGTGAGCAGGACAGAACATTTAGGAGATTTGCTACTGTAATGCATGAGTAATGCTTCTCAACCATTTTAATTAAATTTGCAAGCAATAATTTTTTTTTTGCAAGGAAAGATGGCATAAACATAGCTGATAATAAGATCTTTTAATTTATACTACTCAATTTTCACTCACACAATTATCATTCAGCCTTCTTTCCATCATGAAAAAAATAAAAAACCACTTCAGGTTTCTCTAGCATAGCACTGCTTCAGAGGTAGCTGAGTCCTGAAATATGGAAATTTTGTTATGTTACTTGTGGAATCCATTTCCTTGAAAATCCTGGCACTTTAAAACTGTGCCAGAAATTTTAGGAATATTGCTTTATTGTCATACATAGACAATAAAGCAGACTGTAGTACTCAGAATTTCTGACTTACCATTTCAGGCACTGGGCAACACCACAGAAAAAGTAGTACTTAAATAGTAAAGGAAGATAACTTTGCATGGACTAGCCTCTCTAGCATTATGAAAGTTATATGTGACTGTAACCTTACCAAAACTATTCAGAAAAAAAAGACAAAATAGGAGTTAGACAAAGAAAAATTAAAATTGGGCAATTATGCACACTTAGCCAGCTGTGGATGATGGCTCTAAAGAGCTGTTTCCCAGAAAAAGGGGCTACAAGTCTTAGTGAAGCAAGAATCTCCTCAAGCAAAACTGGAAAAACTCCAGGGAGAAGGGGGAGTGTTGATAAATGCTGCTATAGGTTTGCTTATGAAAAGATTATTTCCATCTGGTGGGTGCTTAGTAACTTCTGCGAAATACTATTTTCACATTCTAATACCAATAATAAATATGTTATATACCATGGAATACATGAAGATTAGAGATGATGCTTTTAGAGCTGTGACTAGTGTTATTTTCTTCTTCATTTTTGTTTGTGGTCATCCCTTAGGCAGAGGTACTCTTTAAAAAATAATATAAATTAAAAGGAGACTTTATTTCCTGAAAATGGAAACAAAGCAGAGATACATGTAAATCAGATATGCATGTCTCAAAAACCCCAAATATTCTTCTTTAAATAGACAGTAGTATTTGCTTTTTTAAGCAAATACAGCTTGTTACTTGACTCCTGGATCTCATCCTGGTTTAGCCTCTGCCGTGTGCTTCCACTCACATGAACAAATTGAATGGAAAGAAATACTATTTAGTGGATATTCACCTGGCAACAGAAAGAAATTTCAAATTGCACCAAGGTAGTTTACTTGTGTAGATATTTTCCTCTATAATCACTTAAAACTCCTGTCACCTTCCCAATCCATTAATAGCAACTTGGGATAAAAGGAGAGCAAAAGGACCACTGTAGTATATAACTCAGGCTCTGTTGCTTGTAATGATTGTGTTCTTCTTTTAAAGCTCCATTTATTCTTGACAGAAACAATTATGTGGAATAATTATATCAAAAGGCAGGTGGTATGCAGTGTTCAATTTGGAAAGTGAAGAGCATTGTTTGACTGCCACCTAGAACACCACCGGTATTGAATAAAAGCTTATATCAACAGGCAACAATATTACATCTTTGTAATTTATTATTTAATTCAGATACCTTAGTAAACATAGTTTAACTAGCCAATATGCAGAAATAATCCAAGCGTAACTCAAAAGCTAGGAGGTACTTCAGTTTGAGATCAACACCTACCTAAACTAAGAGATTCCCAGATATTTACAGTTAGGCTAATTGATGCTGTATAGGAGTCTCATATCATAAATGCAATAAAAAAGAACACAAATGTATAAACTAGATGATATTATACTCTGGAGTTCCCATATAATGAAAAAATGCATATTTTTACTTGCAGAAATATAATTGAGTTAATACAATTAAAAATTAACATCAATATACAAAAGTATATTAGGGAAGTGTATTATTTTGGCATTAAAAAAAAAAAAAAAGAAGAAAATTTTTTCAGTCTACCACCCTATTTTCATACAGTGTTAATTCCCAATTTTTCTTGTGCTTTAGTTGTAATAATGGTAGGTAGAATCATTCAAATATTAAAACAAAGAAACTTCCCCAAAGTAATGTTAGTGGTAAGTAATTTACCCATTTTATAATGTATAAGGAACTAAAAGGAGGGAAGACTTGCTTACTTTCACTTGATATAAATATAAGCAACCAAGTTAAATCTTAGTGTAAGCAAGAACAATTCCATTTAGTCTGACTTCACAGGAGTTGTGGCAGTATAAGAAATAATTCCTTTTCACAATGTCACTAAAAGTACAGAAAGGAGTCATGGGCTGTAGAAAAGAGGAAATATTAACTGGGTTTTGATTTCAATCTATAAAGCAGAAAAATGTAAATCGCATTTTGGAAATTGAATTTTCTTTCTTAATGATATTCCAATAGATTTACACATTCTATATAAGTTCTTGGCAGAATATTAAATCCTGTGGAAAAAAAAAAAAAAGTTAAAAGAACTGGTAAAATAAAAAAGATTTTTAAAATACCAAGTAAAATTTTATGGCTTTACTAGAGCCATCTGTGAAATCAGGATAATTAATGTCTGTTTTTTGCTGATGTCCCAGTTTGAAAGATGATTTCTTGCTATTCAGGTTGTCTGTTTGCCAAAGCACTAGTCTCTGGGTTGGAAAGTACAACTTTTAAGTTACATTTTCTCACTACAGAACATCTGTTTACTTCATAAAAAAAAAAAAAAAAAAAAAAAAAAAAAGGTTCCTTGCCACTTCCCAGTAAAGTCCTTTCTCGTGTGATTTTTTCCTTTACAAAAATCCTTTCTTGACGTGTGTCATCATAAATAATTAGTTATTAACTGAGTTATTAACTGACTTTCCCCTTTCCTGTCTACCAATAAGAAAAGAACTTCAGAAATGACTACTGTCTACTTATCTACACAGCCACATTTGTAATTCTTCATGGGCATTTTAAAGGCTGAGTTTGCAGAAGAGGTAGAAGGATCGTTTATTCTTCCATGGGCCAAAACTTAATGACAACAGAGTTTGACAGGAGTTGGACTGCAGCTCTGATTCTTGAAGCCATCCCAGCGAATACTGCTTTAACTCACAGATGCTCATAGCTAGCTGTATGAGGAATAACATACCTTATAGAACTCTATCTGTGCTTAGTGCAGAGGCAATTTAGGCAACTTGCAGTGGGTGTTCTCATTTCACCTGCAATGAAATCTTAGAAGAATTATTTAGAACTTACCTGCATATAGCCTATTCTTCTGATACCTTTCTTAGTCTCTTTCTTCACTTTACAATATTTTATTTACAATTCTTTATTTCCTTCATATTTTGCTACATTTAATTTTCTCATCATGATTGCAAATGGAAATATTGAAGTTAAGATGCATTTTTTAAAAGATCTTATTTTTCTAACACCTAAATATACAGGGTATAGTTTCAATTTTTTTACCCGTTTCTCCAAATGTGTACTTCAAAATCCAAAAATACTATGCTTTTTAGAGGTGCCCATAGTAAGTACAAGTGCTGAAGGACTTGAAAGTAATATTGCATAGTCAATTTCAACCTCAAACATTAACATAAGTAAACCTGTTGTCACTTAATTTAAATATTTCACTTATTACAGTTGACTCTAGGTCTACAATACTTAAATCGGTTTACACTGACGTTTTACTGAATTACACGAATTTCTTTTCTCTTTATTGGAGGAAAAATGTACCATCCATAAACACTGGACACATTTTGCAAGATCAAATTTATAAGATCAATTCCCCCTTAATATGTTTTTCTAATAATAGTTCATAGAATCATAGAATATCCTGAGTTGGAAGTGATCTACAAGAATCAAGTCCAACTCCTGACTCCACACAGGGCAACTTAAAAGTTAAACCAGATATCTAAGAGCATTGTCCAAATGTTTCTTGAACACTGACAGACTTGGGGTCATGACCACTTGCCTGAAGAGCTAGTTCCAGTGCTTGACCACACTCTCAGCAAAGAATTTTTTCCTAATATCCAATCTGAACTTCCCCTGATACAATTTCAAGCCATTCTCTTGTGTCCTATCACCAGACACCAGAGAGAAGTGATCAGCACCTCTTTCCCTTCTCACTCTCATAAGGAGGTCTTATATAACAATGAGGTCACCCCTTAGTCTCATCTTCTCTAAGATGAACAAACCTAGACTCCTCAGCTGTTCCTCATAAGTCATGTCCTCTAGTCCTTTCACTATCTATGTTGCCCTCCTTTGGACACATTGGAGTATTTTTATATCCTTACATTGCTGAGCCCAAAACCGCGCACAGAACTTAAGGTGAGGCCACCAGTCCTGCGTACAGTGGGAAAATGACTTCTTTTAACTGGTTGTCTATGTTGTGCTTGATGCATCCCAGGATACAGTAGTCCCTTTTGGCTGCGAGGACATGTGGACTCACATTGAGCCTACAATCAATCAAAACCCTTTACTACCTTTCTGCAGGGCTGCACTTCAGCATCTTACCCTACAGCCCACATGTACATCCAGGATTATAGCATCCCAGGTGCAGAATCTGGCATTTGTTCTTGTTTAATGACTACATATACGTGTTTATCACATGTATAATGGATATATATACACAGCATGTAAATTATCTCTGAATACTCCTAGATAGTCAGTTTTGAAGAAGAGAAGGATGAGATGGATTTATTCCCATCAGTAAAACTGCAACAAAAATGGATGCAGGAAAGGACCCGGAATTCTTTACTAGTTAAACTGGAACTTTCCAATATTGATGTTTTCCAATAGATCTTCCTAAGGAAAGCTTTTGTTTTCTCCATTCTAAAAACTGTAATATGCAATTCTAGTAAACTTTATCTAAAACATAACAAGGATAAGAATAAGAATAAGAATAAAATAATAAAAAGAATGAAGTAACAAGGATATTAATTTTCAAATGGGGAGCATGAGGCACAGGATGGATATATGACAAAGTTAAGAATTAATTATATTCTTGAAACTTTCATCCATTGCTGTACTTTTTTTTAAGAACTCTACTCTTATTTCAGGTCATTAGAACTAGATTCAGATGCCAATAGTAAAGAATACAAAACATAGGAAATAGAATTCATAATGAAGTGTTTTCCCAGCACTACAGTCCCATTTTGTCACCTGCAATGTAGCAGAGCTGTTTTGAATCAAAAATAAATGTTCATACGTCAAATATACTTGTGTGCAAGTGTGTGTGTGTAGTGTTCCTATTTCCTCCCATGTATTCTCCACTTTCACGTCTGTCAGCCTGCTCCAGGCAGCATTAAACTATAGGTCTTTTTTTAAATTGAACTCACAAACACATAATTGTATTTTAATGCGATGCCTCACAAAACATAAAAAAAGGTTTTAACTAGTTCCTCCTATGCAGAGTGAAACAATATGAAGGAAATGGATTGCAGCAGTATGGAAGTGTTGCTATAGTTCAGATGTATGTGTTTCCAGCAGTAAGATCTTTGACTCCCCACGGTCATTACACAACGTCAGAGCATTTAATGTCTTTCATCATTTTCTCATAGTTTTCAGTTTCATTACCATCTCTCCACTTCTGTTTGGTCATTTTCCCATTAAATACTGCAGTGAGTAAGTTTGTTACACTTTTTCTGTAGTCTTGCCTCTCTCGCTTTTTTATTTCCTTTTTCAGGAAAAGGGACAAAAGACCTAAAAGAAAAAGCATAGAATTTTAGACCATATGAAGTGTTCAATAAAACCACCATTTTGCAGATGTGCTTTGAATTGTAGGAGTAGCATTAATGAATGCATACTTCCATTTTGCTGTTTTCTTTGGAGATGACTAGATCGTGTCTACCTGACACCATCTGACAAGAAACAGTTGTAAGTTCTATCTGTTTGCACAAGGCTAAGAAAATATTAAGAAGACCTTCAACATTTTTTTAAAAATAGCTTAGATTCACAACTTAATAGCAGAATATTTCAATTTAAAAGTGTATTCAGTGATACATTTACTGTATGTATTTTAATTTTCAAAAAATATTTTATTTTAAAATTCTATGTAATGCTTTCCTGAATGGCAGAATTTATCATAGCACACTACAAGTGTATAGATCTACTAAACTTCTGAAAAATTATGTCCACCATGTTTTGAACAAGACTGATCTTTTTTTAAGCTACTGCTTCTCTAACTACAATTTTATCATAACTATTTATATTGTAGTGGCATTTAAAATGTGCTATTCATTCTGTAAACAATTAAATATTCACTTCTTATTTAATAACATATTCTGCCACCATTACATGTGCACACAAGATCAATGGCAAGATACAGTTTCACAGTGCTATGGGGAATTATGTTACAGTATGCAAAGTGCTAATTTCCTAACATTGTAATTAAAGTTTCTGAGTGACAAACTTTGGAAATTAGATGTTAAGTCTCCAGTGTTTAAGAATGTCTGAATCATTTGCCATCATGCTTGAGTACCTTTTCTCCTCAAAGTATTCACTAAACTGACTCGAGGGGTAATGGGGGGAGGGAAATTACGTGTTTATATTTCTTGGCTTTGCCTTTGGTGACTTAGAAGTATGTACATCACATGTCTCAAAGGCAACAAATTTGCTGCCATCTCCTGTGAATACTACTGAAGGTACAAAATCTACATATGTTTTAAAGACAGAAAGAATTGGGGAAGATCACTATGAGAAAAGGAGTATTTTTTGACACTTTTCCTCCCAATATTTTCATGAAAATCCTGCCAGCTACATTGTTCCTACAACTTTTAAGACCTTTAGAATTTTAAGTTTGAATCTGAAATGTTCTGAAAATTAATTTACTTATTTGGTTCAAACAGTTTTCAATGGGGGGGGGGGGGGGGGGGGGGAATTGAAGATTCCAGACTTTATTCTTTTTTTTTTTTTCCCCAGGATTTTTTTTTTCAGATTCATAAGAACTAATAATATATCATATCAGAGAAATTGTTTGAAACCAGACTGTTTATTCTTACCCACAAAAAGATTTTTTTGAGCATGATACCAATTTTATCAAAATTAGATTTTCAAAGAATAATTCAAATAATGTTCAAGGTCTCTCTATATAAAATGGTGACTGTCAGAAAGACATTACTTGCATGTCAATCAACTAGCTCAGTTTTTTGATAGCTAGGACATCCAGTGTACTGCCTAGGAAAGGAAATACTCTGTATTAGTACTTTTTATTCATGTAGGAAGTAAATTATCTTTATACACTTCTGTTGTCAGGGACATCAAAAACATTCATATCCTGGAATGAAAATATGGCCTATAATTTTTGCACTAGTATTACAAGCAAGAATTATTATTGCTATTACAGAGTTCTTCCATGTACTAAAAAGAGGTCAGAGTCTCCGTCATCTATTTACTGACAGCAAAATTTATATCTGACTTGTAATGATTTATAAGGGTTAGAGGAGGAAGTTTCAGCAGCTGAACCTCTGTATGGTGATCGTGGCCAGGGCACTGCTACTTATGAGGCTCTTTTGTCCCTTTTGTAAAGCCCTAGCAAATTTGAAACTCTCTTCTATTTTAACAGTGTCTTAGACTTCAACATATGAAATATATGTCCCAGTAAAAAGCTCTTTTAGGGAACTGAATTAAAAAAGAGAACTGTACTCATTCTCCAGGAACCAGTAATGCAGAAGCTTGCTTGGAACTGATGATACCAAAGTTCAATTTTTCAGGTTGACTGCTGTAAAGCAAAAACTTTAATCTTGTTTTCCTAAATATTTTTATTCATTAGTTGCTTTATGTTAGCAACAGAGACTATCCTGATCCAAGAAACGCATTTTTTCTACCTTTTACTTCATTTGGCAAATTCTGTACTTTCTGAATACAGAACTTTTTCAAATGGTGTTAAAACTTAAATGGGATGTGGAAACTATTTCTTTGCTGCTCTGTTCTTTTTTATGTCTGCTGTGTGAAGGGAGGAATTGAGAATACTGACTAAGGAGCATACTTACAAGAGGCATTTCAATGTCCAGTCTAAAAATTAGGTATATATAATCAGAGGGACTTCTATCTCATTCTAACATAAGTCAGTGTATTGCCATCCAGAAGTGCTTATAAGAGATATCAGAAGAGCTAAATACCTAACCTGGGGCAGATGACCTTACGGTTTATTTTGGAATGAAATATTTGAATAATTTCCATCTAGCTTACTAATGTTTCATCTAGTTTCTCTCTCTTCCCTCCAAATTTATCCCTCAGTTTCAGCTACTGACCACTGTTTTGTCTGATTTCAACTTAAAACAGTTGTTCTTAAATTATGTTTACTTTGAAGTGTTTTCTGCAGAAGCTTTTCAGTACTCAAAACTTTTTCAAAGCTTCCGAAGGTCTTGTGTAGCCAAAGTTTATTCAAACTTCTACATCAGCTACTCCAAAACCATTGGCTGTCCCTACAAAATCTCACTTCATTTGTTATAGTCCAAAATGTGGTAGGAACATAAAGAAATATGAATGATCATAGTAATTAAAACCAAAGATCTATCCAGACCAGTGTCTTGTTTCTAACAGTACCTCAAAGGACAACTAAGGAGGAGTAAAGAGAACAAACAGATTAAAGCTTCTAATACTACTCTTTCTGAGGAGTAAACCAGCCCATGCTCGATCTCCCATATCACCCTCCTCAGCTTTTGGAAGAAAATGAAGCCCAAATATTTTAAAGTTAATATATTTACTTCAACAGAATGAAAATAATTTACTTTTTTTTTTTTTTGGGGGGGGGGGGGTGGGGGGTGTAGGGAGGGTGGGTCATAGGTGTGCAAAATTTACATTTAAGGTATCATAAAGTTTGGGGAATATTTAGATTCAATCATCAACAGCCTTAGGACTTTTCAGGAAAACGTAAGGAAAAAACATACATTTATGAAATTTTTCCTGTTAAAGCTCTAGAACAGCCTCTTAAACCTTTCTTAATCTTTAAAATCTCCTGGTAAGATTAACTCTGCTTGTTAGAAGAATTACTGGCAGAATGTTTTACCTGAATACAATTGTATTGCCTAAGCACTTCTAACATTTAGTTTAATTTACGGTAAATGTTTTGTAAATTAAATTTCTTGGTGTGCTTTTATCTATTGTGAAGTTTTTGTCTTTCATATACTTCAGTACCAATTTAGCAAGACCTTCGTTGTGAGAATTAGTTCTGGATTGCCTAAGAGAAAACACAAATAGTTTCTCATAACACTGTTATATGAGGTTGGAATTTTTAGTTATAGCTCTTTGTTATGTTTCACATGGCGGAATTACACTGAGGTGAAAATATATGTTAAGTTACAAAACAGCAATGGTTTTAATTTAAAAGGCTTTCCTGTTTCATTACTTTTTACTCTTCTGTGGATCTACAGAAGACTGGAAATGAAGTTGTAGGAACTGAGTGTTAACTTTATGCATCGTATATTTAGGGTCTTACCATATTTCCATAAAGACCATCTGTACAGGGGAAAAAAAGACCCTAACAAACCAAAACCATCCAGGCTGTACAATAAAAGATATCTATTCCACATTAAAAGGTGGTTTTGACAAAATTTTGCACTAGAGGCTTTTATTTTGATCTCTTGCAAGTTGCTGAATGTGTTTTGTATGTTGCCATTCACTGTTTTGGCCATTCCATCACCTGAAATGCACAGGCAGGTGATGTGAAACAGGTTTAGTGATACATTCATTTTCAAATGTGTAACAGGAAAAATACACAGTGTTACACAGGATTAAGCACTTGATACTTTTAATCTGGTATAAACTGCTAAATTATTTTAAACTCTAGATAAACAAAAAAAACTAATAGAAGTTTATTTTCTTTCTGTTTTTTTTTTTTGTTTGTTTCTATTCTTAGTAAGAAATATACATTGATCATTAATTTTAACTTTGAAATAAGCACAGATTATCTTATGTAATACTTAAAAGAGAAAAATGCTGTTCCTTTTTCTCAGGAAGATATCTTGAATATAAGATTTCTGTCCTTGTCAATGCTTGTGCAATACCTATGCACAAATACAAAGTCTGTGTGCTTTGGGTTATGTATGTTAAATATGTATTTTAGGTTATACTTTTAAAAATGAGAAATAAATGAAAAATATAGTCATGTGGAGTAATAAAGTTTTAAGTAACTAAAAAGAAAATATATTGCCATTAATTAATTAACATAAAAATATATTTTTCTTGATATTCTCATTTTTTTCCATACCCACTATTACTTTCAAATGTTTTGATTTTAGGACTTGTCTTGACACTTCTCAAGTCATCATCTAGATGAATTTAATTCTTCAAGAAGACTAACCCTAAACCCAAACCAATAAAACATGTAATTTCATGGAAAATCATGTCAACTTTTTCCTTTTTTAAATAAACTACCAAAGATTTTTTAATTACATTGACATTGAATCACATTTAGAATGCCAAAGAGGTTTGCTGTGATCTTGCTGTGACTCAAAGCCTTACTGCTGCAGCAGCTGCACTTCAGAGACAGATTTTTGGCTAGTTTTCATTTGTCCTAAATTTAGAAATCTCCAGTTAGACATGAGCACGTGAGATCTTTTTCTTTATAGCTGCTTTTCATATAACTGCATGTAGAGTAATGAGTG
This sequence comes from Numenius arquata, assembly GCF_964106895.1. Classification (NCBI taxonomy): domain Eukaryota; kingdom Metazoa; phylum Chordata; class Aves; order Charadriiformes; family Scolopacidae; genus Numenius; species Numenius arquata. The sequence continues at coordinate 97,850,709 of NC_133576.1, forward strand.
CAGTTCATCTTTTTGCTAGGATAGTCATTCATGACAGGAACAAACAGAAAAAGTCTCTAAAGGCTGTGTATGAGAAGAAGACAGTTCAGTCATACACAAACATTCAAAGTTAGGTGAGAAGAATTCCATTCTTGCTGCTTCAGTGGACAGGCTTATGTAAATTAAAGGCTGTCTGAAATGAATTGTTTTGATTTCAAGAATTTAGATAGGGTAGTTTCTTGAACAAGATGGTGCAGATAGTTGAAGGAATACCACATCTATTTAAACATAAGGATTTTTATCTAGAGTTCTGATTTGTCTGCTTTGTACATTATATAAAATGAACATGTAAACAGCATTAACAATAGCTCAGGACTGAATTTAGGACTAAGCCAGCAACTAATTCACAGTGAAATAACAAAGACAAGTTATACATATTGGGAAGAAAAGTAAGATCAATGACACACTCCATTGAAGAGAGTGACAATTAAGATAAATCATATGCTATGCTATTTAGCATATTTTCAACAAAATCTATTATACACAAACTTACATACATTTTTTTCTCTTTGACAGTTTGTGACTGAGTGCTTTGTAAAGCCACGAACACTGTTGGCACAGATTCTCTGGATCTCCCCTGGGTTATTCTTAGTTTTTTTATCACATTGCTACTAAAGCACTGACACTAAGTGCTGAATATGTAACTTGTTTCTAATTAGATACCCTCTGTTTGCAAAATCTGTGACCAAAAAAAAAACAAACCAGAAGTGTTTTTCTAAATCTAATCTGGATAAAGGCAACTTATTATGAATAGCATGTGATATGTCTAAAGGTTCTATCAAACAAAAGGAGGTGTTTTCATGCATTCCCCTGGAGCCCTGCTACTCTGATGGTAATTTTAAATTTGAAATATATTATCATTTAAAGAGCCTGAAAGATGTAAAGAATTAATTCTCTCTACTAAAGTCAACAAATAATTATGAGTGCAGGATTAGATTGATAGATTAGTGGCATGGTAAATTAAAAGTAAAACAGGAAGGGATATATTAAATCAATCTAGCTACTTTGAAATTCTTTATTAATACTCTATTTGGGGATTTTAAAAAGCTGATAGTGATGACACAGCCACAGCGTCTGTGGGGATCTAAGTTTAAGAGATTTAAAAATATAGCTTTTTTTTTTTCCTTGCTATGTGTTCTCTCTAGCCTTTACTATGGATGTGCCTTCATTAGCTTTTCACTTTTGATCAGGAGTACACTTCTGAAAAGAATCTTACATTTATAGTTCTGGTTCAAACCACAATATAGTATCAGCCTATGTGATTGACTTCCTTTTGGGTGAAAGTAAACTAAAAGTTGCAGACTAAAAACTAACCTAACACGATCCAAACACTAGTGGATATTCAGTCTGCAGGACTATTCTAGAGGTATTTGGAAGTAAAGCCTCCCAAGATGCATACAGCATGGATACTTGGTCCTCAGCATCATCAGTTTTGCTTAGTGATACATTTTTATTATGCCACAATGCTAGATAATAGGATGTAGCTTATGTTCTTGGCACAACTGGGGATCTCGGGGAAGAAAGGATGAATTCAGGCCCCAACTTCTGGGTGCTGATGACCTCTGTTCTCTTTATGGGCTAAAACAGTACTACAACCAAAGTGCTTTTCTGTACATCTTATTTTAGCATTGTTACTTGGCATGTCAGAAGCAAAATTACGTGGATGAAACCATGATTGACATCACTGATCAGGATTTCATACAGATTCACTGACCTCTAGTTCCCTTTGCATATTGCTGCTGTTGACTGCATCTGCCCTGACTTTCTTCATGTGTTGACTGAAACAATGGGAAAAAAAAAAACCCAAACACAAACATTCTGACTTTGGCCCCATGTTTCTTGTTATATGAATTGTGGACCTACGCAAGAACCAAACCTGTATCCATAACTTTGATTTTTAGGCTACTAGTTTTTTTTATAGTTTTTACAGTACGAATAAGCTGTAGAATTGACGGAGCAGTCTCTCATTTTACACAGTCAAATGGAAGCCTTATTCATTCCCATGACGTGCTGTTGGCAGCTGCTAAAAGAGACATTATCACTTTGCCCTTTTAGTAGTTTGAGGTAAACTGGAGCTAGGGTATGGTGTGGATTAGCAAAATATGTGGGATGAAATACAACACTGCTCAACAAAAGGCTTTCTTCCAAACTCTCGGTTGCTAGAAAAAGAGTGTGACAAAGAGAGGGTGCGCCTGAAAGGGTTGCTGAACGCTTGAGTGGCAGCTCTCTGTATGACAAGTCTTGGGGGATTGGGTACTTAAATCTTAATTACAAAAAACAATCATCATCAGGTATTAAAACCCTATAGGGAAATTGAAAGACTCAGAGAAGAGAATCCCAATAGTGGAGATCTGCTCTACGCAAATTTAATTGACTCATATTATACAAATAAACCTGATAAATTAAAAAAAAAAAAAAAAAGTATCTGTAAGAAATTGTTGAGTGATTCTACTATAGAGCAGATGCTGTGAAAAAGACAGGGGGTGGGATTTTCAACCTGAAGAAACTCAGTGACTGCTTAATGAAATGCCAAATGCCACAGCTGACCAACTTCTTTAGAACAGTCTGTAATGCAGCTGAAAGCAGAAAATCCTTTAATCACTAAATGTCAAGCATTTGCAAAACATACATTGATACATACATTGAAACATACATGTTATTTAGAGTTTGTCATGCTTCTATGATGCAAGCATGTAATAAAAAAAATTGGAAACAACACATTGGTGGAAATGAAAGTGTCTAAAAAATGAGAGTGTTTTATTGCAGAGGTGTAATAAAAAGAATGGGTTATACTATCATTCCTTGGAACTGAAGAAGAGTGGCAGTCACTGTCAGTGATGGATTTTGTCGTAGCGGTGAGCAGGAGTGTAAAGCAGGACTCAATTTGGAGGAAATGATTTTCTAGTTAAACAGTGGCCCAATTTTAGAGTTTTCAGAAACAGTAAGATAGTTCTGTCACACTCAATTCACAGTATAATTAACAATAGCATTTTTTTTCTTTCATATTTACTAAACACTTCTGTTATTGTACATGACTGAAGTAGCAGGAAAAATAAAGTTTATAGACTAACCACACTGAAAGTTCTGCTAAAAGTATACTACATTTGTTCTGTACTTTCTTTATTAACCCTATTGACAATAGCAATATTCATAGTGACAAACCACAGTTGGTCAATTCTTCATAGTCTTTGAAGAGAAAAATTTTCTAAATAAATTTCTGTGACATGGACAGCTATGGCAATGTGTGCTTCACATGTATCAAGTCGTGCTTCAACTCTGTATTTTCTCTAGTGACAAAGGCATCTTAGGAGGTTCCCCAGAATTCTTGGATGGTCCTGGCATTTCCACCATGACTCACAGTTTCAACTTCACAACAGAATTAACTGTTTGTCTGAGTGTGATGTAAACTGGAGTAGGAATGATGAAAGTTATAAAAAAAAGCAAGCCTTCCTCTGGAGTCCTCCCCTAAAAAGTTAACTGAATACAATTCTGAGGACTATAAATGACTGTGTGGAACCAGGAACAAGCATATGAGTGTGGTAACCTTGTGGGCCAACTGTGATATTAGAAAAATAATATAGCATGGAACTACACTCTGAGATTTTACTGTTAATACTAACTTTTCTAAAGCCATTTTAGAAGGGAATCAATCTGTCTCTGGAGATTTTTTTTTTCTCTTTCCCCAAACAGAAGAAATTTAGATGAGAAGCCTAGACTAGATGGCTAACATTTGGACACCTAGAAGCAGGAGTGATGAATGACTAATGCACGTACTTTGAAATACTCAGTATTTAATGTATGCCATGTTTCCTTTAAAATATTGGCTGCTGTTGTCTCCCCACCCTTTTATATAGATCACAGGCTTCAGGAACACGTGGCTTCAGTTGTAGACTCTCTGCGTATAAAATTCCTTTTAAACTCAGTGGGAACTCGAATTGTGGAATCTGTCAGATCAAATTCTCTCTTCTCTGGAAAAGAAAAAAGAAAGGCATGAATGAATATGGGGTAAGGTACTATACTATCAGTCCAACAAGATTTCTGTTCGTGTCTTAACATTTAACTTATTTAAAAAGTCTGTGATGGTTATAAACATAATAACGTAAAAAAAAAAAACAAAACCAAAACAAAAAAATCACTCTCACCTTTTGTTTGGCTGTAGCAAAATAAATAATTATTAACAAGCTGTTGTGTAAATCTATAGATTTTTTAGCCATTGCCACCTCCAGATACCCAAATGCAAATGCAACAAAAAAGTCAAAATACTTTACACTATAAAAAAATTAAATAAATGAAGTTGCTGACATTAGAGGCTAGAAAACTACAGTCATTAGAAGACCACCCACTGATACAAATTCTGTAAAAAAGTTGGATTTTCACTCTTCAGGACATCTTTAACAACACATACTGACTGTTTACTGAAAATTATAATGAACATGTAATGTATTATAAGGTATGCTTGGCCAAAGTGTGTAAAAAATGGAATAAGTTTTGAAGAACAAGTAAACATACAAATTCCCAATCATTTTTTTTGTGCACTTTGTTCTCTTTTTTGCAAAATGCAGAGGTAATTCTTGTGTTGCAGTAATTACCTAACCTTTGTTTCATAGTATAAACTTTCCTCATAAGCCTTTCCTTAAATATACCTATGTGAAATTCTTGGAAACATTCCATAGATTTTTTAAAAATAAATCATTTTAATTTTTCTCATAAAATTGTCAGGACTGGATAATGACTTTGGATATAATTATGATCAATGAGTTATTTTCGGCAAAACTGTCCCATCACCATCACCAACGATAACCAATATGTATGCTTTAACTGTCATGTGTTTTCCATCAGTACAAAGATAGCTCTGTATTGTTACTGGATGAAAGCCAAGTAAGAATGCATAGGTGATATTTCTCTGAAAAACATATAAGCACAGGTTTATGACTCTATCATACATTCCTTAGTCTTATAAGTACTGCCCTGACAAATACTCATAGACATGAATATTCTCATTGTCTTTTCAAATCACACTATCTCTATATGCAGCAGACCACACTAAGGGTTCTTAATGATCTAACTGAAAATTACCTTATTTAAGGGAATTCTTTCTCGTTGTGATTCACATAAGAAATGGAAAATCAAAATTCTGGTATTGCGAAGTTAGATTACATAAGCATTAAATTTGCTCAGAGAAATGCATATGACAGAAATATGTCTAAGTCACCCTATTGTTAGCTTGTTAAAGTTCTGCCTGAGCCTGCTAAGAGGAGAGGAATAAAAGTAAGAACAGTCCATAGCTCTTTGTCACTCTTAGCCAGCCTGCGTATGGCACCTCCAACCTAATAATAAAAAGCTCTGCTAAGCACTTGATTGACCTCATAGTGCTGCCTCTTTGCTAGCCCTGCTTGATAACATTTTTGATGGAAATCCTCTATCAAGAAATTCAGTTTCAGTGTGATCTAAGTAATCTGCAGGGGGTCGTTAATTTAGAGGAATTTTTGCAATGCAAAGTCAACATACGATGCCTTGATCAAGCCAAAATGCTTCATTTTGACAGTTCCATTTTTATTTATTTCATAACGATGATGTATGTATACATTATGTTTGATATTATGTTCCTAAAATCTAATACTGGTTTTACTGCTATAATATTAGAACTTCACTTCAGATATAAAACTGCATGAATTAAAATGATAGTATTGAAAATAAAAGCTTAATTGACTCAAACTGAAACAAAAATGTTGAGTTTCACTTCAGAAAAAAAGTATGTTTCTCATCTGAATTAGAAAAAATTGGAAGAAAATTGTTCATCCAGATGTTTTTCCTATATTAAAATTTTTCACAGAATGGAAATTTATATTTTTTGATTCCTGCTAATCTTGATTACACCAGAATGCTTCAGTACTTTGCTCAAACACATTCTAGACTAATTGAAAAAAAAAAAATTAACATAAATTCTGTTACTCTTACACAGTCTGGTACAGTCATTCAGCAGGAGAGAGAAGACTATGTTCAGGAGAGAGAAGACTATGTTACGAAGAGTCTTGCAATATACAGGAATGGGGCATGCTGAAAAACCTGGAGAAAGGCAAAGATGGAAATACTGACGCAAGGAATAGGAAAATCATGTGAAGAATCCTTTTACAATTTACAAAGCATCATTTCCTCTGCGCTTAGAATTGATGACGTTACTCTTTAACATTATCCCAGCTCTGAACTTACTCAGGAGGAAGAATGACATTTACTGAATCATCCTTAATCTGGTTTGCAGTTGATTCTAATTCAAACATGGTTTTCAGCTTTGAAATGAACTGATAAAATGCTCCAAAGTGACTTTAAAACAAAAACAGAGAATTGTTCTGTCATCAGATTTCCTTCTTTATAGATTTCCTCCTTAGAGCCTATTTAGCAATGAGAGTTCCCAGGGAAAGGGTCTGTTCTGTGAAATTTTATTATTATTTTGTTTGTTTTGTTAACTAAAGTTTTGGGGTTTGTTACATTTTTTTGGGGGGGGGGGGGGCTGTTTTAGAAAACTGTTTGCAGTCATGATTAAGAAAATGGTTAAAGCTGCTGTCAATTAACTTAATTGATTTAAAAATTTGATAGGCACCTGGAATAGAAGTATTTTGCCTGCAGCTGAGCTGAATACCAGAGCAATTTATTTTAATAATGAATAGTGGAGGAAAAAATTGAGCAGAAATACTGTGCAGGAAAGCCTTAGAGGGTTAAAATAAACATGCACAATGGCTGGTGCTAATGTTTCTGATAGTGGACCGAGATTTATTAAACCTTTTAACATTAGTGTAGTAGAAGTAGTTTAAAAATAATTGGGCAAATACATTTTAGAGTAAAAGGGATCATCTTCCTTAGAACTGAGTCAAATTTAGTGGTGCTGTGGAAAGTGGCAGTTTAAACAGTAAGTGTCAGCTGATCAATAAAATGCTATTTAATGTATGAAAGTAGCCTAATTGGCATAGATTATGATATTTTGTGAGTGTGCAAATTCTAAAGTGAATATAATTCACTTGCCTTGAGACTATGGGGTTGTAGTCAAGTCAGTTCTTCCAGTCACTACAGCTTGTACAAAAGATAAAATGTGTTTTGAATATCTGTGGGGGCTCATGTTTCATTCAGTCATGACCAGAATATTGTGAGAGTTGTTTTTAACTGAAGGTGAAGCAGAAGGAACGTGTTTCTATGAATTATCCTAATTTTCTGCTAAATGCTGAATTAATCTAATTTAGATCATTTGTCCTAACAACTTCTTTGAGTAGCCATTGCCTTTTTAATTTTTTTTTTTTTCTCTTCCTGAATGAATAAACCACTTGAAAAAATCCAACACATCAACATTCAGTGTTTGGCTGCAATTTCAGGCTGATATTATAGTTGAAGAACTGGTTCATGAAGGAAGTACTTGAAATCAAATGGGGAAGACAATATTAATCCCAAAGAAGTTGTGATTGAATGTGGTCTCTGCTTTAAAAGACTTCAAAGTCTTTTGAAATATTATCTTCCAGAAATGAAGACACTATGGATCAAGAGTTCAAGCTGATCACAACTTGAGCACTGGAACAGGCTGCGCAGGAAGGTTGTGGAGTCCCCTTCTCTGGAGATTTTCAAGACCCGCCTGGGTGCAGTCCTGAGTAATGTGCTCTGGGCAATCCTACCTTAGCAGGGGAGTTGAACTAGATGATCTCTCGAGTCTGATGATTCCGTGATTCCATGAAAAATGTGAAAAGAAAAGGAAGTGAAAGGAAGGAAAAGAAGCTCGTGGTGAAGTGTTATACAAATTCAAGTAATTTAGTGTTAAAGTAAATGCTATAGACACTTACTAATTGAAAATTTCCCTGCATATTATGAAAGGTAAACAAGGAGTGAGCTCAATTAAAAAGTGTATAGCAATAGCATAGAAGACCATGATCAGTCTATTTCTCTGTTCAAGTACTCTTTAAGTATCTGTGTTTTCAAACGTGGGGTGCTATCTACAGAAATCTGCTTTAGTCAGTTATGTCCTGATATACTATAAATACAGATTAATATGCTCAGAGGAAGACACTTGTGAAGGGAAGTGCTGGGCATTCAGCACTTTTGAAATATATTAGTTCATTATATTCAGGTTGAGAAGCTTGCTGTTAATATATTATGAAGTCTTCAATGCAGACTTCACTTTATTCTTGGTGAATTTGATGGCAATACATTCACTCACTGAAATAAAAGCACATTTAACTAGTAGTAACTCTTTCCAAAAAATGCAATATATGGTTTTGAATGTTTTGGGCATTGCTTTACATTTTCTATGTGAATCACCCTTGTGGGTTTTAGAAGTAGGAAGGAGGAGTTCTTTACCTTTTTAAGATTTATTTCTATTCAGTTATTTGATATATTGATCCAAATCAAAACACAGTGAGACTTTCTAACTATTAGATATTTCACCTAGCATTTAATATTTTAAATATTTATTCAAGTATTTCCTTTCACAGTTAAGATATTTTATCTCAGTCATCCAAAGCTGTAATATGTTCAAGAGCAAAAAGGAAACAAGTAATTTTAAAGAAATGGATGGAATGATATTACTAAGGCAATATATTTTTCTTGAATAAAAAAGCAACACGTTTTGAATCTTTTAACAGCACCAAATAGGCCCATTGTGACAAGTAGTTTAGCCAAACCATATCTTAATATAACAATGCAAAATGTGCTGAGAGAAGGGAGCATTACCAGGCCAAATGTATTGGCTTAAACATTTTCGACACATGCCACAAGTTCACATAATCAGCCTGAGGCAGTGGGAAACTTAAAAGCTAGCCTGATAGTGTTTCTTACAAATATTCTTTGAATTTTATTGCTTGTCTCCCACATGAGGCGTAATAGTTTCAATGTTCTAATTAGTACTTGTGTATATTGCTATTACTTTGTCTCTTTAATCACATTATTAAGTCTGTTATGGAGATTCCTTATAGAATCACACTTTATAATAGTGTTTCTAATTTGAATATGTCCTTTTTTATGTTGTCTGAATCTGAAACATCATAAACTCTTTTTATGGGTCCTTTGATAGTAGTCACTTTCCTGTTTTATGCTTGATTAGAACGTACAGTACTAAGTAATAAAGAAACTTCCTGAAGCTTTGGAGTTTTAGTACCAGAAAACATTCCAACCGTCTCAGGCTTTTTTTCCCCTCTCTCTGACATTAGGTCAAACAAATACATCTCTTTGTCCAGATTAAAGTATTGAGTAGGAAACATGTAAGAAAGAAAGCACCTTTGTGAAATTATAATAGATCTTACATAATTTCAGAGATTGCTTTTCAGACTGCTTTCAAAACAGATATATAATAAAAAATGGTCTAAAAACTTAAAGGGATTCTGCTAATTTTCACAATTTGAAAATATAGATACATATAGTTATAAACATAAATTTAATTTGTAAAATTAAGTTTAAATGCCAGTGAGAAGAAATAATACGGATATATCTCTCCCTCACTCTCTTTCTCTCACTCACCCTTTCTGAAGAGATAAACACACCATTAAATTCAGACAAAATTTGTTCAGTTTAAGGGACTTCATTATAGTACCTCTCCTTAGCCTGATAATGAATTTGATAAAACATGAAATTAAGTGGGATTTTATAAAAAAAAAAAAACACACCAGAAATCAATACTTCTGGTAAAAGGTAAAACAATTGTACAGATCAGAAAATGTAAGACAGATTCACAAATGATAGAGGGATTAAAATTATCTAAAAGGCTTCATGTGAGTGAACAATGGTGAAATAAGGTAATTCTGGTTTATATAACAAGAAATAGCTTTTAAGAAAGCTTAAGGAAGCCATAGCCCCATTTGATGTCATCATTGGAGGCTTCTGAAGTCACAGCGAAGTGGTTTCCATCTGCAGTGGGGTTTGGATAAGAACCTAACTGTCAATAGACTTCACAAGGACTTTACTATCGGCTCTTGTAAGCTCCTTTTGGCTCAAGAATCTAAGGAAATTGGTGGAATTCAAATAACAGCATGTGTGATAAAGGATTTATCAGTGGAGATTAAAACATTAAAAATATCAATTTTCTGAAAAAAATATGCAGGCTGGGGATAGATGCAGGAATTTATACTTGTTGACAATTATCTAAAAATTAGAAAAAGGGTATTAGTTTACTCTCAAACTAAAATCTGTTTAAAGGAGAATAAAAGGAAATAACCCCAATTCATCAGATCTTTTGCATTCTGCAATTTCCTTCTCAAGTCAAGTAGAAGCTGTCTGCTTATTACAAGCAGTTTGCAAACATGCACAGAAATCCTTTTTCCAACACAGATATGAATAGTAATTATTGTTAATCATTTATATGCAAGATCTAAATGTCCAGGAGTTATTTAATGCTAAAATTATGCATAGTGAAGCTCCATGCCTTAAAATGTTTCATGCAACTTCATAATTTCATTGTTTGGTAACCCTTCACTTAGTATTACTGTACTTTTGTCAGTGGTGGTTTCAGGTTTTGTTTTTTTTTTTTCCTTCTTTTCCTTTTCTCTCTAGTACTCGTAGTAGCATCTCTATAAAAGTAAGTCAAGTGTCAGCAATTGCTTTCTCCCAGAGTTAAAATTTGGTGTAAAACCTAATACTTCCACCTCATCTTCTCACAAAGTAAATATTTCTCCCTGACAGGACAAAAAAATGAGAAGACAGTTATTTCATTTAACAGTTCTTAGGAAATGCTGGTATTTTCAAGAATACTTTGGGGATTTTCTCAGCTTTTTTCTAAAATAGAAAGGCTTGGAAAACAAAAGAGGGCAAAACAGAGGAAGAACTGTTCTGAGGTTTCCCCTCTCTTTCCATCTGATTTTTGAATGGTTTCTGAGGAAAACACTTATAAATTAAAATGAGACAGTCATGTTGTTCTGATTTTCTCAGTTTATTGGAAGCTTTTCAGATCAGCAGCTTTGTTGGACTGAATATCTACTACGTCCTCCTATCCAGAATATAATAAAAACGTCTTTGGGATTCTTTTGCTGTTATTCCAGTGTATAAACTGTAGCACCGCAACTAAGAATTTAAATGTGAGAAAAAAACATGTAAACATCTTGAGATACCACCTACAAGGATTAGAGAATTAAATCTAATCCCTACAGGTTTTCTAAGGTGTGTTTGTAAGAAAGCAGTATGTATATTGGCAGTCTAGAAAGCAAAATTTATTCACACTGTTTGTTCTTTGTGCTGTAGTAAACACAGTAGCTAAATGTTAAGCTTGCAATTTTCAAGAAATATGAGAGTTAAAGTACTTTCTCTCAGTACTGTCATTGCCATTTGATAGCCACCAAGTGTAGGTAGTCTTAGTCTAATTTCCCAAAACATAAGCAGAACCATAACAATTAATGGTATTTGTCACCTTTTTTGACAATCTCATTAGAGAGAAGTAGTGAATAAATAGAGGATGATTTAGCTTCTCTGCTCAATACAGGATAGTTCAGGAGTTGACTGAAGTCATCTACATGCAGACTGTTACTGCTTGTGCTCTATTTGTGCTACAGATTTCAAGTAATTTCCTGGTTTATGAGCCCTGAGAGTCTCCTTATGAAAATTAGTAACTTTTAGAAGAATCAATATTTCTTATTTCTTATTTGGATTTCTTTGGAACCTTAAGCACTCAATGTTAACAATTAGACATTCTCAGCTAGAATGTCTGTCTATCTCAAAAAAGTGTCTGTCTAACTCATGTCTTTCTTTTTTAAGGTTTCTTACTGTAATTACGTGTGAAATAGTTTCATTTGTATGTACAACAACAGTAATCGAGCAAATCATATCACTGTTCAAAGTTCTTTAGCTGTGCTACCAGGATAAGGCATTTTTTTGAAGTTATTTTAAAAAATAAATGTTTTAAAAGTGGGACAGAGCTCTAGAGTTTAGAAATTTTCTCTTACTCTGTGCAGTTCATGTTGAATAGAAATACACTTGCCAGTTTCACATAGAGTCTTTCACAGATATTACTGTGTTTTTCCGTGTCCCGGTTTGAAGTAAAACAGAACCAACTTTCTGTTCAGTAATTTTACATCTTAGCCAGGCCTCTTCTAACTCTGAAACTAACAGCATAATGTGGAGAAAACTTCTCGTTCCCAAAGGGATTAAGACCGATGTTTGTGCTACATGCCAAGGTATAGTATGCAGAGAAGATCTTGCTTATACTTATTGGTATAACAACCAAGGCCAGCCAATTTTGTTATCCGCCCCGTTAGAGGGTCAGAAATGGAAAAGTGCAGAGGGGTCACACCAGTGGGATGGAGCGGACAAGACAGGTGACCCAAACCTGACCAACTGGGGTATTCCATCCCGTCTGCCCCATGCTCAGTAAAAAAGCTGAGGGATCAAAGGGTCAACTTTTTCTTCAATGGCTGACTTCCAAAGAGGATTCTGTCTGTTCATCTGGCTCTGATCCTGATCCATGTGTTCCTGACTCCAGAGCTGGAAGGTAGTTCCCAACCATCTCTGAGTCCAGACTGAGACTTCCCCAGTGCCTGCCGGTGACGTCATCCTGGGAGCTTGATACGGTTTTGTATATATTGTACCTATTTCATTATTTTCTTCTTTTTGATTTTAATATCAAATTCCTTCATTAATGTAGTTTAGTTCATTCTAAGCTTCTAAATCTCCTTATCTCTTCCTCTCCTCTCTTTTTTTTGGGGGCAAAGGGTCATCTGTCAATCTGATTTTGGTAAATTTGGCCGAAACCACGACACTACAGGAAAGAAAATCCTAATAAACTGTGAAGCCACCAACATCTATAATAATTCAACAGCAGAAGCAGGAAGTTTAACATGTGCATAAATAATATGAACACACTACACATAATGAGAAAGTAAAATATTTTTCAGTTTGCCCAGAAAAAAAAAAGGAGGAAAGTAGCAATATGCTCACTTTAATGTGTAGCAGCTAAAAGGAGGGCTTCTGCTGCTAAGACAAAGTGATAATTTTGTGGAAAAAAAAGTTAGCTGTAATGAAAAAACCAAAACCAAACCCCAGCATTAAAATTGTCATAGAAATAAGGTACTGTCTTATGCTATCTAAGCATTTAAGATCTTTTTGCTTTCACAATGCAAATTATGATTAACTCAATAGGAAGTCACTTATCTACAGGACTGCAGTGAAAAAGAAATCATAATCAGACTCATATATTGTAAATAAAAGGGAAAATAGTTGTTTCAATAACTGCACATATTCTGGCTTCAGTAAATCCTGGGTTAAAGCAAAGTGTAGAAACACAAAGCAATCTGAGTAGCTATTTAGATTAAAATTTCAGAGAGTAAATTAAAGGCGTGATCTGGCTCAAAGGTAGAAACACATAAGTTCAGATAGGAACACGTGAGGTAGGTGTCTAAGCTCCTGTGACAGAAAGTAAAGACCTAGGTTTCAATTCAGTAATTTAAACACAGACATCCAATCACAGTTGAGATGTCCAGGGTATTGAGGATATTCACACATGAACCAGAACAGTATATTTCTCCTAAGGTACTGTCTTGGTTTAGATTAGGCAGATGACATTATGGGATCTAGGCATATGTATAAATATGTGATTGATATGTGGAATCAGGTGAAATGAAGTATTCCTTTAAATAGTATCAACTGGAAACTGAAAAATCACTAGGAGCAAAACATGCCAGAGGAAGCTAGAGGTTCTGCATGAGCTACCACCAGAACTACTTGAATGGCCTGTAAGAAGATTTAATCACTTACATTCTATGCCTCCATAATATTCATGTCTGGAACACCAGAATGAAGAATATAGTTCTGAACACTGAAATTAACACCTCAGGATTTAAAATTTAAAATCATGGAAAATGCCCAGTGAAAGAGCACTTATGCTCCAGTTATTTAGTTGTTGATTGTTAATCGTTTTCCATTGCAGAAGCAATTCGAGCTTTATCCAAATATGTTGGCTCAACAGACTATTCTGTCTGATGGAATATTTTTAGCACTGTTACTCTGAAGGTAGATTTGTTTACTTTGAGGACATCAGAAAAAAATGTAGGTTGTTAAAAAAGTATATGTGTTCATGTTACAGTGATTGTGACTGCTAAGAAATGTTATTCAGACATGGTAGCTCGTAGGGCATCTCTTTACTACCAATAGGTGACAGAAATGAAATCATTCCTGTTTTGCCTAATAAACAAGTTTTGCAACCTGAAGAGCAATTTGTTGCAGTATTCCTATAAATAAAGGACTGCTGCACTGGAGCTATCCAAGTATTTAAAGATATTTCATTCTGTTAATTGTTTTTGTTAGGTTGGGTTTTTTTGGTATTTACTTGGTGGGGTTTTGTTTGTTTGTTTGTTTTAGTCAGAAATCCTTTGTTTCAACCTCCACCAAAGTGTAAATTCTGGCTAAGGAATGCAGTTAGGAAAAATAAAACTGTAGATAGTGTCCACAGTAGCTAGTATTCAACAGAGATAGAAATAAAAGTTGGAGAAAGCCCAGGAAATAAAAGATACAAACAATGACCAAACACACACACACACACAAAAATAAAATCAAAGGAAAGCAAAGAAATAAAGAAATTGGAGCAGCTCTTCCAAAAATAATATATACTCCAAGAATAATGGAGAGCTTGGAACCTATAATCAAAATGATATAAAGATTGTGTTTATACTTCCAGTAAGCCCATTTTCACACTGAATTCAATTGGCATGTCAGAGAGCAGCAGAAAGGAAGCTCTGAAGATTGGTGTGATTAAACAGTTCATGTTAGCTGAAATGTACCTTTGGTGTGACATAATGTAATGGTTCTTCTATCATTATGTTCTACTGACATCTGCACTTTTTTGTCTTCTAGAAACAGATGGACTTGCCTGCGGTACGTGAGCTGAATTACTGATAATCTAGATTGAACAGTAATTTCATATCAAAGAGAATTAGCAGCCTGGAAAAGCAGCTGAGTCTGGCAGACTATTTGGGTCTTAGAAATTGCAACAATGATAAAACTTCTAATATCAAACTTATAAAACTTTGGGACACTTAAAGGGAATTTGTATGAACTTCACTTTTATACAAACTGCACTTCCATCCTTAGATTAAACATGTATCTTAGTTTTCAATTTAAGTATGTCCTTTTTTTACACTGCTCTCCTTTCAGTAGGACTAGAAGAAGGTTAAGTCACCTGCTTGCTGGAGCCGTCACTTGCAGTGTTCTAATAAGTCCTTGGATCACTATTAAGAAGTAAAGATATTTCTCAATCAGTCTAATTTCTTTCTGATTCATTGTATCAAAAAGAGGGATTTTGGAGGGTTATTTTGGCTGATAACCTTCAGAAATCAGTTTGCAGGGTGAAAGAATTTGTAACATTCAGGGTCATGCATTTAACCACGTCCTTTGTCCCATTCATCACACAAGTAAATTATGATACTGTACCTTTAATTAATTCAGAAATCATGTTGTTCCTGATTGCTTTGGTCTGCTAGAGTCTATGTAAGCATTATATAAGTTTAATATTAACATAGAAACAGATCCCTCAAAATTAATTAAAGAGGAACTCATGAAATCTCAGGCAGGACCAGAAGCAGGCTGGAAATAGTAAAGCCTTTGCAAGCAGCTGGTGAAAGTACAAAGCAGAGAGTAAACAAGGAGCTAGAATAAAACCAGAGAAGAGCTTGAGCAACCATTTTATTGTGTCCATAGCCTAGGTTTATGTGCTATTGTAGATATCCAGTTGTTTCAAATCTCAGGGAATTTACTCCTTCAGGGAAGATAGGGGCATGATGAGGTTACTGGGCAGTAGAAGATCAGAAGTAACTCCTTTAGGTGAAACAAATGAAGAAATAGTGAATATGCCTGGAATAGTTTCTTTCTTGAGATGAGTAACAGATGGTGATATCTTCCTCTATGCTGTAAAGTACATAGGACTAATTCAAGCTACCAAATTTGTATGTATTTTAAAAAAAAATAAATTAAAAAAGCTTTAACTATATTTTAGTAATTTTAATAGATAGTGCAATGAGATTTATATCACCTTCACAAATTCAGCTCTCAGCTAATCGGATGAATAGCCTATAATACTTTTAAAGCTGGTGGACAAAAAGTGCTAGCCAAGAACCGTTCTTAAAGTAAATGGCTAAAGTAGGTTACATGAGCTGTACCCTAAAGGTGTCTCTGGGTTTTCTGTGAGCACAGAAATAGCTCCACGAAAAACTTACTCCACCTATTATGAGAGTAAGAGAAGTTGCTGTTTTATGAGACCCGATTGCAGTTAGAGAATTCTTCCCATATATATGATCAGATAGAAAAATAATTAGCTAAACTGTCTTCAAAATACCTCTTCTAGTTCTGTTTGCAATCAGTATTTCACTATATTTTATTTCAGTGAACATATATTGCAATCAAATATTTGAAAATGTTTGACATTAGGACTGAATTAAAAATACAAATAACATAAAGCATTCAGTGCTTCTCTCATAACAAACATTAGTTCTAAATTTCCTATCAGTTTAGCTATCATGGTTCCCATGCCAATTTATTTTCATATCCCAGATTCATCACGATTAGGGAATGCATCTGTTGCCTTACTCCTTTGAAACTGAATAAATTTAATTTTTAGTCAAATAAGCAAAACTCCCACAGTTATTAAGGAGCTGATATTTAACTGCAGCAGAGAACGAGTGAAAGCACAGCACAGAAGAAGAGCGGCTGTGGGATAGCACCTGTTTTTTGGAAATTTACATAATCTGGGATGAATTCAGCCACCACTCCACTTTTGACTGTAGAAACAACATTCAACATTGGTTGCACTAAAATTCTGCTTAGGAACAGAGAGTGGGGGTGGCTGTCATACTGAATAATCCCATTATTACTGACAGCTCTACTATGTCTCCTATGTACTCCTTATTCCCTCTGGCAACAGAGATATCTGGGAGTAACTCAGTGGAGATGGGGCTGAATAGAAGGGATCAGAATGCAATGTGGATATACCTCCCAGATACACAGACTGCCAAATGCATTTAGGAGACATGCTTACTAGTAGTTCTTAAAACTGTGGCATTAACTTCTCCTGAAGTGCGAATGCAGACTTCACCATTATAAGGCAACTCACTTAACATTGTAGTTTATGCAGATAAATTGGATTTATCTAGCATTTGGGCCGCACAATGCCTCCTTTACTAGGGAATAAGTCACTCAAAGAGCCCAGATATAACTGACTGATGCATGGGCTAGACCTTGGGAGATTCCAGAAGCAGTGGCTCTTTTGCAAGTATTTCTTTATTAGAGCGGCCATGATTTGGCCACGAGGATTTATTTATATGGCTTTTGTTTGTGTGTTCACTTTATTGAACATGTAAAACATTGGATTAATCCATAACGGGGCTAAATTATTAGAACATGAGCTAGCCACAGAGGTTAATGAAAATATAATTAGTACTGCTTGTGCTACATGCAGTTGAAAAGAGGGTCATAAATCCTATTAATCCTTCTTAGTTCAGGAATTATTGACCTGAAAGACCATAATGGGTATGGTCTATAGTGTCAGTGAAGTTGAAGTGCAAGCAGATGATATGTTACTGATCTTCATTCATTTGATTCATTTTGAATATGGGGAGGAGAAAACTGAAGTAGCTTTGCATCATTGTGATACATCATAAGCAAAAGAAGTGGTGAACAACCAATGTTTAGTATTCATTCTGTAGTGCCATACATGTAATTCATAAGCAGAGCTATAGCTAGATATCATGCATATTATTCAGAGACAGGCGTTCACAGTTAAGATATTTTATGCACTTCTGTAGTGTAATGTAAAGGTAGTAATACCTTAATAGCAACTTACCTCACTCAAAATAGAAAAAAAATAAAACAACAGACACAAACCCTGGTACTCCATGTTGTGAGATATGAGTCTGCTAGGTATATCCAAGGACATTTCCCATAACTAGTTACTAGATTTGGAATGGAAAAAAGTAATTTTCAGCTTAAAAAGTTCCAAATAAAAACCAAAAAAAGTAAAAACCAAGACACAACAATACAGCTCTGTCTTTCATTAAAGTACACATGAATTAATAGTTAAATATATTAGTGCTTGCAGGCTTCCTGCATGACTCATTCACAGTTAAAGAGAATTACAGCTTCTCTTCCTTTAGATTTCTTCTGACTGCTTGCACCTATTTCTATTTTCGATTAATTGTTAAGAATTTTCTCCCATAGAGTTCACTACCAGTTAATCTGAGAAAGCTTATACATTGTAAAGATTAGTTTAGGCTCTGCACTAGTAGTCATTAGAAACAATTCTAGAAACAGGTAAGTGTAACTGAAAAAAAGTGTTTTGAGCTCACACTTTTTTTTTTGCAAGTGATTCTCTTTAGTTCATTCCTGGACACAAGAGACATATTGCTAACATGAAGCAATGACCCCATTTGGAATATCAAGCCTGCTTTAGAGGCTTTCAGGTTTGCTTGGGTCAACTGTTTTAGCTATTTTGCCCAATTTATGGAACTTTGTTCCATTCCTAGAAACAGACAGTTGCCTCATAATCCCCAAAACCATCAACTAGGTTTTTAAGAAAGATATCAAATATCATGACGTCATTAATGGATTTACAGGAGTTGTGTTAAGAAATACATAACATTCAACTAGCACATTGAAATACTAGTGTAGATTGGATTTGTGCCTATTTGGTTGTTGTGGTCAGCCCTAGGGAGGAGTAAATAGTTAGTGAATAAAATAATCCCTATGAAATTTAATAAAGGTTAAATATATCCCCAGATAGTAGTTAAGTGTTAAGTTAAAAGTTAATGCCTTGCTGTATTGCGCTGTTTAGTAGGACAAGAGCAGTACTCTGGTATGACAAATTGCAGGAAGACAGAGCACCATACACGTTAGAAACCACTCCCTTTCCCAGACCCCTATTCTTTAATGCTTTGCTTGGAATCAGTAATGACATAATGACTTAAATCATTATCTTTCACATGCAAATCATGTGAAATTGATATGATGAGCAAGACAAATGCATTCGTTTCTTGTCATACCTGCATCCTCATTGCAGATGAGAATTATCAGGAGTGCACATTCAGGTAATCCAAATAAAAATTGGCCTGTGTAATTTAAAATCAAACTTATAAAATTTCTCTCGTTATGAAGTATGTGCTTTATCTTCTTGTAACGGTAAGCAGCAGGCAAGATGATTCTAGCAGGCATTCTGCACACAGAGTCTTGGTTGACTGGGTAGGAACAAGTGTTTTACGTGGAGTTTTAGAGGAATGGACATCAACTCTACTGGGGAAAACTGGATGATCTTAATTTGCAAAAAGTATTAATCAGTGCTTTGGTTCTTGACCCTACAGCTGGCCACGTAAAGAAAAATGATGCTCAGTCATATTTGAAAGCTGGACTCTTTTTCAGCCAAAAATTGCAATCTGCTACTGGTCACTTAAGAAAAAAAAAAAAAAAGAAAAAAAATTAATGTTCCTTTAAGCTGCTAAAAATAAATTAAATAATCAAGCAGAAACATGAGAGTGTTAAGGGGTGTGTGGAGAACACAGAATATCCAAAAACATCATGACAGAAAACTTAAGCCACTACCTTGCAGTTTTGCATGAGCTCCACTCATCCCAATGGAGTTCCAAGGGAGCAGAGAAGCAGCACGTACGAATGCTGCCACAGGATTGGGCCTGTCTGCTGGGAAATGTGTTCAGATTCCTACTGCAGTTCAGCACAGTCCCACCATGTTTAAAGAAAGTGACACTGGTAAGACATAAAAAGGGAAAGTTACGAACCTGACAGAACCTGACATAACATTTGTCAAACAAAAAACTCTAATCTAAACTTAATTAAACTAGTTCTCAGTGTAAAAACAGTGTGAGCTTAAAAACACTTCAGTGTAAGAAAAACAAATATCTGCTATTTTATTAAAGTTCTAATAGAATTAGATGTTTCTAATTCTTTTTTTTCCCTTC
Source organism: Numenius arquata (assembly GCF_964106895.1). Classification (NCBI taxonomy): domain Eukaryota; kingdom Metazoa; phylum Chordata; class Aves; order Charadriiformes; family Scolopacidae; genus Numenius; species Numenius arquata. Next base: position 97,870,652 of record NC_133576.1, read on the forward strand.
TGTTTTTCATTCTAATTCTAATAGTAAAGTTGTGAAAATGATCTTCTAAAAGGGAATTGAATATTCAATATCTGTCATCTTAAGCAGTCTTTTCTCTAACAAATGGTAATAGTACTTTTTATACCTATATATTATAAACTTAAGATTTTCTTATAGTTTTGTTAATATGCTTTAAAAAAAAAAAAAAAAAGGAAATTAATTCATTCAGAACTGAAGTTTATGCCTGACTGAGCTTCTAAAATTTTGAAGACAACTCTAATGGTCTTGTTAAATGATCTCTGCCCAAAATAGATCCTAGGTGAGTTCACAATATTTCACTTTGTCAGAGAACAGTTTCAATGGATAATAAAATGTAATTAACTCTTTTAACAAAACTTATGCTAAGATCCACTTTACAATACAGGTGGTTTAAGTTTTCTGAAAAAATTTTATTCGCAGAATAGAAGATGGCCACATTCTAAATTCTGACAAGGTTTGAAGGTTTGAATGCCAGTGCAATTTTTTCTTTTTCCTTAAAATATTGACATCTTCACCTTCTTCCAGCACCTGTTTTTACAAGTCTGGAAAAACTTGATCTATATATCCTGCGGTACCGTGGGATCAAATTCTGTGGCAGAGATTGTGGTCTAAGTTCATGGAATCACGGAATTGTCAGAGTTGGAAGGGACCTCTAGAGATCATCTAGTCCAACTCCCCTGCTAAAGCAGAATTGCCTAGAGCACATTACTCAGGACTGCATCAAGGCGGGTCTTGAAAATCTCCAGAGTAGGGGACTCCATGACATACTTATACATACTTAGTTTGTAACACAATTATCATAGAATCATAGAATGGTTGGAGTTGGAAGGGACCCTAAAGATCAAGTTCCAACCCCCCTGCCATGGGCAGGGACACATCCCACTAGAGCAGGTTGCTCAAAGACCCATCCAGCCTGGCATTAAACACTTCCAGGGATGGGGCATCCACAGCTTCCCTGGGCAACCTGTTCCAGTGTCTCACCACCCTCACAGTAAAGAATTTCTTTCTGGTATCTAATCTAAATCTCCCCTCTTCCAATTTAAAACCATTACCCCTTGTCCTGTCACTGCACTTCCTGACAAAGAGTCCCTCTCCGGCTCTCCTGGAGGCTCCCTTCAGATACCGGAAGGCTGTTATGAGGTCTCCCCGGAGCCTTCTCTTCTCCAGGCTGAACAGCCCCAGCTCTCAGCCTGTCCTCATAGGAGACGTGCTCCATCCCTCTGATCATCTTCATGGCCCTCCGCTGGACCCGTTCCAACAGGTCCATGTCCTTGCTGTGTTGAGGGCTCCAGAGCTGGACACAGTACTCCAGGTGGGGTCTCACCAGTGCAGAGTAGAGGGGTAGAATCACCTCCTGTGACCTGCTGGCCATGCTTCTTTTGATGCAGCCCAGAATCCGGTTGGCTTTCTGGGCTGCCAGTGCACATTGCCAGCTCATGTTGAACTTCTCATCCACGAGCACTCCCAAGTCCTTTTCCTCAGGGCTGCTCTCCAGCTATTCTCCGCCCAACCTGTATTTGTGCCTGGGATTGCCATGTCCCAGGTGCAGGACCCTGCACTTGACTTGGTTGAGCTTCATGCGGTTTGCACGAGCCCACCTCTCAAGCCTGTCCAGGTCCCTCTGGATGGCATCCCTTCCCTCCAGCGTGTCGACCGCGCAGCCGAGTTTGGTGTCGTTGGCAAACTTGCTGAGGGTGCACTCTATCCCACTGTCCATGTCTCCGACAAAGATGTTGAACAGCACTGGTCCCAGTCCCGACCCCTGAGGAACACCACTCATCACTGGCCACCACTTGGGCATTGAACCATTGACCACAACCCTTTGAGTGCGGCCATCCAGCCAGTTCCTTATCCACTGAGTGGTCCATCCATCGAATCCATGACTTTCCAATTTTGAGACCAGGATGTCATGCAGGACAGTGTCAAATGCTTTGCATAAGTCCAGGTAGATGACGTCTGTTGCTCTGCCCTTGTCCACCAAGTCTGTGGCAGTATCATAAAAGGCCACCAAATTTGTCAGGCATGATTTGCCCTTGGTGAAGCCATGTTGGCTGTCTCCAATCTCCTCCTTATTTTCCATGTGCCTTAACAGAGAGTCCAGGAGAATCCGCTCCATGATCTTGCCAGGCACAGAGGTGAGGCTGCCTGGCCTATAGTTCCCTGGGTCTTCTTTTTTTGAATATCGGGGTTATGTTCCCCTTTTTCCAGTCAGCAGGAACTTCGCCAGATTGCCACGATTTCTCAAATATGATGGAAAGCAGCTTAGCAACTTCGTCTGCCAGCTCCCTCAGGACCCGTGGATGGATTTCGTCAGGTCCCATGGACTTATGCACCTTCAGGTTCCTTAAGAGGTCTCGAACCTGATCTTTTCCTAATGTGGGCAGTTCTTCATTCGCAGAGCCCTTGTTTTTGCCTTCCGTGACTTGGGCAGTGTGGTTAGAGCCCTTGCTGGTGAAGACTCAGGCAAAAAAGTCATTCAGTAGCTCAGCCTTATCCATATCCTGGGTGGCCAGGTCTCCCATTTCCTTCCAGAGAGGGCCTACAACTTCCCTAGTCTTGTCTTTATCCCTGACATATCTATAGAAGTTTTAATTTGTCTTTGACGTCCCTGGCTAGATTTAGTTCTGCCTGGGCTTTCACTTGCCTGATCTGGTTCCTGGCCACTCAGACAGTTTCTCTATATTCTGCCCATTCTACCCATCCCTGCTTCCACCCTTTATAGGCCTCCTTTTTGGTCCTGAGCTTGTCCAGCAGTTCCTCGTTCACCACAATTAGCATTGTGTTATATGTTACCTGTGTTATATGTAACATAGTTAACACAGTGATACTATGTTAATTCACAATATTTCCATTCCCCCTCATTTTTATTCTTCCGTGTAAACACATATATTTGTCTAGTTTATACCATGAATGTTTACTGATAAAAAAATACCTGGTTTCAACAATCACTATTTTTTATGATGATTCTGTTATATTTTGCAGAGAGCACATATCCAAATGACTTTATAGGTATAACATTATCTGTGTCTTGTAGTACAGAATGTCATTGCCTCGTCTCATACATGTCATTGAAGGTGCATGTATTCAAAGTAATTCTAGCAATCATTTAAATAAATTGAGATTCTGGATTACAGTCTTGCAGCAGTGGATATAGTGTGTAAGAGATTCTGAAATAAAATGGATTGAAGGAGGTCTATAAGGTGTAGGTGCTCTCCTTGCTAAACCTAAGAGGTGATATTCAGGTCAAGACTAAAGGTATAAGAGTAACTCATTCTTACAATTTATAAGGCTGAAAAACTTAATTCAGACTTAGTTGACAGACCTAGTTGTCTGGTATAATTTGAGATGATGTAAGACATCAGACATACTAATATGGGACTGGCAGGTATTACAAAACAGTTAAGAGTGATTCACTCTCCTCTCTGCATGTTAGTTGGAGGCAGAAGGACACCTTTTAGTGTCTAAAGGCAAACAAATCGATCTCCACTAGGTTGTAAGGGGAACTTAGACATCCAATTCACATACCAAAGCCTGCACTGTAGACATGGAGGGTGGGTTTCAGCTGCCTGAACAGAAGAACCTGATGCTATGGAAGATGCCCTGAGGTAGATGAGGTATGCATACAGGGCTGACACATATGACACAAGAGCTGTGAGAGATGTATTCTCTTCTGAGATGCAACTGGGTCCTAGGAAGGATGTATTATAACATCTACACAGGCACTAGAATTTTAATGAACTGAATTGATCTATAGTTCTCATCACCTGAAGTGGAAGCTTAGATACTTATCTCATATATAAACAAAAACATGCATATAGCTCAGTCTAGTTGCCTGGACTCCAGAGCTGATAATTCCCTAAAATTATGATCTTGTTCTATAGGATGCTGCCTGTCTCTAGCTGACACTCAGAGGTTTGCGTGGTTCACCCCTAAGTGTTATGTCATTTCTGCTAGCTCTTGACATATTTATAAATGGCACTGTACAGACTGTTTTAGGTAACTGAATGAAGACTTATATGTTGTGTTTTGGTTTTAGAAAATTTCAGTGTTTCGAAAATCCAGACTCAACTTTTTATCTGGCAAATATTTACAGCAATCTGAACGCTCTAAGGTGAATTTACTAATTATTAGGCATCTCCACTGCCAGCCACATCCTGCAAGTGAGATTTCCTGTCAGCTTTACATCTGGAACTCCGTCCAAGTGTTCCGAGTTCACCACTGATGAGTTATTAGTAAGTTCTTCTTATAGACCTATAATTCTATAACATAGAAGAAGCAACTGTAAACAAACACTGCAGTATATGGAAACTGCCATACAGAGTCCCCAAGTAGTTAGATACAGAATTATTTTATTTCCCTGTACTCTTTACAGGAACTTTCAGCTTTCTGAGCTGGGAGGACACACACACCCCTCCCATATATATGTGAGTTGTATATATAGGCATATGTGAAATAAATGTGTACATAGATATATGAGATATGTGTAATAACACATTACAATACATTGGTTACTTATTGCTAACAGACTGTGAGGGTTGATTATAATATGCTTTGGGTAATCCCCACATTTGATATAACATCTCTGTGTTGGGTAGAGATAGATGACAATTGAGAGCTGAGGGGAAGTGTTAATTTTCTTTGGTTCAACTTAGGGTTTCAGTGGCTGTTAAACAGGACTGCAAGTTGCAACCTAAACACATTTTGTTCTTAGTCTGTACTAAATGCCTGAGCAGGCAATTTTGTGTCTATATAGTTTTCTCTATAGTGTTAGATGAAAGTTTATCTAGCCTATGTGGAATCCTCAAAAGACTGATCAGCAGATTCTGCAGTCACTTCTTTCTCAATACATTATGCAAACTTTTTGGAAAGGAGATTAGTTTTTTCCCAAATAGCAATGAGATGTTGTTTCATTAAAAAAAGTTAATGAATTACTGAAACAGCATTTTGTGAGAAAAGTTTGGGAAGATTTTTTTCATGCTGTTAGTGACTACACACTAATATCTAAAGTAACTTCTCAGTTGTGAAGTGCTGACTTTCCACATCTCTTTCACAACCTATTGAAATAATACGGATCTAAGTCACAGAAATGTCACCCAAATGACAGAAAGTGGAAATGAGTTTGGACTATGCTCTGAACATACGGAATAGAGGCCTAAACCCTAAACCCTAAACATATTCAAGTTTTCAGGTTTAACTCCAGAGAGTACTAGAAAACAGATCTATGTTCAGTCCTTGCCATTCAGAATAGGACAGAATATTTGTATTCACCCATTCTTATAATAGTCCATTCAATTATCCTTCTTTTTTTTCTAACAGTTTTATATTGTGTGTTTCTTTAGCTATCCAAACTATGCTCACTATAACTGTGAAGCCTAATCTGTGTTTAGGCCTTCCAAATGAAATCATTAAAGCTAAAGTTATTCCTTGAGCTGATGCTAAAGGCTGATTGCACCCAGGGCTGCAACAAATGCAGGATAGAGGTAGATACTACTTGGAATCCTCTGGTCCTTCTCATCTCTACTTGATTTAATACATCAATGTTTAGGCTCTCCGGAGAGAATGGACTGTAAATTTTTGGTGTTAGGATGAGATTTATCTTAAAGCAGAAACCACATATTGTGGAAGATTGAGATTTTGTCATCTTGCTCTGCTCCAGCAGGCTGCTGTTAATTTTAAGGACCATTTCCATCCCAATCTTTGTTAGTACAAAATGCTCCTGTTTGTCCTAGTGTCTTATTTATCCTACACACTAGACTTTTTATCTGTCCGCTATTAAATAATTGCATCAACTGGCTTTTATCTTCTAACTCTAGAGATAAGAAAGAACACTCATTCACTTTTAATTGTAAGCAAACCTTCATCCTTTCTGTAATTGTCAATTAGAAAGTACCATAACCACACACTACCAGAAACCAGGTATTACATTAAGTGTACCTACAGACAGATAAAATGTAGTTTCTAACCTTCTAGAATCTACAGCAGTTTGGATTATGTTTTGCTAAAACATGTGGACCACACACTTATGGTTGGCAATTTACCTGAAAAATATTCAGAGAAATATAGCAGCTTTTAACTAACTCCTCCATTAGACTTAGCAGAACTTCCATGCACTTTCAGAGGGCTTATATCTTCTTTATGGAATACAGCCAACTTTTGTAGCATAAAATATAATTTTTAAAAAAAGATACAACTCTGCTTTAAATCAGACTCCTCGGCAACTAGAACCCAATGGTTATATATTACTCATATAAGCAATATAAAACATGTCAACATATATAATTATTGAGAAAGAACAACGTGCTTAAAAAAATCAAAATATACTTACAGTGGTAAATTCTGTTAGAATTCAGTATCTCACAGTATCTCTTTAAGTGTCTCTTTTAATTTAGCCTTTAATTCAACTGGGATTTGAAGAGTAACGTCACAAGTTTATGTATGTCCCAGGATGAGTTTTCATAGGACCTGGCATGAACAAAGTTTAGAGAAGACCACTGCGGGATTCAGTGTGCTGATGCAGAACTGCAATTTAGAGAGGAGCAAGGTCATTAAGGGTTATTCGTCAATCATCCCTAATGAGCTGCTCAGCCTTTTCAGCATTCATGTGTGTTGCTGCTGACACAGGTCTCCCAGATCATGGTTTGTCACAATTGCTAGTCTCACCTGACTTGAAATGTTTCAACCATCTGTACACATTTCTCAGTTTCATGGCTTCAACCTTGTGCAGTTTGCATATTCTTATGAGTCTCTTCACTGCCTGAACTTTTGCTTTGCAAAACTTCTTTCCTTACACAGTGCTATATGTGGTGCCAGTACGAGCTCTGACAATGTTCAGTTCACTAGTATTCAAATGACTGCTTTAGAAACTCTCAAAAGCTGAGAAGATATGGATGCAGAATCCTGAAAAAAACCTAACTCTAAACACATTGAGAAGATGTTTCTTCCTCATTTTAATGTTAGACGGCTTACGACACTCAAGGAATTCTAATGGATCTGTTTACAGCTTGTGGTATTTGCAGAACTATTACCTAAGAAGTTCTGGAAAATCTGTTTCTGAATTTCTGTACCCTTTTGCTGCAGATGATGAAAGCTGAAAAAATGTACTCAAATATGACACTATACATTTGCCATCTTCTCGTGTTCTTCTTTCAACCTTTGCTCTTGCATATAGTCAGAGACATGACTGAGCTAAGTGACCCACGATTAGACTTGGTGCAGTTGTTGCATGTTTACCATGTTCCTATAAATCTATTTTATGGAAATTGACCATCACAACCACTCTGAATTAAAATTAATATGAAAAAAGAATACATGCAAAGTTGTTAGTCTACTTTGGATGGGGTAAAGAATCCAGAGGTTGGAACCAGATAAATTTAACTTAAATTAAAAAGCCACAAATAAATAAAACAAAACAAAAATGCTGTAACTGCTGTCTTGAGAAGAAAAAAATATATTGAGGAGAAAGAATTCTGGATTTTGATTTGTTTCAAATTTACACTCAAAGAGAAGGTGAAAGAGAGAAGAGGGAGAAAACATTTAAAGGATGCTGGAGACATTCAGAATAACTGATGTTAGATATAAACCTCAGCTCGTAAGTTTCCTTTATTTTTTCTTTACTGTTGGTGATATATCTGAAGACAATTTTAACTTGATTAGTGAAAATGGAACAGATTTTGTATTTCCCTGGTGAAATGCATTACTAATTAAAAAAAAAAAAAAAAAAAAAAGAAAGAAAAGAAATAGAACTTAAATCCTAACATTTTTCATTCAACTCCAGCTGTTAAAAGCCTGTGACCAGGGAACCAGAAATGCAGATATTTGTATATGCTTCCACAACTGTATACTGGTTTTGTTTGTATGCATTCTTTTAATAGTATAATCCAAATGCATTTTGCTTGATAAGTTTTTATGCAGATCTTACAACACATTTTTCTACCACATGTTGGAACATTTGTGCAAAAAAAAATTCCCATCTTTATGTTTGAAATTTATGGGAACACAATTAAAATGAGAGGGGTCCAAAGGTATCAAGATAATTACATTTTTCTAATCTTACTAAACAAGATAAATTACCTGCAGGCCCTCTTATAAAAGATGAAATCTTCATAATAAGTGAATTAATCAAGCAGCAGCTTGCTACTGCACATGCATTTATAACAGGAATGATTCAAAGACTTATTTTATGGGGAAATTAATGGAAACAGGCTTTTCATTCTTCTGCACCAATTGAAAACCTCAGCAACCAGCTGCCCACTTGTCAAGAAAACAGAAAGAAGCTGGAAACAAAGATAAATAAAAACACCTTTTTCCTGGCACTTTTGAAGAGAAAAAGCAGCTCTCATTTACAGCAGCCATCTGTTTGTTATTTAATATGGGTGAATTACATGCTGTAATGAGTTTGTTTCTGCATCACTCAGTGCAATGGAACACAAGTTCACTCTCATAATGTGCAGCAGTTTTTAAAAGCTAATCATTTAATTGGACACAATAGTCAATGACAAATGGAGATGTAAAAACTCAGCCAGCTGTAGAGTGAATATGTAATCATTGTGAAATCATATTATTTTACATGCATGAAGACTCTTTAATAGTAGCTGATGTTGGTCAGCACTACAGACTGAAGAATGGAAGAAACATGATGAAAAGCAGCATTTCAAAACCATTCTTAATATAATTGGGCTATATTCAGGCACATGCTGTAGCTGCCATTAAGTTTAGGTACTTTATCATCTCCAAATTGCTTCGTGGCCTCTCCCAATTTTTGTTTACATTTGCTTTCAACATTTATGGTTCAGTAGGCATGATCTACAGTTTGTTGGGAGTCATCCGATTAGTTTCTGTTCAGGCTGCCTCATAGTTCCCACTGACTTGCTGCTTGTTTTATTTATAATGCTACATTAAAATAAACAGAGAAAAGTGGAAGGAGTGAATCTCATTGACAAAAATGGATTCAGGGAATCTAAACTTTTGGTTAGATGTTTTTTATCTTGTGGCCAGGGATTTATCTGTTTTGAGAACTTCATGAGAAAGGAAATAAATTTACAAATGTGTTTTTCTTTAGACATTTCACAGATTCAGCCAGTCTGTGAGCTTTTCCTGTTGTGCTAATTTTATGAATTCTTCTCTTGTGAAAACTGAATAAGTATCCCTTATTTTGGCTTAAAAATAAAGCAAGAAAAGCAAGTTTAATGTTAATATAATATATCACTGGTAAGGCAGGACAGATCTTTTTTTTGGGTAGCTATTAAAAGAAGCCAACTTGAACCAGGATTCAATTTACGTTACAAGATTCAAAGGCCTAAACAGATTAGATGGAGCACATCAGCTTTCTGATTGCATGTTTGAATGTGTATTTCCATCCTGTTTCTCATTGTTACATAAGGGCCTGTGTAATGGGAGGCAATATAAACAGATATATCCAGCAGTTTTTAAAATATGAAGAGGTAAGAAGTGAGAAACAATACTCATAGATAAAACTGAAGCAATTAAGCCTATTTCCTCCCTCAAAATTTCAAGGAATTAAAGATGAAGAAAGAATGGGAAAAGTATTACCTCAACAGCTTTGGGAGACGGCACTTAAGGTGCCAACAGGAGTTTAAGTACCTAGGAAAGAAGGGAGAAAGCGAAGCTACAGAGTAGAAGAGTAACAGACTGTCTCCTTAGACATAAGGAGAAAATGGGGAAAAAGGCCTACTGATGCCAAAAACATCCACCCAGGAAATAACATAAAGACATAAATAACATAAAGAGAAATGCACTGTAAATTGGAAAAGCTTTTCAAGCACACATCACAAATACAATCAGTAGGAAGGAAATGTCATGCAGTTCCTAGTAGATGATTAAAAACCAAGGAAGGAGAGTAGATTATAAAGTACTTTCTAATACAAGAGTTGCAACTAAAGTTCAGAACAGCTGACTACGTTAAACTTATTAATGAGGCACATGGGATGGAAGGCATAACCATTTGCATGGAGCAATCACCAGTCAGAGTGGCCAAAGAAAAGATGAATCCATCATAAGCTTCCAAGTGGCTGACTTCCCTTTTTTTTTTAAGATGACAAGAAGTTTTCCAATTAGTGCAGGCAGGTTGAACGGGCACACCACTTCTTCTTCACCTATTGCAAACTGACACAGGCTACATGGCTTCTGCTGCCCCTAATGCTCCATCCCTTCTTCTTCTCTAATCCTATCATCCCCATAAGCAGTAGTAACAAGAGCCTAAATATAACACACTTGGTGGTGGGTGGATAGAGGATAAAAATAAATTCTATCTGTATAAAAGGAATATAGTCTTGAAGATTAATCATAGAAGGAGAAAGGAGAAAAGTAACTACATGAATAGGGGGTGAAGGAAAAGGCTGAATTTTTTGCATAGTGCAGCTTGCAAATTGTGCCGAAGCTCAGATCTGAATCTTTAGCTGTTGCGCGGGACCACAACTTTAGAAAGTATGAATATCATATCCATAAGAGCAAAAAGACCAATTTCAGAAAACTAAATTCAAATGCCTTGCATTTTGTTTTTAATACTAGATTCCAAATTTTGAGGAAATAGATAATGAAATATACAAAAATCCCCGACTGTATACTAATTTTTTTTTCTGCAAGAGAAATAAAGTAACATAGTATCATCTGATCTCATGTCCTCACCCAATCTACATGGATGCCACCAAGCAAAAATTTCTGCATTACTTCAGAAGGTTTGCCTGAAGGTTGAAATGAGCAGAATGGACATACGTGTTCCATGAACACTTCATTTCAGGAAAAAACAGTAACACTGATCACAGTAGAAAAACTCTTAATAAGAGGGATGTCAACAGTTCTATTAGGTGTACCCACATGCTTCCCAACTAATACTGGGAACTATCTCAATATCAATATCAAAGAATGTAAAAATAAAATAATCTCCCTTGAAGTGCTATCTTAGAACACCAAGACGTACAGAGTTTTTGTTAGTTGAAGAGAACTGAGCACCAATGAGACTCAAGTATTTCAGCAACCTCCATCATAAACCTAAATAGGTTCTCTTGAGGCAATATATGGCATTAAGATTTCCTCACAAATCCTCATGGAAATCTTGCACTATTAACTATACAGATTCCTCTACTATTTGATCATACACACTTTGAAATGAGTTATTTCAATTCTGAAGAGATAAAGTCTATTTATTCATATTTTTAAACTATTGCTTTGTTTAGAACAAGGTGTCATGACTGTCAATCATTTCCTGAAGTTACTTGTAGATAGTACAGCAGACAGGAATGTATGGTCAAAGCTGTGCATAGATGTTTGTAAGGATCTGCCCCAATCGAAACTAGCTTGAATCTACCAATATCTAAGTAAAGAGGATTTTATTTCATGGAACAGAATCATAAAACAGTTTGGGCTGGAAGGGATCTTTAAAGGTCATCTAGTCCAAACCCCCCCTGCAATAAGCAGGGACATCTTCAAGTAGATCAGCTTGTTCAGAGCCCTGGCCAGCCTGACCTTGAATATTTCAAGGGATGGCACATCAACAACCTCTCTGGGCAACCTCTTCCAGTGTTTCACGACCCTCATTGTAAAAAATTTCTTCCTTCTATCTAGTCTAAATCTACCCTCTCTTAGTTTAAAATCATTACCCCTTGTCCTATTGCAACAGGCCCTGCTAAAAAGTTTGTCCCTATCTTTCTCATAAGCTCTCTTTAAATACTGAAAGGCTGCACTAAGGTCTCCCTGGAGACTTCTCTTCTCCAGCCTGTGCAACTCCAACTCTCTCAGCCTGTCCTCACAGGAGATGTTCCATCCCTCTAGTCATTTATGTGGTCCTTCTCTAGACCTGCTCCAACAGATCCATGTCTTTCCTCAGCTGAGGGCTCCAGACCCGGACACAGTACTACAGGTGGGGTCTCACCAGAGCGGAGTAGAGGGGCAGAATCACCTCCATCAACCTGCTGGCCATGCTTCTTCTGATGCAGACCAGGATACGATTGGCCTTCTGGGCTGTGAGTGCACATTGTCATCTCATGTCCAACTTTTCATCCACCAGTACCCCAGTCCGTGTTGGTAGGGCTGCTCTCAATCACTTCATCCCTCAGCCTGTATTGATACTAGGGGTTTCCCTGACTCAGGTGCAGGACTTTTCACTTGGCCTTGCTGAACCTCATGTGGTTCAACATAGGCCCACTTCTCAAGCTTGTCCAGGTCTCTCTGGATGGCATCCTGTCCCTCAGGTGCACCGCTCAGCCTGGTATCATCTGCAAACTTGCTGAGGGTGCACTCAATCCCACTGTCTATGTCACTGATTAAACAGTACTCATCCCAATATGAGTGTGGGGACACTCATGAGAGGGTCCCTAAGGGACACTGATGTCCATTTGGACATTGAGATCTTGACCACTACCCTCTGGATGCAATCATCCAACCAATTCCTCATCCACCAAACAGTCCATCCATCAAATCCATATCTCTCTAATTTAGAGAAAAGGATGTTGTGGGAGAATGTGTCAAAGACCCTAGAAAAGTCCAGATAGATGACATCTGTAGCTCTTCTGTTGTCCACTGATGTAGTCACTCCATCATAGAAGGCCACTAGGTTGGTAAGGCAGGGCTTGTCCTTGGTGAAGCCGTGCTTGCTGTCTTGAATCACCTCCCTGTCCTACATGTGCCTTAGCATAGCTTCTAGGAGGATCTATCCCATGACCTTCCCAGGTACAGAGGTGAGGCTGACAGATCAGTAGTTCCCAGGGTCTTCCTTTCTACCCTTTTTTAAAATGGGTGCAATGTTTCCCTTTCTCCAGTCATGGCGAACTTCACCTGACTGCCATGACTTTTGAAATATCATTGAGGGTAGCTTGGCACTACATCAGCCAATTCCCTCAGGGTTCTAGGATGCATCTCATCAGGTCCCACAGACTTCTCTATGTTCAGGTTCCTCAGGTGGTCACAAACCTGGTCTTCTCTTACAGTGGAAGGGACTTTGCTCCCCCAGTCCCTGTCTTCCAGTCCATCCACTCAAGAAATGTGGGAAGAGAGGCTGCCAGTGAAGACTGAGGCAAAAAAGTTGTTGAGTACCTCAGCCTTCTCCTCATCTGTTCTTACCAGTTTGCCAGTCTTGCTCATTGTGGGGGATACGCTTTTTTTGGTCTTCCTTTTCTGGCTGACATTCATGTAGAAGCCTTTCTTGTTATTCTTTGTGTCCCTTGCCAAGTTTGGCTGCAACTATGCCTTGGCCTTCCTAGCCCCATCCCTACACAACTGGGCAGTGTTCCTGTACTTTTCTAGGATACCTGTCCCTGCTTCCACTGCCTGTGCATTTCCTTCTTGCCCTTTAGCTTGACCAGCAGGTCTTGATTCATCCATGCTGGCCTCTTACCTTCTTTTCCTGATTTCTTACACCTGGGGATTGAGAGCTCGTGCTCTGTGGAAAGCATCCTTAAATATGTGCCAGCTCTGTTCTGCTCCTTTGTCCTTAAGGGCAGTTTCCCAACATTTTTGCCACTGTTACTTGACCTTAACACAGATACATGTGGAGAATGATAAGACTACAAAGAGATACAAAGCCTAGTCCTTCTGTGCAGCTTCAGATATGGGCCAACGGTGGGTAGCATAGCCTGTGTATGAATGTCAAGTCAGACCGTTATACTGTTGGATGCAGTTCAATGCAGTTCTAAGAACTGGTGAGATATGTGCTCATCTTGGTTTTTATTTCAATACTGTTTAAGGGGCTTGATTTCTACTTATGTCAGAAATGCCTTTAAAACTTAATAACAACATTTTTAAAATGTTTGAGCATACACTCATGTGTTCTTGAAGATCATCAACATTGACAGGCAATTTCCTATGTTATGTTTTCTGCAATCCAGAAAGAAAAAAGCGTAGACTGAAAGACTGAAAGTCACACCAAACTAAATCTTTTTTTGTTTGCAAAAGCAAAAAAAGACCATTTTACAGTCAAATTCTAAGTGCTTCTTGGCTATAGGAAAAAAGAGAAAAAGAAAAAAAAAAAAAAGAAAATGAAAAAGAATAAAAGGAAATTCCATATACAACAAACCTAGAAGAAAAAACTTTTTTTCAATTCCAGAACAAGTACTGGCCACAGAACAAGATCACACTTTTCAGATAATTGCAGGCTAATGTTACATCTAGTCATTCAAGAGATGAGGATTAAAAAGAAATTTATTCAATTACGATATTTGCAATAATGTTATAATGGCATTTAGTTAGTAAGCTTTAAATAATAAAAAAAAGGCTATGTCTCAAAGAGATAATACCATGACAATGAACTCCCACTCATGTTGAGGTTTCCACCTACAGGTGAAAGAAAAATCTCACTTCCTTTCAACAGAATATCTGAAAGTGTCACCTAATTGATTACCTGTTAGTAATTCTTACTTCTAACTTGAAAGCTATAAAAAGACTCAAGGGTTGTTTTTTTTTCCGATAGGGTTATTTACATAAACTTTATATTATGTATCTGTTTCACAAAATAATTTTACTACATTTTATATTAATTAACTGTATTAATTGAGTAATAGTTTAAGTCAAGTTCTTGCAAGATCTCATTTTAAATATTTTATTATTCTGGGATTGTTGCTTTGAACTTGTTTTTTTACTTCCTATCTATGGATCAGAACTTTTTGTGGGAAGTTTTTCTTCTCAAAGTAATACAGGTTTCCAACATGTTTGCAGAGGCCCCTCTATAAGCTCTAGATTTGGCTTTGAGATGTGCATAGAGGACATTTATAAGAACAATGAAAGAGAATAATTGCCTAAGTGTTATTCAAAATGCTAGTTTTAATCAGAGTTGAGTGCCCAACCTGCTTAGACATCTTCCTGAATCATGCTAGAGACTGCCATTATGTTTAAGTGCCAACATAGTTTTGAAAACCTAAACCCTGTTGTCTATGATTATGAACACTATAACAGGGAGAGACACAAAAGAGCCTACTCTTTTAGATTTCAAAGAATTTAAAATAATAAGTGGACTCACTGCCATCCACTATTTTACTAGATTAAGTAAAACCTTCAGATTACAAAAAGAACTGCACTATAAATCTGTAGGTGGCCAAAAGATTTGAAAACATGAATTTGTTAGCAGAGATTAGTACTTCATTCTACACATTCATGCATCTACCTTTTATGGTGAGTGAGAAAAGGAACATTAGATAATGTTCACACAAATCTAACATCAAAATTAGAGTAAGGCACCTGAATTTTGCAAAAAGTCTGAACAGAATACCGCTAGTATCTTCAACTGCATAGGACCAGTTCAGACCAAAAAGAAATGACTAGAGATGAGTTCACTCCTTGTAAACCAAATAGTTTTGGTTTTATTTTCCTTTCATTACCCCATAGAAAAAGTAAAATGAACGGAAAGAGTTGACCAAACAAAATAGAAGCATGAGATGATACACTGGAAAGAGACAGACAAAACCAAACCCCAAATGTAGTCTGCAAAAGTGGAAACACCTATTTATTACTAGATTATTTAATCATTTTTGCCCTAGGCAGTTTAACCATGCATCCAAGTATTGGAGATTATCCACTATGTTCTTGTTAAGAACTTCTGGAATGTAATTTTTCTGACCATATGTGGTCATTGGCAATGCAGACACTGGCATCACAACCAGTTTCCTTTTATAGTCAATGACTGATTAGTCATCATCATTACTATTTGCTCTTTAACAACTGCCCACATATTTCAGTTTTAAAAATGGAGGTTTTTAAACTGGATGCCATAGATATAAAGGAGTGAATCCTTCTTCCTGAGTGCCTGAAAGCTAATAAAAAATCTCCTAAAATAAGACAAAAAAGAGAGAGGAAACTCTCATTTTTTTTTTATTAGTCTAAGACTGGGACTGAAACTGTAAACTTTGGCAGATAAGTCACAGTTCTGAAAACAGGCACTGGCTCATCTCTTCCACGATCTTTTGAGGTAGGTTTTATCCGATCAAAGGTGAGAGTTTAACCTCTAGGCACTAACATCTCAACCATTTCTGCAGTCTTCTTTTGTAGTCGGTGAGGAGGAATGTACACTGCCAAGGAGTGATTTATCTCAAACCAATGTAAATATCTAAAATGTGTCAGCTGAATTGACCCAAGAAGTACCAATTTCTGTTGCCTGTTTATAAAAGTAGTTTAGACTGACTTAGAGGCAGATGTGTCTTATATAGATGGCAAAAGCTATATTAGAGAAATTCACACCATAGCAATTATATACCCCAGCTTTTAGCATTGCGACAGCATTAAAAGCACTCAACAAAAAGTGACAAAAAAGTGCAGTTCTTTCCCTAATCAGTGTGGACTGAAGTTCAAATGGGACGTCTCCAAAGGCAATGTGTTGACTGTCAGGCTATAAGCAGAGGTTAGTTGAATTAAATGCAAGGAGTATTCTCCACTTTCCTTTCACCAGCTATGTAGCTTAGATGCCAGTATTCACTCTAACAAAAGCAAGGAGTTAGAGCAAGCAAGCTTTCTAGCTTAGTCAGGAGGGCATTCATGGTAGGATGATCAGTGTCTTGATCTGCAAATCCTATTGCAGTTCTAATATTGTTTACATAATTTATCCGATGACACCTGGAAAGCAAAATATATAGCCAGTCCCTTTATGGATTTGGGCTTTACGGTCAAAACCAGAACATGATACGACAGGCAAATCTCAGTACAAGGGTGACAAAAACAAAGATGACAGCGATGGGAATCTAAACTTTTGTAGCCTCTAAGGCTTTATTGCGGTTGTATGTTTTTTTGGATAAGAGAAAGTGAGATACTGATGAATCGCCAACAGGTCACTTGACTAGAGAGACTGTTGTTTCTTAAGACTTGTTTGAGAAAAAAACTCTCAGTAGAGAGTTTTATATACGTTTTAAAATATGTATCATGTCATATTACAGTTGATGTTACTGCATATTATGAATCTGTGAAAAACAGAGCAAGCCTGTTCTAGATAAGTCAGCAGTAATGTTTTATGGTATTTGAACTGACATTTTGCAGACACCACAGATTCAATTAGATCAGCTATTTCAGTATCTGTTGAAAATTGTAAACATTTCCCCAAAATGTGCTCTATATATTGCACATTATGTGACATAATGTTACTTTGTAAAGTCTGGTAAAATGCCAAACAAAAATGATCCTTTGTTTAGGCACCAGTGTGTGCTGCCTATAAAGTTTCATGCCACCTGCATGACTCTGAGAGCAGAATTCATAATGACATAGACACTGCCTAATCTAGGGTAAATCTTTTACTCCCTTCTAGTGGGATCTTTATCAGCAATGACCCAGAATGACAACCAGTCATTGAAACAAAAAGCTCGTATATAGAGACTGAAATGTTCAGCAAGCCTGTCCTCCTCCCACTTGATGGGTACATCTCTATTCTTAAAATGTTTCCAACTGAATGTTTGGACACATTATGGTTAAGTCTTAACACAGATGCAGAGAAAAGGGAGGCATTGTATTTCCATTTTCTGTGTCTTTATCTTTCTCTCCTTAGAATTACATGGTCAGATTCTTAGCTAGTGTGAATCTCTGCAGCCCTATGAAACCCACTGTGAAGTGTCTTTCTCAATGTTATCTGCTCAGAGGAATGCTTATGGCTGAGAGTTTTTCACATCCCAATTATTCTTTAGCAGAAGATTTCTTTTTCCTTTTTTTTTTTTTTTTTTTTTTAATAAACTAGACTGCTGTAGACATACATCTAGCTCTGTTCTTATCTATCCTGACAAAGCATCTCCTATAAAACCCTTTCTGTGGTGTAGCAGAAAATCGTCACCTCACAGTATTTTATTTCAACATTATTTATACCTCTGATCTTTGCCTCCAAATAGTGTTCATCTATTATGAATTTGTTTTAGGATCTTTATCTTCTAGCGTGTTGTGAAAATATCCTGAATTACATTGTAATGATTTGTTTTCTATCTTGTAATTGTATGTTACAGGTAAAATTGTTACTGACCTTAACTGAAACTACAAGAACGAATGAAGAACCATATACCAGCTGTCCTTCAGTGCCAGTATATTGAACCTTAAAACATGGAGAAGAACAAGGAGTGGCAAATGTTGTACTTTCCCCCGGGGTGAGTAATTCTAGGGGGTATTGAAAGGACATGCATAAGGCATACACAGAACCTTAATTCTGCCTTCTATAGTATGCCAAATAGGGTAATTCACAAGGGGGAAGATAAGCCATGTATTATAAAAGGCAGCAGTAAAATGACTTCCCCCTACAGCAAAGGGAAAGCAAAAAAAGAATTGTGGCTGTCTGTCCCTGGGCTCCTCCTAACACAGGACTAAGTTTAAAAGCTTGGTTTCACTCTGTGTGAGTAGATTTTTTTAATCTGTTTTAGCTGCTTTGCCTTTGGAGTGAATTAATAGATTTTGCTGGTGGAAATAGGATGTCCAAGATTCTATCTGACTAATGCGATCACTATAAACAGTGGTAGAATTTTGTCTTAATACTTGTTTACAACAGCTACAAAAAAAAAATAAATAAGGCAAATAAACAAAGAATAAGAATAAAAATGTTAAAAGGCTACAGAAGTTAAAGGAAAGCAAGAATAACAAATGAAAATACACCAAAAAAAAGCACAGCAAAATCAATAGATGTGCTGATGGACTCAGTTTTATGATGGAACTTCAGGGGTTTGGGCTGAATTTCAGCTATTTCATATGTCTCTATTTATAATGGAGAGATGATAGAGACTACAGTAACTTATGGGGTTTATCTCATGCATGTGAGTGCCTCATAACTTATTAGTAGCAGAAGCCATAATGAGTTATGTCACACTTCTCTTGCATAGCCTCCAAAGCTTGTAACTCACTACAAGCCATAAGCGCTATCATTAATTCAGCACTTATTCAGTCTTAGAGATTCGTATCCAGATTTTGAGAATTTTTCTTATACTTCACCAGTGGTGCATGAAAACTAGAAATGAATATGAGAATGTAAGGCTGATGCAAATACTGTGACCTACTGTTCTCTGTGTCGACAAGAAAACACTTCTCTTTCTCTTCAATTTAATTAAATCAAGGACTGAGAAACTCCAGCAGTTTACAAGATCTCTTCTTAAAACAGTATGGTTTTCAAGATGAAAAGTATCCACTAGTTCTCACTGGCTTTCATAAGACTTGGGTGATGGTCCACAACTAAGAAATTGTCTTAATTCTTTCAACAGCATGAATTTATGATCCAGAAACTTCAAAATCTAAAATCCTTGGATCTCAGTGCACCCTAACTCTGGGTGGACTTATCTTTTTTTATTTATTCTGGCTATAATATTTTTTTTGGCTACAGTTGAAGATCAGGCTGGCATGTTATGAGAGTTTTTATATGGAAATAACACTGTACCTTTAAAAATAATGAAATCTGATTTTAAAATACTTAAAAGGAAGATTGGTTGACTGTTTTCATTAGCACTCACTGTGCACTACTGTATGTATTTTGCTACATCAGCTAATTGCTAAAGAATAATAAACCTCAGTGGAATAATTCATGATTTACAAAGTAAATGAAAAAGGAATCATGATCAGTAATTTCAGCTTTTCTAAGGCCCTATGCAAGTAACTAGAATTTCTTCTGACCAAAATTATAAGTATTTCAGTATGTTGGAAAATAAAGCCAAAGCTTACATGAAATTACACAAGTAGTTATTGTTACTGCCGTTTTATTGTTGTCGAGAGTCTATTAGCACGTGATTTTAGATGGGATAGTCTGGTTACCAGTTCCTAGTTATCCTGCATTGATTTTTTTTTCTAGTTCAGTAGTATAATTTAGAAAAATGAAAAGTGCCAATCTATATAACTAAAGCAGTAAAAAACCTCTCTAGCACTTAAAAAAATCATTCCTGTGTTATTTAAAATTTCCTGCCCTTCTCATTTTTATTATATCTCTGGTTGTGGTCATTTGTCCTACATTTCAAAGGGCATGAGCTTATGATTGGTTTCTGGCACTGTTAAGAAGTACATTTGAAAGGATTTACGTTTTAAAAAAAAAAGTATTGACACAGGAATAAAGAAGTTACATTTCAGCGCTTTCTCTGAGGAAGTGACCTAGACAGGACAATGTGCATCTCAGAAATAGGGTTCTTATTTTGTAGGGTGCCTTGCTGAGGGTTCAGACAGCCAACCTAATAAGGTTAAAGTTCTTGCTCAAGTAGCTCCACTTAATCCATGATAAATGTTCCCTTAAGAGTTGCAAAATGTGATTGTGCATGTACACAGTGTAGGTGTAACTTATACAGGTACATCCTGCATTAATTACAATTTCATCCCAAGAAAGCTTAAGTTCAAAGAACAACAAAATTGCAAAGTAAATCTTAGTAACTGTAAGTAATCTTCAGGCGTAAGTAAAACATAAAAGAATTGAGTTGGCTTTTGCAACCTTAAATCTGCCACATGGGGTATATGCATTTTGCTATAGTCTTTCTTTGCAACCGTACCAGTAGAAGCTTCTCGTAATGAATAAACTTGATTCAGATTGCATGATCAGCTCTAATTCTTGTAATTCCTAGCTTTTAAGTGTTTGACTTAAACTTTAAGTTATATCATCTTAATGCAAATTCTGTGGGATTTCTAGCAGACACGTTAGTGTTTTATCACACAATTCTATGGCACAATTACTTGATCAGTGACAATATTGAACACTGGTCTCCTAGAACTTCAGCACAAACTCCTTGAACTAAACCAGTTGATGGCTAAGGGCAAAGTTTTTTGTATTCTGTGAACTAGCGAGGGATCAAGTAACATGCCAAAAGGGCAGGTATCATTCACAGAGATTCTAAACAAGACCAAATACGATTTAATAAATAGGATATCAAGTATGGGCCATTCCTATCCAGCCCACCATCTTTTCTCCAGAAGGCATGAGGGAACTTCAGAGAGAGCTTCTTCAGCTGCAACGTTTTTACATGGTCAACTCCAAGCCCATAGAAATGGGAATGATAAGGTAATCACTTTTCCCACGCATTAATGACTGCTTTACCTGATGGAGAAGAAAAGTTTTTAGGTAAGAGGTATGTTATCTGTGCCATGTCTGACCACAGATGAAAGCAGAGAAATAAGGGATAAAATTTGGGTTGCCATGTGTTCTTGGCTCAGAAGAATCTTTCAAGTTGCTCTTGTTTCTACTGAAAAACAGGTGAACTCCCATCCTGGAGGCCACGTCAATAATATGACAGGTTTTTACTGAGAAACCAGGGTAAAAAGGTCCAAAAGTTTGGTCTGCTCTAATCAAGATTTAGGTTGCATTACTAGTTTTTGTAACCTCTTAGGGAAGCAGGAAATTTCAGAAAAGATTATGTAGGGGGAAAAAATAGTAATATCACTAACTAGAAGAGAATCTAGCATGCAGGTCTCTCAAGACTAGTTTAATACATCGTACTAACTGACATGAACTATTAGCATCAATGAGAATATTTCCCAAGAATCTTCTGCAAGTTTTATACTATATAATCTATAAGCAAATGAGATGAGAAAATAAAGTGCGTGCTCACAGTTCATAGCTAGATTTGTTAATAAGCCAGGAATGAGGTGCAACAGGTAAAATAGAAATCCTTAGGAACCTGGAAAATCCAAGTAGATGTTTATAGGACCAGGCAAATAAACTTTTTTATGTCACAAGACAATGTTTCTGACACATTTCAGAGGACTTTTATTCACATGTAAGTATACTTAACTATGGATAGGTATTTAAAAAAAACGTATGTCAAAGTGGTGAATAGGTACTTGTGAGTGCATGCACTCTAGTGTTGGCTGACACATTCAAGGAAGAACTAGAACTCTTTTGGTTCAGAGTAAGTATTAAACAAATATTTGAATATGCAGAAGCTGGTTTCATCTAATTTATATTTATACACAGTATATTTTCTCTTTAAAAAAAAAGAGATAATTACCTTTCTGCGCTAAAACCAATGAACTTAAGTCAATCTATTTATCCCAGTTTTATTATTGTTAACTCTCTTACGCAAGAGATGAACTGAAGTAATAGAATTTTTATAGAGTTAGAAAACTTGGGTCATCTTGATGGGTGAGCTGATATATATATACATATGAAGCTTGCCAAACCTGTGAGCTATGATGAAGGAGTTTAATTAAAGTTCACGGACAAATTAAAAGTGAGAAAAAAATAGACCAGCAAGAAATACATTAATTAAGAAAACCTGCATCTTAAAAAAAGCAAACCCATGTGTATCAGTACAGTAATAAGTAACAGCAGGGGTGACCATCAGGCAGAAGATAAAATGGAGTAATATGGGGTAAGAGAGCAAGCTGTCCAGGTGTAAAGTTGTTATAAAGTCCATTATACTATGGCTCAAGAGCAGCACTGAAGAGCTCCAACTGAGTTGTCTGGGAAAAGTTATCTTTTACCTCTGTCAAGGAACGGTCTCATGAAAGCATGTCCTGTTTGACATCAGAATTCTTTTTGGTTGTATTTGTCAGAGAAGTACTGTAATTCTATGTTCTTGTATGCTTTTCCTTAGGCTTTTGGATCTGTTTAATCAATAAAAGACAAGGTGTCTATTCTGTGTAAAACAAATAAAGAGTATTCTGTTGCAGTGAAGGGAATAGTTTTCTGAAACTGAGATTTTTCTTTAGCATTTATAAGGCTAATTTTCTAAGAAAGAAATATGTTTTTCAGAATACTTTTATATTTTAGCCTTCATAAAAGCTCTTCTGATTTTTATTTTCCAGATTCCCTACAATTTCTTACCAACTTTTTGAGGGTTTCTTATTTGGTTGTTTAGGTTTTTTCTTTGCTTCCCCTGTCCCACTCCTTTCCCCCCACAAAGTTCACGAGTGCATGACCTGAATATATTGGTCTATAACTGTGGCTAGAATACATAGCTAGCCACCATAGTTTCTCTCTAGAGGAGAAATAGGTACTTCTAGAGATTGGTTCATTTAATTTTCCTGTATACGTATTTTTGTCTGTAATAGGTAGTTCATTAGAGTCGTTTACATTGTGCCTGATGTTCATGGAGAGGAGTATCATGCTGTTTCATACTAATGGAAAGCTGATGAAAATTTGCTGTTTCAAGCAATTAATATTAACAATTTTTATCACAACTATAGCTGTCATTCTGTTTTGTGGTGAGAGCAGCTGTAGCAAGGCTGTGGTAAAGGCAAAATAGACAGTGGATCAGAGACCATTTTATAGCCCCTACTAATTTACTGCCCTGACAACTGCTTTGTTTATGCACAGAGATCGCTATGATTTAATACATTGTCTAGAAAATTTCAGAAATAATTTGAAACAGGTATTATTTATCAAATCAGGACAAGAATTCAATTTTAATTGTGGTACTTTTAATAAGCTGTTTGATTTTAGACAAGTAACCCTCTACCTAGTTAAAATTAACTGTTAGGCTGGTTCCTGTAAAAATGATAATAAGCATGTGTCACTTGTTTCTTTTTCCTCATATTCTTAGATGAAAAAGACAGGCTTGGAGAAGACGGCAAATGGCCTTCAGTACTAGCTATAGTCTGTTAGACTTTTTTTTTCCTTTAGTTTTTCCCCTATTTTCTCTCATTCTGCTTTCACCTTTCTCCATTTCTAGGAATAAATACGAAACATTTAGAGAAAGAGAAATTAAAACTATTAAAAAGCGCAACTTCAAAGAAATTAAAATAAATCAGAAAAATCCATTTTTATTTTTAAATATTTTGAATGTAAAGCCCGCATTTATTGACAATATGTTTGGCCTGTGGTTATCACATAAACCAGCTTCATAACAGAATTCAGAAGCAATTAAAAATCCAGCTATCGTGATGGTGTGTTATATTCTTGTTAGGTTTTCCAAGAACTTATTATAATGTGATATTTAACATTTTACTTCATTATGTAGCTAAAATGAACAACAGTATCCTTGCAGATCTAATTTTGAAGGTCATGTGACATTTATACCAAATAGGTATAAATACAGGTGATTTCTTTTTCAAATTATTTCTAAACTTTTACCCTCCTCACTTAAATCCAATATTTATTTTAACCTTGAGCTTCTTCAGACCTGAAGTAGGAAGCTTCAAAGTGTTTTAAAAATCATATCCTTTTAAAATCTTACTCATTTGAATGCAAGTGCCTTACAAGCTCAAACAGTGTTGGTTGTTCTCATTGAAGTTCATAATGCCTTAGATATTCAAATCAGCTTTATGCTTTCCATTTGTTATGCAAATTGGCAAACTTTATATATCACATGGTTTATCTACATTAATACAGCTTTCACTAACAGGACTTACAGGAATAGATGTATACTCTAAAGATGCACATTTTTAGTATCTTGAATTATCATAAAAACATAAAAATAGTGTGTATTGCTCTGCTCTAATCAGACTCATTTTTATGTGGTTGTTGAAAGCCCTTTTACATTCCATTCTGTGTCTGGAGGTCTGTGTATAAAACCGATTCAGAAAAAGCCAAAGTGAAGACACCTGCTGGCTTATAACACAAATACTAAAATATCTTAGAGCCTGCTGAAAGGAGAATTGGAACAATATGTCATTACTGAAGGCTCACTTGCAAGTTCTAATGTATTATAATGAAAACAGTATGACAAACCTAATGAGACAGTGAAGATTTGGGTAATTGTTCCTACAATGTATGGTAACTTTTCCAGCCGTTATTGGCAAACATAAAACCTAATGAGATTTTATTAATTTAAATGCAGTACATCTGCAAAACATTTCCTTAGTTGCAGTCTCCTCTGATAATCTTCCTTCCCACATGTACTTGATCCTTTTAAGTTAATTGTTCTGCATAGTATACTTTCTAAACAAAACATACAAAACACTTACCATAAATGTACATTTACTCATTTTGCCAGGCTTACTTTTTGTGGGTACACTTTCATACTGGTTGGACAGACTACAGCTTCTTTCCTCTCTGTGAAAACGTGTATAATGAAACATGTATTTTTATTTGTAATTTGATTAAGGCAGCATCTTCACATGGAGTCCAATTTTGTCACTGTTCTTCACATTACTCTTCCAGGAGTCCTATGGAAGCAATTCACATTTTGGAAGAGTAATATTTACTACGACTGAATAAGGTCAATACAGTCATACTTTAGAACTTCAATTATTTTTTCGATACAAGCTTGTTGATAGCTAAAACGTATATCATGTTTATTATCTGGCTTTTTATTTCCCCAGCTTAATAAAGCCAAAAAGTTTTAAGGAAAATTTCATAAATAACCTACCATCTGATGTAAAGTTTAATTGTGTACTTAACATTTCTAACTCTAACCAAGCATGAAAACATCAATAACTAAATTTTGTTATTATCATTCCTTTGAATAGTTAGTGATTAAACTTCACTATGAAACTGTGGTATTCATCAGGGTTTTCATTGAAATGTTAATCTTGGATCATTCTGTAACTTTTGTTTTTAGAATTCTGGCATCTCCTCATGACAACCTCAGTAGTAGCTCAGGTTCAATGTGTCTGGAAGAGAGGTCTTATTCTTTCCTTCCAGATCTCCCTTCTGCCCTAATTTAGCCATCAAAATGTCTCAGGTCCAGAAATTAAATGTTGTCTTTGATCTGAGCCTCCCTCTGGATACTTATATTTGGCCTATCTATGACCTTTCTGTAATATTAGTTCTGAGACAAAACTGTTTTTATGCACCCATGTGTCTGAATTAATTTGTAAATGTTCAGATAATCTTTCTTAAAGCTTTCTTTTATACTTTTGCTATAAACACCTGTAAACCTACATTGCTACCTTCCTGGAAATCTCTTCAATTAGAATTACACAAGGCATCAGTGAAGCTGTACTATGCTTACTATGCAGAGACTACAAAGAAGGATGACACTGCTCTTCAAAGAATTTGGTTCGTTTGTTGTTTTGGAGGAGTTTGGAGGGGTTTTGTGCGGTGTGTGCGGTTTGGTTGTTTTTTGGGTTTGTTTTTTTGTTTGTTTGTTTGTTTTTTTATATTTCAGTCACTTTTTAACTAATTTTGGGGGTGCAGTTTCCTTGGGGTAGAATTTGTCTTCCTGCTCATGTTTGTGTTACATGTTTACTGATATAGGTGATATAGGTGAATTCATCTGTCATAAATAACCATGACATAGATATATAAATCTAGCCTAGTTATCTATTGCTACATACTCAATGGAAAGCAATAGGCACCACATAAGAGAGACATCTAGGAAAGATCAGATGAATTGCCTTCTCAAAGAACCATTTCTCTCCACTACCTATAAAAGCAGACAGTGGTAGCTAGCTTAGACCTTGATGTTACATTTCAGATATATATATTCCAGGTGTGATGAATCCCAAACATCGCATTACAAAAATCTTCACTCTCCTCTTTCTCTTTGTAATTCTATACACTTAAACTATTTCTGTAACCTAAGGGATATCTTTCAAATAAGTTCATTTTGTCATATGCAATCTTTGTTAAAAAATATGTAAAATACTGCCTGTTTATAATTATTTTAATGAAAAACAAATATTTACAAAAGTGTTGCCCTTGCCACAATGACTAATTTGTTACTCAGTCATTCAGAGTTAAATGCACTTCAGATAGTGCTGATTTCTGGTTCATTTTCTCCATTGTATTTAGTGTTGTATCTTTTTCAAGTTACAATGTCATAAAAAGATGACAAGAAAAGTCTTGACTTTGCAGTCTTGGATGAAAGAGCATTTCTGGATGAAGGTACCCATAACACACTGCCAAATCATGGCACAAAAAGCAATAGAGCTGTCATGAAGTTCAAAAATTATATTGTCTCTGCTAGAATAACTGGGAAGAGATCATATTCACTTTTCCCTCGAGATTTGCAGGTCATTTTGGATTTATAGCATAGCTTTTTATTACAGTTTGTGAAACTTTTAGGGAATGTAGTCATCTTTATCAATTATTCTTGCACCTGGTCAGATAGTTCTGCACCACAATATCCCCAAATGTGCCAAAATTAATTAAATAATTTCTCTTAATTGTGCATCATAGTCTTTCATACCCTTGCCACACATTCTGAGAGACTTGACACAGACAGGACTCAAAGCCAAAGTGAGTTCCACACTTAGAAAGCACACAGAACTTGGGTCTTCAGGGGGAACTTCTAACAAGAGACATCTTTCCTGTAGCCTAAGTCTTACTGGAACTGTATCTGGACATACCAAGATTCTGATCTGAACCTTTCACTCATTTGGTTAAACTATGGAAAGTAAACTTCTGCTCTGGCTAATTGAGACTTTCTCCTAGCTTATATGAAAATCAAAATTTCTACAAAATGTCTGACTTCCCTAAGTAAGAATAATTCCAACTCTGAAGTTTGAACTGGAAGTGTTTGGGGATATGACAAAGGGTGAAATCAGAAAGTATCTCTCTGCCTAGGCTACTGGTAGTCAAAACTGCTAAGGAATATACAGACTGGAAATTTACTGCTGTCGTGAATTTCCTAACAAGAGATGAGACCATGGAGGCAGATACAATATTGTAAAAGCACTCTCAACCAGTTTGCGATGGCACATCAATTCTACCAGATTTTTTCTTGGTAGCAAATTTCTTTAATTTTTTTTTCCATTCTTGTGTTTGAATGTTAAGTTAAAATGCTGAATATTTTTACAACCTTTTTTTAATAATGATTCTGCTTAGCTCTAGCAGCACTGAATATGTCTGAAAAGAGAGCTTTAGAATTAAAGCCTCAGTAGAAGCTCCTATGCAGAGCTTCCCAGCAAAAGTATTCTGGATATCTTATTTTGTAATCTTGCACCATTTATATGACTGCATACAGCCAAAAGGAGGTGAGAGGAGTGTCTGCCTTTAGCAAGCCCCTGTGGGCTAATTGTAAAGTATATTAAATAACCAGTAGGAAAAAAAAAAAGGGAGATAGTCTGCCAGCCAGGACAACAGCCAAGGGAGACTTTAATCAGCAACTGGCAGCCTACTTTTTACCCTAAAGACTGCATAAAATAAGAAAGGTCTTGGAGGCCTGCCAGGGAAAGGGAGCTCTGAGGTTAGTAGAAGCATGACAGTTTTCATTTTTCTCAAAAAATAATCCATATATTCACAAGATTTCCCTCCTCTATTATGCAGCATTTAATTTATTATTATTATTATTATTATTACTACTACTACTGCTACAACAGAAGGGAAAGTAGTGGCAAATCATATCTGAAATGTTTGAATCCCAAAACATGAGAGAACTGAAACCAGAAGAGATTCCAAGAAAAGGAGTTCTTGTTGGAATCTATGGAAAATATTGTTACTCATTATTCTGTAGCATCAAGCTAGTTTATGTTGGGAGAGACCCCTGGAGGTCTCAAAGCAAGTTCAAATTCATTTTTAGGTCAGGTTGCTCAAGACCTTTCTCCCCCATAAGCCACTCTTATTTCTGCTCTCATTTTTAAATGAAACCCTCATAGTCCCATTCACCTGAGAGATGAGTTTTACTTTCCTGTTCTTCTTCTTGTGCCTTGGCTGTACTCTTTATTATATTATATTTAGTATTTTGATAACAGTGATTGTACTTATGCTTTTGCATGACTAAGGCATCTGGTTAACACTGGACCTAGGCTACATGCAGCCCCTCTTCACTGAACTCTTCATGGCTGCAAACATGGGCTCCAGTCTGTTTTAAAGCTCAGCAGTTTTCCAACCAGGGAAATTCCAACAGACAAGAACCAGGTGTCCTATAATGTCCCATACGTACATAAAGGCTAGTTGCGACCAACCAACCTTGTTTTTCCTCTCCACCAGCCATGCAGAGCCAGCTGCCCAGCAAGTAAGGAATATTCTCTGCTATCCCTATGCAAGTCAGGCTAAATATGGCCACTGTGTGACTTCAACTATTTGCATCCAAAGTAGTAAAACTAGTCCCAGTGACAATCACTTAGTAGAGAGACTGCAGGTGAGATGATCTAAAGTGCATGATGAATGCAATATGTCACTAAGATCTTTATCACACAGATATCACCATCAATTAAATAATGTATATGTGACAATATATCTCTTAGTGTAACCTTATTTTAAACACTAGGGACACAGTGATTCTACTGTACTCTGATTTTTCACTGTATTTGTAGTAAATAAATTAGATGTATTTAATACCTCTCTTCTGGTTTCTTTTTTCCTTCCTTCCAAGATTTTAGTAAGCATTTTGCCGAAGACACTGTCTTTTGGTTCTTACTAAAATCCTTATCCATGTTGATGACACGTTATAAGCTACTGAATACAGAATATTTTATACTGAATGTTTTCTCCAATACAGGCAAAATTTTGCGTGTTATATTTATGCCTTTCAGTATGTATCTCTATACCGTCTCAACCTGATTAAAGTATGTATGTATATTTTACAGTGTGTTTTATTATCACCCAAGTCTAATTTACCTTTCATGCAAAATCTCCATTGGCAAAACCTGTAAAACACAATCTTGCCTCTACATACCATATTCTTTTTTAATATGTGAAAATCTGTAGCTCCTTTTTACTTAAAAATCTGACCTTTATTAGAAAGCAATGTAGTTTTGTACTTAACAGGAATGACCTACCAAATCAAGAGCAGATGATCACATGCTATAACCAAGACTTCAAAAGGGAAACTAAATTTTCTGCCCATTTACTATGAGACATGTCACACCTAATTCCCATGCTGTTTTTATAGTAGTAGAATAATGTGCAATAAATTCATAAACATCACTCTAATCCCGAATAATCAACCAAAAATGACAGCTGATTGATTTCTACTTTTGAATGACAATTTACTTATTGTTTAATTGATTTTAATATTCTTCAAAAGGTGATTTGAAAGTCATATGTTTAAAGAAAGCTTATTTGGAAAGCTAGTGCATTTTTTAACATAAATACAGAAACGTGACTAATTTTTACAGCTAGTGTGTCTTCTCTTCTTCCTAGAGTAATGCAAGGAAATCAGCAATATCAAATTCACAGCCAGCAAATATGCCAGTACAAACAGAGGTCTTGTCAGGAACTTTCAGTTTTAAAAGTTTGCAAAGATTTTCCTGTTGACTACTGCTTCTTAACTTCAGTTGACATATTTCTTTTGAATGAAGTAGTGAATGCCTGCTGTACTATGAAGAAAAAATAGGTGAAAATCTCCCTTGGGTCCTATGATTGTAGAACTCAGGTACTATAACTAGCAAGAAACAGATGGCTCCACAGCACAGAAGCATTTTAAAATAAACATTAATACAAGTTGGGATAAAATTCTTATTAGGAATGCAGTTTTAATCATGTTAACTGTTGTTGACATTGGTACTTAAAACTGTTTCATAGATCCTAGTGGAAAGAAAAAAATCTAATTAATGTGAGATATGATGAATGTGTGCCATTAACTGTATTATTTACAGTAAATAGTCATCTCCTGAAAAAATGAGTGTTATTTTGGTTTTATGAAACATAGTCTATAAATATTTTTAATTGCTTTCATGATATTTTCAGTCTGCTTGTTACTAAAGTCTAGTCATTTACTTGTTCTAAAATATGTTCACTGATTTATGCCATACTAACCTCAAGTATCTTCTGTAAGGAAGGCTGTGATTCTTTGGCTACGTAATCATAAGTGTTTAATTGACCATTAAAAAAGGCTGCCATTTCTTTATAGTCAACTTGACTAGACACAGAAAGCCAGAATTTGTTTTCATTATTATATTCTAATAACTATAGTACAGTACAGCAGAGTAGTACTATAAGGGATGTCATTGGAGCACCATCTAGAAGGTCAGCTTTAAAATAATCTTCTAGTCTGCTGTTTCTGCTGTTTCCTCCGGGTGAGCAGCTCTGCCATGAATTCACCAACAACTCAAGAACTGTATTAATCAGGCTCTTTTCATAGGTTATGAAACAGATTACCTTTTGGTGAACGCATTTCTCCTCAGATTTTTTTTTTCTTCATTCCATGAGGAGAACAGAAATATCATCTAACCTATTCGTATCCTTGATAATGATATTTAAATTCTCAAGTACTATTTTCAAACCTGTATTTCAGTTTAGATATATTCAATAGAAAAACAGAAAATAACAAAAAAACATCCAGACTCACCTGTTTAATACATAATTACATATATTTAATAAATAGATGTAAACTCATCAGTTTTAAGTTCAGAGCTGGATAATAGGAAGTGAGTGAATTCCATCTTTCTAATGGAAGATATTGGTGTATTTGTGTATTTCATTTACCTCCATTTGACTCCTGTTACACTTTTCTGTGTGCTGTTCAATTCATGGTTTGTTTTATTCTACGTTGAGTCATGTATTCTTGAATTCAGTGAACACCCGTGAAGTTAACAAGGATAGTTTTGATTTCTGTCAGCGATTCCTTTCAGCATCCAGAGCTTAAGAGCAATCCTTCCACGATACTTCCACCCTGAATGGAAGGTTGCTTGAGTTCGTGTGATCCTTCAGTGTGTCTGACTTCAGCTTAGCTGCATTCTTAGGTTGGGAAAGTTTAGTCATCTAGTGTCTCAGCTCACCCATCACTTTGGAATTGCAAGATAATCTATAGGGAGGTTAACTTTGAGCTGTGGGTTTTGAAACAACAGATAGCCTGGAAGCCAATGTACCAAACTCAGAAAGATAAATTAGGAGTTTCTGTTTTAGAGAATCATCGTTGTCTGACAGACTCATTTTGCCAGGAAATTCCTTCGCTTCTGCTGACACATTAGTCCTGTTCATCTGAGTAAATGCTGATGTCTACAATATAGATGTCCAAATCTCAGCTAATCGTGTTAGATGCCTTTATATTTAAAAGATACCTTTAGGCCATGGTTCATCTCATCCTAGAGCAGACATATACATTCAATCAGATAAATTAGGCTCTTGAAATACTTACTGCTCTCCACTGAATAGAAAATGACCCTGTAATGACTAGCCGGAATGTAAGAATCTGTGTTGTAGGTGTCTACATTTAGATGAGTTTAATTTCTTCCTGAGGATGACTTTTAGCTGCCTCATCACAGTGCCATGTGAGATGTCTTATGTTTGCTGAGACACCACATAGCGTTGTCAGATATGAAACAGGATGACCTGAAAAATGGCACTAGCTAACCTGTGATTAAGCAACCGAATCCCTCCCCAAACTCTTGAATTATCTACTTAAATATCTAGATGGTTTTTAGTCTACAAATAAAATGAAATTGAATTTTACACAACCATTCACAAATTGGAACAATTCTAAATGTCAGGAAAATTCCAGCATGCAAACTATCTTGGTCATCTGGCAAATAGCATAACTTTTTACAACCCAAAAGTTCAGGACTTTCTGGTGTTACCTTTTAGTCTACAAAAAAATGTCCATGTACCTCAATGTCCTTTTCCAAGTGTTTACAATTAACAGCAGTTTAAGGATTAAGAATAAATACAGAAATGCAAGGAATTACATCAATTTAAGTCAGTTTAAGTTTTCATCATAAACTACCATTTGTAAAAAGACTACTTGCAAGTCTTTCTCAAATTTCATATTGTAAAACCTTTTTTGTTCACCTATTCCCCTGTAACTTAAGACTTATGCAACTGGTTTCTGCCTTAGATCCCAGAAAGCAGTTCAGGCAATTTACTTTACAGGATCCCTTTGTCCTCTCACTGTGATACAGATTAAGCTGGATATGTCCCTGAGAAGCCAACAGGGGAGGTTGTTGTAGTACCACTCTTTACAGAAACACATTGTTATGGGGAGTTTAAATCTGGGTTTCAAACCCTTCTCTCTTTGTAGAAGTTTAATGCCACAAAGCCTACACCCAAGCTGAATAAATTGCCCATATAAAGAGGTATTCATCATGGGGCTAAATAGAGGGAACTCAAAAAGTTGTTTGAATTTATTATAATGACAAGAGCACTGAGATATTACCAGGAGGGTCCATATTACAGGAGCAGGTTTTGTTTCTGTCCTGAAACAGTCACTATGTGTTTCATTTCATTTCAGCAAAGAAGGAAACCTTTGTCTTTCACTTAGGTGAAGCAAATATAAATACAAAGATTCTAGCCAGCTAGGAGAAAGAAGCTGCTTTAATTAAATACAGACCGAAAAACAAAAGTGTGAGAAAAATAAGTAGATTTTATGAGGGGGTCAGAAAAAATTGTCAACAAAAGGTACAAAAAAGAATAGTTCAGGAGTGGCAGCAGGACTATACTACATTGAATATAAGTTCTTTGTGACAGAGACCTTATGTGCTGGGAGGATCTAGCAGAGGTTTAGTCCCACATGATGATGTTTGCAGCAACAAATTAAGAACTGTTCTGGAGACTTGGGGTAGATGGGTGTAGGAAGGCAAGAAGCAGTACACAGACAAACATAGATACAAAAGGTGAGAATTAGAAGTCATTTAGTAGAAAAACTGAGATAAAAATCAGGAATTAAATAGGAAAAACTTTTCTGAAGAGTGTAAGACTAAATTTGAACAAAAAGCTACTGCAACAATTAACAAAGCAGAGGCTTGAGGGGGGAAAATAGCCAGGTAAGAAGAAACTTCAGGAGATACAGAGCAGATAAGATACTGCTGTGGGATAGGAAAGACTGGGACTGCCTAGGAAACAGAACTAAGAAAAGAGCAAGGGTACTGAGGAGAGGAGGGCCAACTATCCAAAACCCTGTTTTCCTGGAGAATAAAATAAAATCAGTACAACCCCATGTGCTAGGATTTCAAACTCAAAGTGACTTTATTTTTTGACTGTAAAAATAATACCCACAGGCCGATCTGTGTTAAAGGAACATTGTAACATTTGCAAAGTTGAGCAGTAAAATTTAAGGAAATGCCATAACTAACATTGTCTAATTTACTACAGCTGCCTTCCTGCAGACATAAAGACCAATGTTGCTAACTACATGATGCAGTTTAAGTGCTGTTATTGTTATTACTAGTGAAATCTTTTATTAGATTTAATGACATAGGTGGAAAAACAGACAAGACCTTGGACATGCATGTACAAAGTTTGTACTTCTACTTACATGATCAGATCCTAATTTTTTCATAGCAGATTACCTATAGAAACAGAAAGATGATCTCGCAGTCCAAGCAAATAAATACTACTCTGGAGAAGTAATCTTTTCACTCTATTTCGTCTCTCCTGAGTGATAAAGCAACTCATTTATGTCGCTGTCTTAATGGTTTACCAGTAATTATGTAATCCCACTTTTCAGAGAACTGGACTTCTGAGTTGGGACTTGTCTTATTTATAGAAGTGTTGATAGCCTAGAATTTTGACTGAGACTATAGGAAATGCACTTTAAATATGTAATGCCCTACATGATGTTCAAAACCTGGCATTTAAGATGAAAAATTTGGAAAAAGTAAATATTTTAACTTTTTTTCTCTTTGCTTCAGTTTTCATTCACATGGTGTGAAAACAAACATAAATATTTTGGAAGTGTCATCATTACAACCTCACAGAAAAGCTTAAATGAAAATTCATAATACTGTCTTCAGACCAAAATATGCAGTAAGAAATTCCTGGGGCCTAGGACCACACTTGGAATGATGTAGAGAAAGCAAATATTGAGTAGGTGTTAATAAATGAATGCCATCTGTTATCTGCATTAAATGAGGAAAAGTTGAATTGAAAAGTAGTAGATGATCATATAATTAAGGTCTGTTGCTGGTTATGTACATGACAGAAAGAGAAAAGATTTAAGGTATGGTAGACCCTTACTGCTGACATTCCTTGGTTCTTAAGTGTTCAACCTCACAATATCAATACTGTACTATTGTCAAAGCCTTTCTGTGTAATGACATAGACATAGATATATATGTCTGTCTTTGATTTGAAGTGATGACATGAATGAAAATCATCATATTGAATATTCTACAGATTCATTTAGTGATATTAGAACCTACCGTTACCGCATTTCTTTGAAATAGGAAAAATGTATTTCTGGGAAAAGCCGTGTTCTTGGACTGATTTCTTATATACTTGTGTCTGTGCATATGTATATGAAGATTATGTATCGTATGTACACATATACTCATTACATATTAGTCCATATAATTGTATATACTATTATAATTAATATACATTACAACTATTATATATCATCCTTTATAACATCCTTTATATTTTTAAGTTAAAGCCTTTGTTTGTGATTGCCATATTCCCCTTGGAACCACCAAAATGTCAGTGGAACTATTTGGCACTTCCAAAATTTGATGTCTATGTTTACTAAGCTCAACTGTTGTTATCCAGGTATGCAAATCTAGAGGTTTACAAAATAAAATTAAATCCACAAAATTCCGTGCACAATAGGGATGGAGAAATTGAGCTGCAATTAGGTGAACCATTTCGTTTGTGCTCTTAAACACGATTGTTGTTACAGGCCCACCTTAGGCCAAAATACTGAATGGAAGTACTTGATACTGTGTCACTTTTCAACTTTCCATCTCATGGTTATACCAGTTTGTTTATTTGCCTGTGACAGGCAAGAACTGGACCATCATGTATGCATCTGGAAAAATGCAAAAGATATTTCTCCTTCACACCATAGAATGAAACATACAATAGAAGAAGAAAAAAAAGTTTATTGGAAACTCTTTTTTCAAAGTTTTCTACTCAGCAGAGATGAAAAGGTAAGTATAATTTCAATTTAGGATAGAATTATTTGGCTTCTTTAAAATAAAGAGTTAATCTGTTGCCATTTTGCTAAAGCACTGGAGTTAAATGTTTCTGTCACTGCCTAAGAGGCACACATTTGTGTATGTTTAGCTATTAATTATGTTGAACAATGAATGTTATCCCTTAAAATATTCTCTTCTGTTCTTCAGAAACAGTAAGGAATAAAAGAAACCAGGAGAGAAAGGCAGGAAGTATAATTCCTTGCATTTCTGTATTTATTCTTAATCCTTAAACTGTTGTTAATTGTAAACACTTGGAAAAGGACATTGAGGTACATGGACATTTATTTTGATCCACTATATGCATTATATTCTTATGATAGTGATAAAATCTGAGCTTGCAACAATAATGTCATGTACATTACAATATCGAGGTGTACTGTAGATTGCATGTCAATATTTTTATAGAAAGCAGTTTTTATGGAAAACAGACCAAATACTGCAGAATCCCATTCACTACAAAAGATCATGAAATATAATAAAAGTAGTAGCTTTAGTGCAAATAACTAGATTTCTATCAGAGGTAAGGCAGACAACTGAACTCTTGTATCATCTTGGATGCAAAAGATTTCACAAAAGAAACACATACGGTCAAATATTTACTATCAAATTTTTATGGAAGTATATGGAAATATTCTGAAGAGTACATGAAAGATTACATCCTCGGTGTATACTCATGTTGTTTCTTTGTAATGGATGTTAATTTATAACAAAATGTACAATTTTGAAAATATAGAGGTTGACTGGCATATCATTATTCTAGTCCTATGTTCTTGAGAATGAATTCCTGTTCATAACAAAATTTTCTGCTTCATTCTGTTTTAAATGGTGAATAAAATGTTTTGTGTCATTAGATGAAAAAAGTAAACCCTTAGAATTCATGCTGTAGGCTTTTCAACACTATATAAAGCCAGTAGTGGTTAACTGCTCACATTAATAGATTTGTCACTAATAGTTTCTGTAAATTTATAGTAGGTATACTTAGAATATATAAGGTAGGTTATGTGACACTTGTGATGTTTCATGCTGAATATGAAATGAAGTGAGGCAACGAACCTAGGCCACAAGAGTTAGAGGAAAATATTTTCTGGCAATCTATTTCTTTGAGCTATGATATTAAGATTACAATTTTCATGAAATATTGAAGACTCTTTGAGTCATTTTTGGACAATGGAGAGTTAAAAATGAGCATGTTTTTTGCATTTTTTTAAAATTCTGTATACATCTCAGAGTGACAGATATGCTTATATTCTGCTGAAATGTGCTTCTGAGTGACAGGAGCCTTGAAATGTTGTTTATGTGTTTAGCTCTGAATATCAAGGACATGATTTAGTAGGAAGCCATCATGTTAACACCATTAATAGCATTTTCACCAACATTTATAATCCCGTACTGAATAAGACCATTTACTTCTAAAACAGACTGTACAGTGTTTCCACATCTGAGTCACTACTTTTTTCATATGCTATGAAAAGTTAAAAGTTTCCTATTAAAACAGTCATCTCCAAGTAAAGAAATACCTTACTTGATGAGAGCTCTGCATCATAAACATGAAGGTATATACTTTTTTGTGGCTGTTGTTGTCATTGCCAGAAATTCTGCTTGCATTTTCTATTATTAAAATGAATGTCAACACAGAGGAAAGTATGTTCCTGCTGTCACAGGGTGTATGCTTAGACTACATCTGAACATTGTTTTTCAGGGAGAAGTGTTCGATGATTTGATCACCTGTCAGACGTGTCTCTGTGAAATGTCTTGCAGAGCCTTCAGTTCTTTTTCTCTTACCATCTGTGAAGCAAAGAACAAAGGCCCTTTCCCTATAAGCTATGCTGGCGTAGAAAAAAATTACAGGTATCCATTTGGGGCTTTTGTTGTCCAGGTAGAATTCTTGTTTCTTCCACAGAAACATACAAAATCACTTTTTTTATTTTTTTATTTTTTCTGTTTGTTTGTAAGCCAATATCTAATCATATATTTCTACAATCTGCCATACATCTCCTCTCTCTTTTTGTGTGGTATTTTTTTTTTTTTTTTTCCGTTTTTCTTTCTTCAGAGTTTCCAGAATTCTTTGCACAGGTATCGCTACAACAACATACAATGCATGTTTCTGTAATGTAATGTTTTACATTAAACCACTGAAGTTGGAACATCCTAATAGTTCTTAAAATAATGATTACCAGTTGAATTTATTGAATTGTTCTTTCAGCAGAACAGGCTTTTGCATTTTAAAACTAATGATCACATTGATCCATGCTTAGTCAAGACAAACAGGCTACTGTTACTTGTCCTGATACACCTGCATCGTATTGCAGCTTGTCCAACTTCCTGGCCAGAAGAAAGTATTTCAGCTGTATCCTCTTACAGGTTACAAAGATCTCTCATGTTCTCTATAGCAAGAGAAAAGAAGCACATAGCTCTGTTTTGCCAACCCAGTAAAAATTCTATGAAGTTGTAAAATTCTACCCTTGCTCTGATAGGACTAGGTGACATCATGTTACTTTGCTAATATTAATTGATAGTGTCAGTTTGCAAAGATAATTGTGCTTAATATCATGTTCATCTGTATGTTCAAGTATCTATGGAAATCTGAAAGTGATGGATAACTAAGTTGTGCAATCAACTTTTATTTAATTTTTTGCTCTTGACCAGTATGTAAAAGGTAGGTCCATGCTGTCGAATATCAGAAGGTAAATGTAACCGGAAGAAAAGATAGAAGCATTGAAGTGTTTTGGTTTGGTTTTTGTTGGGGTTTTTTTTTGTTTTGGTTTGTTTTTTGTTTTTGTTTTTGTTTTGTTTTTGTTTTTGTTTTTTTTTTGTTTGTTTTTTGGGGGTTTTTTTTGGTTTTGTTTTGTTTTGTTTTGTTTTGTTTTGTTTTTTTGTTTGTAAAGGAAATGCAGCTATCTGGGAGGTGTCTCCAGGACTAGGAAGCAAGTGAAAAAGTGTTCTTAAAGCACTATTAGGTGCCTTATAGCCCTTGTGGCATCAGCCACAGACATGTAGATGCTTAAGTTACACCAGATAAATTTTAATATTAGGACATAATCTGAATTATGTCTTTTAAGAGATCTTTCTGTGGAATTCTCTCAGTTTTAACAAGGGACATTACACCAAAGACCAAACCACATGACTTTCTGAATACAGAAACCTTCAGGAGTTTCAAATGTAAAATCAACATTCAAATAAGATTCTCTTTATTTAAATAGACTTATTAGAAATTTAAAGCAGATGAAGATGGTTTCAATGAAATGAATAAATAATTAAGGCAAATCTGTATACTTGTCAGAAACCCCATATTAAGAATTAAGAGAAGGTAGACAGCCTTCTGACAGACCTGTCCCTTTTTTATAGCTAAAGATAAAGTTATTTTTTTTATGCTTGATATTCTTTTCAAGTTTACCTGATCAAACTACAAACTAAAAAATGCTGCCAGGTAACTTACACTGGTAATAATCATAACCTTTAATCACAGATAAAAAGAATGATACAATGCTGTTTATTTAAAAAGAAAAAAAAAAGTGGGCTTGGTATAAGAGGCAAGTTATCATGCTTCAAGCAATTTTAAACATTGATTTGACTGTGCAATACAATAACAGATTGCACTTTGCAAACTGGTCACTAGCAGTGCATTGTCAGCAGGCCTAGACAATAATCCCTGAGTGTTGTAGGACTGCTGCTGTTAATAACTGAGCTTGTTAGTTAAAAGCTGGCAAAGACTTGAGTATTTAAGAGGATTACTGCTATAAACCATATTAATTTTTTTTGAACATTCAAGGCCTTATTCATTAAGGGCTTTTGCAACAGAAACAGCTACATCAGGATATGATTCTGTTTTGATAAATGACTAGGGCAAATGCTTGCAGTGGGCTCTTTGAAAAGTACCTAAGGGAGTCAGGTAATCAACTTCCATATATGAAGTCCATAATCTCTGTGGGGAGTCAAAGTGCTACTCAGCCATTCTCAAGCAATGATGAAATTGCATGGATTGAGATTCTATGGGTTAGAGATCTTGGCACGAGGCATTCTTCAAGCAGTGTGCTTGTTAGGCACTGATATATCTCATTCTACATTAGGCAGTGCACTTTTATCCATAGTACAAGCATTTCTCTGGGTCTGGCCTTGATAGAATAAGACAATGAAGAGTCAAAAAGATGATCAAAGGGCTGGAGAACCTGTCCTATGAGGAAAGACTGAAGGAGTTAAGTCTTTTCTCCCTGGAGAAGAAAAGGTGCAGGGGGGACCTCATCACAGCATTCTAGTAGGGTAGCTACAAAGAAGATGGAGACTCTCTTTTCATGACCAGCCACATGGAGAAGACAAGGAGCAATGGGTACAAGTTGCATTGGGAGAGGTTTCATCTCAATACAAGACAGAAATTTTTTACAGTAAGAACAATCAATCACTGGAACAACCTCCCCAGGGACATGGTAGACTCATTATCCCTGGAGGTTTTCAAGATGCAATTAAACAGGTTAAGTATCATTTCTAGGCTCCTTTTCCTACAAAAAATTGGATCAGATGATCTTTGGAAGTCCCATCCGACCTTAGATGTTCTATGATTCTGTGATTCTGAGACCATAAACTAATTTTTTTTTCACAGAAGTTCTGTTTCTTTCAAAGCTTCTTCAGCCACAACAGTTTTTGTGGGTTTTTTTGGTTTGTTGTTTCTTTTTTTCCTCTCAAGAATGACATTATAAAGAAGGATATTGTCTCATATGTTCTCTCCCTAGTTTTTTCCTGCTGCATGGGATCAAGGATGTCCATTTTTTCTTAACAAATTTTCAATTGTCACAAAGTCCATAGCTGTAGATCAGAGAATAACAGAATCATCGTGGTTGGAAAGGACCTCTGAGATCACCGAGTCCAACCATACACACACAAAAAAAACCCCTACAATCTCGGGCACTAGAGCATGCCCTGAAGTGCCATGTCTACACATTTCTTAAATACCTCCAGGGATGATGACTCCACCACCTCCCTGGGCAGGCTGTTCCAGTGCCTGACCACTCTCTCAGTAAAGTAATTCTTCCTAATATCTAAGCTAAACCTCCCCTGCCTCAACTTCAGACCATTTCCTCTGGTCCTGTCATTATTCCCTTGGGAGAAGAGGCCAACACCCACCTCTGTGTAACCTCCTTTCAGGTAGTTGTAGAGGGCAATGAGGTCTCCCCTCAGCCTCCCCTTCTCCAAACTAAACATGCCCAGTTCCTTCAGCCTCTCCTCATATGACTTGTTCTCTAGATCCCTCACCAGCTTGGTGGCTCTCCTCTGGACACGCTCCAGCACTTCAATGTCCTTCCTGTCATGAGGGGCCCAGAACTGAACACAGTATTCGAGGTGAGGCCTCACCAGGGCCGAGTACAGAGGCACGATCACTTCCCTGGTCCTGATGGCCACGCTATTCCTGATGCAAGCCAGGATGCCGTTGGCCTTCTTGGCCACCTGGGCACACTGCTGGCTCACGTTAAGCCAACTGTCCACCAACACCCCCAGGTCCTTTTCTGCTGGGCAGCTTTCCAGCCATTCTTCCCCAAGCCTGTAGCGCTGCATGGGATTGTTGTGACCAAAATGCAGGACCCGGCACTTGGCCTTATCAAACCTCATAAAATTGGCCTTGGCCCATTGATCCAGCCTTGGCCCATTGATCCAGGTCCCTCTGTAGAGCCTTCCTACCCTCAAGCAGATCAACACTCCCACCTAGTTTGGTGTCGTCTGCAAAATTACTGAGGGTGCACTCAAAGTTACTGAGGGTGCACTCAAGATTTTGACCTTTCTATTGCTTATACTGAGTGCTATGAAGGATTTTGTGGCATGTGTTTTTGAAGGCAAGAAGAAAATATTTTTAGGGCTTTTCAATTTTTAACGTCTTTTAACAGACTGAATAGCACGTAGAGAACTAGAAACAGTGTTTTAGGCAGTCCTACCCAGTGCTTAATGATGAGATACTGAAATTCTATATGATCTTTTAGCAAGAATAGAAGGGAATTTTACTCCAGATACTCATCCAGGACAGATGACCAATGGATAGTAATATGAAATTTCTTGGCTTGACCATTTCTATACCACATATCACCGAGATAAAAGAAGGGCATTGTAATTTGGAAATGAACTAAATATGAAATGAAAAAGAAAATAAATGCAACTGATAATTGAGGCCTAAGCTAGGATAGATAAACAGAAGACATTCTGAATTTTATGCTGCCTTAAGTGTGAACTTCAGTCTTTGACCTTCAAGGTTTCTGTGAGCAAGAAGATATATTATCCTGTATTTGTCTCTACATTCCTTATGCCTAAGTCTATATACAAATTAATCGGAAATATTTTTTTCTTTAAAAAAGCCCCACCAAAATTTTAAAAATATATACACACATATTTGCATAAGCACATACAACAATCATTTGGTAATAATGTAAAATGACACCATATTTAGCTTTTTAGTCAATTATTTCTCAGAAAGCAATTCTAATTGCTGCTCAGTGCAGTGAAAGTCATGCTCAGAGGAAACTTCTCTTATTTTGTATCTTTTCATATTGGTATTACATGCAGTAAGCATGTCAGAAGTGAAAGTACATCAGGATCTGTAACACGTTGTTTTCATTCATCCTCAGAAGGATGTTGAACCCACTTGCCAGGGCATCGAATCATCAGCTTCTCTATCACTATGTTTTTTTTAGTTCCCCCTCTTCTGTTTTCTGCTCCGGAAATATAATTTTGGAAATGAAACACTGGTGTGATGTTATGTTATGTTGTTATGTTATGAATTAGCTGAAGTAACAGTAAAGTTGCAAGAATGACAGCATTTTTAAAGTCTTGTCAACCAGCTTTAGGGGTGTTTTCTGACAAAGTAATCATAAGAATTTATAACTGGCCTGTGTATCATCATCTAAATGCTACAAGAACTGAAAGAGATATTCCCTAAATAATCCACATCATTTAACACCTTGAACCTGTTTAGAAATAGAAATGGCTAGTTATTTGTCATCACAACATATCCAGAAGAAGAAACTGAAGATTTATCATATATTGTTTAGATCTAATTTTGATGTTAGTTTTTGAAAGATCATTACAATGAGACTTTCGTGCCAACATTATACAAAAAAAAAAGGGACAAAACAGTGAAAGGATATTTGAAGAGACACTGTAACATTCCTCTTACACATGATAAATGGAATGTGAAAGACAGAAAAGTTCCAATTTATTCTTCAGCAAAATGGCCTTGCAATCCAAGAAAGATTTTATTTATCTTTAAATAAATTAATATTATTTACTTATATGTTCTATATCTAGAAAAAGATACATGTATATACTTTATACGTATTTTATACAGACACATAATACACTTGCTTTATTTAAATGCATACGATTATTAATTCCTTTAATTTTTGACTGAATGTGATATGTATTTCGGTCCAATATATAGTAATAATAGAGTTAAAATAATTTTTAGTTATCTGGACCTGGAAGAATGCAAAAATGAAATTTAAAAAAATAGTTTTAATGTAAAATTATAAACATGAATATTCTTAAAAATCTTCAGAAACATTAACTGGCTTTCATCAGTCTGACTTCATGGGATTTAATTCATAAATTTCAGGTAGGAAGACTTCTTGATTCTGGAGTTTACTGTAAAGATCAGGACAGATTGCTTAGTTTTTAATATGTAAAGCCAGTATAATGCTGCATACATTCAATTATTGAGAAAATCAGATGTACAGAACAACAGAATTTCTGAGAGCTAAAAATCTTTTTCAGAATTGGGAGAGATTTTAAAAATGCCATAACTGGAATACCTTTGTGAACTTTGAAATATCATTGACATCATTAACTCACTGAGGAAAAACAAGGTGATACATACCGAATTTGCTAAGCAAAAAC
The DNA here is from genome assembly GCF_964106895.1 of Numenius arquata. NCBI lineage: Eukaryota > Metazoa > Chordata > Aves > Charadriiformes > Scolopacidae > Numenius > Numenius arquata. The sequence goes on from NC_133576.1 coordinate 97,914,077, forward strand.
ATGAACAAAATGAAAAATTTAAAAAGACACTCAGTAGTAATGCTAGTTTTGTTTTATGCTTTCGTCCTCTACTGCACTTCAATATCTGATATTTTTATTATTGGCAGAATTTTTAGGTCAATCTTCACGACAAATATAATGAGTAAACATCACTCATGAGATGTTCGTGGTACTTTTATGACACTAAGATGTTCACTGAAGTTCTTATCTTTTTTTCTGAAGAAAAGATATTTATGTAAAGATGATTCTTGAAATAAGTCTTCATTCATTGCTGTGTGATAGAAAGATTCATAAAGCACTTTTTTCTTTCACCTGCAAAATCAAATCTATCACAGTATATTGATAAATATACTTAGATACACGTTGCAAATGCAACCGGATATTTTGTTCCAAAATCTAATTTCAAAACTCATCAATACCTCCATTTAAAATAATATTACATTCAATTGGAGCCAAAAAAAAGGGTGGACGCCGTGAATAGAGAGAGATTTTGGATTAATAATTTGACCTTTAACTCCTTTGTCTCAGGTCAAAACTGAATGAAGCAATGCTTGAATAAGACATATGTCAACAATCCATGTTAATCTAAAATGTTAAATTTTTTTGCAAACTATTTGTAAAGGTAGAAATCACATTCTGATGTAATTGTCTCCCCTTCCTGCGATGGTTCAGGAATGTGTTTTCTTGTAGTAAAGTGAAACGACATTCTTTACAAATCAGGTCCCAAACAAATAATATGGAAGTGTCCTGAGAAAATACAAGTTACTGAGAACCAGCCTAATTTGAGTATGAAAATCCTCCATTCCATGAAATGATTACACATCACTTAGAAAAAACCCAGGGGAGAATCCAAAAGACACAGTTTATTTGAATTAAGACGCCTTTTCTGGATTTTCATTTTGTTTGTTTAAATACTCTTCTTTGGGTATATATTCAAGACTTTATGTAATGCTAACTTATAGATTAGGGGGTCATGAGGTGATATTGTTCGCATGCATATTTACAAGTAAACAAATTTTCTGTTTCTTCCTGCATTGTGGGAGTAAGCAAAGAAAGAAGTGTTCTGAAGATAAATTAGTTTTATTGCTTGCTTTTCATAAGACAATTTCTTTATATGGAAGTTTTTAACCTTAGAAAAAACTACTCAAAACATATTTGCTTAGACAGTACCCTGCTATGCCTACCAGGCTGACTAGAGGACAGCTTGTTATTCGTGTTTCAGGTAGAACACTGATGTCTTTTATTACATGAATAACCTTCCAAGAAACAGAAAATTGAGTTGGAAAAGTTACTTCTGATGATGGGTTTCACACGCTTAGTATGGTTAGGGAAATTCATTTATTCTGTGTCTGAGTGTCTGGCACATGAGCCTGTTTTTTAGGCAAGTTGTGAAACTCATTGGTACATATGCATGGACATCATACCACAGCTTTTAGTTCTATTGTACATTTCCAAAAGGCAGAGGCCTCCCAAACAAAAGCAGAACAGTAGATTTAATCATATATGTATAAGGAAAATTGATTGCATTTTACACATGCATGAGATCAGGAACCCATTAGTAGATGGTAAAAACAAACATTTAGAATTTTGCAACTTGGTGTGTTACACTTTTATACATACAAATCTAATGATAAAGTATTAAGCCTGTATAAATGAAACCTTATAAAATATTGTGTGATCAAGAAATGTCAGAATACATATAATGTAATTTCCATTTAGAAAATCATAAGAATTAATAATATAGGATTAGCATACCACTGACACAGAAGAGAACTAAAAAGTGCTTAGAATACAATGTAGTTCTATATTTTTACTGCAACATGAAAACAAATACTGATTATAAATGGGAAAAAAAATCCAAAACCGAAAGCTTTTTCAGATCTTTAATGTCCGTAAATAGATAGGACCTTGAATTAACGAGTTCTTTGACAGGAAACACCTTTATCAGCAATTTCCCCTAACATTGAATCTGAAACAAAAGTCATTGAAGGCGTTCTTTTCTTTCTTTTTTTTTTTTTTTCCTATTGATTTAAATTGGTTGGCTGCCAAGCTGTAGAATCAGCATAGTAAAATCCAGTAGGACAGGAAGATGAATTAAACAATACACAAGTTAAGCAGACCCATTGTGCTGAGTCAGTTCTGACTCAGAAAGAACGGTACCGATTCACCAGAATCACAGTGTGTTATATTAGAGGAAGTTTCTCATTTTTAATATTGACAAAATTCAACCTTTTACAGAGTTTAAGACATGACAAGATCAAAATAAAAGGTAATGTTGCTGCAAGTCAAAATAGATTAATATACATTAATATTAACTGAGGAAAGGCAACAATCTGGCAAAGTGAGAAACACTTTCAGGACTTCACAGGGATTTGGAATAACTGATATCTGAAAATAAAATCTTCAAGGAGGTGACTTATTTATTGGAGTACACATAGCAGAAATTATTTGGTAAATATTTCCAAAATTCAGAATATAATAGTAAACTTCAGAGTTTCTTCTTCAGTTTCCTATTCAGTATTTTTTTAGGACTTGCTGCTGTTGTTTCACTGATAGGCATACATCACACAGATCTGCATACATGCTCGCTCTCTCTTTCTGACACACACAAGCACACACAGAGGTAAAACAAGGTATCTACGGTCTTGAAATGCTTGATGGATTAGCATCAGTGAAAACAAAAATTCATGCAATTTTTATCTAATATATTTATGAGGGAGTGTAGTGATAGGATGAGGCGTAACAGTTTTAAACTGAAAGAGGGGAGATTTAGATTAGATATTAGGAAGAAATTCCTTACTCTGGGGTGGTGAGACACTAGAACAGGTTGCCCAGAGAAGTTGTGGACACCCCATCCCTGGAAGTGTTCAAGCAACCTGGTCTAGTGGAAGGTGTCTCTGCCCGTGGCAGGGTGTTGGAACTAGATGATCTTTAAGGTCCCTCCCAACCCAAACCATTCTATGATTTACCTTCAGATAGTTCCAACTATCTGTAAGGAAATAGGTGACAATGACCACTATCAAGACACTCTCACACACATCAGAAAAAAATGTTTTATTCACATTCTTGAGAAATACTTAAGAAAAGTATATAGCGAAAAATCTGTTGCAGAAGGTAAAGACAGAGCAGGAAAGTGGAAACAACATACAAAGGAAACAGATCCCTCAAGAAAACTAGAGCAGTAATGGATGGTACAGAAACAAACTTTGAGAAAATAAGAAGAAAGAGAAAATCAGGAATATTTTAACTCTGGAACAGGAGAAAGACTACAAGAGCATCTGACATGATCAAAATAAAATCAACAAGCAGTGACATATGTTTCATAATCCTCAATTGCACAAGACGAGTTCATATGAAATGTTTTCCTTTATGATTGACCAACTAGCTTCCCCTATAGTGCTTTAGCATTCTCTGGTACTGATACTTTTTCTTTCTCATTTGTGGGCTTGGAGTGTTGAATATTTCACATAATTAGTAAGTGTTGTCAAGCCAGAGCAAAGCAGTACAGTAGCTGGCCGACTGCCCAGAAGTAGAAACAGAATAGTAAAATCTTGCAAACAGGACAGGAAGATAAGTTAAACAAGAGACAAATCCTCTATTTTTTGGCACATACTCAACTTGGCAAACTGGGAAATTACAGATGGAAAGTAAAAAGTAAGAGAAAGTTTTGAAAAAAATAAAGGAAAAATATGCAGTCAGATAATTTTACAATATTCATCATTCCATCAATCTTTGGATAGCAGATACAGCATATGACATACAATATACTAATGAAAATAAATCCCTTCAAACTAGAAGTTCCTGAGATAACTAAGCCAATCAGATCAGGGAAGACATTATCAAATACATTCATACTAAGTCAGCCTATTCAGGGCGAAACAGAAGTCAATTTGATTTTATGTTGATTGAGCAGCAAAAGAAGAAAAAGAGCTATTCCAGCTCAAAAATATAATTGTACATACTTTTTTTTACAAGTTATGTGAAGAAATTTTTCACATGGGCCCCAGCGATACCACCAGGACCAGTCTGAGGAGTATCAAGAAGGATTACAGAGCCCTGGGAGCAGCAGACAGGGACTCTGGGGCAGAGATAGTTTTTTCATCCAGTCTAAGGGAAAGGGGTTGATAGGGCCAGTTGAATCTAGCAAATTGACAAATGGTTGGAGGATTGGTGCCACAGCCAGGGGACTGGCTTCTTAGACCATGCGACTCACTTTGAGAAACCTGGTCTACTGGGTCCTGATGTGGTTCATTTCTCAGAAAAGGGGAAAAGCATCTTGGGTCAGAAGCTCATGAAGCAGGCTTCAAACTAGAGTTGCCAGAGCAGAGGAACCTCAATCCACCCCACTCCTACCAGTTTGATGCCAGTGCCAGCTATAGATGTCCAGAACCTGGAGAAGAGTTGCAGGTAAACAGCAGAGCACCTGGAGTGCAGTACAAAAGAATACTAGTCACTCCAGCCAGTAAGTCATCTTCATCAGGGACCCAACTTAAATGCCTCTATGCAAATGCATGTAGCATGAGGAATAAACAGAAGGAGTTAGAGACGTTCACGTGACTGTAGGCTTGAGAGATGGGCCCTTGTGAACCTCATGAGGTTCAACAAGGCCAAATGCAAGGTCTTGCATATGGACTGGGGCAATCCCAAGGACAAATACAGGCTGGGTGGAGAGTGGATTGAGAGCAGCCCTGCCGAGAAGGACTTGGGGGTAATGGTGGATTAAAAGCTAGACATGAGGTGACAATGTGCGCTTACAGCCCAGAAAGCCAACCACCTCCCAAGCTGTATCAAAAGACGCATGACCAGCAGGTTGAGGGAGGTGATTCTGCTCCTCTACTCTGCTCTGGTGAGACCCTACCTGGAGTACTGCGTCCAGCTCTGGAGCCCTCAGCACAGGAAGGACATGGACCTGTTGAAGTGGGTCCAATGGAGGGCCACGGAGATGATCAGAGGGATGGAGCACCTCTCCTATGAGGACAGGCTGAGAGAGTTGGGGTTGCTCAGCCTGGAGAAGGCTCTGGGGAGACCTTATAGTAGTGTTCCAGTACTTAGTGGAGGCCTACAGGAAAGATGGGGAGGGACTCTTTATCAGGGAGTGTAGTAATAGGACAAGGGGTAACGGTTTTAAACTGAAAGAGGGGAGATTTAGATTAGATATTAGGAAGAAATTCTTTACTGTGAGGGTGGTGAGACACTGGAACATTTTGCCCAGAGAAGCTGTGGATGCCCCATCTCTGGAAGTGTTTGAGGCCAGGCTGGACGGAGCTTTGAGCAACCTGGTCTAATGGGAGGTTATTCCAACTCCCTTGCCCTCCTAAGATGGAAGAGTTGGAACACGGTGATCTTTAAGGTCCCTTCCAACCCAAACGATTCTATGATTTTATGAAATGAAACATTTGGAATATGCTTTTTTTTTTCTTTTCTGGACAGCAGGAAATCAACATTCATATTGGTACTGAAAAACTTGACAAAAAACACAAGGGCAATGTAGGACCAAAGCATATTTTAATAGCTTAATTTATATAGTTGAAACATAGGTGTATGCCAGAGGTAAGAGCCAATATGGTGGTGACAAAGTGTCCTTAATTCATAACCTGTGATGCTGCTGTGAATGTCATCAATAGAGCTTTGACATCTGAAAGCAATAGATGAAGACATTTACAGTTTACTGTACTGGATATGAACAATATGAGATTTCTTGTTTTCTTCCCAGATTGTTAACCTTCTAATAAAAATACCATCCAAAAGTCACAAGTGCCTTACCCAATAACACTATACATGTATGCTGGATTATTCAGGCTAGGCCTGCACGCAGGCCACTTACATAGATACACATGATGTTTACTAGATAAATTTACCCATGTGATATTTTAAAAGATTACAGATAAAAAAATGTATTTTAAACAGCTAACAAATTGTATGTATGAATGATTGATCACAAGTGAGTGCATATGGCCCAGAGCTTAGGTTTGTGTGATCTTTTCTGTGCTTGTTTGTGATATTAATGATCTCTGTGTCTATGCTTTGATTTCTTAATCTCAAAAATTTTTGGTAGCTACTTTTTTGTATATATTGATTACAGCAGGCTGTAACACAAATACTGCTATGAATAAACTAATTTTAATCAGAAGTTATTCAAAACACCTGACAATTTATAGAAAAACTCCATCTGTATCTGAAATTTGTGATTGAATTAAATCATGCATATTGTAACTTTATAGCCTCCTGTGCTGTGAGGTGTATATTATCTGATTAGACAAACAATGAGCCAATATAGCATGAGAGGGGCTACTCATATTGTTCCTATATTGTTTAACAGCTACTATAAATTCTGAAAATAATTCCTCTTTTTTTAATCTTTTTATTTTTAATTAAAAGCGAATATTCTCCAAGATCACCAACAACTTCAACTTCAGAGAAAGGAATTTCTGAAACACTTGCAGAATCTTGGCATATGTTTTGATTCTACTCTGTCTGGTTACATTAGACTGTGTAATAGGGTGAAGGTTTTACCTACTATAACGCTCAGGAGATTAAGCGCAATATGGTCCTTCCATATGGTATTTGTGCCTAAAAACCAATGAGATTAGAATGCCTTTGCTGAACATCACTCCATATGTTCATCGGAATAGCCCATAGGTCTTGATAGAACTAGTGATTTTTTAGGGATTTAAATTAATATCTTTAACAGTGCCTCAGAAGCATCACAAGCACTGCAAATAATTATTGTATTTCAACCCTTCTCAGTTATGCTATTATATGTTATGCTAATGGTTATTTTGTTTGTTTCCAGTATGTATTTTCTTCTGTTGAATGAGCATAATTATTTCACTTCTATACTAGAAAACTTATATTCTATTTAGGAAAAAAACAAACTGTTTTGCACTTTAATATACATTGCAACTAAAGCAGATAAAAAATAAAAAGTCAGCAATTCACATTGGTTCCTTTGCTAGGTATTTCAGTGGTTAGTAAATTGAATCTTTGCAATCACATCTAATTTACTGCTAATATTCTTCAAATTTAATCTTGATACTGAAGTCACATGGCAACAGCACCTTTATCACTATAATTTTTGGAATTAGAGAACAGAGTAATCACAGGGTTTAGAAAGCATGTGTACAACTCCAGAAGTAATATCCCAAACTCTCCCACAGATGGAAGTTTCCTGTCATCCTCCCAGCCTTGAGTAACTAGTTTATCCTGAACCCTGAACATTATTTTCTTAATGTTTTCTCATTGTCCAGCAATTTAAGAAAAAATTCCAACAAATCTGTCTCTTTTCTTCTGTCTTAGGTGAAACTGATTGTTTTTTTCCTTTTGAACTGGACTAGGGTGAAAGAGTAGGAATACGAAAATCATACTCTGAAGGCTGAGTGAGGTTAGAATAGTAACAGTCACAGAAGACAGTTATAGACCTTGCTCAAGGAAGGTAATCTTTACATAGTTTGTAATAAGACTTCATCTTATGACAAGCTGTGCCATCACCTTTTGCAACTATTTGGGTTTTGTTTGTTGCAGTTTTTTCGGGAAGGGAAACTTGCTTTCTTGTTGGTCATGATTATTCGTAGCTCTTTTCTCTTAGTTGGTCCTTTTTCTGACTGGATATTGGATAGAGTGATGGCTTCTGCTCCATTACTTTTGCCTCTCATTCTTCCATTATTATCTTTGGCTAACTAAATCACACACCACTTCTTTCTCTCTTCCCCCCTCCCCCCTATAAAAAGACAACATTGATAAACTGTCCCTATCCTGAAATAGAAACTCTTTATTCTTGTCCCTATCAGGTTAAGGAAAATGTTCTAAACTCTCCTGCAGCAATTACGTTAATTTTCTTTGCACCAACAACCCAATATATAGGACAATACCTTTTAATTTGTGAAGATCAGCTTTAAAAATGTTTCAATAGAATCTAACCACAGAATGATTATTTGAAATCCTCGTCAACATGGGTTTTCGTTTTTTTGTTTTCTAATCGTGATACATTTTGAAAGTCACTTGTGTCTTATTCGCCAAGATTGTTTAGGATACACTTCGTTAACATTCTGTCATCTCATTTAAGAAGGAGCGTAAATGTGAATGAACACAAGGAGCCACTGATATTAATAATGATGACTGTCACTCAAAATGCCTTTAGGTGTTTTAAATAAGATATTTAATGGTTCCTTGATAGACATAAAAACCTAATATTTAATTTGAATTATGGTTTTCTGAATGACTGTATTGCAGAAGGAAATATCTCCACTCCATTGGCTTAAGGTATTTTTACTTTGCACTACTAATCTTACATAAAAAAGGGATTATTTTACACATCATTGCAATCTTTATACCAACCTAAACTGACTTCCTTTCAATGCTGCTTTCAGCTATCATTTAGGAGTAATAACAGAGTGGGTTTAAAAGAGAATATCCCATCATACAGCATCTATCTAGTAATTTCCTCCTCTCTCTTGTATCTTAAGAGGGATTTTCTTTTTCAATTGACTGTTTCAACTATAAGAATTCAAACTTAAATTTCTCTTACACACTTTAGCCCAATGACACAAAATTGGAGTTATTCATGATTCTGTTCAGCAACACAGTCATTTTATGATATTTTTCTAGCTCTGATGCATTTTTAATAGCGATATCAGTACAAAGAGATTGAAAGTAACACAAAATAACAGGGAGGTGGAAGCCAAATGCAAAAACAATATAACAGATTCTCAGAGAGTATTTAAATAGAAGACAGTTATCTCTGTAAATAAAATAAATAAATAAACCATTGTGACTTAATTTTGGACAACTCTTGATTTTATTTTTGGTTACTATATTTAAAAAAAAAAAAAAAAAAAAAACAGAAAAAAGAAAATATGCCTGGTTCTGCTGTAGTGTGATCATACTATGGCATCTCTCTTCTTTGAGACCATTTCTTTTACTGCAGTGGGACAACCCAGAATAATTAGTTACTGTTATTTATTGCAGTTAAGTTATGCATAAAGTCAGGTTGCTGAGAATATAACCATACCTTTAGGAGCAAGAAGAAAGTGTCACACAGGTACCATATTTAAAAAGCACATTCATACTTTGTCAACCACCTCAGTAAATCAGAAATTCCACAACTTACAAAATTCATTTGGAACCTGCAGGTACATGAAAATCTGTAAAAATAGTAGTAAAGATATAATGGAAAACTTTTACAGTTTGGCCTCCTTTTATGTCACTATTTTGTGGTGTAATTATCATATTTTTCCCAGGTAATAGGGAGTTAGGTATTCAAATGATATCAATTACAACTAAGAACCTGATTTTTGCCTGATGTGCAGAATCGTTTTACCTCCTGCCTTGGTTTACTCACGTGAACACTGGAAATGGTATTTCAAAGTGTTAGAACTGAGATTCACAGGTCCAGAATCTTGGCCAAGGTATAAAGATTAGTATTTCGCTTTAATTTAGAAAAATGCTTAATCATATTTTAGTTTCAGAGACTTCTTTGAGACTTCACTGGCTCTTTCTATCTAAGCTTTTTAAGCATTCTGTTTTTTCCTTAAATTCCTAAATCAATGTAAAGAGAAAAGTTGAAAGACTTGTAAAATAAGGTTTCAGGATCTGTTTTGAGCCTAACAGGAAGGTTTTAGGGGACTAAGTCTATTTTACCTCTTATGTAATAGATACACCAAAATAAAGTGCAAGGGTTATGGTGCAGAGAAGTTTCAGCAATTCAAAAGGTAAACTTGGATGTTATATACACAAAAGAGCCTGAGGTTTAATTTTACTTTATGCAATCAGTCTGCCAGAAATTCATGAGCTCAAATGCTCCCATAAAACCTGTGAAACCTCAGTCCATTCAGGAAATGGGGTCAGCAAAGCTATTATAAAGAAAATTATCTTAGAAAAAACTTCCTAGCTGTAAGTTGACTAGCCAAGCCTGTTCATGCATATATGCAGACTTTAAAAAAGAAAATATTTTAGCTCTTCTGAAGTGTTTAAGACTAGTGACATATGTTTTGAACACACAGTATTTTGGATTAACATAAGAGGTACAACCAGGGTACATTTTCCTAATGAAAGGGCATGAGAAAATCAACTGGTTCTGTCCAACAGCTTTAAATAGCATTTGTTCCAAGTGTACATTCAGTAGTTGCCCTCAAAATTTGTTCTAGCTGTAGGTATTGGCACCTAAATCTTTGCAGGTAGATTCTCTTTGCCTCATCCTTGACAATATATGAATACTATACATATGAACATAATAGAGGAGAAAGTAAGATTTGCATGTACCAAGACTATTGTTGGTATAGAAAGTATTTTTGTAATACAGTCATAGAAAAATAAGGTTGGAGGGGAACTCTGAATTCATCTACCAAACCTCCTGCTCAGAGAATGGCAAAATTCCAAGTTAAATTGGGCTGCTAAGGGTTTTGTCCAGCTGAATTGTGACTATCTGTAAGGACAGAGGTTGCCTACCTGTGCAACCTGCTCCAGTGCTTGACCACTCTCACTGTGAAGCTTTTGTTTCCCCTCGTGCTTGAACCTGTGACTGTCACCTCTTGCCCTTCCTCTGTGCCACTCTGAGAGGACACTGACTCTGTATGCTGTAATACTGCTTTAGCAAGTGTAAGACTGCAATTAAGAACCACCTTTGCCTTCCCTTCTCCAGCCTAGACAACCCATTTAAGTTAACTTCTCTTCATATGTGACATACTCCCTGCCTCAGTCTCCTCCCTGGTATTCTGCTGGATTTGTTTTAGTATTTTGACATACCCTTCCTCTTTTTCTCTGTTCATGAAGTGCCAGTTAGAAGGTTTCTGAATGCTTCCTTTTTATGCAATCAGCTTCAAAACAGCAGTGAGAAAGGGCTTTCAGGTTACCAGTGTAATTAAGAGACAGTCATTCACTCACACCCCCACATACCCCTCTCCCGACCACTGCATGTGTGCACACAGACACACACAAACATGAACAAATCCATTGGTTTGGTTCCAGTTCTTTTCATGGAGCACTACATACAGAAACTCAGTAACTCGTGATCCAGACTGGGGGAAGGGGGAATTTTCATCTGTTTACATATGCATTTTTCTCTGACAGTAAATGAAGAGTAATGTGTTCTCAAGTGAACCTCTGTATTTTGATCAGTTTGCAGCAGAGTTACTCTCTTTTCTCTGCCAGACTTACTGAGATAATATATTTCAATATTTAAAGTAGAAGCAACACTTTGCATCATCTATTTAGTTTGACATATTTACTTGCTGATGTAACTTCTGTATAAAAATAAGTAGTTACAAAAGGTTACATAACTGCTGTTGTAGGATCTGTTGAGATTTTATGAAGCACATTTCACAGTCAGTGCTACAATTAAAAAATAGGAAAAAAGCTTTTAAATAGTAACTACTTACTCCATTACTGGAGATCAAACAGATTTTCTATCTAGGAACCTGGTCTTGATGGCCAAAGAGGTAACTTCCAATCTTGTATACCTAAAATGTAAAACAGGACTATGAGAAAATAAAAGTAAGATTTAAACCTCTTTCTACCACCTCCACAAAAGCTTTGTTTTGCACTTTACAAGTCCAACAGCCAGAATTTTAGATTTAATCCATGCCTCATGGGACAGAGCAGAAGTGAGGCCTTCTATCTGGGCTGTTGTGGACAGTAGTATCTACAGCATTTGCCGAAAACTAAAAAGGTCTTCTGTCATGAAAAGTTCTCATCAGAAAACCTTGGAAACCTTACATCTATGGGCACTTTGTGTTTTCATCACAGTTTCAAATTAATTAGTGAGACTACTTCAAAAGCTTTAATCTAGGCTATGGTATTAAGAAACATGCATTAGACATTTCCTGTTTGCATTTCTACATTGCTTGTTTAAAGAGTTCTTTTACTTTCATCGAAGAATTGTTGAGGGCCTTAATGTACAATATTGACAGAGTAATAAAAATAGAAAATTATGTTTCTGTGTGCCAACTTCATTACATTCTCAGTCATATCAAAAACAATATAGAGGACAAAGGAAAAACAGCCTTATTCAAGCTTAATCAGGATTGTAACTGAAATGTAATGAGGAATAACCAGTATGTTCCTTTTCCACTAAATAACTGGCCTCGTATATTGCTTCCTGAGTCGTGTTAATATTCTGTACTTCCCTTTTCCTGGATACATATTAAAATCATGACTGGTAACAGTCTGCTTCCTGTGAGTTTGATGGCCTAAATATTTACATTTCTGAAATAATGTGATACATTTCCCCTCTCAATTATAGTATCACAAGATCATATACTTTGAGGTACCAAACATTAAGTCACTTAGAAAATTTTATTATTGAACCTATCATACACAGCAAACAACGTCTGCAAGTATGACATTCCATCTAGAGAACATTTTGAAATACGAAAATATGAGAGCAACTGAAAAATGTAGAACCATATATAGATCAGTATAACTCTCAGAGGCAATATCTAGATTTCATTAAAGACTTCAGCTGTGAGATTCCTACACCAATGGCTGTAAATATGAAATGAACAAAATAAAAGCATGTTCATTAGACATGAAATGCAGGAGAAATGCTAGTGTGGCATTTAAACTTTAGAAATGTCTGAGTAAAAATCTGTTCACTCTAGATAGGTGCTCTGGGTGTAAAAGTATCTGTATTTTTTAATTCGCAGTGGTCAATTTATAATTATTTCTTTTACTGCATATAAGCCATGCATAAGTGGAAAAAATATACTTCTCTAATGAAAAGTGTTTCAGAAATAGGGCTGATATTTAGTATAATTTATGAAAAGGTTTTGTCAGCTGGCTCTTAAAATATTATCCATATTCTGGACTCAGATGTCATGCTTTCTTTGCAGTATTTTATGCTTTATGAAGACATCTAGAAAAGTTGAAATACTGAATGCACAACTGCCTAAATCACAGAATCACAGAATCACCTAGGTTGGAAGGGATCTTTTAAGATCATCTAGTCCAACCAATGAAAAAAAAAAAAAAAAAAAAAAATTATCCAGGAGGTAACACAGAGGAAAACAGGCATCCTTCAGGGTTGATTACTTGAACTGTATGAAATTTTTACTCCTTATGGATTTGACAGCCTCATACTCTTTCTACTATACTTAAACTCTTTCTTCCAAAACCTTACTCATTTAATTCTTTCAGAATAATGCTTCCTACCCTTGAAACCATTCATCTAAAATTTTGGAAACCTTGTTTAAACTCTTTAAGGGGTACAGAATTGCCAAAAATCTTAAGGACATCAGCTATTCTTGACAAAGAGAGGAGAATACTCAGAGTTTTTCCTTAGATTAATTTGATAAGGAAAAGAACCTGTGTGGCTACAGAATAAAAACATTCCACTAGAAACTTCTTTCCAAACCCAGCTTTACTCCATACTTAGAATGTTAAAAGGAAGGGGGTGTGTGTGGAATCCCTTAAGGATTTTTTTGTTTGTTTTTGGTTTTTAATCCTTTAAGGGATTTAAGACATACTTAATATCTCCGTTCTGGTAGGGCTTAAGTGTAAGGCAGACATTCAACTGATTGAATATTTCCAGAAAACTCTATGGATATATCTTGTTCACACCATGGTGGTTTTTTTGAGTGCCACAGGTTCAAATTCTCAGTCACGCAGACTGGGAAACTGCTCAGAGTGTGCCACAATTTTAAATATTTTTAAAAACTGGGGGGGATTGCATTTTCTTAAATCTCATCCTGATAGGGAATTGGAAAACACTTAATGATGGTACCCAATTCTAAGAGTTTGGAATAATTTCTGCATTCTAGAATTATATGCAGTATATTTTCCTGTTGTATTTTGTAAAACAATTTAAGCCTCTTTGAGAGCTATGTGGAAGCTGTGTATGGGTTTTCAGTAGGCTTGTGTATTTAAACTTTCTTTTCAATCTTGTTCTTTATAGCCAGTCCCTTCTAGTTTAGCTTAGTATGTTTTGTTTAATGTTAATTGCTGTAATAGAATTGCAGTAGTGGTATCAAAAATGACTTTGTGTTTAAATTATATTAAATTGTATTTTAAAACATTAAAAATGTATTTTTTCTATCAAAATGTTTTATCCTTTTTCATGACTGGAAAGAAAGGTGAATGAAAAGAACTAGTTAATTGGCTCATTAAAAGATACTTTCTCTCCCACGTCTAAGGGAGGAGACACAAAAGGCATGCAGACACTATGTGGAGAATAGACTAGAAAGATTTAAGAAAGCTGACTGCATGGAGTGAAAAGATCCAGGGTAGAATGAATGCAGAGGTGTAGGCAATATCAGGACTGCACACAGCTTCAAAGCTGAAAGAGAGATTATGAGCAGACGCAAAGCTACTACAATGTTAGTCACAAGGGCTGAAGCTGCGGGAGAGGAAGACAACTTACCGGATCTGAAATGAGAAAACTGAGCAGCAGACAGAAGAGTTTCTTGTAACTGAGATAGGAATGGTCCTGTCTTTAGGGGTGGGGAAGAAAGGACCAAATACATAAAAATGTAAGCCAAAAAGAAATATATGTAAGCTAAAACAATACACAGTGAGATAGAATAGCAGGAGTTGTGTATTACTGTTAAAGGAGAATGAGAAAATGTAGATCCAAAAGTTAAAAAGAAAGAGAGAGACAATAATTTACTACAAATGAACAATTCAGATAGTGGTTTTTATTGCAAAAGGATATTTTCTAGATAATTTTGGTCATTAAATTAAACTTTTTTTTTTGGGAAAAAAAATCTTTTAGAAGACTCATGTCTAATGCACTACACCAGCATCCCTTTCTAGAGAAAAGAAAGGTTTGTGGACTCATCATACTCACATGATCTCTCATTTTAGAGAATACATTGCAGTGCTGGGACGTTTAGGCTTATTACCAAATGAAGAATTTTTTTTAATAGATGGAGCCTAGTGGGAAGATGGAATCAACAGAAAGTGAAATGGGTCTGGACTACTAGCACTTAAAATTAATAATTTTTTAAGAAAATTCCTAAAGAACAGGAAAAACTTGGAGAACCAGCAATCCAGAACAATACTTTTTCTAAGGAATATAGTTATTACTATGTAACAGGGAAAATCAGTTCATTGCAGCAAGCAGCACAGAATGAAATAAATTGAAATTCCGTGTTGTAGGGACAGTATTAAAAATTTGCCATTCACTGCATAAGCAAAACGGTGCTACTAATAGTAGAATTTTGAGAGAAATTATAGACTCTGAAGACAAAATGAACACTATGTGTGACAAACTTGTGATTATCCCCTGCGCCCTGCACTGGGTCTGGCTAAGGTGGAATTAACTTTCTTCATAGCAGCCTGTATGATACTGTGTTTTAGATTTCTGACTAAAACAGTGTTGGCAACACACCGATGTTTTGGTTACTGCCAAAAAGTGTTGAAACAGTGTCAAGACCCACCCTATTTCTCACTTTATCACCTAAGTGAGTAGTCGAGGAGTGGGAAAGAAGAGGGCAGATGAGACAGCTGGGACAAAAGGATATTCTGTGCCACATAACATCATGTTCAGCAACAGAAATGAGGAGTAGTTTTTCCAAAGTAGTCATTGCTTGAAGACTGATTGAGCGCTGGTTTGCTTATTAGATTGTATTTACCTTGACCCATGAGTTTTTCTGGCTTTTTCTCTTCTGATTCTCTCCCCTACCCTACTACAGGGCAGGGAGAGAGCAAGTGGCTGGTGGATGCTTAGTTGCTGGCCAGGGTCAACTCACCATATTCCCATGGAGGCTGAATAAATCTGACACAAAGAGATGCAATACAGAGACGAAATACAGAAACAAAAGCTTTGCTCTGTAGGAGAATAAGAAACTCTTATTTATTACTGACCTGTACACAAGACATTGACAAAATGCAAATATAATGTATTGATCACATTCAGTGTCCTTGACTTTACATAAAAGTCTGCCTTGATTATGCTTAACTTTAAAAAAAAAAAAGACAAAAATGAAAGGGACAATAAAAGAATCATCAAGATTACTCCAAGACAATGTGAGAAAAGGAAAAAAAAAGTAAGCACATCAATATTCTGTTGTGGAAAAATGTGGATGTGAAGTTTTCTGTAAGACCTGCTGTCTCTTTAGTGGATTTGTTCTCAGGACTATGTTACACTTGAATACAGTTGGACTGCTTCCTTGTTAATATGGAACCATTTCATTTTATTTTTTTTTAATATTGTGTTCCTACATATATACTTACCTATATTTGGACTAGGTTTTACTTAATTTACTTTTTAATTCTTTTAGTACTCCCAGCCTGGGAGTAGCTCTGAGAGGGTATTACATCTTTCTTGACAGCTGTGGGCTCTATGACATAAGCCTTTCTGGTGAAAATATCATCTTTTTCACACCAGACCATTGAGTTGGCTACAAAATAAATTTGCCTCATCTTTTCAGCCAAAGAATATGCTGGAATTGAGTGAGGTATTATTTCAATTGAACAAGACATTGTTGAAGCTTCATCTGGAGTACTCCATAGAGTTTACATGTTAGGGAAAGGGGAAGCCAAACTGAAGTAGCTTCAAAAAGGGAGGACCAGCAGAGTGGAGACAGGTTTTATCAGCATCTATTAATGAACACTGTCGGAGAAAATACACTGGGTTAGTTGAAAAGAGCCTACACAATTCTTATACCGAGAGGATACAAATGATATGTTCATATTCTAGCCATATTTCAGCTAGGTGCCACATCCCACTCAGAAAAGGACTGGGGGAGTGACTCACAATTTTAAATCCCCAGTGGTGTGGACTAAGGTGAGACTAATTTCAAGATCCGTATACAAATATTTATTAGGTTAGTAACCAGGCCTTAACTCAGTCCACGATACTTAGTTAGGTATATAACAAATTATGGCAAAGGGTAAGGTATGCATTGCATTGATTATCAACAGGTATACAACAAACTATGGCAAATGGTACTTAAAAACAGATACATGATGAATTATAGCTAGTGGTACGGTATGCCTTGCATTACTTCTTTGAAAGTCAAGAGAAAAGAAAGGAAAATAAAGGAAAGGAATGAAGCAAAAGGATAGAGAAAGAGAGATCAAAGGAGAGACTGAGAGGAAGAGGCAGAATGAGAGAGAGAGAAAGAAAACACCGTTCCTGGTTCCAGTGCTACTCCAATCAGTGCAGGTCATAGAAGCGCTCTCCAGGGAAAAATAGTCTTTGATAATCTTCATTAGCATATGGAGGGGTGTGAACTTTAATATGCATTTCACAGATAATGAGGCAATGGTCAACTCTGGGCACAGCGTCTTTTTTGGAGAAACAGCTCAATCTTCATGGGAAAAGAAATGGGAGAAGAAATAGGGCTGTCCTGTTTCTTTAAACCAGGTGCCACTTTTCTTTCTCACAAGAGATAAGCAGATACTAGCCTTATCAGTTCCTTGAGCAGAAGGCCTGGTGCTGCAAGTGTTTGAAACATTAAAAGTCTCTTCAGGTTTCTTTGTGTAGGAGAAATTGTGAGTCGTCCCTTGCACCACGCTGTGGCTCAAACACTCGAAGAGGAAATTACGAGGGGTCCCTTACATTTAGGTTTAGATTGGCAAGAAACGCAGACATTGCAGCAGAGAACTTAATGCAAGATACAGTCTCCAGGGAGCTGGAGGAATACCTGAACAACTGCCCCCCTTGCATTTTAAGTTCTATATTGTCTGTGATGTAAACATAGTACAGCTCAGCCTAAAAACGACTCTGAACAGTATATGACAGTTTTCTCTGGTAAAAACTAGACCATGAAGAATCCTATTGCAACAAATGCATTTAAATTGATTGAGAATACATTTAAGAAACAAAAAAAAAAAGTTGAAAAAGGCTTTGTTGCTCAGTAAAAGAGGACTTTAGAATTGCTTTCTAATGAAAAACAGTGGGGAAAAGATAAGCTAGTCAGTTCTAAGATAGAATTTGACATGTTTAGTAAAAGTGTCTTTTAAGAGGCAAGGATGGATTGCCATGCAATGATAAACTGCATTACTCAGGAGGTCCTTTGCAGTCCTAGCTGCCTATTTTAGGCAGAATTAATTTCCAACTAATTGTTACTAAACATTATTAAAATGCATTACAATGACAGTTCACCTACTCACACAGTTTAAGACATGACCTAGCCTGTTTCTCATGCAGGTTTTATAAGCATTTTGTGTGCCTAGGTAAGATTGAGATTTTTAAGACGTTCTCAAATTATTTTTGTCCCAGAGCATGCTATGAAGAATGAAAGTAACTGTTACTTAAATATTAGTCATAATATTGTATGAGAAACTACATCATATATTTCCTTATGGCCTAGATCTACCTGGTTAAGCTACTCACTGGATTTTTCAGTCAGATCGTAATTTGTGCCAGAGATGAGTTACTTGGGCTAGGGTTTTATTTCTGTATTCTCAAATTATGAAGAGAGATCACTCATTGACTCCTCGAAATGATAGGCATAAAATAACTAGTATGTACCTAATCACTTGGCTGCATAGCTTTGGAATGAAAACATTGCTGAAGTGATTGGTGAATTGATTTTGCCATTTACTATGGGTTTCCAGCAAACATTTCATCGATTTGATATGTAGCACTGACCCGTATAAAGACTAAGAGCTTTGTCCTGGATGTTTACCTCTGATTATCTTTTTTTTCATCATTTTAGAATTCCAAAACAGGAGCATGCATCATCACATATAAAGACCGGTGGTGTCAAATTCATCTCAATACAGGCAGATAAGAAATGTTGCAGACAGGTTTTGAGTATGCAGCTCTGGAAAATTTGCATTCAAATGACCAGCTATACCATTAATTTGAAGCTTTTGTTCCTATAATTCTGAAAAGCCAGGGCATGAACATCACAGAGCTTTTGTGAGGTCATGAAGTATTGTCTTAGGAAAGTGTAAACTAAGACACAGCATTTTAATGTATTTCTCCATGTTCTTCGAATCTGTGACAGAAAACACTACAGTGTGATGATTAATTCTTGAAGCACCTATTTCATAGTCGTTAGTGCCAAAAGGGATCTCTAAGTCTACCCTGACTCTTATCTATCAGAAAACACTACATTTTGCTCAGCTATGTTCATGCTGGGCTCTGTGATTTGTTTTAGGATAAGATATTTCATTGTTCAGAAAAGAAATTGTTACATACTGCAGGAAGGAGCAGGAGACAATGAAACTGCACCCATGCTAACAAATTAAACTGTTCCTGAGCAGCAGGACCAAAGTATTGTTGCCTACTCTTGTCAAACTGTCGGAATGGTTAGAAGCCTGGATTTTGCTCCTGGACATTTAGCAACCTCTCACACAATTCCCTGGGAGCTTTGCAAGCAACTCCCTGGTAATGTCCCAGACATTACCTGGGAGTTTCTATGGCCTATGGCTGCTCTGCATTGCTGGAGAAGAGAGTTCAGTAGTGTGGATTCGGACCAGTCTTGTGTGCCAGAAGCTGGTCCCAGGCACATCTAGTTTCTTAGCATATGCATAACTTCTATACCACCTAGCTGCAAGGAAGTTGATCAAGTAGCCTAAATGATCCTGCTAAGAATAAATTGTCCCTGTAGTACCAGGAAGCAAAAAAGTCTACAGGTTGCTGACCATCTGTCTTTCCAATGCCAAGTGTGATGAACATCACACTCCTACTAGTGCACATCAAAAAAATTATTTGTAAAGAACAACCTTGATTCATCCCTTGTCTTGCTGTGGTCCATTTCTGGTTGTTCAAAGCCAGCCAGCATAATCCCTGAATCTGAGAATATATCAATAGCAGATCCTGTGGGGGGAAAAAAGTGTATAAAGAAAAAGCTCTGATGAATGAGTTGTGATTATAATCTCTATCATCATATAGGGCTGGAAAAAATTTGAGATTAAAGCAGTTTAAAGATATTTGTATTTTGCAGATCTATGGAAGAGAATAGACATGATTAGAATACATTATCATGATTGCCTAGTACACCGTCTTCTGGTGTACATCTGGTCATCAGTACACCAGATGTAAAAGTGTCCAGAGTTTGGCATTTTTTATTTTTTTTTTAAGATGTTCATCTATGTCAGAGGCCCTAAACAACATATATGTCACTTGGTAAACTGTTACAATATTTAATTTAAATTTAATTTAATTAAAATTTAATTTAATTACCTCTGTGAAGAGCTTTCAGTATATTACAAAGCTGAATTTGTTTAGCTATACCTCCCATGAACTACATAGGTATGCTTTTTTTCCAAAAAACTGATCCCTCTCTCATTCTATGCATGAGTGCGTATGTAATGCTTCTGTCCTACAAAATACTTTTTCTAGTAGATGTCCTACCACAAAGCTGTGATTTATTTATATGAACCTAATATATGTTTGAAACAGCAGTTAAAATAAATGTCCAGCTGGTATAGATATGTGCTTTGGCTCAGGGAAGAGAAACCATTTACCACTTGGACGAAGCTAGTTCAGAACTTTGACCTTATACAACAGCAATTTCTGCACTTTTGCAAAAAAACTGTTATAATTATGCCTCCTTGTAAGTCTCTCAGATCTTCTCTTTTTAAAGTCTATTAAAAAATATTTTTTCAGTTCATATTTCTTCAAGTTTTTAAATAAAGTATTTTAACACAACATTGTTTCTATAAACAATGAGATCTAGATTGAAGATACACATCCAAATGGGAACAGTAGTGCTAGAACTACAAGGACAACCAGTTAAAGTCTGGGATATAGCAAATATTTATAAAAATTATCACAGTTCTTAAAGATACAAGGTAAATTATGTGATGAGGAGTTTGTTTTGGGGGACTAAGAACTCAAGATTTGTTTAACATATATATCCCATACAAATGATTTGCCTTATAAACAACTCCTCCTTCCATATGCACATAAAAAAAAATCCTTTTCTGTGGTTAGTCTCCCCACAAAGTCAACTGTGTCCTGTGAGAGGAAACAGAGCAAGAAGTAGATAATGGATTTGTACTTTCTTTCAGAGAAACATGGGAAATGGAAATAAGGAGGACTGGCCTGCTCTGCAGATCATCAGCAGTTACTTTGCTGCCGACCTATGTCGCCTCTCCAAGGACTGTAACTGAGTCTACACCTTCTGGTTAACCTGAGGGTCTCACTCAGAGGCAATTGAGTATAAAATTGAAGCAAACAAAGAAAGAAAAATTCCCTGCTCTGTCTGTGTGCCAGGTGTCAGTTCTCTCATTTCTCTCTTTACTGCTTCTTTCATTAATGTTAATCTAGGCCTTCAAGGAGACTGCCACATTTTATAAAGTTTGGGGGAATTTAGCTTACAGGGAAAGAATCCGTCTCCCGTATGTCTGTCTTAATGCCAGACTTAAAGGGGTTCCCTAGTGCCATAATAGCTGCTGCTGTCTGGCTCCAAATGTCCCACTTGACTCTTCTGTGCACTGGCAAGACCCACAGCAATGCAAAATGACATCTACTAAAAATAAAATTTTCTCTAAAAGTTTCTTTTCTTTTTTTCCTTTTTTTTTTTCTCTTTTTTTTTTTTTTTTTTTCTCCTCATTCACATCAGGCTTTCAGATGGGTATGTTTGTTCACAAAAAACCTCAAGGAACCAATACTGGGCAAAGTAATAACCAATCCAAAATTATTATCCATAAGGTTTCAGTACTCAGTGGAATTCATGCGTATTTTATCTATAGCAAGGTTTGACACTCGTACTAACGCAAATAAAAAAATACAACAAAACATCTTAAATCTCCCCCAGCCCATGTTGTCAGCATTCATTTTCCATTTGTATTTTGGAATAATCATCCTTTTGCATTGGCCAAAGTTTTAGCAAGACTTTCTGACAAATGTTTTTTGATCGTGGTAATTATAGCTTCATATTTCTTATCTACCAGTCTGCAGACATGTTAAAAGAAATTTACCTAAACAAAATATAGATATCTGTTATGTAGACATCCAAGTAATATATAACTGAATCACACCATAAAAACTCTTATTTCTCTCCATTCCCTATAAAGGGAACTTGAATTATTATCTTAGGCATAGACTTCAAGATAAGAGATACACAAACTGAGGCAAGCAAGTCTGTTCCTTTTGTCTTTTTCTTTGTTTTTAGGGGTTTTTTGTTGTTGGTGGTGTTTTTTTTCACACTGGCAACCATTTATTTTGGTTTGGTTACACACAACATTTTGTGAAATGTAATATTTATCTTTGAATGAAGAGGCTCTGAGTTATGTCATTTTAAAATGTTTGTAATTTTCTGCTCTCTTTCATTTGCTTGGACTATAGTAGAGCAGGGACTGAAGGGACTAATGGTGGGATTCATATTAAATAAAATACAAATAAGTATTTTGAGATTTGGCTTCTAGGCCTTTTCTGTTCTGGTCCGATTTAGTAACCAAAGATTTAGAAGGAAGAAGCATGTTTTGAATAGCTATTATATTTTTATGTGAGGTTGTCTAAATCAGGACATGGCCAGACTTCAAGAATTCAATGTTATTTTTTGTATCTCTGGAACGGATCTGCTAAATTTTCAGAAGTATCAGCAATATTGAAACTCAATGAAGAATTTTGAATTTCATTTTATGCAAGTGCTCCCTTTAATAATGTGAATCATATTTATTATTATTTTAGATGCTTTTTCTCTCATCAGAGGAAAGATGCTAAGACAAATATAAAGAAAATATTACTTTCTGTCATAAACCAAACAGAAAGAAATTACTGTCAATAACTTATGTAAAACTAACAATTTTAAGCTAAACATTATGTAGCATCCTGATGCACAAAAATAATCACATAAGCTAGAAAGCAGAAAAAAAAAAAAACTTTCCTCACTCTCTGTAGAAGAGACACATGACACGGAAGAGATTGTGACATTTTTGCCCCAATTGTTCTTCCTTTTCCTTTCTTTTCTTTCTTTATCTCCTACCTGCCCCCCCCCCCGCCCCCTGCAATCAAATAAATGCAGTGACTATATGATAGAGGTAACTAACCTACTAACCTGAAGTGAAGGATTACATCCCCTTCTGAACGTATAAACTGTCAGAATAATTTTCCTTGAAAATGTATATTTCAAGTTATTTAACTCCTGCAAATTCCCAAAATTATCTTTTGCTCATGTAAAATGCTTGTAGTTTTTGTCTTTGTTTCTCACAATCCAAATAAATTTTAATTGGCAATAAATTAAATTAATTTTCTCACTTCTCACACTTTTTTTTCTCACTCGTCTCTCTGCTATGTGGTCTTTTTTCATTTCTTAAACACTATTTCCCCTAGGTACCACTATCTTAGCTGAGAGGCTCATCCTTGTCCTGCGGTGGGTGGGTTGGAGCTGGCTGGAACCGGCTGTGTCTGGATTGGGGCAGCCTCAGCCTTTCCTCACAGAGGCCACCCTGCAGCCCCTCCTGCCAGCGCCTGGGCACCTACAACAAATACAAGTATATATATGTATGTATATGTAAAGTATACAGAGCATATAAAGAAAAGTTTCTACATATGAAGTATAATATACTAAAGTATATATTTTATTGTGTGTGAGTTTGTGTGTACACACGTGAGTAGAGAAAGGCTGGGACAAAGGATGGATGGATGGATGGATGGATGGATGGATGGATGGATGTTACTATTATGCAATCATCAAACTCTATATTTAAAAGTATAATTAATGTTAAATGGAAAAAAAACCACCCAACCAAATCCCAAGTAAAGCTGTGAGAGTAAAGGTACTTTCCCATATTTACAGATATTGTATTTAAGTGATTTTCCTCAATTCCGCTACTTTAAAAGCTGGGTATATTATGTTGAGAAGTAAGACAAAGTATGCGGCTTGATATAAAAACATAAGGAATTAAACATGACTAGAAGATAGATGTCCTTTATATATACATATATATATATATAAAGTTTTTTCAAGTTGTCATCTAAATCTAAATCCATCAAAAGGAAGATGATACATAGTCCTGTAATTGAGTGGGATCATGTTAATGCCTAATGCTTTGTCTAAGACTATCATTAACTGTTCACCTCTATGAAGATTTGACTCCTTAATGCCATCAGTATCAGAAATACAGAATTGTTGCTTGAGTGAGTTTCAGACAAGGTAAGTTAAGTTTTGACAGTTATAAAGTGTTTGAGCAACCTAATAGTGTTCTTGTTTCATTTTGCCTCTTTGTTGTTGGTGGTTTGCTTTTTTTGCCGAGCTTTTTCACTCAAGTGAAAAGTTTCTAAAGAAACTTTCTAAAGAAGTTTCTAAAACTGTATACTATATCTATGGGCTAGCTGCCCAAAACAAGATATTATCAAAGCATAAATAAGTGAAATGTATTTATTATTGTACCATTTTACCTGTATACTCTTGATTCGAAGCCTATCAAAGTCAAACGAAAGAATCTATTCAAGTAAATTTGGAAGAATGCTTATATGTGATTGCAGCTGGTTGCCTTTTTTCACCAACCATTAGCTATGAATCATGCCTTCTGTTAAACAGCAGACACCCAAGACTCATATTATGTTATAACCCAATGCAAAAAAAAATTATTCCAACTTTCTTCAAAGCAGTAAAACTTCCTTGTCCTGATTATTTTCCCACAGAAAGTTTACCTACATTTTTACAGCCTTACCTGAAGAAATGAATAATGCCATCATAGAACATATAATATTCAGAAATGCCAAGAAGCCTCATAATATAATAAATCGTTTACAAAGAATGTTTTTATCCATGTTTAACTTTGATTACTGAAATATCAGTGGAAGAATATTTTACCACATGCACATAAAGAATGTTTCCCTTAGCTTTCAATCATTAAACCAAAGTTGATTGTCATTAGAAGATAGCATATTGGTTAGTCTATATACCCAATTGGCAATTTTGAGTGACTGAATCAATTTGCTCAAACCAAAATGCCTTAGAAGAGCTGAATTTTCAGAGTGGATATTCAGAATTTCCTCCAAAAAGAACATTTCAAAGTATCTGAAGCTAAGTCCCTACTGTTGAAAGGTCATTATAACTAATTATTAAAAATAACCTACTTTAAAACAGTAGTATAACTTCTTAGAAGGTTTAACTTTATCCTATAACTTTTTCAGGTATATTATGCTTATAAACATATTCACCTTTACCTCTAACACAGCCACTCTTCTTATTGTCCAAGAAGTCTCCCACTTACAGCTCCTGCTTTTCCAGATAACACTTAGTAAAACATTATGCAATACTTATTACATTCCTTATCCTGGAAAAGGAAAAGAAGATAAATGGAAAGTTATTTAATGACTCAAAGTTGTTTATAAGAAAATTCTTCTTATTGTTCTAGTGCAAGCAATACATGATTAAAAGTTTGATTAAGAAAGAATATTTCAATTAATCTGATCTTATACACGCTATGCATTATATGATCACTGTGGAATAAAGCTCTTTTGATTCTAGGTAAAGGTAAAATTTCAAAGCAGTGCAAAGATGTTTTATTGATGTTGACAAGAGTTGCCTGACCAAAGTCATATACACTATGTTCAAAATTCACCCTATTAATTAAGGAACTAGACTTCAGAAAACTACCTACATCTTAAAATGTCCTGGAGTAAAAATATCGGTTTCTATAGTCATTATACCATATGCAGTGCACTTGGTCTCCTACAAGTTTTGCACTTGAGAGTTCTTGTAATTTCAGAGAAATTGAATGTCCTTAAAACTGCAAATGGGTCAATTCAGTAATTCTGCCTGGAAAACCACAGTATTTTAAATAAAGATCCTTAAACAGAGAAAAAAAAAATCATTTAAAATGTTTATTTTGGAAGTATGCACTCACAACACAATAAATTGTGTGTACATTTTATCATTTGGGTGTCTACTTTCAACTAAAATTAATAGCAGAACATCACTTTAAAATTTTGTGGGGGAGGGGTTAAGTTAAATGGTATATATAAAAACACAATATGTTTTCACACATAGAAGCTGTACTATTTCAGTTCTAGAGGTATCGTTGGGTAACTTAGTGTTGGTACGCTTACATTAGTGTATATACAGTGATGTAATTATGCTACTATCACGTTTCTCCTATTTAAGTATTTTTATATGGAAAAAGGCTCCCCCAAGAACACCCTAGCATGCCCCTCCCTATAAATAAGCTTTAACATATGACCTCTAATCACCTCCCTGCTCAACCAGGAGCTCATTTTCTCTGCCTTTGACTGTTCCTTTCCAGCATAAATTTGCGACACAGGCCCTCACCGTTAGCGGCACACATGTGAGTCAGTGAGTGCCAATGAATCTGGAGGGCTGAATTCTCACCTATATATTACATATGTTAGCCACAATGTCCAGACTTATACTATATCAGTGTAATTTCAGTCTTTTAATTGGACCTACATATCTTGGAGTTTTGGCTGGACTTTGTGTGTAATGTGCCCTTTGATAATGATATATCTATGTATATTTGATCCTGTTCATGTGAGCTGTCAAAGCGAGCTGGAACTACCTCCACCTGGACTTTCAGAATCAGAATCAGAATCAGAATCGTAGTGGTTGGAAGGGACCTCAGAGATCATCGAGTCCAACCAACAGTAAAAAAAAAAAAAAAAAAAAAAAAAACCACCACAAACAAAACCACCACCCACCACCTGAACACACAACAACAACAACCAAACCAAAAACCATCACCCACCCACACAGCACCCCACCACAAACCAGTAATCTTGGACACTAGAGCATGCCCTGAAGAACCATGTCTACACGTTTCTTAAATACCTCCAGGGATGGTGACTCCACCACCTCCCTGGGCAGCCCATTCCAATGCCTGATAACCCTTTCAGTAAAGAAATGTTTCCTAATATCCAACCTGAACTTCCCCTGGCGCAACTTGAAGCCATTACCCCTTGTCCTATCATCTGTGACTTGGGAGAAGAGACCGACCCCCGTCTCTCTACAGCCTCCTTTCATTTCAAACTCCTTTCATTATTATTATGATCTAGTGAATAAATTAATCTTCTGTCAGTATTTCCTTTGGAATCCAAATTACACAGTCACAGAACATTATAGGTATTGTGCAACTGCAAAACTACTTTCAGAACTCCCTTAACTTCTGATTTGGTTAAGAATTTTTCTAGATCACCACGTATAGACCAAAGGATGTTGTCTTTGATGGAATGGCCATTCACTATAGCAAAGGTTCTGTAAAAAGTAAGAATATTAAACCAAAAAGTTACTTCTATATGTTTATTCCTGGGTTGCACCTTCTCTGGGAACAGCAGGCACAGATCTTTGTCTCAACTACCATAAGAATTTCAATTTCCCAGGAAACCAGCCTAACCTTATTTCCATGGCTTTTTTTTTTTTTTTTCTTTCAATAACCATATAAAAAAGAATGATAAGTAATAGTGTCTGCTGGTAAACTGAAGTTCTCTTATTAAGGTTTTATATTGATATATTTGTAGTTTGGTTTCATCATATCTTTCAAGGCATTTTAAATATCAAGCATGCTATTCTTCACATATGCTTGTGAACTCTTGTTGGGATGGCAGGATTTGCTTTGACGTGCCCTGGAGGTGTCTATTTATTTATGAGTTCAACTAGTGAAAGATCCTGTGTGTAATAATAGAGCAGATACAATCTATCTGCTTGGGCTTGGGGAAGAGTGGCTGGAAAGCTGCCCAGCAGAAAAGGACCTGGGGGTGTTGGTGGACAGTTGGCTTAACGTGAGCCAGCAGTGTGCCCAGGTGGCCAAGAAGGCCAACGGCATCCTGGCCTGTATCAGGAATAGCGTGGCCAGCAGGAGTAGGAAAATGATCATCCCTCTGTACTCAGCACTGGTGAGGCCTCACCTTGAGTACTGTGTTCAGTTCTGGGCCCCTCACTACAAGAAGGACGTTGAGCTGCTGGAGCATGTCCAGAGGAGCGCCACCAAGCTGGTGAGGGGTCTAGAGAACAAGTCATATGAGTCAGTAGATAAAGGATGACCTATGGACGTGATCTATCTGGACTTCAGTAAGGCCTTTGACATGGTCCCTCACAACATCCTGCTTGCCAAATTGGAGGGATATGGATTTGATGGGTGGACTGTTCAGTGGATAAGGAATTGGCTGGATGGTTGCACCCAGAGGGTGGTACTCAGTGGCTTGAAGTCTAGATGGAGAGCAGTGATAAGTGGTGTCCCTCAAGGGTCCGTGCTGGGACTGGTACTGTTTAACATTTTTATCAACGACATAGACAGAGGGATTGAGAGCACCATCAGCAAGTTTGCAGATGACACCAAGCTGTGTGGTGTTGTCGATACACCAGAGGGACGGGATGTCATTCAGAGGAACCTGGACAGGCTGGAGAGGTGGGCCCAGGTGAACCTCATGAGGTTCAACAAAAGCAAGTGCAGGGTTCTGCACCTGGGAAGAAACAATCCTCAGTATAAATACAGACTGGGGGATGACGTATTAGAAAGCAGCCCTGAGGAAAGGGACTTGGGGGTGTTGATGGATGAGAAGCTGGACATGAGCAGGCAATGTGCGCTTGCAGCCCAGAAGGCCAGTCACATCCTGGGCTGCATCAAAAGAAGTGTTGCCAGCAGATCCAGAGAGGTGATTCTGCCACTTTGCTCTGCTCTGGTGAGACCTCACCCGAGTACTGTGTACAGGTCTGGAGCCCTCAATATAGGAAGGACATGGACCTGATGGAGCAGGCCCAGAGGAGGGCCACTAAAACGATCAGGGGGTTGGAGCACCTCTGCTATGAGGACAGGCTGAGGGAGCTGGGGTTGTTCAGCCTGGAGAAGAGGAGGCTCCAGGGAGACCTAATAGCGGCCTTCCAGTACCTGAGGGGGGCCTACAGGAAGGCTGGGGAGAGTCTGTTTACAAAGGCCTGCAGTGACAGGATGAGGGGCAATGGTTTTAAGTTGGAGAAGGGGAGATTTAGATTGGATATTAGGAAAAAGCTCTTTACTATGAGGGTGGTGGAACACTGGAACAGGTTGCCCAGGGAGGTGGTTGAGGCCCCTTCCCTTGAGATATTCAAGGTGAAGCTCGATGAGGCCCTGGGCAACCTCGTCTAGTTGGGTGTGTCCCTGCTGACTGCGGGAAGGTTGGACTAGATGACCTTTGGAGGTCCCTTCCGGCCTGGACCAATTTATGAATCTATGAAAGGCTGAGGGAACTGGGCATGTTTAGTTTGGAGAAGAGGAGGCTGAGGGGAGACCTCATTGCCCTCTACAACTACCTGAAAGGCGGTTGTAGAGAGGTGGGTGTTGGCCTCTTCTCCCAAGGGAATAATGACAGGACCAGAGGAAATGGTGTAAAGTAGTGGCAGAGGAGGATTAGATTAGATATTAGGAAGAATTACTTTACTGAGAGAGTGGTCAGGCACTGGAACAGCCTGCCCAGGGAGGTGGTGGAGTTGCCATCCCTGGAGGTATTTAAGAAATGTGTAGACATGGCACTTCAGGGCATGGTCTAATGCCCAAGATTGTTGGTTTGTGTCTGCTTGTGGGTGGGTGTGGGGTGTGGTGTGTTTTTGGTTTTTTTTTTGTGGTTGGACTTGATGATCTCAAAGGTCCCTTCCAACCATGAAGATCCTGTGATTCTGTGGTTCTATCTGAACAGATAATTAGCACTATGATTTGAGGTGGGGTAAGTAGAGATTCTGCCCTCCCCCCCTTCCCTGTAACTACCAATACATTGCAGACTTTCAGCATTACATTACACATTTGCATTTACTCTCTTCTTTCTTCTGAGATTTGGCCCAGATTTATCTTCCACGTGTTTTTCACCACCAGCAATCAGATTCCCCTTAAAAATGGAAAGCAAGGGAAGGAAAAACAAGAAAAATGGACCTCTCTTCCCTAAATCTAGCTGTCCTGGGGCTCAGTTCAGCTTTCCAGTCATCAAGCACCATTTGCAGTGAGCAAGGGCATCCAGTCAGGCCTCTATCTCTTCATCCAGAAGAGTAGAGGTCTCCTGCAACTCTGCAATGTCACACCTACCCACCCCATGACTTCCTTACCCTGAAGTATCTTAAATTGTGAGAAGCTAAATAAAACTCTAGGTGATGAATTCGTTACTGACGTTAGTGAAGGTGAATCTTATTCACTATTAGACTTTTATTATGAGTATTCCTAAAACTTATTAAATTTAATTGGTTGATTTTTTTCTTTGGTTGGGTTGTTTTTTTAACCATTAATTATAATAAGCTGTATCCTTAAGGGCTGTTTCCCTCTCGCTCCCCCTTCCCCCCCCCCCCCCCCCGCCCTTTTTTTAAATGATTTGTGATTTTTCTAGGAATATAAAAGCATTTCTAATAAAAGTCCAATAATTTCTCCTTCAGCTTTTTTGATAAGCAGCCAAAACTCTCTGTGATTCTTAAAGCCCATGTTTTTCCAGCAGGCTATAGTTTGTAATACAAATGTTTAGAGATTCTGATTATAGAAATAATTGATTATAGTATAAAGAAGGAAGGATTCAGAGAACAAGTAATGTAGTCATTTGAGGCAGATTAAAAAACGAGATTTCTGGAGGGAAAGCCACATAATGTTATTGTAATTTTATTTTTTTAAGATTTATATAGTACTGCCTATATTTCTTTGTAATTCTAACTTAATAATGTTAAGTGCCTAAAATGCAAAATTATATGAAAAGATAAAAGAAAAGCAGTGGTTTAACATTCCAATTTGCTCTTTTAATGAATAGAATTGTTCCTTATTGAAATGGATGGTAGTGGAATGAAAATGAAAATTTGATTTATATTATTAGGAAAAGCTAAATTATATTACATGTTACATGAGGAAACTTAGAGAGTAGAAAATGAGAGAAATATAGGGAAAGAATGAAGAGGCAAGCACTGCAGACATAAAAAGTTCATTTAAGAATGAATATAGACACAAAAGTGTGGAACTTTTGGGGAAAATCTAAAGAAAAAAAAGCCAAAACATATGATAAATATTAGGCAAAAGAAAGGCATGAGGAGCAAGCAGCTATTTTAACAGCTACATCATCTCTTTTTTACATTGCAAAATATCATTCTTAATAGTTATGTTATTAACAGATGCAATCTTCATTGTTTTTCTAATTGTTTTAGCTTTTCACCTTTTTTTTTGGTCTAATTCACTTGCTTTTGTCTTGCCCTAGCTGTTCATTTATATTTATTTATTTATATTGCACTTTTTTCTTACTGTTTATTGTCCTTTTATTTCAGTCCCATACCCCCTTACCAACTCAGTGATCATTCTAGAAGTGCCTTTACTAGAATCTTTCTATTATTTGTGCTGGAAAAACAGACTATAGAAGGAATAGATCAAGAGTATTTAAAATTATGTGAAGAAAGCGATTGTTAATATTTAAATAAAAATGGCAAACTGAGACTTGGCCAAGATCATGCCATTTTTAATACCTGTAAGGACAGCTTCAAATACTGATGTATTTACCATAAATAGATATTTTTTTGAAGAACACATGTGCAATTAGTCAATTATTAAACAAAGTCTCTCTCATTTTCTGGTAAATTTTTCAACCTTTATGTATTTTAAAATCAATATACTTTGGACATCATAAAGTGTAAGTTTTATGTCTTATAGAGACATAACAAAAGAGATTCAATATTCTTCTCAGACTTAAAGCTGCATTTTTTCCTTTTTGTTTGGATAATAATTGCCAATCTTGAACAAAATTTGTTTTAACATATCAAAAACACAAACATCAAAGTTTTAGAGTTACCAGAAATTACTTTTTAATTCTAGAATCCAGCAAGTTTTCTGAGTGACATTATACCAACGACACACTGTGTGCAACTGAATGAACATGATAGCTTTGTCCTTCATGTTTTTGTTTGTACTACCTGTTTAGGTAACCAGTATAGTCTGAATGCTATTGCTAATATCAATTAAATCAGGTCAAAAGCATAACAGCAGGAAAAAGAGATCAGTCAGTTACCATATGAAAACCCAAGACGCTGGGGCACCTTATGGTATGTGGAAACAATTCACTATACAATTTCTGGAGAGAGGAAACTGGCATACTGTTGAATACTGTTTTCCTTTGGGTAAAATTTTAATTAAAAAAGCAGCATGGATACAGGTTTTAGATCCTCACTATTCAAGTAGCTGAGATAACTGGTTGAATTTTAAAATCTTATAAAGTATTCCATTTAAAAAAGACTTCTAATATCTGTCTAAAAACTGTTTATAATGTGATTGACCAGAATTTTTGAGTCAAGTGAAACCTGAAGTACATCATAAAAAAAACGATATTGAAAAGATGCAATGACTCCTTCTGGATCAAACTTTTAAAGCAAACACCTGTTTTCATATCTGAGGGATGAGGAAAGGTAACTCCTGTTACACACATCTGCTGTAATTCGCAGTGACCAGGAGTGTCCAGAGCTCTGCGTTTTTTCTGCTGCTCACCTAAGTGTGCCCAGACACATTTCTGTCTTACTGAGGAGATGTGCAGCTGGATGGTCCTATAGTCAGACACCTCTATCATACAATGGGAACAGAGAGAAGAGGTCACAGAGGGGCCATGTGTCTGACCCTTAAGTTGTACTTCTATGTAAGGAATTCTGCATGCCCTTTTACCACACTTTGCTCTCCATTCAGGGATGATCACATTTATATTCATATAATTCATTTGTGTAAACAGAGTTCCATCAAGATGTGCTGTATCCAAGGGTAAACGTTAGGGAAAAAAAAAGTATACATTTTCTGTAAAGATTATTTTTCCTTTCTCTGTTTAATATGGTTACTAGAGGCATATGAGCACTTAATTGACATCCTTTCAGTTTGTGAGGCACTATGCATTTGTGCAATGGGTAAAAGCTTTATTAACTCTGATTTCTAGAGCCTGGAGTTATAGAAGTTGAAAGGATTTTTTTTCTTTTTTTTTTTCTTTCTTTTCAAAAAAAACATCGGTTTGTGCTTACCTTTGGATATATGAAGATGTGACACCTGCTTAAAAACCACAGAAATGTAAATACAAATCTGGAATAGTCTCAGTGGTAAAGGTCAAGCATTTAAAAAAGTCAACATAACAAGAGCTAATACAAGGAAAAAGGAAACATTTACCTTCATACTTCTAAGACATGATAATAAAAACAATACCAGAAATACCCATGAGGTATGTATAAAGAAGAAAGTAACTTGAAAAGATTTACAACTCACTGTATTTCCCAAGTATTCTCTTTACAAGAATTACACTCTTAAGATGGATTCATTAACCCTATTTTTGACATATAAAAGTTAGACTTCTAGTTCTGGAACAGTAATACATTCTACATTTACAGTAGTCAGAGGCACAAACCTGAGTAGGAAAAGTTATTTCGGTATCTAAACCTGTGTTTAAATTTCAGCTTCTGGGAACACCTGGCATGTGTCTGAGTTTGTGTCCCTGACATGTCTTGACTCTATGTTAGAATTAAGTCTGATCATGCACTATTCCTCTCTCAGTTCCTTACTTTCCTATATTTTTACAGTAACAAGCATCAAATGCATGAATTGCAAGGGAGCTATGGAAGGGACCAGGGCCCTCTCCTGGACATTTAGTGGATCATGATGTCAAGTCAAACACTCTTATTATTGGCATCAGCTGCATATCACCCATGTGATCTAGACATAGTTGATAATAAGCTTCTGGAGGAACCTACCTTTTACCATTGATTATAAAGTCATACAAACATAAAATCATAAAATCATTTAGGTTGCGAAAAACCCTTTAAGAACATTGAGTCCAACTGTTAACCTAACACTGCCAAGTCCACCACTAAATCATGTCCCTAAGCGCCACGTCTACATGTCTTTTAAATTCCTCCAGGGATACTCAACCACTTCCCTGGGCAACCTGTTCCAATGCTTAGCAACACTTTCGGTAAAGAAATTTTTCCTAATATCCAATGAAAACCTCCCCTGGCACAATTTGAGGCCATTTCCTCTTGTCCTATTGCCTGTTACTTGGGAAAAGAGACCAACCCCTCCTCTCCACAGCCTCCTTTCAGTTAGTTGTAGAGAGCGATAAGTTCTCCCCTCAGGCTCCTTTTCTCCAGGCTAAACAACCCCAATTCTCTCCGCCGCTCCTCATGAGACTTCTGCTCTAGAACCTTTACCAGCTGTGAATCCATTCTGACTAGTTCAGACTCAGAGGTCTAGACATAGTCATCAAATACCCTTTGAAATCCCCTACGTACCTTTCCTGGCTGCCACTTGCTACTTGAGGAAGACACAAGTCTAAAACTTCTCTGTAATGTCTAAACCTTCTCTATAAAAGCCAATAGTTCCTTGCCTTCTGCAACTAATGTCCTAAATTAAAATCTTTCTACACAACCGTTTGCTTTCTTAAATTTAGTGGAAATTATTAAGATGACCACAACCCTTTCTGTATCTTTCTGTCTCTTTCTGTCTCATATCCTGTTCTGTCGCATATCCTGTTCATAGTATATTTTAATAACAAAAAAGTAATTATTGCTTCTGTGAGAATATTTTGTGTTTCACACCTAACCTGAAAAAATCAAAAATGTAGAAAGATATAAAGCGTCAATTTAGGGAAGTCATTTGGCTAACGTAGGTAAAGTCAACACCTACACCTAGAATATGGGTGTATTAGTTTTTGAAGGTGTCATAAAACTTATTTGCATCTATTGGGTGGATATCATAATAAAAAATAAACTTTACTGATAAACCACCTATATAGGTTTATATGTAACTTTATGTATTTAAAAGTTTGGATCGTTGAGTTCTTCTGGTTTTTTAAATATTTAGCAGTAATTTCCATTCTGATGTTTCCAATTGAAAGCTTTATCATAATTCTCCTTCGAGAAAATGTTGGGGCTTTTAAAGAAAGGTTTTAACAGAATTATTTCTAACATTTATCAGTGCACACAGTCTTCTTGCATGTCACATGCCTCATGCCTTCACCAACTGATAGACTTAAGTATCTTGCAAGGCTGTATCTAAAATACTTCTCTGCTAATAATAGTAAAAGGTGCTTTCATGGGGTTATAAGATGCTTAGTATGAGAAGATACAGATGCCAAATAAAACTAGACTTTAATTGTATTTTAGGAATAGCATAGGTCTGCTTTGTGATTAAAGTTTCTCACCATTACATAAAAATATTTTTCCAGTTAAGTAATGAATGTATATGGAATACTCTACAGATATCCCTTGTTATTCTTTTGGGTAGTGCTGTTAACAAAAGCTTTTTCCACAATGGAAAGTGTACCTAGTCAGAACTTGCTCTGTTTATATAAATTATACACACACATAAACTGAGCATACAGATTTATGCTTTGTGTGACCCTTTTAACTCTCTGTACTTGCTGTTAAGTTGTATATTTTTTCCATAGGAGCACTGTAACTCATAAGAAAATGACAAACACTGAAAACTCAGTTAAGTCTCAAAAATAGGCATTAGTTCTGAAGCCTGGCACTCCTTTTGGGAAATCAAAGTTTTTATTGCCAGATAAATTAGTGTTTCAAAAGTATGAATACAGATGTTGTTTGCAAATTTGTCACAATCTGTCTTCCAGCAGAAAGAATTTATACTGTATATAGTAATGGAAAACAGAAAACTGCATATTTCACTAAATTGCA
Organism: Numenius arquata; assembly: GCF_964106895.1. Lineage (NCBI taxonomy): Eukaryota > Metazoa > Chordata > Aves > Charadriiformes > Scolopacidae > Numenius > Numenius arquata. The sequence continues at coordinate 97,949,515 of NC_133576.1, forward strand.
GTTGTGTATGGGAGATTTATATGGTTGTTTTGTGCTAGTGAAACACGTAGGTCTTACAGTATTTCAGTTCAGTATTCCACACAGAAGTTTGGTATTCGTATATTAAAGTTATTTTATTCTTTTTAACAGAGTAAATAAAATATAGCATTTGTTGTAGAGAAAGCCATACATAATAACTATGTTTATCAATGTTTTACTGCAGAAGATGACTGTGGTAAAAATCTTGTTATTTTCACTACAGGCTAGACAGATCACATCTGAGAATTTCCAGTCTGCAAAACATTTTCATAATTCCTAAGTGTGCACTCAGTGCAGTATTAAATGTTTTAGAGGACTTGTATATCACGCTAGCTGGGCAATTCTAAAAGAAATGTCCAAATTAAGTGACAAAGTCACAGTTTTATTTTTGTTATAATCAAATTCATTTAGAGATTGAATATTCTCAAATAATAGAAAGCTGCACCCAGATGGCAAGCTTCTTTTTGCTTGCATGCCTTCACATAATGGAGTTCTACTTTTTCTTATTTTTCTTTTTTCTTTTTTATTTTTTCCCCTACTGTCAATTCCCTTACAGCAACCAGCCGTCAAAACAGGAGCTAACATTTTTTGCAGTTGTGAAGTATTGGATCCAATTACTCCCAGCAACTAAAAACAGAGTTTATTTTAATAGGATTTGCAGTAAAACAAGGCATATAAAAATCAGATGCATAGGCAAAGAATTTTTCATCTTTAATCATTAAGCTACCAGTACAAATTGAGCCCTGCAGTTATTTCATTCCCAAAGGAGACCGGAGATTTAAAGAATTCAGAGGATTAAATATTTGTGTTTGAGTGAACATGCTAAGTGTTTTTGTGGTTGCTATCATTAAAACTGTATTTCAAGACTTTATTTTAAATGCGTACAATGCACGTTCTCTCTAAATGATAGCTTGTAACTCTTCCTAGATATGGGGCATTAAGGGCATCTGTGTTATATTACCATCCTTCCTACAGATGCCCACAGTTTGTCTGGTTTCTAATGTATTGTTACTATTTGTCAGTACAGGCAATTTAAACTTAGCATTTTTTCTTCAGTAGCAAAGAGCTACATACTACAATCTGTTATTTCTATGACAAAAAGATATATTGCAGAAGAATAGTGTGTTCTTCCTCTGGAATACATGAACCCTTGAAGATCAAAATATGTTCTATCCAAATTATTCACAGTATTTGCCAAATGCCAATGACTTGTTTTCCCATGGGAATGTAAACATGAAACAGGTGAAAATTTTATTACACCGCTATTGAAAAAAACTAAGAAATTAACAAGATAACAAAATACCCAACCATTGTGAGAGAAATGGGTAAGAACTTATCTCAAATACAAGTAGCACACATACAATGGGCCAAATGAAAGCCCTACACGTATGGTTTAACATTTCTTCCAGAATAAATGCTTATCAATGATGCATGTCCAATAATTTTTTGATTCCTGCATAATTAGTATATTTCTGCATGCAATAAAGATATCCCAGGGTCTAAAATAGGTAGCTGGCTCCCCAAATAGCTATAGCACCTAGTGGTCTGCTAATCTAATGTTTTAATTTATGTTAAAGCCCATTCTTTACTTTCAAAATTTTTTTTTTTTTTTTTCACGAATCTTTCAGCTAGTACTGTGATCTGTGTTACAACTCTTGTTACGTATAAAGTGTGACAAACACTCACAATTTTCATGGTCTTGCTGGATCCTCCCTTTTATTATCTTTTATTAAGACTACCAAGTTAGAGAAGGAAGTTAGGAAATGCTTTCCAGTAAGGAGCTACACGTTTTGGTAGATTACTTGGTCTGGCTTTGTAAGAATGAAGATAAAGGATGTGAACTTACTGGAATCTTCTGAGTTTCAGCATTTGAACCTTATTCAGAAGCCTTCTAGGGATGTATTCATAACTCAGGCTGTTGGGTTGTCACCTAGAAAACAACATGTGTTATTTGCCTTAGCTATACTAAGTAAACTAATGAAGATGTCAGCTGGACCTTATATAGATCAGCATTTCCTATGTCAAGTTCACATTTTATTCAATCTGTACTCTTTTTTTTTTTTTGTAATGAATATACAATTGAGACAAATAACTTAGACTATATTTAAATTACTTCGTCTTTTTATTCTTTATTTATTATGCTACATAATTTTTCTCTTGTTAGTAACAGAGCAATTATAATTCTCTTATATGCAGCATTTTTATACAGCCTTCTCAAAAGCCTAGCTTATAGACTGGACTTTATGTAATATCTGTATCTGAATAACTCACTGTAGACATTTTCAAGAGCAATTAATTCCATTTTAAAATAGCCATTTTCAATGAGAGAACCAAATAATGCTCCGATATTGTCAGTTCTATCTGATGATTATAAAGGCAGCCTGAAATTGTATCACAGTGATATTACTAAACTGAATGTTATGTAAATGCTGTATATTCAGAAATGCCTCACCCTAACCCACAAGGTTGCCTATTCAGGATTCCACATACACTTCAGTTGTTGAGTATTCCCAATATCCACAGTAAGGGGTCCAAAATAATATTTGGTGGTTTGGGCATGACAACCCAGACCTGACTAATCAAAATCTGGGGTGCTTTAAATGCCAATGCCTATATTGGAAGTTCAAAAGCTGGCTTGGAAAATATTCCCCTAAATGTTCACACACTCTCATTTCAGCTATTATCTAAGTATCACGGACAAGAATCTCTAATTAGCAGATCTCTTGAAAAGCTTTAATAATGCACACCTGCAATAGTATCATCCTTGCATGAAGAGGATGGAACTGATAGGGTTATCCCAATTCATGAGTATGAGTTTTGTATAAAGAAATCCAGATGGACTGGAATATGTACATGTGTAGGAGGGCAAGTGCAGCATGTGCCTGAGAGAGAGAGAGGCTGCAGATGGTGTTTGACTGTTGAACTGAGAATATGTATCTGTAATTTATCTGGAAGATGAGGTAAACAGCACATTAATTAAATTTGCAGATGATACCAAATTGGAATACGTTGCAAACACCATTGAGAAAAGATATAAAACAAAGTGACCTAGAAAAGGGTAGAATCATAAGCAAGAATTTAAGAAATGGTATATAGTCTTGAGAATGAAAGTTAATATACTGAAAATTCAGATATTAAATAAAACAGAGATAACTGGAAAGCAAGAATATTAAGACAATTTAAAGCATGATAATGGTCGTGGTATGACCAGTTATGAATTTTTCCCCTTCCCTTCCCTTCCCTTCCCTTCCCTTCCCTTCCCTTCCCTTCCCTTCCCTTCCCTTCCCTTCCCTTCCCTTCCCTTCCCTTCCCTTCCCTTCCCTTCCCTTCCCTTCCCTTCCCTTCCCTTCCCTTCCCTTCCCTTCCCTTCCCTTCCCTTCCCTTCCCTTCCCTTCCCTTCCCTTCCCTTCCCTTCCCTTCCCTTCCCTTCCCTTCCCTTCCCTTCCCTTCCCTTCCCTCTTTTGTGTGTTTATTTGTAGGTGGGGTTTTTTGTACAGTAGCTGCTATACTTTGGTTGATTGCATTAAAAGTGCAATTTACTTAAAGTGCAGAAGATTTGTACCAGAACCAGAGAGACACTATCCCGCATTATTCTCTCATCAGCCCAAAAATCTACTGCTACAGCTATAAAAATCAGAGTGACATTGGATGTAAATTGTCATTATCTTAGAAAATATAAAAAACATTAAGTTATTTATAGTTTAAAAGCAGGACTGGATTGCTCCAATTGACTATTATAAGGATAAAAAAGCTATCAGAGCTGTATACCTCAAGATGTGTATTCTAACATGTGAACAATGCAATCCAGGAACTCAGAATGGATCCTGGATCTGGTCAGATAAACATAACTTTAGGGACCTCATTCTGAGAAAAAAACCACACATTTAAGAACCTCGTTTTGTTAATGCCTCACTCCCTGCTAACATCACCTCTAGTGCACAGGAGAGGGATACCTTTCCTTCAATTTGGTCTAGCCAATGCACATCTAATTAAACTCAGAGGAGTTCTCAGTTGGTATCTAGCTTTGAAATTTGCTGCTTCTGTTAAAGAATAGAGAAGGGTTATAAAGCTTGTCTTAGTTTTTCCACCTGTACTACTTAAATAAAACATATCAACTCCTTCTACAAACACCACATTACCTTTTGTCATTGTGATTATAATAACACTGTGACTGACAGTGGGTTAATTCATCACAGTAATTTAATTCCAAAACATCCCAAATATGAAGAAATATGGATCATTGCATGTAACAGTTACAGCCTCATCCAGGAAGTGAGAACTCAATTTTACCTCTTCCTCTGACAGAGTTTGAGTCTATGGTCTTTATTTTATGGTCAAATATGAAAATCAGTTTTGTAGGACAGAGTTTAAAAAAAAGGAATTAAATTAGAATAAGGATATGCAGTGGGAATGAAGGAGGAGATGAGTTTATAGTTTACAGGTAATGACTTTTTTTTTTTCTAAATGCTTACCCAGAATTCTCTTACCACTCCAAGGATTGCTTTCAGCTGTTGTCCTTTCTTCTCCCTAAAAATAAATAAGTAGTCCTGGAAAGTGAGATCAACAGCCCTAGATACCTTGATTGCCAGGACATCTTTAGCAGTTATGGCTACATGGTACATTTAGTTGTATGGCAATATTTGATAAACACTATGCTTATGTTCCTGGCTGAATAGTAGCTTCAGCTTCGTAGATGTATTACAAAGTGCTACCAATGAATTCAATCTATTGCTCACAATTTTCAAAGGATGAAGCAGGTTTGGTCTTTTCAGGCTTAGAAATAAGCAGAGTCTGGGAATCTTACTAGCAAACAGGTAAGCTATTTTGCAAGACGATCTATAGTATCAGATGTTGTATGCAGGAAGTATATTTAGTGCCCAACTAACTTGTAAATAAGCGCCCAAATAAATTGTAGGCCCACTGAAGAATGAGGTGGGTGCCTTGGTGGTGGAAGACACAGAGAAGGCGGAGTTGCTGAATGCCTTCTTTGCTTCAGTCTTCACTGCCAAGGCTGCCCCTCATGAATCCCAGCCCCTGGAAACAAGGGGGAAGGTCTGGAGAGAGGAAGACTTTCCCTCTTTGGGGGAGGACTGGGTTAGAGACCACTTGGCCAAACTAGACATACACAAGTCCATGGGCCCTGGTGGGATGCACCTACGAGTGCTGAGAGAACTGGCAGATGTTATTGCTGAGCCACTCTCCATCATTTTTGAGAGGTCTTGGAGAACAGGTGAAGTGCGTGAGGACTGGAGGAAGGTAAATATCACACCAATCTACAAAAAGGGCAAGAAGGAGGACCCAGGGAACTACAGGCCAATTAGTCTCACCTCTGTCCCTGGGAAAATAATGGAGCGACTCGTTCTAGATGTCATCACCAAACACATTGAAGATCAAGAAGTTATTGGAAGTGGTCAACATGGATTTACCAAGGGTAAATCATGCTTGAACAATCTGATAGCCTTCTATGATGTTATAACTGGAAGGCTGGATGAGGGGACAGCAGCAGATGTCATCTACCTTGACTTCAGCAAGGCTTTCGACACTGTCTCCCATAACATCCTCATTAGAAAATTAAGGAAGTGTGGGCTAGATGAGGGGGCAGTGAGGTGGATTGAGAGTTGGCTGTGTGACAGAACTCAGAGGGTTGTAATTAATGGAGCAGGGTCAAGTTGGAGGCCTGTAACCAGCAGTGTCCCCCAGGGGTCAATACTCAGCCCAGTCCTGTTCAACATATTCATCAATGACCTGGATAAGGGGATAGAGTGTATCCTCAGCAAGTTCGCTAATGATACCAAACTGGGAGGGCTGGCCAACACTCCAGAGGGCTATGCCACCATCCAGCATGACCTGAACAGGCTGGAGAGCTGGGCAGAGAATAACCTAATGAGGTTCAACAAGGGCAAATGTAGGGTCTGCACCTGGGGAGGAAGAACCCCAGGCACCAATATAGGTCAGGGGTGGATCTTCTGGAAAGCACTACTGAGGAGAAGGATCTGGGAGTCCAGGTGGATAGCAAACTTTCCATGAGCCAGCAATGTGCCCTTGTTGCCAAGAGGGCCAACGCAATCCTGGGTTGTGTAGGGACGAGTGTGGCCAGTAGGTTGAGGGTGGTCATTCTCCCCCTCTACTCTGCACTGGTGAGGCCACAACTGGAATATTGTGCCCAGTTCTGGGCTCCCCAGTTCAAGAGAGACAGGGAACTACTGGAGAGAGTCCAGCGCAGGGCAACTAAGATGATTAAGGGATTGGAGCATCTCCCTTGAGGAAAGGCTCAAAGAGCTGGGGGTCTATAGCCTGGAGAAGAGAAGGCTGAGGGGAGACCTTATCTATGTTTATAAGTACCTAAAGGGTGGGTTGAAGGATGATGGAGCTGGACTCTTCTCAGTGGTTTCCAGTGATAGGACGAGGGGCAACGGGCACAAGCTGGAACATATGAGGAAAAACTTCTTTACGGTGAGGGTGACAGAGCACTGGATCAGGCTGCCCAGGGAGGTTGTGGAGTCCCCTACTCTGGAGATTTTCAAGACCCACCTGGATGCAGTCCTGAGTAATGTGCTCTAGTCAATCCTGCTTTAGCAGGGGAGTTGGACTAGATGATCTCTAGAGGTCCCTTCCAACTCTGAGAATTCCGTGATTCCATGATAACAAATTGCCATGTCTAACTGCAAACAGGAATATGTGTTTATGAGTCCAGTTTCACAGAAGCACCTTTCCTAAGGCTTCTTAATCAAAGTGAGAAACTAATTCAACCATACCTTGTTTCTGTTTTCTCCTGATTGATTTGTATATTATTCCATTCTGTAGACTGGCTGCTGAGTATCCTGTTGTCATATTCCTATTACAATCCTTAGGCAATCAACAGCTTCACTTAACACTGAGAAGGAACCTGCCTCTTTTCTTTTCTTTCCCAAAGGGAATACATTAGCTTTTACCTTGTCTGGTGAACCCTACTTGTTAAACTTTTGAACAGAGCATGGTGCATAGGCACAGAAGTTTGCAATACCTCCGAAATCCCATTTCTGTATCTGGCTGCAAAAAGAATACTCTTAAAATCCCAACCAAATGCCTGTACAAACAACAACTTGATCAAAACTTAAATAAAAAAAACTCAGTAACAAATCTCAAGATTTTTTAAAGAGATTGGTAAATACTTAAAAGACAAAAAAAATCCCTGAATTATTGGCAAATTTTGTGACCAATATGCTTGGGAAACATTTCTGAAGTACATTGACAGCAAGCTCTTGAGTAAGTAGTGGAAATTCACGTATTCATAGTTCAAAATATTTGGATTGCTTCCTAGCAGGAAGAAAGACAAAGATTTAGAATCCATTTTTATTGATTCTTTTGCAGAAAGCTTATTGAGTTTTTCTTGTCACTCATGTGGAGCAACTCCACTTGAAAGAACAAGGAAGTGAGCAGTCACATCAGGAGACCATGCTTTCATGTTCCATTTAAGGAGACTAAAATAGAAGGTTCTGGTTATGACTTTGTAGTCATTTGTTCTCTACACAACTTTGGTGGATCCCTGTATCATGGAGAGGGAGTTTGGCCTTTGTAGCCAAAACAGAACCCTGTGACTGACACCTATACATTAAAAGTGTGTTTTCAGGATATAATTAATATTATTTTGCCTTGAACTCAAATAAAAGCATACTAAAATGGTGTAAATAACAATAGTAGCTAACTATATAAAGTTATAAAACTGTTCTATCATGTTCAGCTACAATGTATAAGCATTTTACAGCAATGTATGATCAATGTGACCTTGAACTAGCAAGCATCTAAATAAAAAATCCTGCCAGACAAAGGGCAAGATAAGCCCAAAGGACTGCAAATAGGCAGAACATCCTGTCAACCAAACCAAAACCAATATAAGCAGCAATGGAGCAGACCCCCCCTTTTTGAGGGGAGCAGGGGCAATTGCATACTGACATTGTGCATCAGTGAAGAAAACTGGAAAAGAAAAAATGTAAAACAACTTCAGCTGCAACTTGCCTTAAAAAGCTCTGAAGCCTGATCACCATCAGCTCAGTGAACCACCAAGGACTACAGCCATCAGTGCTAAATAAAAGTAAATAATATCAGCTCCACAGTATTATATACTTGGATTTAATATAAGAAATGTCTTAAAGACTAAAGGGTTTTCATTCATAATGGTGATGATTAATAAGGTATGAGAAGTAACCATTAACAAGAAGTGTGTTGTTAATGAATGAATTTACTGGTTTAAAGTTTCAAACTGTTCTGTTTTATCTTACCATATCATTATCAATTTACAATTTCTGTATACATATTTATTTAATGGCAACACTTCTCTCCCAAATAACAAACTCAACAAGGTTGCAAAGGTTGAATAATTTTATTTGAGAGACTGGGATTCTTTACTTTGTATCCTTATACTATTATTGTGTTTCCTTCCCTTTACTCTCATCATGTTTTACCCCGAAATGCATTTATCATTAGGCAATCAAGTTTTGGTTAGAATATTCTCAATATACCTCTGGTGACAATTAAGCCTTGAGCTTTCTGTTGCCAGGCAGTATGCCCTTTCATTTTTGTGTGCATATGAAAGTTGTTTTTGAACAGAGATAAAGTCAAGAGAAAGAAAGCCAAGATAATGTTGCAGAGATATATGACTAAACCCAAATCTTTCTTTTCTAAATGATTATCAGTTTTAAAGTAACTATGAGATAAGTGCTGAAAACCTAATCATTATCAGTAATTTATAATCACAATCATAGCATCACTATCAGTCTTTGGAGTGAGATGATTTAAAATTATTTTCTTTTGAGCAGTTAATGTCTCATGAGTTTTCCACAGTGTCTGATGGCAACAGTTTGCAAGAGAAATATTTTTTCTTGTAATAGACAAATAGACAATAGATTTTTATCAGATGACAGCTTACATGGTGGTGAAAATAATAGTAATAAAAAGATTCTATAAATCAGATAGTTCTCAAACTTTTTTTTTTTTTTTTTTTTTTTCTTTCACCATGACTATAGTGGAGTGATCTGGTTCAAAAGACCTTTAAGATTCTGGATGACATAAAATGTTCCTAGATTTTCATTTTGGTTAAGTTTGTTCATTTGGTAAGTTCATTTTGGTTAAGCTGCTGGTGACCTGAATGGAGTTATGCCACTTTACATTAAAATTAACAGCGTTGACACATATTAGGCTGTGGATTACAACTAAAGCATTTTTCATCTCATATATCTGCCCCAGCATTTTATCGGACGCTGCTGTCCCTATAGCAAGGGCAGAAGAATGAAAACCTATTTCTTAATCAAAGTTAATGTGTTAAAGAAACTTGAATTTAGCATTAGCTTACCTTAATGTCATTGCCTGTAAATTCAAGAAACTGTTGAAAAGAAGTTCAGCTTTTTGTGTTCCTGTGGTGGCATCTTCAACAAGTAAGACAGGCAGATAATGGGTGGAGACAGATTCAACTGTCCCAGCTTAACATGCTCCAATTATTTTTTTTCTGGCACTGTCTGTTATAGGAGAAAATCTACTTACAGCTAATAGGGATAGAAGGTTACTGTTCCTCAGAGGTCTGCATTATTCACCTGGGTTTGAAGGCAAACTGAGAAATAAAAAAAGAAAAAAGTCAACAAACATACTGATACCCAAACAGTACTAACACTGTTAATGGAGTCTACTAATATCAACCTCATTAAAAGTTGACTGGTTCTATAGAACCAGTCCTTACAGTGTTCTAAGTAAAACATACTGAACTATCTGAGAGTGAGAGAGGACTCTGAATAATTCCCTAGCTAGTGAAAATACATTTTCATTATTAAATTCTCAAATATAACTCAAAGGAATTTTACCAATCTTTTCAAAATACTGCGTTGAGGGGGAGAATGAGCGTGAGAAATATCCTCCTGACAGGTAGTGAAATGAAAAACATTTGAAAAATGCTGCTTGGAATCAAAATGCCATTCCAGCCCTAACCATAACATCACATTACCAACTCTACAGCCACTTGCTTCTTTCTGAATATCCCCTGCCTTTGAACATAAGTCTTTTATTATTCATTCAGCAGCCTTCCCAGGATGTTTCCTAAAACACAAGGAGGAATAAGGATTTTAAACAATAAATAAGTCACCCCAGTACCAGCTGGTTGCAGATGAAGCACAGAGGTCGTTGCAAGTAAAAACAAGATTTGACCTTCGCTATTTCAGTACACATTCAGAAGATCAGTGCAGAGCAGTGTGAGCAGCAGTCTGAGCAGGTGTTAGAACGACAACTAGCAAACAGCAGAAAAAGGCACCTGGGTCTTAATCGTCCACAACACAACTATAGTGGGGTAGCGTGTATATATTCAAAATGAATTTTACTATTATGCTTCATGTATTATATTGGTGCATGAGACTGTGAATTGGGATAGCTGAAGAATGGAAGCAAGGCATGGGACTTTTGTGATGGGTTGTTTTGTTGTTATCTTGGGGTAGCTTTTTGGGGTTTTTCTCCCTACCACTCTAGCTCTATGCCTGCTCACAGAGACCTAAAGACAAAAATATTACAAATAGTTTTGAAAAGTTTGAAATGTTATTGTCTTACCTATTTTCCTCATTCTACTGACAGCAACAACCATCCTTATGTCAGTAGCAACAAAGAATGGACAGTGTATCCAGGTGTTGTCCATTCCTGTTCTTGTTTCTTTGCACATATCCATTTCCCTGCCATTTCTCTCTTTCATTGCCACAGCTGCTAGAGGATGACAATTTCTACCAGAAGTGTAAGTAAATATAGCTAGAGAAATAAATTTAAGTTCCTTATTAAAGGATATGTTTTGATTTTTTTCATTTTGGTTTGGTTTTAACACAATGAAATAGTAACTGCAGACAGTGTGTTCCTCCCTCCCCCCCAAATAAAAATTTTATCCACCAAAATATTTGCAAATTCAAGCAAAATTCAGCTAATAGCTACAGTTAGTGAGAATGAAAAAAAGAGGAAAATTAAGCTGAAAGGCTGAAATATTTGTCTTAAGCTTTTTGAAAGAAATATGTGAAGTCTTCAATTAAATTATCTTTCAGAATCACTACCCCCTAGTCAGTAGATAGAAGGTTGTTGAATAATTAGTAAATAACTTGTGTTTAACATAGTGGGTTTTTTTCCCAAGTTCTTAGTTTTAAATTTCAAGAATGTAGTGAATATATTTATACATTTGTAGTTTGCTGCTGTGACCGTTTTGTTGACTTTCAATTGCATGTGATTATTTGGGAATCCGCTAACCCAGTACCCCTCAAAAGCTCCAGTAACTTTGTTGTCAGTCAGACAGCAATGGTAGGAGAAATATTTCCCTTTAAGTCTGAGTGATGAATGCTGCTTAACCACATCCATGCACAGAACTTGATCCACAGTAAGGACTACATTTGCTTGAGAACGCATTGCTCTTTCCCTTATCTTTTACCTTTTTTTGTGGTTGCCACCTCAAAACCTTAAAAATATATTCTGAATTGGAAGCCTACCACCCAGAATATACTTTAAATAAATTTGTACATAGCATATTACTGTAGCTACTGTATGTATTTGATTAGAATATATTCCTGGAGAGCAATACAGTTTAATTTTCTTTTTTCTCTAATTTATCTTTCTGAGCTTTAGAACACATAGTGAGTGCTGCTCTTGCTAATTGTACTCACACCTGCAGAAAACCTTGACAACCTGTTTGGATGTTTATTCAAGACAGAGAATTTCCCTTGTGATCTGAAAGTCTGTGGTAAGTTTGTGGTGGGTTAACCTTGGCTAGCTGCCAGATGTCCACCAAGCCACTCTGTTCCTCCCCAGGCTGCAGCTTTCTTCAGGGCACATCCACCTGTTCCAGCGTGGGTTCCTCTATGGGCTGCAGTGGAGATACTTGCTCTGGCATGGTCCTCCATGGGCTGCAAGGGAATCTGTGCTCTGGTGCGTGAAGGAGCTCCTCCCCTTCCTTCTCTTACCTTAATGTCTGCAGTGGTGTTTCTTTCACATTTGCTCACTCCTCTCACTCACAGCTGCTGCGCAGCATTTTTACCCTTTCATAAATATATTATCATAGAGGTAGTGTCAGCATTCAGCATGCTGAACGGCTCAGTTTTGGGTCGTGGTGTGGCCATTTTGGAGTTAGTTGAAACTGGCTTTACTTGAGATGGGGGCAGCTCCTGTTTTTTTCTCACAGAAGCAACCCTTGCGGCCCTCCCACTACCAAAACCTTGTCACATAAACCCAATACAAAGTCCCTTGTTGCTGTTCATTTCTATTATTTCTTTTACCTTGATTCATATCAATCTGTATTCGTCTTCTGTAATTTAAAAACAAGAGTCTTCTTTCCCACATTTCTATCATTGATAACAATATTTGTATGTTTATCTGTCTCACCAATTCCTTATTTTCTTTTTTCTCATTGTCAATACAGCTCTCATTCTCATATTATACATGTGGCTCAATATGTTATAAAGCAAATGCTACTGGGTACCACCACTCAAGAAAAAAAAAAAAAAAGAAAAAGAAAAAGAGAAAAAGAAAAAAAGACAATTTTGAGTCATAGAATTGGACCAAAACCTTTTAAAAATTACAGGAGATTTTATTGTATTACACCTTCTTACTATTGAACATGCAGTTTTGGTTGCTTGGGGACAGCTGGATGACACAAAACTTTAGAAATATTTTCCTGTTTCTGTAGAGTATGGTTTGCCAATGTATCTTATCTCTTCCTTAGCAGCTGCCATCATTGGGAACAACTGAATACACTCAGTTTTTGATGTCAAACAATAAATAAATGATTTATAATGAAAACATGATAAGGCATTTACAATGTAACTGTATATCTTAAACCTGTGATGGGCATCACATCACTTTGCCAGTTGTTCACAATCATTCTCAAATGGGAAAACAAACTGGTAGCAAAACCAAATCCCAGATGGGTAATAACTACCGAATTTACATCCACCAGTGAACACAATTCCACATATGCTTTCCCTGTATAAGATATGGCCATACTGGCCATTTCTGCAGGAAAACAAACAAGCAAACAAAAGCAGTCAGTGTGAAGTTTAATACAACAGTGTGCCTCAGGTATGATTCCTTCTGGAGGAAATAATTACACTTGTCATATGAACTGGGAATGGAAATCTTAGTAGTTGAGTCATTCTCATTAACTTAGAAGCCCTAACTTCATCATGCAAACACCATCAAACTTAGAAGGCCACAAACTTCATCAACTTACACACCCACTCAAACATTTGCTCAAAAGTTGCACTGTCTTATGTACTTATCTTATGGTACATCTTATGATTCAAGATGAGGATACAATGCCGGTATACATTTCGAATGATATTAAGATGTGTAGCTTCCTCAAAAAGTCTGAAGGACTACCAGTGAGAAATGGTAAAGATTAGCTGATGCTGTCTTTTTCCTTTTCTCAACTTCTTCCTAAAAGCCTGAGAGAAAAACCTGATTGAATACAAAGCCTGAGACAAAAAAAAAAAAAAAGAGTTGGAAATAAATAGAAAGCCCCATATGTTTGAGATTTATGAGATGCCTAGAAGTTCTTCGTCCATACTAAAATAGACAGCCAGTAGTTCTGAGACTGTCCTAATGGTCAATAGATGCAAGCATTGCACACACTGATATATCTTTGGTGTCTTAAGTCTCAGTCTGGTATGTATCATTCTTTAGAAGTGCTAGTCTGTTTCCACTAACTATAGAAATAGCAAGTACAATTAGCTTTACAAGTTAGTAAAACAAACATTAGCCTAAACAAATGTCTGTCCTAGCTTCCAACAGAGAACTTAAAAGAGCCATTTGTCTGATGTAGTAGGACAATTCTGGAACCTCTGAATAATCAAAAGTTGACTTTATAATTTCATCAAAGGAAATCTGGTATCATCAAGGTACTGATGTGAAATATGGGAGTTATACACTATGGGAGTTATATCAACAGCAGAAAGTTGATAGAAGAAGAAAGCAAACAAGCAAATTTAACTTTTGAGGGTTAAGGGTCAAAAGAAAGGCCATATGCAGTAGCTGTGTTTCAGTGAATGAAGGGGATATGCTTTGTGAACACTGCAGAGATATCTCATCTATTGTTATATATTTTTGTATATGTCTAATATTCATTATGATGTAGCTGTGTATCATCTAATATAAGGAAAGCGAAGAAAAAAAAAAGGAAAATGAGAGAAAAATGGAAAGCATCAGAATTCCTTTCATACAAATAAAACGATAAAGCTAGTGGTTTTCTCTGGCTTCAATCATCAGTAAGGTAGCACAATAATTATGCAGGTTTCCTCTGTACTCCAAAGCTTTACTAATCCCATCATAAACTAAGTGCTTAGCTATGTGGGATGAGTTTAATTTGTTTGCTTAGTTGGGTACCTACTGCCCTAAGGAAGCAAGACAACTATGTAAGAAGGGTTGAGATGAAAACGGACCTATGGGAGAAGCATGTCTCTCTGAAGCAGGAGCTGGACAGGATAATGGGAATCTCAAATGTTGCTGGACGCCTATGTTTAGTCAACTGACACTCACCTTGATGTTTTTTTCTGAGCAGTTAATGGTGCTTCATTCATCTGCACACTAGGCAGAGGTGTCTCATGCCATTTACAACTCATGGAGTTGTCAAAGACATACGCTCAAGGGCTGACAGGGCAAGAATACAGTGTCATCTGAAATACCCAATGTTATTCCACCTGGCCTGAAGCTGCTGATTCAGAACAGAGTGGATTTCTTTTTTTTTTTTTTTTTTTCCTTCCTTTGTCTAATACAAATATTTCTGACATCCTAAAAAGTTTCAAATAAAACTAGGCAGCAACATTCAGATGACTGTATGGAGCCCTTGAATTTATTTATCTTATGGTGGTCACCAGACTACACTGGATATATTAATAAACTCTCAATTAACTGTAATGAGAGCTTAAAAACTTGGCTTTTAGGTGAATACCTACATTGAAACACCTAAATTTTAGGATCAATAGTCTGAAGTTGGATTTCATCCTTACAGCTCGATTTGGTTTCCTAAATATAGGCATATTATTTGAAACGCCATAGGTTATTGAAGACATCCATATGTAATGGCCTTTCCATTTACAGATCAGATAGAATCCCCTAGAATGTCTCAAACAACAAAAAATAATCTCTGTTCCAGCAATTAAATTCACATCTAAATGCTGAGTAATATAAATCTTTTGACTTCTTTGTGGCCAGGATTTTACATTAGTTTGTGAGAAGTTCTTGATAAATATTACTAAACTATAAAAGTATTTTGGAAATATATATGTAATAAGACTCCTTGCAATTACTCCCTTAAGAGTGGTTGTTTTTACATTAATTTACCCTTTTAAAATGTGTCTAAATAGGCATTCAAAACTTTATTAAACATTCCATGCATTTCAACAGCTGAATGTTTCCTGTGTTGTATTTGTATTATTAATAATTTAGAAGATCATTATTTTGTTTACCTTTGTTGTTGTTGTCACTACAATCTTTGTTGTGGATAAATGTTTTGGGGTAATTCTGTCTTTTGAGCATCATAAACAGTAACAAATGCTTTTTGATTCACTTACAAATTATAAGAGAAGAGCCATGAAATTTTCCTAACCTTTTCTGCAGCTCAATAAATCACAAACAGACAAGAAAGTTAAGCACTGCTTCAGTGGAAAATCAGCAGACAGATGTAGCACACATTCCCCTCAAAATAATTCAGAACCTGTTCCAATTTATCAAATGCCTACTTTATCTGTCAAAACAATGTCCTTTCTCAAATAAAGGGCATTGTTTCTGCAGCAAGAAAAAGGTTCTGATGTATTGTTATCTGCAAATGGATGGTGGAATAATGGAACAACAGGCAGCGTTTCAAGCTAAGAGATCAAAGGGCAGAATACATTACAATTCTTGTTAAAATAAATTAGGCTGAAATCATAATTTTAATAAAGACATTTATAACCTTAAACAATTTTTGGAGTTTTCAGATCAGCAGAAGCAATAAGAAAATCCCTTTCAATATATAAGTTGATACATTTCTTCCCATTGTGAGTTCTTCAAATTTCACAGAAACCAAGATTTACAGAGCTGTAATGTACATTAGCCAGTATCTTGTGCTGACATTACACTATCTTACATTTGCAGAGGAAATGTTTTCCATTTCTTTATTCATTTTTTATTTTCGTATTATCATCACACTACAAAAACATTAATAGATTGCTAGTTTAAGAATTTTCATAAGCAAAATTTATTGACTTTAAATCTTCCAAGATAATTTTGATCTTTAAATGTTAGATGATGTATTATGATATTCAGTCACAAAAAATTAAATTAAGAATGAAATAATTTTAAAGCCCTATCCTCTGTAGAGTAAATTGGAAAACAAAAAGTAAACTGTTAATAATTATCAGTTAATTGAAAAAGCCCAGGAGTTTTAAGTGTTCAGCAAATCTGTACACTCCAGCCTGGTTCTATTACTAAGTCATTGTAATGCCCAGATACTTTCTTTAACCTCAGCATGTCAGATATTTATGATGATTCCTGCAGCCAGCTTGATCCTGAGCTGAACTGTGACAACTTTGCACTGATGTATCTGTCTCTTCCATGATTGCATGTGGCTCTTTCTTTCCTATATTCTTCCATTTTTCAATTCTTTTTTATGTAACTGTGACCTCTGTCAGTTATTAGGTTTTTTCTTCTTATGATACATTTTTAATATCACAGAGTCCTCTAAAAATACATGATTGAATCAACTCCTTTAGAAAAGTATCCATTTATGATCAGCTAATGACAGCTTCAAAAGTTAGCAATACTCCTTTTTTTCTTTCATAAACACTTTACTTACACTTTGATATTCATAGGATCTCAATCATTTTATTAAAAAAACCCTCTATGATCAGAATCATAGCAAAGTAAAATAACATTTTGCTGAATACCCTCTGATAAGAAGGCCAGATTTATTTCCAACTGTACTAGTTTTTTATTTCAGTGACATTCCAGTGTAAAGCAAAAACTAGGCCCAGCATCTTGAAATTTGGACATCTGTTAAAACTCTGTTATGCCAGCTCTTACTCAGCTGTGGAAGTAGATATCTGTGTTTATAAATAGTCCAGCTGAAATCAATTAGTCCTTGTACAGTACAAGACAGCTGATAAGGAATTCTAGAATTGTCCTAATTAAGATTAGACTAACTCAGAAAGGCTACTAATATCAAAACAAACTTTGACCAGTGTGAAATTGAGTAGAACCATGGAAAAAGAATTGCATCGCTAGCTGCCCATCACTGGTACTTTGCCAGGGGTAGTTCCACACACACTTTTGATAGCAGCACTGTCTGAGAGCACTCTCTGGTCTGTTGCAAGCTAGCTCTAGCTTGAACAGTTTAATTAAGAAATCTGCACTAATACAACTGTTTTTGCCCATGCTGTACTAGGGAAGCCTCATGAACAATGCCAGTGATTGAAAAGCTGCAGGATGACTTCCAGCGAGTGGGTAGTGAGAAGAAACCGAGCAATAAAAATATCCCCCCACTCCCAGCACAGCCAGAATGAGAAGGGGTCATGTATTTGTCTCAAAGGTATGTATGGTTAGGCTAGCATATGCAGACTAAAATTCACTGAGAAATGTCCAGAAACATTCTTTCACTGCTCTTTGCTACTGGAGCAATTTAGAACAGCACTAGTTTGTCCAAACCAAGCAGTAGAGCAGTGTTCAGGATAGTTTTGTCAGATTAATAAAAACAAATTGAGAGCAATAAATAAAGAAAGAATCCTGCTAGGACAGTAAATAAATACTAATGTTCTGACAGTGAGCTAGTCACACATAGTACTAGCAAATATTCAAGCATCACCTCAAAATCTTCACCCCACCTTTTTTTTCAAGTAGTTGACAATAGTTCACATCATTTTATAAGCATAGAGCAGAAAACTGGCTTTCAAAGGTGACTCTCTTTAAGGAATTATGAATATATACATTTTTATGACCGATATTTACACTCATGAGAGTAAGGAAAAGTAAGAAGTGAGAAACTGTTACAAATGTCATTTTAATTTAATAAAGATATTCTGTAGCTATTGACAAAAGGAAATAATCATTAAATAAAGATTAATGAGGAAATGAATTAAATTCAAAGAATGTGAAGATAAAAAATGTATCTGGAGAAAACAAACCTTTCTCTTCCAGATATTCTTAATCAAAATCAGACACAAAACCTAAATTGAAATAGTTAATTAGGACCCAGGCCTAAATCTCTAGGCAACCAAAATGCCAGCTGAAATTACTGAGGTTTTCAGACGCACAAACAATTAGGAGCAGGAGGATCCCAGATCAGTACAATTCATACCGAGGACCACAATATTTATTGAAATCTGACTTTGGGTTGCTTTGGAAGCAAGCTGGAAGAATAGAAAACACCCAGTTGGAATATCAGCCATAAATACTATTTGAAACCAAAGTTAACAGAGATACATCAGAGTGAATGGTTGGTAAAGAGTAAATAATTTGCCATAATTCTCTGGAGAACTGCACCACAAACTTTCCTCAGAGTCATTTCTGATGCTGAAAAGATTAGAAACTTGTTACCACCAGTCTCTGCTGCCTTGCCCATTACATCCTCAGACCCCTCCATGAAACAAACATAAAATTGCGACTACAAATGAATGGATAATTCTGATGTGATAGCACATTTCCCAGGGGAATATGACATCACAAAGCACAGGAGACCGGGAATTAAACATGCAAAGTACCCCGTGTCAAGTGAAAAATTTCCACACAACCACTGCTGCTGCCTGTGGAACACTTTCAGATTCATGTTTCTATGTGACATTTTATGAAAGGAAATCACACAGGATTTTTGTTTTGGCACTGTTTCCCTTCTTTTAACTATTTTTTTTTTTTTTGCTTATGAGAGTATTTTCTCACCAATAGCTCAAAAATACAGTGTACAAGAAACAAAGTGAAGAGAATAAATCTTTCCTAGGTTTTTTTATGAGTAAAAAATTTTAAGTGGAAATGTTCAAGACTATAAAAAAGTACTTTCTGTGTAAGAATGAATACAGATTAAAAAAAAAAAAAAAAGGACAAAAAAGTTTGCCTTGCCTTCTTAAGGAAGTTAAAGTGTTCAGGAAATGTTTTATTCACTGATAGTCAAAAAAACAGGATCTTGCCTCTTTTCAATATGAAGTAATGGAAGAATAAAATAAATTACATACAACTGATTTGACAAAGCTCTTCCTAACTGTAATAAAATTTCACAAGGTGGTCAAAAACCACATTGTTATCAACGCTTCCCACCAATACAATTCCGCTCAATTATCATTTTTGCTTTGAAAGCTAGATTCACTTTTTGAAGAGGTGAAAGGAAAATGAAGCCATGTGTGTCACTCTTTGTTTAAAAAAAAAAAAAAAAAGTGGCTTGTGGTTCATATTTTCATCATCTTGTAACAGAAATTTGTAGGAAATGAAGTATGAAACTGAACAGATACATAATGTCCTTATTTTCCACTTGATATTCACACGTTGGTCTTGTAATTAGGTAAAGAAAATCAAGACAGTTTAATCTGACTTCTCTCAATAAAATAACTAGAAAAATACAAAGACCTGCATACAATTACTAATTTAGGAGTTAAATATGACCAACACTTACATGAACACTCAGGCTTATGAAATCTTGATCTCGTCTGCTACGTAGCTTTATAAAAGTTGGACACAAACAGAGTTGCTTTTCCATATATCGTTTGGTTGAAAAAGTCAAACCAATTAATTTAATTTAAATTTCCATAAAATATTTTGACTCTGGTAGTGCATAGTATAAAATTAAATTGCTACATACCGTATTTTCCTCCAAAGTCAACATTAATTGTGAAATTGAGTAGATACTTAAACATACAGAAAAAGTGACAATTTTAAAATTAAATATTTCATGCTTAATTAAAAAAGGTTATGAATAGTTTACCATTTAGAGTCTTTTACAGTTCTTCATCATTTGATATACACATCAAACCATGGAAATACAAACTATGGATCTTCCAGTCTAATATACAGCTTACAGTAAAGGGAACTTTGAATATCCCCTTAGAGATTTCGGCAATGATTTTCCACTCCATTACACCAATTTCATACTGGGGTAAATCCATTGATGTCAATGGTGTTACATCAGCTTAAAAACAATATGACAGAACAGAAGATCAAGGTTATTCAAGCTCTTATTTATGGTTATGGAAAATTACACACGTCTGATGTACATGTACATAACAAGACTCTGTGTTGTTTTGTATTTCTTTGATAATGAAAATGTCCTCGTATACAAAAAGCAGAAAACTGAAGTTGAAACATAACAGGTATTTACCAGCTAAACATACATAGGTGTAGACAGCAAATGCTGGTTATAAAATAACCACACAAGGTGACAGCTGCTCAGCTAAACTAAAATTAAATGTGAGAAAAGTTTGAATAGACTGAATTTTCAGAAAAAAAGAAGTCGGAAAATTATAAATCAGGAAGCCAATAGGTTTTGAGTTGTACCTACTCCTGCATTACCTTAGTATTTTATTTTTATTTATTTTGTTTCCAGAAATGTAACCAGACTCATTATTAAGAATTTCTGCAATATGTTAGTCTTGACACAATAGCCACACAAGTGAAAATGCTGTCATGGTCACAAAATTAACTTCAAAACCAAACTCCTGTCACCATAAAATCAATGTAACTGGCTGAGTCTTCATTATAGCTGAGACTGTGCCTGAGGAGCAGTATGCATCCCTGGTTGCTTCCAATATACAGTCCTGGCTAGATACACTCCCCAAACCATCCCTGGAGGTATTTAAAAGATGGGTAGACATAGTGCTTAGAGACATGGTTTAGTGGTGGTTTTCATCAGTTAGGTTGATGATTGGACTAGATGATCTGAAAGGTCCCTTCCAACCTAGACAATTCTATGATTCTATCTTGTGTGTCCTGTCTGATCATGTCTGAGCTCTCTGTGAAAAACTCTAGAGTGTCTGCAGAGGGGCATCTTCTTCCAGACCCTATTGCCTCCCGCAAGTACAAATGAGATAGCACAGGATTCCTTCCTCCCCCCCTTCCTCATCCCCCCGGTCCATACTGCAAGTAAATCCATGCTGGAAAGACAGTGAGTCCTTAGCGACCTGCAGATATGCTCCCGAAACTTTGTGAGGAACATACGCAGACAGGCAATGTGGATTGGTAGCTGTTGTATTCTCAAGCATTCTCAAGCTGTTTTATTCTCTGGGTATCACGTCTTCATGGAATCCTGTGCTGCCTTATTTAGCTTTTCATTCATATTCCTTCCAGATCTTTTTTTACTGAAGTAATACCCAGTAGTACTTTCACTTATCTGGTATTTGTGGAGTCATTTTCATCTGAGTACACTGCATTTGTACTTACTGAATCGCATGCTTTTTCCTTAAGACAGCTTATCTAATTTGCTTAAATATTTTTTGAATCCCAATCCCAAAAGCTCCTTACATCCCTTTCCTCTGCAGCCTGGTATCATTCATAGGGTAAGACCCATTAAGAACATGTACTCTTTAACTGTCAAAATCAGTAATGGAAATATGAGATAGACTTAGGTCACTCTCTTTCCATTTTTCTCTCTCCATTTTTCCAATATCCAATTTCTGATTAACACTTTGTCAGTAGTTTTCCAACTAGATAAGTACCTAGATCATTTTTGCCATAGGAAAACATAACATGGAATCATGTTAACATCTCAAAATTTGTGTCATTCACAAAGCCTGCTGTCTTGGATAAGGGGAAATATTATTTTGTTTAAAGATAAATATGTAGATTTTTTCTTGTCACCTTAATGTTATGATGATTTTGTATGTGTCTGGATTTTGGCCCAGCTGTTTTATTTACATTATCGATGTAACCAGTTGTTCTTATCAGGCTCAGAATCTTATTATTACAAGGAATTGTGAGTAAGGCTACTCTATATAAATGCAACAGTATCCACTGCAGCATCATTAAACGTGCTAGCTGTTACATTTTCCTCCAGAATATTTTGGAGAAGGATTCACAGGGTGACGTATGGGAGTACGATACTTTTTCTTCCTTCCTTTTAAAGCATCACGTATCAGCACCTAAATTTAGGGTTTTACAGAGTAGATATCTACTTAACACCAGGAAACCCAATCTATTCGCCTAATCATATGTATATAATACCATCTGAAATAGCAGAGTCAGAGTATCACAGTTGACCTTTAGCTTCAGAAGGGTATTTACTTCCAGTATGTCCTGTGTAATACCTGCCTATCCCAAAAGTCTTGATATATTTGAACATATCAAATTACAGCAGGTACTAAGTATCCTATCTTTCCTGAGTATAGACTTAGACCTGTAGAACACATTTAGACAGCTACATTGTAAATACCAAATTTAGGGGGTTTGCATCTACACTTGAATCCCAAGCAAATTTCACATTAATTTAACTGACTTATCAAAAATAAAACTTAAATATTTTTGGAAAAAAAACAAAAACAAAAACAAAAAAACCAGGCAGTAAGCCAAAACCTTAGCATAATCACATAACATACAAAAAATGAGAAAAGTATTGATACAAACAAGAATGAGACAAGTCCATAATGAAGCATACCATAGAGAACTTGGCTATGACGACACATATTAAAGTGAAAAAAAAAATCAATTTCAGGTAGTACAGTAGAATGGATGATTTCCTATTTCTCATGTATAAAAAGGTAGGTTAAATTAGACAGGATCCTCTGTCAAGTCTTTCCTCCTGCTAGAAACCTATTTCAGGATGAACCGAGCCACCTTCTAGAAATGTCTATCTTTCTTCTTTCATGTAGAATGAGAGTAGCCAAGTCTCTTGCACTAGCAGCTAACATTCAAATGGCTACAGTTAAGTGAGATTAATCCCATCCTGTCTTTCTACTATGCCAATTGTTTGATAGAGTTTTAATCATCTTGTGCTTCAAATGTTAAATGAGTGGGGTAAAAGTTGCTTGCCATAAAATATCTTCATAACTTTCTGGATTAGTTCATTGATCAGGTTTTTTTTATCAGTGTTATATTAACACTTAGCAAGCTGTCTCCAAAAATATTTTTCCTTAGGTCTCTACAATCTTCAGAAGTTTGTGGGAGTTTGGTTTTGGGGTATTTTTATTTTTTTTAATTAGTTGGGTTTTTGGAGGTTTTTTTATTTATTTATGTTGTTGGTCAGCTGGAGATACTGGGACAAAAATGTTTGGAATATCATTTTTGAGGGGAGACAAGTTTGTCCATTGTGGTGGGTTGACCTTGGCTGGCTGCCAGAAGCCCACCCAGCTGCTCTCTTACTCCCTCTCCTGAACAGGACAGGGGGAGAAAATAAGGTGGAAATGCTCATGGGTCAAGACAAAGACAAGGAGATCACTTACCAATTAGTGTCACAGGTAAAACAGACTCAATTCTGTAAAGTTTCATTTAATTTATTGCCAATCAAAAATAGAATATAATGGTGAGAAATAAAAGCTTTCATAAATACACTTTCCCCAAGGCACCACCACCTTGGTTGTGGGGCTCAGCCATGCCCTGCGGTGGGTTGGCTGGAGCCAGCTGGAATAGGCTCTGTCACAGAGGCCATCCCTGTAGCCCCCTGCTACTAGCAGCTAGGCATCTGCACTCAATTCCATGCTTGTCTTTCTAAAAATAGATTATTTCCAGTAGATAATATCCCACTTTCCTTACAGATTAAAATATTTTTTTTTCTCTAGTTTTCACATACTTTATTTTAGGTCTCAGTAAATTATTCTCTCCCCAGGGACTTGCCTTTACCAAGCATTATGTCTGTTTTCATTATTCCTTTCCTTTCATTTGTCCTTTAAATGATAAAAAAAAAATGGAAAAAAAAAAAGAAATGGAAAGCTGACCTGCTAAACTTGTTTCAGGTCGAGCAGGACCAAGTTTTCTTCAACTACAAAATCATTAAAAAAAGAAAACCAAATTTTTGTTTTAATTTCACCAATAAAACACACAATTTATAAAAGAACACCCTTTCAAAAAGAATTCTTTTTCTTCCCCAGATCCATGAAATTATGTGCACAGTTGTTTTAAACTGGATTTTTTTAACTGCTTTGCCTCATTACCACTTTTTCTGGGATTTTCCTGCTAGTACATTCTTCTTCTAGCTGGAGTAAATGTTGGCTAGTTTAAAATTGTCTTGTGTTCGTTCTGCAATTATTCTTTGTCTTGGAAATGGTTGGTTGTGTTAATGGGTGGCTATCGATACAGACTATGTCCATAACGTTTCATGAGGTAGCTTAGTTGATACAGGTGTCTTCTGACAGCTGAATTCCTTTTGATTTTACTGCAAGGATCAAAGAGGCAGAATAGACCTCAGAATCCTAACAGTTTGTGGGAATCAAGTCTACTGTCTGGTGGGTATGGGCATGACTACTTTGCAATCATTGCTGTTCATGCTCTCCTGAGCATGCAAGTCCATAGCAGGGGTTTTCACAAAAGATATGGGAAAGATGTTTGCTGTGTATTGGTCCAGATTGCAGGTGGAAGTTGTTCCTAAACACTTTCCAAGTCTGTTGTGAACTACATCATCTAACAAATTAGCAGACCTACTCATGTTTAATCAGCTGCGCAAGGAGACAAGGCTGAGCAGGTCTTAGTCCCGTGAACTAAAATAAAGAGGCTGAGAGTTTATGAGACAAGGGAAATAAAAAGGAACAAATAAATTGTCTAGTTTTACACACATCATATAAGGAAAATGAAGAATGTTTTGTGCTGGATACACATGTGATTTGACTTGATGAAATTAGGTGTCTTGTAATATATAAAAGAGATGAGGTTAATTTATCACAGACCACTGGATTTAAAATATCTGAATGCATCTACAAATTAAAAGAAATATTCCTTTATTGACAGGTAGCAATGAATGGCAGACTTCAACTTGTATGTCCTTTGATTGTAAAAAGCCAATGAAATCCCTAATATTCCCATTGACTTCAGCAGGCTTCGGATACAGCCTAAGGATCTCTAATAGTATTCTGCATGTCTGAAGGGCTTCCAGGATCCATACGTAAGAGAAAGGCCCAGAAACAGAATTAGTTCAACAGGCAATAAGAAGGAAATGTGATTCCATAGAAAGGTCTTTCCATCCATATGGATCTCATGATTCCACACAATATAAAAAATAGTCCTCGTTATTTGACAATGAATTGCTCCTTTTCACAAAATTTTGTAAAATTTACATGACTATAAGGAAACTGGTAATCAGTATATTTTGAGAGGTATCACAAACACTGCATAGACATAGAAACTAATGAACTTTACCCAATATGTTCACCATGACTACCTGGCTTTCTGATGCTGTGTCATGGTTTAACCCCAGCTGCCAGCTAGGACCATACAGCCACTTGTTCACTACCCCCAGTTGCAATAGCGGAGAGAATCAGAAGAGTAAAAGTGAGGAAAAACTCATGGGTTGAGATAAAGACAGCTTAATAAGTAGAGCAAAAGTCATACATGCAAGCAAGTAAAACAAGGAATTCATTCACTGCTTCCCATCAGTGGGCAGGTGTTCAGCCATCACCAGGAAAGCATGGCTCCATCCCACGTAACAGTTACTTGGGAAGGCAAATGCCATCACTCCAAACTTCCCCCACTCATTCTTCTTCCCCCACATTTATATACTGAGCATGACGTCACACAGCATGGAATATTTCTTTGGTCGGTTGGGGTCAGCTGTCCCAGCTGTGTTTCTTTCCAACTTTTTGCACACTCCCAGCCTACTCACTGGTAAGGCAGCATGAGGAGCAGAAATACCTTGAGAGCTTAGCAACAATCAGGAGCATTAGTGTGCTATCATCACTGGTTTTCATCCCAAATCCAAAAAATAACACGACACCACCCGCTAGCAAGAAAGTTAACTCCAGCCCAGCTGAAACCATGACATGTTTCATCTAATGCCAACTTAAAATTAATTCTGAGCTGACTATCTAGGTACATTTAGTGGCAATCTTAAGGAATTAATCTGATCTACTGCTTCTGTTCTCATCTTTATTTCAGATGCCTATACATTTTTCTTAATTAACCTGTCAAAATTTCAGCATCCTTTGGCCTTGATCATGCTATATTATTTCAATGTATTTGTGTTTTCATGTTTTCTTGACTCTCTAATTAAAACCATATTTTTACATTTTCCTTGTAAAGCACTCTTCCCCTTTCTCATTTTAGGAGCAGTCCTCATTAGCTTCTTTTGTCTCATTTAACAAAAAAGCTACTAAAATACTCAATAGTTTCAGAATGAAAGATTTTTTAAAATAAAGTGGTTTTTATCTTCTCTTTAACCAGCAGCCATTGTTTTTGTATAAAGAATGAAATGTTTTCTCTTTACGAGGTAACTGCTTCATATATTGCAAGGTAATTTTCTTAGTTCACAGTACTCTAGGTACAGTGAACAATTACTCAAAGCCAGGTACTCTTACAAAGATCTGCCTGTGGGTCCTCCTAAGAACAGTTCATCTTCTCATAAAATATATTTGAGATAGATAAACATCCTCTTGAAGAGCCTTGGTTGGTTTTTTTTTTTTTTTTTTCTGCACAGAGAAGGCTTGATACAATTGGTCACACTTCAATCTGAATTGCCATTTGAAAACACCAGAAAGTATTTTATGGTCCATGCTGTTCACACAGCTCTTGTATCATATTTTCAGTCTGATACAAAAGTCTCAGACATTTTTCCAATGGCACTAGACATATTTTTAGTCAGCTTTATAAAGATTTTAGTCCAAATGCTCCAAACTAGCATTTACCTTTGGTCAGGTTATTTGGCTATACTGACTAGAGGCTGGACTCAGTTTCTAGTATCACTTCTTGGTTATTTTTTTTTACAGCTGTTTCTTAGTTGCTGCCTAACTGCTAATATTAAGCCAATACTCTTCCAACGTAGTTATAAATAAAAAGAAGCTCTCACAAACTGAGAGTAACATCCTAGCCCCACAAAAGTCAATGGGATGAGATTTATATTTCTTAAAATTGAGCACTAAATCAATTGCTTAAACATGGGTATCCAGTGATGTGTGAGATATCTGATGGTATCTAACCTGACCTGCAGTTCCTCACCAGAAGCATATGGGTTTCCCCTAATTCCTGCATCATATCTACCAGCTGTGTGAAGAACACCTCGGATGTCTTGTGGCATCTCAGATAGTTCTCAATCTGGATCACAGCACTTAAAATTTGTAGGTAAAATCCACCTTCTGTGTATTTATTCGAACTCACACAATTTGCACAAAAGAAACATGAAAATTAATTCTAGAAAGTTTGTGTATGACCTCCCTTATAAGCAGCTCCCTATAGGGCAAGTATTTGTTATATACTGATGATACAAAGAATAGTTGGTCTGCACTGGAATTAAGTGAGCATACTCCTCGTACTCTTCTTCAGGAGGTAGTCACTGGTTAGATGTGAACATTTTGGTTTAAATTAGTACTCTTCCTATGCACTTAATGAGAAAGTGACTTGAAACAAGGGAGAAAAATTATGATTACTTTTTTTTTCAAATTTAATTAGAAATCCCATGGAGTCAGCATGTCCGTACCTTGAGGGAGGGACTGATTCATATCAGTTAGCAACAAACCATCTGGTTTCTTTAGAAGAAACGTTGATAGTGTTTCCAAGTTTCCTTGACCAGAGGAAGGGATTGTGGTTTTATTTATTTATTGAGAAAGACACAAATATGGCTTTATCACTAGAATCACACTGTTTATGCAGTTTTGTTTAAAACTCCACTTCTGAGTAAGAGAGACCTCTAACACTTTAATTATTAGCATCCTGTATCCTAAGGTTTTTACAAGCCTGGGTGCAATCCGAGAGTTACATAAAAAGTGAAATTCATGAGCAGGTTGTCCTCCTTCCCTACAAACTCTGCCTCTGTGATGCCAAAGTCTATAGAGTTGTCATTGCCCCTTTTCCAATCTGTACAGGGTTGTAAGTTCTGGCAGCAAAGAGACCAGAAACGTGGCTGGCTCAGGTCAAGGAAGTGATATAAAGTGATATATACTAGTATACTATGTATACTAGTATACATATATATATGTATATACATATGTATATATATGTATATATGTATATATATACACACACACATATATATGTGTATACATATGTGTATATATATATACATATATGTATATGTATATACATATATATACACACACATATATATATAGTATACTATGTATACTAGTGATATAAAGGAGATGTGTTGGCTCACTGGTGCCAGCAGCCTTTGAGGCAAAGGAAAGCAATTCCTTTTGATATGAGTGCTCCTACTTTGGTCTGAAAGGAGACTGTTAAGAAGGTACTTTTGAAGTCATATGGGAATGCTAGGAGAGAGGGTAACAAAGTGACCTTTTGGGGTGAAACACTTTCTGTACAGCAATCTACTGGAATAATACAAGTTACTCAAAAATGCTAACAGGATTTTTTATTTTTATTTTTTTATCCAATGAAACATTTCTGTAAAGCTTTTTCTATTGTTTGAAATGTTTCAGGTTTTGGTAAAATGGTTTGAAAAGAAATAAATGCTTCAATTCAAAGGTTATGACTATACTGCTAATAAAAGAGAACAAGAGACCAATCCCTGCCCCTGAGGCCCAGTGGCACTGATAGGTCACATTCCACCTGATTAAGGATAACACTTCTGTTGCAGATTTATCTCAGAGAGAGCTGGCTGAAGCAATTCAGAGCTGACAATTCAACAGGGTGAACAATCAAGAATTTCAGTGCTCAAGCTTACTCCCTAGCCATCTTTTATGTAGTGGCATGGGCTGGAACCGAGAGAACATTTTTAGAATCCCTTTCATTTTGTGTTAGAGATGAATGAGGGAATTGAGATTCAGCAATCAGCAAGGCACTCTGGATGTGCAGGACAGCACACCAACATACGTGGGTCAGGAAAAACAAACATAAAAACCAAACCAAAACAAAAAATAACACCAACCCAAAAAAAAAAAATTATCTGTATATATCCGAGGTACCCCAGACCAGACAGAAGTTTGTAAGAAGGCAGATTTACCCTCTGTGGGTAGACTTACCCTCCCAAAGGGTTAGGAGTTAGGGAGCACTTGAACAAACTAGACACACACAAGTCCATGGTCCCTGATGGGTTGTACCCATCCATCCTGAGGGAACAGTCTGATGTCATTGCGATGCTTCTCAATTATTTTTGAACAGTCATGGCAACCAGGAGAGATTCCTGAAGACTGGAAGAGAGTGAACATTACTCCTGTCTTCAAGAAGGGAAAGAAAGCTCAGGGCAACTACAGATGGGTCGGTCCCACATCTGTCCCTGGAAGCTGACGGAGAAAATTCTCCTGAAAAACATCCAAATACATGAAGGACAAGAAGGGAGCAGTCAGCATGGATTTATGAAAGGATAATCATATTCAACCAACGTGATAGCCTTCTACAATGAAGTAATTGGTTTGGTAGACGAAGGGAGGACAATGGGTGTTATTTACCTCAACTTTAGTAAAGTCTTTGACACTGTCTCCTGTAACATCTTTATAGACAGAGTAAGAAAGTACAGGTTAGAAAAGTGGACAATGATGTGGATTGAAAACTGGATGAACAATTGGACGCAGAGAGCTGAGATCAGTGGCACATAGTCCACCTGGAGGCCAGCCTTTAGTGGTGTACTCAGGTGGCAACACTGGGGCCATTACTGTTCAACAATCAATAACCTGGATACCGGGATAGAGTGCACCCATAGCATATTTGCAGATGATACAAAACTGGAAGGAGTGGCTGAAGGACCAGGCGGTTGCGGTGCCATTAAGAGGTACCTTAAGAGGTTGGAGAATTGAGCTGACAGGAATTTCACACAGTTCAACAAAAGGAAATGGAGAGTCCTGCACCTAGGGAGGAACAAACCCATGCTCTAATACATGCTGGAGGCCAACCAGCTGACAAGCAGCTCTACAGAGAAGGAACTCAGGGTCCTGGCTGACAACAAGCTTATCATGAGCCAGCAATGCAACCTCAAAGTGAAAAAGACCAACAGTGTCCCGGGGTGCATTACCAAGAACATTGCCAGCCCATTGAGAGGTGATCCTTTTGCTCTACTCTACACTGGTGAGGCCACACCTGGAGTACTGTGTCTAGTTCTGGGCTCCTCAGTACAAGAGAGACATGGACATACTGGAGAGACTCCAGCAAAGGGTCACGAAGAATGAACAGACTGGAGCATTTCTCTCCTATGAGGAAAGGCTAAGACAGCTGGGACTTTTCAGCCTGAAAAAGAGAAGGCTTACGGGAATCTTTTCAATGTAAATAAGCCTGATGGGAGGGAATGAAGAGAGAAGCAGGATCATCTCAGAACTGTCCAATGACAGGACAAGAGGCACATATTAAAACACACAAAATTCTACCTGAACACATAAAAGATTATTTATTTATTTATTTTACTCTGAGGGTGGTTAAATGTTGTAAAAGTTTGCCCAGAGAAGTTGTAGTCTCCATCTGTGGAGGTTATCAAAACCCAACTGGACATGGTTATGGACACCTGGCTCTAGCTGATCTGCTTGAGCAGGGGGCTTGACTAGATGATCTCAAGAGGTCCCTTCTGACCTCAGCCATCGGTAGTTCTGTAAGTGAAGAACTGGAAATCTGCTTTACTAAGAATCTGGATTTATTCAGCATACCCACGACAAATTAAATATATAAGGTTTGTAGACACCTCTCTGAGAAGAAGCGTTTAACAATGAACAATTTATTACAGTTACACAAGATTCAGAGGTTAAAAGCTTAAGCAAAGTAAATTCTGTTTAGAAGTACAGGCCAAATTTTATCAGTCTGAATAATGAAGCTTTGGAACAATTTGCTTTGCACTTTAAGTTTAAGTGGCTATTTCTATAAGCGATATGAGAAAAAAAATCACAGAATCACAGAAGTCCTTCCTGTAGTGAGGGGCCCAGAGCTGAACACAGTACTTGAGGTGAGGCCTCACCAGGGCCGAGTACAGAGGCACGATCACTTCCCTACTCCTGCTGGCCACGCTATTCCTGATACAGGCCAGGATGCCGTTGGCCTTCTTGGCCACCTGGGCACACTGCTGGCTCATGTTAAGCCGGCTGTCCACCAATACCCCCAGGTCTTTTTCTGCTGGACAGCTTTCCAGCCACTCTTCCCCAAGCCTGTAGTGTTGCCTGGGGTTGTTGTGACCGAAATGCAGGACCCGGCACTTGGCCTTATTAAACCTCATCTCATTGGCCTTGGCCCATTGATCCAACCTGTCCAGGTCCCTCTGTAGAGCCTTCCTACCCTCAAGCAGATCAACACTCCCACCTACCTTGGTGTCGTCTGCAAACTTACTGAGGGTGCTCTCAATCCCCTCATCCAGATCATCAATAAAAATCAAATCAAACAAGTTATACTTCCACAGCAGATGTGATATCTTTCCATCTATACATTATGAGGTAGCCATAACAGTCACTATTTATCTAAAGCGCTGATATTTAATATGGAAATCTAATCCATAACTAAATCTTTGTGGCTATAGAGATTTAGAGGGAAACACTCAGAACTAAAGAGCATGTCTTTGTTGCTGAGACGAAGACGGTTTAATACCTCTCACATGAACGTTCCCATCTATAACAGTACTCTACATTAAAATTTAGGTGCAAGGCAGTCAATACAACCATCGAGTCACAAAAATGTTAGGATCTCGCAGCAGTCCAGAGGAAAGCAAAAATTCCTCCTATTCTGGGAGAATGAGGCATCTATACAAAGACTGAAGTTTCTCCTTCCTCTGGGAGCCGGGAAAACAGAGTATTTCTCTCTTGTTATGGTTTGAGAGAACCCATAACAATCTATTGTCGTTAGACAATTATTCTATCACCCGATGACCCCTCCCCACCTGGAAAGGGGAATCGGGGAACACAAAGAAAACACAAGGGTTGAAGTATAAATAGATTTAATAGACTAAGACTAAATAATTAACAATAATACTAAAGAACCAGTATTAATCCCGATACTGATATAAGATATACAGAAATTATACTCAGCCATCTATATCAGTAGGAAGCTGTGCACTCCCAGCAGTGGATAACAAGTATCGGACACTGCGAGGGCAATGGCTTCAGGAGGAAGGGAAGGCCTCAGGGCTCCGGCACCGGGGCAAGGAGTTGTCTGGACCCGCCGCCATCAGGGAGAGAGCCCGCTACGCAGCAAACTTTTCTAATTTATATTGGATGTGACGTTCATGGTATGAAATACTCCTGTTGGCCAGCCTGGGTCAAATGCCCAGGCCTTGCTCCTGCTTGTCCCTGCACCTGGCAAGGCTCGAAAACACTAACCTTGAATCCCACAGAGCCTGGCTGGCTATAAAGTAAATATTTTCACAAATTCAGACACTAGAGTCTTCTAAAAGTGTAATTTTCCCCAGCATTAGAAGAAAAGTTAGTCCTGTGTCTCTCAATCCAGGACACTCTCTATAGTAGAGAAAAAAGAAGAAAAATTGAAAAGAATGGAAGAAAGAGTAACTACACTCTGTCAGATAATGAAACCAGTGTCTCTAAATCTTCTGGCCAAGTATCACTAAAAGATATTGTGCTAAAAGAATGATCTGTCACTATTTTAAATATTTCTGCCTTGTCTGTATATTTCCACAGCTGAATATCACATGTAACATTTGTAGCACTCTCTTACTGTATTGCAGTACTGAAATCTGAAGATATAAGAAAGAATTTTAACTTTAGTAGTAATATTTAAATGATCTAAATTGTCTGTATTTATAAATTCAATATGTAAACTTAACTTTTCTTGTTGGTTGTGGGTTTGGTTCTGCCTGTCCTGCAGCAAGTGGAAAAAAACTGATTGATGATCCTCTTTGTTCCTTTACAAAATTCATCATTTTAGAAGGATGAGTCCTTGCACCTGAAAGGTGTTGAATAGGTGGTTTCAGAAGCTCATAAACACATTTGCTGTTGAACTAAGAAGCTTTGTATGCTGAGTACCACAGATTAGAATCTCTCCCAGTGTTAGTGTATTCAGCTTGCCAAGAGGCTTCATCATTTCCACTAACGAAAAGCAGATTCTTCACACATTTGTTCCATCATAATTTTTGTGGTCTGATCAGCACAGTAACTGGAGTGCAAGGACATTTTGTTGGATACACTGCTGAAACATTCTTTGTAGTGCATGTTATTATTCAATAAATAGGAGAAGATTTTTTTATTCCCCTCTAATAGGGTGATAAAGTAAAACACTTATATTTGGGGGTTGAATTACATGGTCACAGTCATCATAAAAGTAATTGCCATCGGTTAGCTGTGCCACTGAGGGTCTACAGTGATGAACAATGTACTTTAAGAGTACATTTTTGTCTTTGAAGTTGGGCTTCTTCCATAAGCCATCAGGAGAAGATCTTTAAACAAGTTATTAAGGTCAGGGTTGTTTTGAAGAATGTTCCAATGTTTCCCTGATAATTGCTTGGATTCCGCCTACTATTCTTTAACCTAGTGACATGGCTAATAGAAAGTTATTTGTGTTTTGATGCAGAGTTGTTTCAATAAGAGCTCCACTCATGCTTTCCTAACTCCAGGTTTATTCTAGGCATGAGGGAATTGTACTTAAGAAAAGCACCTATAAAATAAATAAAACTTCTCTCTCAGCCCATCAGACCTTTTCAATAAAGGCCTTTATGTTAGAGAATCTCTTGAATATAAAATGTTATTTAATCAGTAAGTCATGGCTTTTATTAAAGCTAGCAATTTTTGTATTATTATTATTTTTTGCTTGTGAATAGGTGTATTTTCTATGATAGGCAATATTTCATCTTGAAACTTGTTAGTAAAACCATCTATCAAAATAATGTCCCTATTTCCCATTATGTTCAATATGGAGATGAAATATTTTATGAATTTTTCTCTGCACCTGTCAAAATAAACAAAATATAATTTCCAGGATAATTTGTAATGTATTTTAAACTTTGGGTTTTTCTTAGCAAGTTATATTTTCATCTTTTCACTGTGAAAATAAGGAAGATTCATGTATGTTTTTCTTTGGATATAAAACAGTCACTTTGACTGGAATAAGTGAGAAAGCTTACAGAGTAAAGTACCATTTGTTGCAAGTTAAAGTATCACAGTATGGCCCTCTGAGAATTTTGCTACAGTAAAGTATATAAGATCTGCTAAATAACACAGAAATTATTACCTGTACACATTTTGCAAATGAAATAACTTGCATATTAATTACACTTCCCCACTTATTTAAATGCTATTGTCAATATATTTGGGTTTGTAAGAGAAACTCCATGTAAAAACTATATTTTGATCTATGATGGTAAAAAGCAGAAAAAGAATTATAAGTTTACCTCTAACAGAAACAGCATTTCATTCTTTATCTCAGTGCTAGAATTCTACTTCCTTGTTTGAGAGAGACCGCAGAGGTGTCCATGTGGAATGAAGAATGTACTCGTCATTCTTGACATTAAAAAAAATCCAAAGTACAGGAAAAGAACACTTGTAATTGAAGTGAGTAACAGTTGTGACTAAAATGCTTGTGCAAAATATATAGAAGGACATTAAAAGTGCTTGTAAAGGATCTGAAAAAGTAAAGTTTTGAAAGAAGCAAATTGAAGAAAAAGATTACATCTGTTTCCTGATTTCTAAACCCCTTATTAAGGCTGAGACTGCCCAAGATCTTTGGATGTGTGACATAACCCAAAGACTCAAATGATGAGTTAAAATGATTGCCCAAACCATAGTGATACTAGTCAGAAACTGATGATAAAGAAAATACCCTCTCTAAATAGGAAACTGGAAGAGGGTTTATCATCTGAAACCCAGAGCACAAATTAATCATTTGTGTAATTTGAATGAAGTCAGTTGGAATTATCCCAGGAATGAATATAGTCCAATTTGTTAAAGATATGGTACTGTAAATACTGCACTGTGTCAGAGATACATCTGTTCAGCAACTGCCTCAGCTAAATAGATAAGAGACTCTTTCCCATTAGCTAAAAGCAACCTAAACACTTAACTCAGACCGACCCATTCTGTCAGGGTGCATAAGTGGCCTTCAAACAAAGCATCTCAGTATTTTTCACTTGGAGCCAGGTAAGGCATCTAAAATTGGTTTAAAGAAAAAAAAAAAAAAAGAGAGAAAAGAAAAGAAAAGAAAAGAAAAGAAAAGAAAAGAAAAGAAAAGAAAAGAAAAGAAAAGAAAAGAAAAGAAAAGAAAAGAAAAGAAAAGAAAAGAAAAGAAAAAAGAAAAGAAAAGAAAAGAAAAGAAAAGAAAAGAAAAGAAAAGAAAAGAAAAGAAAAGAAAAGAAAAGAAAAGAAAAGAAAAGAAAGGAAAAGAAAAGAAAAGAAAAGAAAAGAAAAGAAAAGAAAAGAAAAGAAAAGAAAAGAAAAGAAAAGACCAAAGCTCAGAAAGGAATAAAGGGAGGAGAGCAGCATGAAGGGGTATTCAGAGTACAACATTCAGGCACTAACAGTCTGATCTTCAAAGGATTTCAACCAAGTCATTAAAATAGGAGGTTAGTTTTTAATGAGAAGGTATACAAGATGCCCAGTATAATTAGACAGTGGGCTCTGAGGATTTACAGGACTTAGGAATTTTTGAATGAGAAGAAATAGCTGAGCAAACTGAGTTTAGCAAGCACTGTCCCTAATATTTTGCACAACCTACATCTGCAAGTTGTTTTAATATGTATGCTTTGAACCTTGTGAGGCACTGAAAACAACAGTTCCTTCCTCACTAGCTGTTTCATTGGAAAATCTTGCCATGGATTTTACTGGATGGATCCTTTCATCTTTTCTCCCCACCATTCTCCCACAATGAAAGCTATCCTTTTTGTTTACTAGACAATCCAACACGTATACTTCACTTATGTACAAAACAGTTTAGCGGGGTCAGTAAGTGAAAGCAAGGCAATGCTTTCATGACAGATTTTTTTTTCCCTTTGTTTACTACTATGCAGTTAAAAGGCTCCGAGTTTTGCACAGATGCACCTTTTACTTGAGATACTGATAATTCCTTCTAGTGAACAACACCTCTTAATTCTAGCAAGTAGCAGACGTTTATAGTGAAGTAAAAAGGGGGGAATTTTATAGACAAATAGAAGCTTGAAATGATATATTGCTCAGACATATATGAAGACTATTGCATTGTTTAGAGTTACTATGTTTCTCTCTGGCTTAATCTAGCTGTGTTGAGTTGCCTTTTTTTTTTTGTCTTTTTTTCCCCTTTTTTTCTGGTCTCATGGACCCTTTACTTTGCTTTTGTTTTCCATGCCTAGATCTGGTGGCCTTCCTGAGCTCCCTGTCTTGCTTTCTTTTTTTCCTTATGAGAAGGTTTTTGCATGTAAGTACTTACCAACCTTTTTTATTTTTAGGAAATAAAAGAGCTGAATGCATGTTTTAATACATTTTTAATGGCCATTGCTGACAGCCAAGACGCTTTGTTGGTATTGTCTTGAATTGCAATTATGTTAAAATACTTTTATTTTTATCAATATCTATTGTGCCATCCAGTTAAAATGACAAAGACTCCCACGCTGAGCAAATTGAACAAGCTTTTCACTTCATTGAAGAAAAGGACTAGTTCTGGCTGCAATGGCTTTTTTGGAGAGGGGGAGTCATTGTTCACATTCTATTGACTCTATAGTTCCTGTTAAATAATGTTCATGTATTATTAAGAGAATATTCATCTTTAGTGTACAAATAACTTTCTTTAAACACTGTTCCATTTAGAGTATTTGTCCATGAGACTTAGTCTTCTGCTGCCACCTACAGACAAGATAAAGTATTGCTGCATAGTGTGCCTTTTATGTAACATTAATGACAGTGGCGTGCCTTCGTTATGTAGTTTCAGAGACATTTCTCAAGTTTTATGTATCAGTATCATTTGTTCTATGAAATGCCTCTGAGAAATCAACATTGAGAGACTGTAAGAGAAACTGAAGAACAGGGCAAACCCGTTCTCATTGTTTACTTGTACTCAAAAACTCTTCTGTGTAGGATGAACATATATAGTCATTACAGTCAATTTATTCCCTCTCCCAAAGTGAAAAGGGCTGCTTCATTTAACTGCATATTTCAGTTCTGTTCTGTGTTTGATCTATTGTTTGTAGGGCCTCTTGCGTTCAATGCAGCACTTACTGATAGGGTTTTCTTGTATCTGTCTCCAAGCTGGTGAAACACCATTTCGTATATCCTTCATGGTCATAATTCTTTTGCTATATCAGCCTGGAAGTAAAATTCAGAAGAGTGGTTTTCTTCTCTTATTTGTAACACACAGTGCAGATGAAATTCTGCCAGAGTGAAGGCTTAGTGCCCAGGCCTCCTGGAGCTGTAAATCCCACAGCAGGCACTGCACAGATGTGTGTCAGAAGGAATATCAACCTTTGCCTCACTCTGCTCAACCTCTGTGGGTATTGTGAGAGGAACCTCTGCTAAGAAATTGCACAGCACAATGAAGTGTTAAAAAAGGTGTAAAAATGAGGAAAACTCAGTATATTGGCATCTTCTCAAATGTGGTGATCCACCATCCACAGAGGCTTGAGATCAAATGACTCTTCCTCACCTGTTCCATCTCTGGGGTCTTACTTGCCCCAGTGGCAGAAACGAGCTCCTGATACTTATTCAGACCATAGCATATTGTAGTAAAAAAGGTGCACTACAACCTGGGTAAACTATATCCTAAGCAAAAAAAAAAAAAAAAACAAAAAGGCAACATGTTATTTGGTGTGTGTGTGTTGTGGGAGAGGTGAACGGTGAGCATCCAAAACTGAACTTTGTATTCTCAGGCAGAAGCCTGCTACATGCTAGTTGCAGCTGGTAGAGGCTAGTTGCAAATTTTGATTATCACTTGGACTAAACAAAAGTGCTACTTCCTGAATCTTCCATGTAATAAAGTGGCATGAGACAGAACCACCAGCTAGGACGCTAAACAGACATTGTGTTTCTGCATATAGATTGTTTAGATCAGGAAAAACATGGTTTGGAAATTCTGGAAAGAATAGGAGGCAAAGAAAAAGGGAGTTATCAAAGAGAAGAAGCAGTTTCAGGGAACAGGAGGTGGCCTGGAAAGAGGGTGAAAATCCCAGAAATCAGACAGATGCATGGAGAAGGTGGGCTGGGAATGCCCAGAGACCTTGCCAGGTGACCTTCAAGACCCCAGCAGCGGAACAGTGCAAAGAGACACGACCTTTTGCCTGATCTTCCCAGATCAGCAGGAACCCAACTGTGGGGAGACGAAGCTGAAACCTAGAGAGTATAATCTTGGGGAAACTGAGCAAGCGTGTGCAATAAACGAGCGGGATGAAAACTCCTATCTTCCTGATTCTTAAATAAACTACAGTATGTATATCCATTATGGTTATTTTTTATTCAGCATCATAGACCGTCTACTGCCCAGGAGCAAAATAGTTACAAGTACACAAAATCCCTGGTGAGGTCCTTACTAACTCAGCAGATTCAGCTATGGCTTTTTCTTCTCTCTTGTTTTCTTTGAAACAAAACCTGTTCACAAACTAATGAACAAGCCCCTTAAGTATAAGCATAATGCTTAAAATGTGCACTACAAATAAAATCAGTCTAGTCACTGTGATGCCAGAGCAGGGAGCTTCTGAAGAATCTAGAGCTGAAGAATCTTAGAGAGGCTACTAGGTGTCTCTGTCCTGAAAATATGAGACCTGAAAATATGAGACCTGAAAATATGGCGAATTCACAAATATTTTAATAAATTAGGGGTTTTTTTCCTGATTAAACTATAAATGTTAGTGACATCTTTTTCCTACTAGAACAATTTTTTTTTTTATTCATCAAATAGACCCAAATTAAAAAAAAAAAAAAAACAACCAACCTTCATCTTCATTTTCTTCCTTGCTCACCTCCTCACTTTTATAGATTTCAAGGCCAGAAAGACCCATGAAATTTCTGATTGACCTCCTGCTTAGCACAACTTTTAACCCTGCTCAGTGCCTTCTCACAATAACACATTTGCATAACTATGTTTATCAGCTACAGTGACCTTCCTCTTGCCTTCCACCAGTCATTGTAATTTAACACAAGAGGTATTTCACATACAGATTTTAATATGCATTTTGCTGAAGAAGAGCTCATTTGTAAACACAGGTAGAATATTACTTTCTTGATTAATTTACTCATAGATGTGAATTTTGTCTATCATTACTTCAATATTTCAATTTTGTGATTTTTTTTGGAATAACATTTTTCCTACTTAGAAACAACTTTTTTTTTTAGTCATAAAATTTAAGAAAAATAGTTCAAAACCAGAAATATATACCCATTTGACATAGGTCTTGTACTATTGTTTTCTGCTTAATCCTGTACTCAAAGAACATGAAAGGGTATGCAGACTCAGTGTAGAAACAAATTATATCAAAGAGTTAATAGGGCAAGACAGTATTTTCCAGATTATTTCTAGATATTAAAATGTTAACTGTGAAATAAAACATTGCTATATTTCCATAAATTTATCCTTCAGAATCTCCCCCCCCCCCCAATGATACCATTTGCTATTTATTCTCTCTAGTATTTATTAAATGCTAATAGAAACTATAAGGGCTAATTACTGTATACTTTCATGAACACATATACTACATATTTCGATGTTGTCATTTTGAAGTCAAATGAACTGCTAAGTGAGAATGAATAATGTCTACAAGGAGGGTCTGAACTTTTCACTTTGATGGAAACAACAAAACCAATGTTATTTTCATAGGCAATAAATATTTTGCAAATATGCAGTAATTAATGTCCAGACTCGTTCTCTTTTCAGATTACTAACACAAATTCTTACAGACTCTTCAAGAAATGTTTCAAAGGTCAGGTCAAATATAATATACTTAAATTATATTTGTTCCCGTATGAAGTGAATAGTTTAAACATATATTATAGGTTTTGTTCCTTAGCAGCCAAAATGCTCATTCATTACTCACCCCTCAGTTGTCTCCTTTGCCTGAGAACTGGCATCTTTATTCATCTTAATGAAGGAGTTAACAGTATTTCACTGGCATGTACTCCTATCTACCATGGAAAAGATCTGAGAAATCAATCCTGGAGTAAGGACTGAAGGATTTGGCCCAACACCTATAAAATATGAGGAGATAATTCTTTCACAAGGAAAAAGAATTATCATCTATTGTCTGTTGATGAACTCAGTGATGACTGCATTGCACAGCACTCTAGATAGCTGTAAATGACTACTGTTCTTGAGAAGTCAGATTTATTTTGCACATGTAAGACATTATTTTCATTCTTGGTCTTCAAGGACTCTTCATTCAGAATCTAAAATGTTTCATCAAACAATGTAGCATCTGTTAAAATTATAATCACTCACATCAAGAATCCATATCAAAAGATATACTGTACTTTACTTCCTTTGTATTTATTGTCCCCCAAAATAGGTGTCTCAACAATTTGGGAGATATATAGCAGGCTTATATGGTGGAAAAAAAGTCTTCCACGATATTTTTGGTTTTAGTTAACATCACAAGTGCAGTAATGTTAATTTAGAAAAAGAAGTAAGTTTTAACTGTTTTTACGGACAATGGAAAGACAAAGTAATAAAGCAAGCATTTGGGCTTTATTCACCTATTATGACTAGTGTTATTACCATGAAAAATATTATGCAGACTTTAGTTGATTTTCATTGTGATTTTTAAGAAATTAAACTCCTGCTTGTTAGCGTAAAGTTGAAGAAGTGCCTTAAATTCTACTAGGCCTTGCTGTTGAATCTTGACTGTAGGTAAAAGGTGCAGGAAGCCAAGAATAGGTGAAAGAGAGGATCAAGGAATGCCAAAGATGGTTACTACCATATAGCAATTGCCATTTTGGCATTCAGTAAACATTATTTTTCTAAAACCACACTGAAGGCATGAAAATACAATTAATTTAATAGACTAATCTCTTTTTTTTTTTTTTTTTTTTTAAGATCTGAGTCTCTTTTTCATTGTCCTTTATTTCTTTGTTGATGGATCATTCTGTGCATATTTATTGTTAACTGTGGGACGCATTAACAAATGTCAAGATAGGAAAGCAAAACCTGCTCTTTTTTCACACTATTTTCTGTTTCTCATGTATTTGTTCTTCTCATTTTCTCTAAGGGTCAGGAAGGTCTTTTAAGTTTCTGAAGATAGTATGGTTTTGTGGCTTGAACCTCAGTTTTACGTATATAATCACGGATATCAAATATGTAACACCTACGAGGGCCTTTTGTCCTAGTTGAGTATTACACAAACCAAATTAGGTCACTCAGTTTGGAAGAGACCTAAGCATGGTGCAATGAGACCTAAGCATGCTTGTACATGATCCTATGAAATTATGATCTTATTTTCTACTTATTCCAAATTGCATTTTTTATTTTGAAAACCAATGTAAATAGTTTAAAAACAGTTAGGAAAAGCCTGGGCACATCAAAATCTCAAAAATAAAACACAGTACAATTAAATGGTACGTGTCATATTAAAACCATTGGAAATGCATCCCAAGAGGACAAAAAAATTACCAAAGATTAGGGATAAATTTGTAAATACGTCACTGAAACAATCAACAATCATTAAAACAAACAATATATCACCATAGGGAGCCCTAAATTAAAAATCCTTCATACTTCAGAAGTCAGTATAGTTAGTGTTGCCAACTGTACACTTGGGATTATTTTAATGTACTATAGGATTTAGCTGTTTGGTTGATATGCATAGTCACCCCTTTGATCAGTTATCATTTGGAATTTTCCCATTTTTATTTTGCACATGATGTTTCCTGAGATTTATCTGCAGTCCCCTATTTGATGGAGGGATAATTATTTATTACACAAAATAGTTCTAGCTCTTAGAAAGAGAGAAAGAGACAGGATCACTTTGTCACTTTTTTTTTTTTTTTCTTTGAAGGGGGGGAGGCAGTTTGTCATATTTTATATTGTCCAATTGTTCTTAAATGGTGAAGACATTTACCTGAAGATACTCATTGGTGGCTACACTTTAACCAGCCAGGTTACAGAAGAAAAGAAGAAAACAAGCTTGATCCAGAATTGTACTCTGGAATCTTTCAGTACCAATCTATAGAAATATGAATGTCATTCCCTCCTGGCTTTAGTAAGCTCAACGGGAACATTAGTTAGTGGATGGAGGATTTAATCTCAATGTCTTAATTGCAGACACTGTTTCTGTGAATTTTTATTTTTTTTTATACTTAAGCAGAAACTGGGGAAAAAAAGAGGAAAGCTTTTTCTATTTTATTCCCACCGGATATGTTTTTACTATACTCTGGATGTTACTGCAATGTAGAGCATTGTACCCAAAATACTTTGAGACTAATGAAATTTCCATGGGAGTTTTCATATTAACTTCACTGTCTGTATAAAGATTCAAAACTGACATTACATAGATATTCAGAAGTACAAAAATCTACAGCACAACTGAAACTGCATAAAAAATTTTGGTGCAGATACAGACTTTATAGTAAAAAGACTGTAGCAAGAGAAAGATACGTTTGCAAAAATATTTTATGTCAAGCTTAAGAAATGTTCTCAAATGTTATTGTGTCATTATAGTTATAAACAGGTAATACTGAAGGAGTATATAAACCTATATATATATATATAGGCCTCTCTATATATACACCTATAAAAAGGTAATGCTTTTGAAAGGAGTAAATTACACTAAAAATCAT
This sequence comes from Numenius arquata, assembly GCF_964106895.1. Taxonomy (NCBI): domain Eukaryota; kingdom Metazoa; phylum Chordata; class Aves; order Charadriiformes; family Scolopacidae; genus Numenius; species Numenius arquata. The sequence continues at coordinate 97,992,180 of NC_133576.1, forward strand.
ATGATTGAAAGGAAATAGCTGATATTTGTTGTAAAAACTAAGTTTGAGATTGACATAGTCTGGCCTATAGTTATTTCAAGTCATCAGTGATATGTTGGTGTTGACACAGAAACATCTAGGACTGTTTGCTATTATTGTGCCATTAAATCTTACAGAAAAAAATGCTAGAGCCAGAAGTAATTTATGCTTGTGTTTCTGTTTTGATGTTATGAAGTGCATTCTATAAAGAGCAAGACTGCACCTACTGATATGTATTAAAATAAACACTTAACACTGGCCTTTTCTGCAAAGAGCAACAATGATCTCTAGTGGCAGCAACTTTTATTTCAAGCTTAGTGATACTAAGAAGAACATGGTGAAGATATTCCACAGTTTAAGTTGTTGGTTTTTTAAATTTTTTTTTTTTTTTAAAACAAGCATTCAAGCAGCAGCAGTTAATGAAACTTAATTCCCCTGATTCAGTATTTCTCTCCTCTCTTTATGTACTCAAGTTTGCAAATTTAACAATCCCTTTGGTAATAACCCAGTTTTACATATGCAACTGTCTGCTATATTTTTTTTTCAAACAGTTTCAGATATATTACTTTCATAACTACTTTTAGCTGAGGCCTTTAAATCTCTGAGTTACTGTTGGCATAACAACAGAAAACAACAAAAGGCTAAATTCTTCCTTCCCTGTATACAGAGTGCTTTACACTTCCTTTATACATTTGTAATTTATTTTCTATCAAATATGTAAGTTTTTGGCTAAGCCAAACAGCAGTATCGTGTTATCTAAGAAGGCATGATAGCACAGCAATTACATTGCTATACTAGTATGATTAAGAATTCTTATAAAATTTTGGTTCTTAAACGGGGTCTAGGACTATAAAATATTAGGTTTTCTGTTAGTTTTAAAAGAAAAGAAGAAAAACAGAAAAAAAAAAAACCCAACTGGATTCTTTCCATATGCTGTCCTCATTCCTTGATAACTATTTCAGATTAGAAATTTTGGGCCAACAGTGTTTCCTGAACTTTATATTTACTTATGCTCTGAAAACATTCTTCTTCCTCTCTCATTCTTTAAGAGTTGGGGTAAGGAAAGGAGTTGAAAGTCAAAACAAGGCAAAGCAAGGCATTCATACGTAGGTGTAAGAAAGAGCCTCAATTATTTCTGTTATTGAAACCTACTTACATAGAATCTGTGGCCGTCGGATCTCTTGCCACAAATTCTATGGAGCCACATAAATCTGTGTGTGTGGCCCTTTAGTATCCAGAACACCACCTCTGCCATATTCCTAGGGTCATCTTAAGTATTTTGGAGGACCAATATGTGTTGGATGTATAATGTCAGCACTGCCTAACCTACAATGAGGTAAGACTTTCAAATTGGCATAGAATCATAGAATGGTTAGGGCTGGAAGGGACCTTTAAAGATCATCCAGTTTCACGCCCCCTGCCACAGGCAGGAACACCTCCCACTAGACCAGGTTGCTCAAAGCCCCATCCAACCTCACCTTGAATACCTCCAATGATGGAACATTCACAACTTCTCTGGGCAACCTGTTCCAGTGTCTCACCATCATCATCGTAAAAAAATTCTTCCTTAAACCCAACCCTTGGTAAAAAGTCTCTCTCCATCATTCTTATAAGACTCCTCTATGAGCTAGACAGTTGGTTTGCACAGTAGGACATCAGAGTGCTTGTTCAGATTATTTACTTGGCCAAAATGAAATTACGTGTGTCATGACTCTTTTGTTTAGTCCCTGGAGTAAGACATTCTCTTTTATACTAGTATACTAACGCAGTGCATGTATTTACACTGGCTATATGATATAATCAAGTAACCTTGATTTCTGCAGAAGCACATATTAGAAGCAGAGCTTTCAGCATTCTTTTTCTACCTTAACTTTACTCTTCCCATGCATTTTTTTAATCGGCTCCACTTTTCCTTTCTTTTTTGGCATGATACATGATTTATTACTATGTTTCATGGAACTTAGAGTACCCAAAAGATGTTGCTTAATTGTTTATATGACTTTAAGGGCAAAGAACACAGGGATCTAAAAGACATGTGCTGCGAAACGTATTCTTTGAGCGTATCAAATGAAGTCCAAAATGCTGAGATAGGTGTTAGGAATATATACAGAGCCAGACAAAGCACCAAGTCTCAAAACAGGACTCAGAACAGTTAGTAATCTGAACACTGCTTCCTAATGAGATCCTGCTGCCTGGGATTAGTCAGTGGAGAAAAGCTGAGAGTTAGAGAAAAGTTTCACTTATGTTTTCAAGCCAAAGACGGTTTTCCTATTCTACAATGTGATGTAGAATGTTCTGTAAAAACCTAGAACCTTTTCCTGAAGACAGGCAACTCTGCTTTAGCTTATGCTTATAGTATTATATAGTAGACTGCTAGTTAGCCTACTTGCCAAGATAGTGAAAGCCTGTCTTCAGACTACACTGCTGTAACCTGTCTGAGCAGTATTAATATCCTATTCCCTTTTTCTTTGTATGATTTCCAAACTGCAAGCTCTTCTAGATAGTGTTTTACCTTTTACCTTTTCAAAATCCTACTAATTTGGCATCAGAAAGCAAGAAAGAGCATAAGATAGAATACTTTGCTAGTTTGGCCTCAACTTATGACACACAGTTCCAATAATACTGGTTTGCTAAAAAAAAAAAAAAATTGTATCTTGGCTATAAAAAGTTTCTATCTTTGACATATTTTCCCTCATTGACACTGTTGATATGAGAAATTTGTCTTTTGTGAGAGAAATTTGCAGCACAGAGGTTCTACACCAAGGTTCCCTGATGATTTTATTGAGATTTGGATTTATGTGGATTTGACACAAGTTCTAATAACTACTCATTATATAAAGATGTACACAGCCGTTGATATTTTTCTGGCTTTCACACTTCATGACTACACAAACTTTGCTACTTTGAAAAATATGGGGAAGCTACAGCTGGTAAAGCAGCTGTTGTCTTGCTTAGAAGTTGTAGTTAAAACCAGCACATTACTGCAGGGCTTCCAAGATTGCATTATCTCCATATATGCTTCTGGATGCAATTCAAGGTATTAATATTTAATTGCACCTTAATATACACCATGCTTTAGGGCTTAGCTGATTGGAAGACTCTTTCTTTCCCTTTGTATTAATACAACAATAGAGATCAGTTCAGGTAATATTATTCCAGGTCCCTGGATATGCATATTTTGGATGTAAAGTGGACTATTTCCAATAAAGATTGTTTGACCAGATTTATATTTTCCTTATGAATCTGCCAGCCAGCCATTTTTATTCAGCATTTAACCTGAAGCAGACTGTGACCTTTATCTATACCAAGTTTTATACTGGGACAGTAGTCTGCAGTACTTTTGTCACCATGCTTGCATTTTTTTAAATAGTCTACGCACACACAGGTTACACAAAAGGGCTAGCAACCAGACTTGGGCAAAAGGACAGAAATGGAATAATAAACTTTCCGTTCACTCAAATCCCCCTGGAGCTTCTCTTCTTCCCTTTGGTTCTTCTAAACTTTCCCTTCCACACCAGTTACCTCCTCTCTTTGTGGTGACAGGTGAACTCTTCTCCTGCAGTGAAGACCTCTTCCTTTTCCTTCTTAGCTTTTCTCTCCACCTCACCACCTCAGACTCAGTAAACTGCTTCCAGCCTTCCTCATCCACCACCTGTTCTGCCACCACTGCCTGCATCACCGGAAAGCCTGCGGCTGGCTCTGCCAACAGCTTTGTGACTATAATGATTCTACACAAACTTTGTCATTCTTTCCAGCATAATTGCTGATAATAGCTGCTTGTACAGGCAGTATGCACGTGTGCATGTATTTAATTATATATATTAGTCAAGTATTGCTTAGATCCCCAAAGAAAAATATTTGAACATGGGCAGCGTACTACCATCTGGGATAACAGTGTGGAATGTGTAACAGCCATTTCCCATTGGAAGAGAGTCTAAAGACCTAAAGGGTTGTTAATACTTAAATTAAAATACTCTCCTAATTTAAACAAAAAGACAGACACCCAAACTTAAAATTCAACAGATGTTAAATCCCTTTACCCTGCAGAATTCTGGATCTACAAATCCCAGTTTGCTACGTCCAAGAACAGGCCTACAGGTGTTGAGAAGCAGACTCGGGGGACGAATGGTGTGGCTCAGAGTGCTTCTAAGTTTCTTGTTTGCATGGACCATAAGGCTGGGAATTTGATGAGCCTGATTTCATAAACACTGATAGCAATGAGAAAAAGTTACTTGTAATAATCCAGTAAGAGCTCAACTCAGTGACAATACCGGAGCATCACTTATCCTCAAGGAATCTCTTGACTCATTTGGTAACTGTACATGGTCAAATGATTTAGCTTCCCAGTTAATTTGCACAACGTTGAGTCACTTAATTAAATAAAATTACCCATGCTATGTAGACATTAATTCACTCTTTCACTCCATTTTCAAGTGAAGCAACTAGTTGCTCCTGGAAGAACTGGGTGGAGATTTAGTAAGAGTTCACTGCAAGGTTGTTCTCAAAGGACAGCATGGAAAATATTGCTTCAGATTTGGCTGTCTTCACTTTACATTTTTCAACACTACCTACAAGATGTTGTGTTTTTGGATCCTCTCTCTGTCATCACAAGGTGTGTGACATATACCTTTTGAAACACCTTGGTGGTAGGGTATGATGCTGACTTCACAGCTTCTTGAGATAGTTCTTCAGAGCTTCACAGATACTTTCATCTGAAAAAATAAAGATACAATTAAAATAATAATTATGTCTTAGGTCTATAAGTATACCACAAGATATGTCCCTGGTCAAATGGTCTGAAGCACCAGAGCCTCACCCAGTCATTCTGCATCATATTCATTTGGTAAGGCTTGGATACACACTGCTACAAAAAGCATTTGTTAATATATTCCTTTGAAGAACCTGCTCTCTCTTCTGAAAATGGTACTTCAATCAGATCCACAAAATCTCAGATTCTGTCTAGATATTTTAAAGGTATAACCAAGAAAGTGAAGCATCACCAGTAATTTTGTCTGCTTGGGAACTTATGTTGCCCTCTGGAAAGTCTCATTCCTTTCTATTGACTGTGTAAGGACACAAGTGGAATCCAGGAACTCAAGTTAGATTTCTGTCTTTTTTCACATTGCATGGTAAGAGTTAACCATTAGGAATAGGATTCACACAAATCAGCAGGCTGAGCAAGGTATTACCTAAGAGTAGGGTGAGAGCTACTACTTATTCTCAGCCATGAACTCTCCTTGGAAAAGGCACTTAGCTGTGTCAGTCATTTCTCACAAAATGCACCTGCAAGATCCAAATTAAAATCTTCTTGCTTTTGAGGAAGGGATTTAAAGACAGATCTCCTAAGCTGCTTCATTATTGTACTTTATTTTATTTTTATCTTACCGAAAGTCATTCTTCACTATGTAAGTCATAGTCATTAGGTCAGAGAGACGTGAGAATGGCTCTACACAGGTTTTATGCTCTGATTCACATTTGATTATTTTACAAAATAGCAGGGACCTAAACAGGTGTCATGGTTTAGGCCGAATTGACCTATGACAGCGACAGATGCTGTACGGAACACTCTGTATGTCTTCCTTGCAGTGCAGGTATGCTCTGAGAATTCCCAGTCCCTGTAGATAAGTACATGGAGACAAATACAAATATATAAAAAACAACGTGTAGGTATAAATTTGATAATTTACACGTAGTCAGCAGAAACATAGATAACTAGAGATTTAGGCATATACTGGATTAAGCAGCAGCTGTGAGGGAAGAGGTTCTGAGCTCCTTCTGGTGCCTTGTGTTAAGCACTTAAGGAACTTAAGTACAAATCCTAAAATTACTCAGGACCTAGACTGTTTGAAACGGGAGCAACTAATCATAAATTCCTCTCCCTTAGGAGAATAACACAGGAAGCTATTTTAGGGACTTTAATCTTAAAAATTGTGGTGAATGTTCAACTTGGAAGGTAAAACATAGAAATCTGTGATTACTCTCAAAAATTAAATTAAAAATGAAGAATCAGAGGAGAGTCTTGAAGACCTCTCCACTTTGTAATCTGGGTATTTTTCTGAATGCTATCTCCCTCCACTCTGGATTCTCAGTCAATACCTTTTCTTTCAAAATGTCCTAGTTTGAGGTACAACTGTAATTCCTTTCTCAAAGCCAGAGGTTGCTATACGAGAACCAACTTGTCAAATATTTGATCTTGAAATCCAGTAACATGCTAACAACTTTAGTGATGAAACTCTGGCTGCCACAATGAACGAATAATAGTGCATTTAATAATTTTAGGCTTTTGATAAAGAAATTAAATTGTAATTTAGATTTGGTAATCATGAAATTAAATCATTGACCTAGGCAGTGATTTTGCCACAGATTGTAGACAAGGGAAAATACAGAGACTGTGACTCAAAGACTATGTCTACCTTGTAGCCCTGTGCAAAGACCATGGATAAACTGATGCATCTACAGCATGGATGACATCCCACTACCACAGAGGTAGACAAGATTAGTTTACCTGAAAAGATGGGAAGTGACAGCTCCATATAAACTGGTTTGTCTTCACTCCTATGGAGCTGCCACCATTATAGGTCATTGATAAAGAGGAGTAAGAAGTTACCTTCTTTAAGCATAGGTGATTAAAAAATCGCTGTCGAGTCTACTGTCATTGGTCTACTGCAACATTGTTTTCCTGGTGAAATAATGATGTCCCTAGTTATAGGTTATAGACACCATCAAAAATATTACAAGAGTATCATTTGCAAAATCAAATAGTTACAGAGAAAAAGATAGACAGAACTAACAGATTCTTGTTCAAATAGTTTTTAATGACAATTATGAGACATGACCATAGATCTAAAAACATATATGCATAATTTTCCACCAAGAATTTTTAAATTTATTTTTATTTATTCTGAACATTATTCAAATATGATTCCATTTTTAATTTCATATTATTCTCAAATAAAATTGTAGCATCTGCTTTTTCAATACTTGTTTCAATGGTTTTAAATCATACTTAACTAATTGTTTTGATCAAATTAAGTCTTGGATTTACTGCCGCATTTTCATATCAAAAGCTCATTCTTTTTTCCATAAAAATTCTCTTTTTTATTAAAAGCTCCTAGGTACTAGCCAGGAAAAATACCAGTGGAACATTCAACGGAAAGCTTAAAAATTAATTTATTCCCAAATGTAGACTGTATGCTGGATTTAATGAGGAAATGAAAGTAAGCATGATGTATTTCATCTGACCTTTCTTAGATGAAGACAGTTAACTGTCTTCATAAGCAAAAACTGTGTCGATCATTCCACCCATTGCGATCTAGATGCCATGGAAAAGCTGGTTTATTACTTCATAATACAGAATTGATATCACAGAAAAGGACATATAGATTGTCCAGTAGCATATCAGTGCTAGTCATCAAAACTCCGTGGTTCTAAGAAATATTTTAAAAAACTCAAAATTTAAACTGACAGCTGACACTTAAGGAATAATTTACATAGAAGTTTTTTGTCTGGTGTCACAGATTCGGTTGTTTCATATTCTGAAACTTAGGCAAAATCCTAATCCTATGAAACTCTAGTGAAGGTCAAGATTTTAGCTTGTATATACGCATTGAATTTATGACTATGTGGTTCAATATTGCACAAAATTAATATGAGAAGACATAGACTAGTTCTAATTTACCAGGAGAAGGGGATCCAAGAATGGTAATGCAGTACATATTCCATTACCTCTAACTCCTAATTGGTCATTGTTCCTGAGTGGTCCTGAAAATATACAACTGTTAAGCTCATGGGATAAAAGGTGGCAATTCAAATGCAGGTTTCCAAGTAGAAGCACAGAATCATAGAATTATCTAGGTTGGAAAATATCTTTCAGATCGAGTCCAACCATTAACTTAACACTGACAAAACCATCACTAAACCATGTCCCGAAGCACCAAATCTACTCGTCTTTTAAATACCTCCAAAGATGGTGATTCCACCACTTTCCTGGGCAGGCTGTTCCAATGTTTGATAACCCTTTCAGTGAAGAAATTTTTCCTAAGATCCTATCTAAACCTCCCCTGGTGCAACTTGAGGCCATTTCCTCTTATCCGATTGCCTATTACTTGGGAAAAAGGACCAACCCCTACCTCTCTACAATCTCCTTTCAGGTAGTTGTAGAGAGTGATAAGATCTCCCTTCACCCTTCTTTCTCCAGACTAAACAACCCCAGTTCCCTCAGCCACTCCTCTTAAGACTTCTTCTCCAGACCTCTCACCAGTTTTGTTGCCCTTCTCTGGACTCGCTCCAGAATCTCAATGGCTTTCCTGTAGTGAGAGGCCAAAACTGGACACAGTATTCGAGGTGGGGCCTCACCACTGCCGAGTACAGGGAGATGATTACTACCCTAGTCCTACTCACCACGCTATTCCTGATAAAGGCCAGGATGCTGTTGGCTGCCTTTACCACCTGGGCACACTGCTGCCTCACATTCAGCCGGCAGCCAACTACCACTCTCAGGTCCTTTTCCACCAGACAGTTTTCTAGCCACTCTTCCCCAAGCCTGTAGAGATGCATGGGGTTGTTGTGAGTAAGTAAGGCTGTGTTTATCGTGCTCTAAATTCCCTTTGTCAAGATCATGTTCCAAATCAGCCTCACCAAGTTAAAATGCAAGTTTCTTCCCACAACATTTTAAACCACAGGATTACAACAACACACAAGGTTATAGGAGTTTTAGCTGAGTGAAGCAGCTGAAAATCAGAAGTTAAATAAAAATTAGGAATCACTGTGGTAATATATGCAGGTGCCAGACGTACTAATACCGAACTCCTATTTAAAAGAAAGAACAATAAAAACCTGGTTGATAACAAATCTAACCAAATACTTCAGCTTGGATGAATTTACCTAAGCTGAAGCATTTGTAAGTTCTGTAGTGGGAAAAAGGTCTTAATTTTCCAGAAGATGACTGGGAATATTTGGTTTGAACATATTTTTGTGATAATGAATGCAAGCATTATCTGTTACCATAATTTTATGAAATACGATAGTTTGCAATATTATCACAATATTAGAATAAGAAATGTATACATAGGCATAGTACAATCTGTTTGCACTGCACAACAGCAACTAACCTATACATTATGATAAACATTAACAAGTGTCATATGAAATGATAGAATAAATATAGGCATTCCTTCCCAGACTATTACTGTTGATTTGCCACATTGCTACTCCTCTTGATTATTACACTTTCTCTTGTTGTTTAGTTTCAGTTTCACTGAAGTTATTAATTTTTATTAGATGAGACAACCACTCTTCAAGTTCTGAAATATCCTGAAAAAACACACGCATTATGGCAATATGATCATATGGAAATATTTTTCAATCGTATGAAAGACAAATAGTATTGCAAAAGAAATAAAGTAGAAAACAACAATTTGGAACGACAGTTATTTCATATGCCTATTTTGACTAAAAAATAAAGAAAAGTCTTGTTAATTTTGGCCTTTCACTAAAATGGGTAACCAGTATATACTAATGCAAGGAGTATACATTTTAAAATAGATTTTAGTAAGTGAAATTTAATACTTTAAATATTCATAGTAGAACACCTGCTGCTTATTTTTGTTAAGATTTTTTTCCCTCTCAGTCTAAAAAAATATACAATCATATATGAAAAAATAAAATTCATAGTCCTCTATTATCTACTCAGACTTCATGAAAAGCCTCTAGAAAAATAAGAGATATATAAACTATTAAGCATGTAATTTTAGGAATTATTATTCTCAAAAGCCATTAGATCCCTAGTTATTTTGTGTGATACATAAGGAAATGGAAGAAAAGATAAAAAAAAAATAGATTTATAAACAAATGCTATATCTAGGTAGGAAAGAAAAGTAATAGAACTTAGGTCAATTGCTCATGTAAAGCTGAGATCAATATATGATAAACTCAATTCAGCATTTACAGCACTGATAGTAGCATGTCTCCTATATGATAACAAAGTTAATTTGCCTGCATCTTACTCAGATAGAAGTCTTTCCTTGGATAAGTGAGTTGGTCTTTTTATCTGCCATGGAAATTGGGTCCTCGACTTTTCTACTGAGAGGGCATACAATGCTGATAATTAGTAATAATTGTTTCAGTTACAATTCAGTTTGGGTTTATGCCTACTCAAAATTGCACAGAGATGCCTGTACCTGAAACAGCCACCAGCAGAGAAAGACAAAAACTATTTCCTAGATCTTCTGTATCCTGACAGTTGCTAATGACCCTGATATTTTTCATCGGAAACTCTTTTCATTCTTTTAACTTTGCAGTTCCAGTGTGGTACAAATCACTGTCCTTATGGGAAGAAAATTCACTGAAAATCCGAAAAATCTCTGGTGGCAGAAAAAAAAAGCAAAGCACAGTGGTTATGGAAGCAGGCACAGAAAGCTATTAGTGGGTTTTTACTATACAGGAACCCCTGTCTTATGCTCAGAAAGGATAAACTTTTTGTTCAGAGGGTAACAAAATTTGCCAGGAAGACTGCAAAAAGTTATAAACAATAAGTGCTACAGAGACACCAAAACCAGCATGCTAGTAGATAAGACTATGTCTGGGATAATGACTGGGACTCAAGAAATTTTGGAAAATATGGAAGAACAGACCCATGGAACTCCCACCACTTGCATTGCATATATTACTGAAATACATGCAACCTATTGAGGACAGCTGGAAGAGAAGCACCTGTAACTAAGCCAATGGATGAAATTTCACCAAAGGTGATCAGATAAGCAAAACAGAGTCCTCTAAACTCTTTTATTGTGGTGCACAGCACAGGAATATTGATTCTGAATTCAAATGAAACCATTAGACAGTAACTTAAACAGTAGTAATACTGTAGTCAAAGGGAAAGATTTATTTATATTAGTGTTACTTCATCACAGTTTAATTATTAAGAATGAAGTCTATATGTAAATCGAAGTAATTAATATTGTTTAAAAAAGGCTGGAATATTAAGTGTTCCGTTACCACAATCAATAATATGAAAATGAATAAACAGATTAAAAAACATGAAGCCAGCCTACCATCAAAACCAGAAAAGCACAAGAAATCAAATAAAATCAATCATCTCATAGCCTTGATTTATGCATTCTCACTGATCCTTTGTTATTGTATTTTGCCTGAATCTACACAAACACAAGCAACTAACCGCCAGTAAATCCAGTGGTACTCAGGGGTGAAAAAAAGATTGTGTTTTTAGTCAACATGATTTTCCTGTTATATATTAAGGTCCCAGAGGAGCAAAGACATGCATTAGAATATTCTGCTACAACTCATAATCCGGCAAAGTAATATTAAGGCTGACTTCAGCCCATATAACACCTATTTTAGAATAGCTCACATTTATGTACCTGTCTGATTCTTGGCTAATCAGCCACTGCCTGTTTCTGTGCATGATGATCACTTCAATAATTAAGATTTTACAGTTTTATTTGCTTGGTTATATTCAATAACATTGGTACCTTCCTTTTCGTGATCCCACCATCAGGCATGTACCCAAAGTTTCATAGTTGTAGCTTGGGCAAAATGGAAGTAGCAACTCAGGAGAATTAGCCAAAAAAAAAAAGGTTACATGATTTACAAGAAACAAGTAGATTCTGAGTGGCATAAGAATTCTGGATAAAATTTCTTAACTATAGCTCTGATATTGCAGTACTGAACTGTGGCACTAGTTGCCGATGTGGTTAGCTATGTGCTTATTCTTCTACTTAATCGAGACTTATTGTTGACCCTAAGCCTCCCTGAAGAGCTTGATTTGCTCTATATTCTGAATTCGTGACCTCCAGCCTGGACTGACTGTGGGACTTCCCACTGAGACCTATGCAGTTTCAAGCTCTGAGCCCAAGATCTGATAGGCTTAAACTGTCAGAATGGCTTGCATTAGTCCCTTTTTTCCTTGTTCTGTTAACTCTGCTTCTAAGGCTACACGTAGTTCCTTTGACTGTCTAAAGCACTGAATTCCACTGGCCCAGAGCAACCCATGTCCATCCTGTTCAAGTCTTTTTATGCTGCAAAAGAGTGTTGCTGCTCCCACACGACTTATTAACCCTGGTCCCTGTAAGTAACCTCTGTTACTTGCAGAGATAAATATGGGAAAAAAATACTTGTACCAGTTGAAGACATGGCAAACCACTCCAACAATTCAACAATCTAAATGACTGAGTTCCAGAACCTGAGAACATGCCCCAGCGTTGTTAAATTTACTCATCTAGATGTACCCACAGGTGCTAAAATGAAATCTAATGAATCTTAACATATATGTGAATGTTACATTGAGCTGAACTAGGTATTTGATCTTCAAGAATGGCAAGCTCATGGGACAAGAATGTCAAACCAAGTACCAGTTAAATTCTGTCCTTCTGCACATAAAAGCTCTAGAAATATTGCTGGTAATCAGGAGAAAATAGCTAAATATCACCATCCTCAAAGCAGGGAGTCTGCAGTTCACAGTGTGAATGTTTGTTATTTACTCTGAAAACATACAAAGCAACTGAATTAAAGTCTTCTTCAAAGAACAGTAATGTCTGAACACTGCTTTTGAGCCTGGGCAGCTCATAAAGCACAATGTGTTTTATTCTAAATAAATTAAGGCAATGAATGAACTGGCCTTTGGTTATCCACGTTGCTTGGCTGCCTTACTGTCTGTAGTAGATCACTTAATACAGCTCCTTCCAAAACAATGTTCAGACACAGTTCCAGGACAGTACTCCCTGAAGGCAATCTAGCATATGTACGGTCACCAAATTTTTGTTTGATGCTGGTAAATGCAAAAGTACCTTATTATCACAATTGTCCATTAAATCACAGTCATTCAGCAATACGCATACCCATTTGAATGGAATACACATTGATCTGAGACTAAGAAAGATGTGTTCCCAGATGTTCATATCAAATATATAATTCCTGCTGATAATCTTTTATTGTCCACTTAGCTGAAATAATAGTTTGCATTTAGATTCTTGCCCAATACAGCTCCAGAAACTGAGCCATGACAAGTCATGACCGTATCGGGTTGGGCTTCCTTCATTTTACAGTCTTCTGATACTCTCCCAGCAGCTTTGTACCCTCAAATACAACCACATGACCTCATGTCTCCATGTAGGGCATGGAACATACACCTTCAGAGTCTTAGCATAAAAATGCCATTTTATGGCTGCAGCACAGTACTCATTATTCCAGATAAACTCTTAGAACAGGAAAAAACCAAAACCAATGAACAAAACCAAAAGCACCTAGAAGAATGGTTCTGCAATGGTTCACAAAGAACTGTGAGGTGCAAAGACTAAAATGCTGAGTAAGTGGGCAGTCCTTGAGATTGCTATACTTAAGCAAGGTGAATGTGAGCTCGATATAATTGATCTCAGATATTTCCCTGTTTTGCTTAACTACAGTTAGTAGTTAATCAAACTAAAGTTAGGCTGTGCTTCTGTATATTGCAGTTAGAGATGTTAAATATTCACCTAAGCAAAGTCATGTCTTTTATTATAATCTAAGCAACACTAGAACCTATATATTAAACAGTCCCATATGTAAAGGCACTGGATGCTGATCCTGGAGCTAACAGTTCAAATGGGCTTCCTGACACATGTGCAGACAGCAGTGCTCAGTACATAGGCCACCAGTCATAGACATTTTTATTAAAAATCGCAGCCAAGAATGATGAGATGTCATATAGCTGACAAATGGTTCAGAAACACTTCTCCAGAAAGTGAAAAATCTAGATTCAGTCCATTGCTCTTCATAAGGCTTTCCAAACCAATAGCTTTCATGTCCCATTTACTGCAGTTGTGTCATTAGGGCAGTGTGGCAAAAATGTAAGATTCATCAAATCAGTGAGAGGACAAGAACACCAGAATATGATTCTGTAGCGTGGTAATCAGGAAAATTCCCTATGAAGGGTTTTACTCAGGCTTCTGAACAATTGCCAGAGCTCTACAGACATATTACACCATGTGTCATTAACATGAAGTGTATGACTGTGTGCAAAAGTGTACAAACGGGGATTAAAACATAAGACCCTTGAGTTACAAAAGCACGTTATCAGTGAGGCTACAGAAGTAGGGATGCTTTTTTTGTCTTTTCATGTTCTTGCAGTTCTTATTACATCTGGCCACACAGTGGCAGAGCTTCAACAGGAAAGATGAAGCAAAATTTCAGGCAACTTCTTTCAGCATTACCAGTTCATTGAATGAAGAACTGCTATTTCTGTAGAGGATGCTGCTTTAGGGGAGGTTTTTTGGGTTGTTTTTTGTTGTTATGGTGGTTTTGTTTTTTTTGTTGTTGGCCTTTTTTTGATTGGTTTGATTTTGCTTTTGATGTTTTTTTTTTAGCTTTAAAATTTATTTTTAGTCCTAAAATACCCATTTTTTCCCACGTATTATCCAAGGAATCTAAGAATTTAACCTAAGTCTAGGAGTTCCACTCCTCCAGCCACATCTTGGCCTCTAGCTGTGAATTTGGGCATAGATAAATAGTGTGGAAGAGAGGTGAACAGGAAATGAACTGAGACAAGATGGTCTCTGACAAGGAGACTATGCTAATCAAGGTTTGAGATTATAAACAGCATAGAAACACTTAATTCCATTTGGCGGCAGCAGCTTACTGTTACATTTCACTTGTTGGTAAACACGGGAAAGAAGCAGGGAATAGCGGATTAGGGAATTTCAGCTAATATCTGAAGCTAAAAGTCTTGTAAAGGACCTGTATAGTCTTAAAGCATGAAAATTGCTGTACTGGATATAAATTGATGTCCACTTTTCCCAGAATCCCAAATGTACCATTGATGGGAGACCTATATTTGCTTCAGAGGACAGAAATACTGAGTAAGACAGTTGTCAGGAAATCTGTCTTTACTCCCTAGTTAGGATCACTGTAAATTCTGAGGATCTATTTTAGAAAACTGAGCTAGAGAAAAAAAACATTATGACATCTATGTTTTTGTTGGAACTCAACTATGTAAAACACACTATTTTCATGCTACATTTCTTTCTTCTTTCATACAACAGGCTATTCTTTATCCACCCACAAGATGGCATTAGAAGCTTGAATAAAGTTTAGTCCTGTGCATGGCCACATGCACCTTGACATTTTTGTTTCTTCTGCATCTCTGCCTCCAAAGTGGCAGAAATATAGTATGCATGGCACAAACCCAGATATCTGCATTTGCCAAATACTTTGAAATTACACTTAGTTTTTATAAAGAGTAAAGGCAATGCTCATCTCTGTTTGATTCAAACAGGTATTTTGTTGCAAATTAGACCTATACTTAAATATATATATATATACTTATATATATATGTAAACAGGTTGCCCAGGGAAGTTGTGGATGCCCCATCCCTGGAAGTGTTTAAGGCCAGGCTGGATGGGGCTTTGAGCAACCTGGTCTAGTGGAGGTGTCCCTGTCCATAGCAGGGGAGTTAGAACTCGATGATCTTTAAGGCCCCTTCCAACTCTAACAATTCCATGATTCTGTGATATTTAAAATCATTTTAAAATGCAGGCTAATTCCCAGGGAATACAATTTCTTCAGTAACATGCTTTGAATTCACTGCTTGATATTATTTTCAAGATATAGTAATATACATTTTATTAAACAGCCCAAAGTTTCGTAATTTTAAAAAATCTTTCAAAGTTAATAGAGGTTAACATCACTTTAGATGGGTTTCTGTCTAAACGGGAAACAGTTTATAGTGTAGCTACTACTGATAAACTTAAAAGTGGTGATATGTTGTTTAATTTCTACTTTTTATTTACTAAATCTTAAGGAAAGTCTTAGTTTCCATAGTAATATAAAGCTTATAATCAATGTTCATATTACCCTCCTCTGGGGATCTTGCACATAAAAATAAGTTATTTGCAAATTGAAATGAGACCCTTAAGACTTATTTATCTGTCAGTATCTGTAAAAATGAGTTTAAAATAAGGATTCTTGTAAAATCTTCAAGAAGATTGAACTGTAAAAATTGTAGAAATATTTAGCTTTTACAAAGGAAAAATTCTTTGCCCTTGTAAAGCCAAGGTAAATAATTAAGTTACAAAAATAATCTGATTTACTTCAGAACTCAGATTCATGTCCTTTCTTCTTACAAAAGATTTAGTTTACATACATAATAAAAATATGTATGAAATGTATGAAACGAAATGAGACTCTAAGAAGAAGAGAAAACATAGTAATTTCATACTGAAAACAAGTCAGGGTAATTTTAAACCTTATGTCACAGCACACTGAGAATGCCAATAATATGTAGATAATACTATTTGCCTCAGCTGCCAAAGTAAAGAGAAGCATATAGTAAATCAGAAATATGTTCTCGTAAGACCTGCATGCTGGATGAGGCAGTTTATCCTTCTCTTCCAAAAAATCACTGGGAAACATATAAAAGCAAGTCTTCAATGCTCATGACATACAATTTGGTGAACAGTATGATTTATTATGCAAAGAGTAAATGTAAGCTATTATATAGCACCCATTCTATTTTCCTTGAAGTTGGAATAAGCCAGACTGACAGTGTGTTTCCAGTCAGTTGAAGTACAATTTAAACGGTGCATTAAGCAAAAAAGCATTGGGCCCAATCCTCTAATCTGTTCATGTGTGACAATCTCCTTGACTGCCGAGGTGCTGCATGTGAAATAGTTACAGACATGCCCTAAAGCCTCAGTTCCATTTCAGGAGATCTCTAGAACGTATTCTCAGACAAATTACAACTTTCAAAATTTAATCTAGTAACATTTTAGTTTGCTGCCTTGAACTGGACACCACATCATGACTTGCTCAGTACAAGGCTTTAGTTTTATTTAGCTTTTTTTTTTTTCTTATTTTTATTGACTACATCAAATGTCATCAACTAATTCTGTGATCTTAATGGTTTTTTCTGGTGTCAAAAATTACAGAAAAAACTTTCACGGTTAGATACTAATCCGATTTTTACACTTGTGAATTGCAGATAATTTCACTAAACTGAGGGAAATGCGTAAATTTCACTCAGAATTCCTACTGGTGTAGCAGAAATCAGAATACAGGCTTCAGAGTCAAACTTCTCTTTTGAATACAATCTGAAAAAGATTTTAAGATCAGCAGTATTTAAATCCCTTTATGAAGTCATAGAAATAATCTCACAAAGTTTCCAGTCTATATTTTTAACACATTCATGCTCTAGTAGGAAAGTCTGTTGTGAATACACCTTTCTTTTTAGATGCCAGCACCAGTGTAGTCAGCAATAATGACAGTTCATACGTTTCAAATCACCATAGAGTTTACCCATATATCATTTGTGTGAATACATGCTGTTTAACCTTTTTTTATATACCACAAAATGTGTGGATTGCTCACATGGACGAGCAGTCAGTGTCATACTGTATGTAGGAACTGCTCGCTGGTGTGGCTAAAAGGTTCATTTCTGTTTCTGGGAAAGAAATGTTGTTACAGTGATAGTTAGTTGTAGGGAATCTCAGTCTTTTCACAGTTTAACTCGGCTGGGAGCTTCCTGATATGCACCACTGCAAGGGACATGTTGTAGAAAATACTGTCAGCTTTGCTGCATGTTTTTAAACAATGACAATGAGGGTCTGCAGACTGATATCATAAAAGACATGTTTCTTAAGAGACTTTGTGTTTTTACTTCATCAGTCTCTAGAGTCCGTATAGGCGCAGCACAGTGAGTGCCACTCCTGTCACTGTCTGTTTAATTTTTTTAGATAGATGAAAATAATTTTTTAAAAAAGTGTTTCATCTTCCAAAAACATTAGACATACTTTCAAATCCATAACATGTATAACCTTATGTATAAAAACTAGTGAGAAACTATGAGAATGCAAATTCAAGCACACAAAGGCTAGGAAACAACAGAACTAAGGTTACCCTTTCCTTTCAATGTCCCTGCTCAATAAGATGTATATTAGATATATGTCTTTAACTGCATTCCATTTTCTTCCAGTACGCTACTTCCCTATTTGTCACACTGGATGGATGGTAATGACAGGCTGTTCCTAGTTCCTTCCCTCTTTAATGTATACCACTAATGCATAATTACTACATTTTATTCAAGATACATAATAAAAACAAAATGACTTATATCCTCATATTCCAACTCCCCCTTACTGTTCTTATTGTGAGAATATTTAAATGCTTCATAATTTACTAAGAGGCATAGTTATCCAATACCTGCTGCAAGAAGAAGTTGTCAACCTTTCCCAGTGTTACATACAGCGAACTCTAACTTCCATTTGGATGCAAACTGATGTAGAATGAGACACTGCTGTTGCTCACGATGGAGAGTTTCTACTTATCCTCTTTCTTTAAAACCTGAAATAAAACTGCACTCAGAATATTTTGCATATGACAAAAACTGACATTTCAGTATTGTTTACACATTTTGCAGCTTTGAAACCTGAAAGGGCTATACCATCAGACCTCTCTGAGAACACAGGAAATTCACAAAATATTCTTTTGTTTAAATAACAGGTACCAGATGTCACAGCAAGTAAACTATACCTCAGCTGCCTGTGGGTTAGCAAATTCCCTGAGTTCAACATTGCTTAGATTAATTGGCAGGCCATTTGCTTTTGACGTGTTGCTATTTGCACTGCAGGACAGGGCACAGGTACAGAATAACATCAGCTCTGCAATTGCATCAAAGACTGCTAAAAATAAAGCTTCAGCTTTAACAGCTATAGTAATAAAAAACCAAACCAAACCAAAACAGAACTCAAAAACCAGCATGCATATTTATGGCTTATTCTTCAAATATGCTGCTTCTGCTCTAACCCACAAATTAAAGTGCCTTCAACAATACTATCTTAAGATATTTTAACAGCCAAAGACATTTTCAAAACCTCTGTTCATTTATAAATCATTTATAAATGACGCAGTCTTATAGAACTTCTCACCGACATTCAAGAGGACAAATTATATATACAATAAAAATTTGAACTGGGAATACCCCTGGTAATCTGCATCAATGAGTAAAGTTTGATACCCATCTGTTTATTCTGAGTCAGGTTGTTCAAGGTCTAGAGGACTCAAATAACTCTTTTTCTCTAACATCAATTGTAAAATAAGCAAGTAAAACTGTAGTCACTATACCTTACAAAACATTAAATTGCTCATTTTTTAGTAATAATTTTAGTGCATCCTCCTATTTGTTAGGCAGCACCACAGAGCAGAATGGTAATATTTTTTATTATTCTACAGAAATATAGGAAAATAATATAATGTTTATTTTTAGACTCTGGATTGTATACCTTGAAATGCAAATAACTTGTAATTGCCAGGATTGTATAACTTGAGATGCTATGCTAATTCCACTCATCAGAAACAGGGTGAAAAGCAATCTGAAATAGGGAAATTTCCATGAAAGAAATAAAGAAAATGTAGTAAGCAAAGATCAAATTTCTTCAGGAAGAAGGATTCTGATTCTTTTAATAGCTAAATGGCATTTTACTTTATTTATTTATTTATAACCTTAGGAGCATAAAGCTAATGCTTCGGACTCCATTTCTCACAGTGTTTTGCTGCAAAGGTAAATGTGCCAATGCTGTGCCAATAATGCTTCTTCCAAATAAAGATGGGAAGACTCCAAAAAGTGGGCCTAAAGGCCTCAGAAGGGTTTTGCAGACAGATGTTTGACAGCAACAGCTACCTCCAGGCTGTACAATGTTGCAGAGTGTTTGATTAAGACCACTTGGGACCTGACTAATACAACCAGTTTTGGTTGAGGACAGCCTCATGTAAGGCCAGCTCTACTCCATTGTCATACCATTGGCCTCGGCCAATGGTATGAAGTTCAACAAGGCCAAGTGCTGTGTTCTGCGCTTGTGTACAACAACCCCATGCAATGCTACAGGCTTGGGGAAGTGTGGTTGGAAAACTGCCTGGTGGAAAAGTCGACCACCACCTAGAAGTGGTGGTCGACTGTCAGCTGAGTGTGAGGCAGCAGTGTGCCCAAGTAGCCAAGAAGGCCAATAGGATCCTGGCTTGTATCAGAAATCATATGACCAGCAGGACGAGGGAAGTGATTATACCTCTGTACTCAAGGAGGTACTGGAGAGGCTGCATCTCAAGTACTATGTTCAGTTTTGGGTCCCTCATGTTTAAAGAAGGACAACAAATCTGGTGAGGGATCTAGAGCAGAAGTCTTAAGAGGAGTGGCTGAGGGAACTGGGGTTGTTTAGTCTGGAGAAAAGGAGGCTGAGAAGAGATCTTATCACTCTCTACAACTACCTGAAAGGAGGTTCTAGTGAGTTGGGCGTTAGTCCCTTTTCCCAAGTAATAGGCAATCAGATAAGAGGAAATGGCCTCAAGTCGCACCAGGGGAGGTTTAGATAGGATCTTAGGAAAAATTTCTTCACTGAAAGGGTTGTCAAAGGACAAAGATGGTTTTTATCAGAGTTAGGTTGATGGTTGGACTAGGTGATCTTAAAGGTCCCTTTCAACCTTAACAATTCTGTGATTCTATGATTCTATGGTTCAAGCATTGGAAAAGGCTGCTCAGGGAAGTGTTTGAATTGCTATCCCTAGAGATGAAAAAGACATGTAGATATAGTACTGAAGGCACATGGTTTAGTGATAACTTGGCAGTGCTAGGTTAATGATTGGACTTGATGATCTTAAAGGTCTCTTCCAAGCAAAACTATTCCATGATTCTGTATTGCAGCCATCCCTTTGACAGGATGTGCTGGGTTTGGCATTCAGAAAGCCACATAGGAGGTAGCCTTGTTGGTGTTGCTGGTAATGTGCACCTCATGAGCCAGAAACCCTGGTATACAAAGAGGCCTGTCAGGTCAGTGATACTATATCCTGTTTGGCTCTAGTCAGTTGGACTCTGGAGCTCTGATCTGTCTGCCAGACCACCCACATCTGCCCTGCCACTGATCCTTCTCAAGCAACTGCTTGGGACAAACCAGCTGTGGGGGGTAGGCAGGACTGCTGTGGTGTCTTCCTTCTGCAAAGAGTACTGCTCATTAGCCAGCTAATCCCTTCCATGCTGTCATGCTCTCTCTGTAGAGATGTCTGTCCTCTGTGAATCAGATCCATTTCCAGAAGAAAATGCTGGACTTTCCCTAATAAGGTCTGTACTGTGTTTTCTCAATGGTATCGAGTGTCCTCTGGGAAGAACAGGGACAAGGTCTAGGACAGATATAGCCTGGTCAAAATCTTCCACTTCAATGCCTTTCAGAGATTCCTCCGTGATGCAGGTACCATGGTGAGAAGAATGCTGATGTGTGTCTTTTTCTGCCACCTCTAAGAGATCGAATATGATGAGTAACCCCTTAGCACAAGAGGTTACTACGACCAAGGGTTTCTCATGTTGTCAGGGCATGTAAATCCTCCAATATTGCCAGCTCCCCATAGCCACAAATGTGAGGACACCCCTAGGTGAGCTGCTTTTCCACAACACACTTGTCAGGCAGCAGAAACTGTCCCCCACTACAGGGCATGTTAGACAATAATTCAGGTCAGCATCATTAAAATGGAGGACCTTCCACTTAGCAGGACTTGATGGATACATGCTACTTGCACAGTTCACTAGGTGTCCTGATTGCAACATCCTGAACATTTTCTTTCAGGGTTTGAGGGTCACATTCGATCGTGCAACTTTCTACTCTCCAGGGTAACTCATGAGAAAGGGAAGCCTCTGCCTGCTTTTTACCTTTGAAGTGTCTGCCCTATGAGCTTCCCTGAATCTCCCCATGAAACTCTTCTGCAGGCTGTGCAGCACCCAGCCTATATGGCACCCAGCACCAATCTTGGAAACACATTTCTGAGTACATGCTCCACAACATTTTCTTGCCTTCATCATTTCAAACATGCTGAGTCGTGATGCTCTCTGAAAATAAGAAACCTCAGTGTGTACCTTGTTAATGTGTACAGAGAATAAGATGTTGTCCTCCCTTGCTACTCCTTTTTTTATAAACCTCTATCATTTGCCCCTCTACTCTGCTCTGGTGAGACCCCACCTGGAGTATTATGTCCAGCTTTGGAGTCCTCAGTACGGTAAGGACATAGACCAACAGATCCAGAGGAGTGCCACGAAGATGATCACAGGGCTGGAGCACCTTTCCTATGAAGACAGGCTGAGAGAGTTGGTGTTGTTCAGCCTGGAGAAGAGAAGGCTCCGGGGAGACCTCATAGCAGCCTTCCAATATCTGAAGGGGGCCTACAGGAGAGATGAGGAGGGACTTTTTATCAGGGAGTGTAGCAACAGGACAAAGGGTAACGGTTTTAAACTGAAAGAGGGGAGATTTAGACTAGGTATTAGGAAGAAATTCTTTACTATGAGGGTGGTGAGGCACTGGAACAGGTTGCCCAGGGAAGTTGTGTATGCCCCATCCCTGGAAGTGTTCAAGACCAGGCTGGATGGGACTTCGAGCAACCTGGTCTAGTGGGAGGTGTCCCTGCCCATGGCAGGGAGGTTGGAACTCGATGATCTTTAAGGTCCCTTCCAACCCAAACCATTCTATGATTCTATGATCATTCCTCATCTCATCTAAGCAATATTTCTTAGATTAGATGTGCTTAGCCTATTCAGCCATTCCTTGTACAGAAACTATTCTGTATTTTGCTGCCTTCCTCTGGATTTTTTCCAAGTCTATTGCATACTTTTTTAGAAGCAGAACTGCTTCCATTATTCAAGGTGTGAGAAAGTCAGCTAACAGCATTATGGTGGCTTCTGTTTTGTTCTGTCTTTTTCTCCTAATAGTCCCCAACATTTTATGTGTTTATCTGACCACCAGTATTATTAAACTAGTGTTTCAGGGAACATTTTTTTAACAACCCCAAGATATCACTCTTGGGAGGTAATGGTTAGTTTAGAGTCTATAATTTTATATGTGAAATTAGAATTTTCTCCCATGTACATCACTTTACATTTATTTACACTGAATTTCATTTGTCACTTCATTGCCCTTTCAGTCTTACACAGTCTTTTTTCAATTCCTCACAGTCAGCTTTCATCCTTACTATCCTGAACAATACAGTATTTCAGCAGCCTTTTTCTTTTCAGTCATCTCCTGCTTTCCAGGTCAATGATGAATACATTTTACAGTACAGACCCCTGCTTACCAGAACTGATGACCTGTCTCCACTTCAAAAACTGACAATTTACTCCTAGTTGTGTTTTCTTTCTCTTAACCAGTCATTTATCTATGCAACAAATGACTTTGCTCATGCCACCTAATTTACTTAAAAGCTTTGTGTGAGAGACATCGTCAAAGGCCTTTTGAAATCTATGTAAACTAAATAGTTTCCCCCTCCTCTTTTGGAGCCTCTTAAAAAAAAATGAAGTCAAATTTTCCACCTTCTGATCTTCAGCATCTAAGGTTCTTTAAAGTGGAAAGCTACATGAAACTTTGTAATTCAGATATTTCATCCTTCAGTTCCTCTAGATGTTTTACATGAATAACATCTGGTCCTGGAAATTAATTATTGTTCATTTGTCATTTTTTTTCCATAAATTCTCCTACAATAACTCAGTTTCAGACAGATCCTTGATAAGTCTCCCGCTGAGAGTGGCTCCCTAATGGGACTCTCCTCTCTCCTTTTTCTTCTGCAAGGATCACCGCTGCAGCCTCTCAAGAATGACCTTTTTCTGCTTGTTTGTTTTTAGTACTCCTTTTATATTCTGATAATCGACTGGCCATACAGACTCCTTGATCCTGATGTGTGTAAAAAAAAAAAAGAATAATATTAGTTTTGTTTCCTTTTGCCACTTGTTCCTTCTTTTTAATTACCATTTTATGCTCTCACATTTTCTAATCCTTTCTGTTTTCTTTTCAAGGTAAGGATATGACTTCAGCTTTTTGAAGCATACCTTATTGTTTCTAGAAACCTCCCTTATATTACTATTTGAGCTTTCAACTTCCTTTTCTTCCTCAGTCTTCTATTAGCAGATAATCTTAATTAGTCTCATGTTTCCCATTGTTATCCTTTAGTAATGCCTATATTATAAGGAATTAATTCTTTTGGTTGTCCATTAGCTTTTTTAGGAAGCTTCTTCATTTTTGCATAGTTACCCTTTCCCAAATTGATCAGAGCTGTACTGGTGGATATTTCAACCTTTGTTGCTCATATAAAGATGCTGAATCTACGTATTTCAATATAACTCTTTAACTATGGATTTTGAACTATTTTCTTCGTAGTGTTCAGTGACTACAGAGAGGCTGTTTATCCTTTTCTATATGTCTGCAGTTAGCTGGTCCATGAAACAGTGGTAGTAACTAAAAAAAAAAATAAATTGATCTCTGTATTGCATGCCAACGTGACATTTACTCAAAACTGTTTCTGTAGCTGAGGTATTTTTTATGACCCGTTCTTGCTATGTGCCTGATCTCTCTCACTGCATTTGTTCATTGAAGACTAGATATTCTCGTACATCTACCACATTCCTTCTAAAATTCATGTAGAGGCATGTGTATCTCACTTTCAGTTCTTTTCTTAATTTGTTGTCTCTATTTGAATGACACCCCTCCAGTTCAGTTCATGTCTTAGGCATAAAGAATTTTTATTTTTATACACGTAAGGGTTACCCAGAATCCATGGTCTTCTGTAGCTACCTACTTTCCCCCAGTTCTCATTTTAAAATCTTTTATGTCATTAAATGCCAGGAGACTGGCTTAATTTTGATTAAATTAAGCTATCTCTTTTTGTACTGACTTGTTTTATTCAAGAAACATTAGCAGTTTCTTACATGGGAACACAATCCCTTCCTTCTCTTTCTTTTCATATATTCAGCAGCCTCCCAAACTGCCTAGATATTTGGTTATCTTGAAGTTATGGAACTGAACATCTTCAGCTACATAAAGCTCTTAACCCGAGAAAACCACCCTGGGAAGGAGGCTGCTCCAAAGGAAAAGACAATGTCCTAGAAACCCTGGTAATGGCAAGTAGCAGGCTACCTTAAAACTGGAAGCTGCAAACCTTGGGAGACATAACCTGCATAGTGATCCCTTATTTTATTATAAGGAATCTAGGAAGAAATTTGTCGGATATATATCTGTACTTCAGTTTTTATGATTCACTGTTTCTGAAAAACAAAGCAAGAAAAATGAACATTTTCTTGCAGACAACACCAGTTGGCTCTGATTTTTATGCTTTTTATAAATCTGTGTGTGCATACACAAACGCGCCTATAATATTCGAGAGCTAGAATAGGCTCCTGTACACCTTAGGGTACCTCAAAAGTTGCTATGCTTCTATATTCAGGCAACAACTAAAGCCTTAGTGGCTGTATTTGCTCTCCAGTCTCCACTGATAAAAATATCAAGAGCTTTGCTGATGATAAAGGGAGCTTAGAGGTAAATTTAGATGTGTTGGTCTGTAAACCTACTGTAGCCTACAGAACATAACAGAGAAGTTAGTTGCTCTGGAAGGGCAGAGTAGAAAATGGGCCTCAATTAGAAGAGCAGTCTTATGTGCCCTGGTCTAAAGGTCCAGAGCTGGTCCCTTTTATGTTGTCTACCTGGGCATGATTTTTCCTTACCTGATGGTAGGAAGCAAGCAATTGCTTCATCTGCTCTGGCTAGACATCCAACAAGAACTATTTGTGGGTAAATCTGCTAATTACCAAGACCATCAACCATAAAAAATCAAAAGTTAACAAAATCTACAAGTCCTTCAAAGCATAGCTTCTCTGATTAGCATTTCAGCTTCCAAAAATATCCATCATACCTTTCATCTGAGGACTGTAACATGATACAAATGTATTTTAATGTAATTTCACAGCTCTTCTGTGACACACAGGTATTATTCCTTAGAGCTAGGAAAAGCATAATTTATTGCCACAGGTCACAAAATGAATCAATAGCCAGACTGAGACCAAAATGACACAACCTGGAGTTTGAGGCCTATATTCTGTTTGCTAGATTGAAGTGGACTGAAAATATGTATGAGGAAAAGCCACATCCAGTAAAAGGGTATTATTAAGTACTGTTTTCCTTGCTTAAAAAAAAGAAAAAATTCTCTTGAAATGCACTGAATTCATTCTAATGAATGGGGTGCCAATGCGTTTAATATCTTCCACTTTATTTTACCGCACCAGAGATCTGCTATTGTGATTTGCAGCAGGTTGGCCAGTAACAAGATGACAGATGCCCTCTGCCATCTCTCACTCCAAGGAGAGGAAGGAGATAAAGACATTTAACTTAAAAACCTAAACAACTTTTAACAAAATAGTAATAAAAAAATTAAAAAGGAAATAATGAAATAGATCCAATATATCTAAATATGTACAAAATTGTATCAAGTTCCAAGGAAGATCTCACTGGCAGACACTGGGAAAGTTCCAGACTGGACTCAGTGATAAATCGGAACTGGATTCCGGAACTCACGGATGGGGATCACAGGAGATGAACTGGCAAGGTCCTCCTCAGGCACGAGCCACTGAAGAAAGAGAGCCACTGAAGAAAGAGCCCTTGAAGGGGAGCCAACTTGCCTCCTTTGCTCCCTCAGCATTTATAGGGAGCAGGGCAGATGGGATGGAATACCCTATTGGTCAGTTTGGGTCACCTGATCTGCCTACGCCTCCCCACTGGTGCACCTCTCTACAGGGTAAACAAACAAGTCAGCTGACCCCGGTTGCCACAGCAACAAGTATAAGGAAGAGCCTTTCTCACTAAACCGGAAGTTAGCTCGACTTCACCCCAAACAGGGACAGCTATGAACGCTTGTGGTTTGTATCTCGAGGTCTAACTAGCTTCACAGAGGTATTAAAAATATTGATTTTATTTTATGAAAAGGCCATGTGGTTTTATTTATTTTTTTTTTCTGTGGAAAACTGTCTTTCTGAATTGCCACTGTGCCTAAAGGTGGGGAAAGAGGGGGGGGGGCGGGGAAGAGAAGACGTTTAGTCTCTGAAGTGATCCAGAGAGCACTTATCTTATGAAAACCTCCTATACGCAGAATGGAAAATGGTCTTTGTAGCAGGTTTATTGCTGTTGTTGTCTTTTTTATTTTGGGGTGTGTGTGCGCGGTAGGGGAGAGGGAACAGAGGAGATAATTAGACTGGATTAGTTTAAATGCTAAGGTCTAATTTTTCTTGCAAAATTGGAAATGGACAACAGAGATTTTAATCTGGTATGAGAATGAAAGCCTCGACAATAGAAAAGAATCATGGCATTTCTGGACAAGCAGTTCAGAGTAAATACTATCCATAATGCAATTAATCTTTTTAAAATAAATGGACTCTGTCTTCAGGTTAATCTTTCTGTTTGTTTGGGTTTTTTTTTGTTTTGGTTTGGTGTTTGTTTTTTTTTTATTATTATTATTGGGTTTTTTTCACCCTGATGAAAAAAACTATGGAAGTTAATAGAACCATCCTTTTCTGGTTTTGGTTAAATTTGTTCAGCTTCTTCTCAAAACCGTCCTCAGTGCCCAAGCTGAAAATATTAGAACATTAGAATAATGAGCTGTGAAAAGACAAAAATATTTCACTCCTGCCTTCAACATTAACATCATGTATCCATTTTAGACAATGTATAACAAGTAAGTGTTTAGTGAAGCATGTTCTTTTTCTATTTGACAGGTGCCCATAACCACGTTTAATTTAATTCAAACGTATTTTACTATAAAAAACTACTTGTTGACTAATTTATGTGAATTTCTGTAATCTTCCAAAGCAGCAATCAGTGGGCATATTCCATTTTCAAAATTAGAGATTCCTGCTCTTTTGATTAAATTCAGTCTTAGAACAATGAAAAAAAGTCTTTAAATCAAATTTTAAGGTCAAATACATTTGACTGTAAATTTGAATTTTTAGTTCCCTCTGTGCAAAAATATTTAAATTGCTTCTAATAACTGATCTATAGTAGAACTGCAGAAAAGAAACAGAAATGCAGTGCAACTGGTGAAGAAAGATGGTTTAATAGTTATGTTTGATTTTGAGTTGTAGCAACATAAAGCTATTTTTTGTCTATTTGTGAGAGGCTTTCTGTACATAGTGATGCTAATAATTGCATGTTGGAACATCAAAATACGTTTGAGATCCTAGATCTCACTGAGTGTTGATAGATCGATGGGGGGGGGGGGGGAGGGCGTGCGTGCACATGTGTGTTTGTATGCATATACTTCTATGTAGATATTTACAGTTCCATCTTATATTGGAATATTCCATTCCATAAAGGATAAGCTAATGGTTATTCTGGCAACAAATACAAAGCAGCATGTCTTCAGGTGCTACACATAGGTATAGATTCCTAGATCAATGTTATTGAACTATGATTTGATGCACCTTGAAATTGCATGTTAGTTTTAAATAGTACACCACATATTTAATTTCCTCTTTATTACATAGGTACCCGTAAAAAGCCCACTTTTAAACTCCATTTGCATAATGTGAAGTGTTACTTCAAAAAAAACAAGCTTTAATGTGAAAAGCGGTATTGCTCAGATTAGTTTTGAATTGAAATGTCCTCATAGTAACTATGATCAGAAAATGTCCCAACTGAGAATTTAGGTGATGATGAATCATTCAAAAACAGATCTTCACATAACTTTGTTGTGTATAATCTGCATTCAAGTAAAGATTGTAAATCAAGCATGCTTCCTGTAAGTTTTTGAGCATTATTTTGATAATTTCTCAGCTGAATCTGATAGGAGGAGGAGGTTGCACTAGGTGACCTCCTAAGGTCTCTTCCAATCTGAATTATCCAATGAACCTCTGATCATACAATGTCTTATGGAAGGAGGATGCCTTACCTTGGTTATGCCTTTAACCTGCCTCTGTCTTCATATTTCCTGAACAACTAGATTTAGACAGTTAACAGCATTAGTATGGTTGATCGTCTCATCAAAATAAGCAGTAACAAGTTTACTGAGATGAATAGCATCTGGAAAATTTTATAAAAGAACACCTGTAAAATAATTATTAAAAAAATTTTTTTCAAAGTAATTTTATTTGTGACTCCTGGATTGTTTTTCATGCTCTCCTAGTATCTTAAAACAACTGAATTTGAGACTGAAAAGCAAAATATATACCCTTTTTTTTTTTTTTTTTTTATGTATGACTTGAAACTGTGATGCTTCTTGTTTTTTCAGTTACAGGTAATTCAAACAGGTGTCCTTGTCAATCATCTACTTGTTTAAGGATAAAGTTTTTTTTATCTGATTGTGATTTCTAATGGTTAATGTTACAAAAATACATATCCATCATCAGAAGATCTTAAATAAAAAATAGTAATATCGTATTGAAACATGAATGGTAGAATGGCTGTATTCAGGCTTCTGTTTCAAAGATTGCTAGTGTAAAAAATCAGCATTCCTTAGAAGGAGAAAGAAATAGAAGAAAATTTAATGTTCTGAATCCAATATTAATGCAGAATAAAAGAGTTTAAGATGTTGTTAATAGTATTTCAACATTAATCTCATTTTACGTTAATGGAAATACAGAATTAGTTTTAGTACTTTTCAGGATTAAGAAATCTCTTAGCTGGATCCAAATTACTTTGTGGTTCAAGACCATGATGGATCACCTTGAAAACGAGAAGTAGATACGGAAAAGACTAATGCTACCATGTGTGATTCTCTTTGAAGAAAGGATTGTTTCATAGAACAAATTCTCCCATGCATTTCCCATTTGAACATTTGCTGTCAACTTTTTCAACGTGTGTTGCAGGCATAGTCCAGCAGACAAAATAAGGAGAGGTGAAGCCATTCTTTTTTACTTGTGATCCTTCCCTTTTTGCTCACTACTTCTCACAGTTCTGAAGCATACTTTAGTGGAAATCAGTTATTTGACGAATTTCCACGGCATACATATTTTCCACATTTGCAGATTCTTTACCACATTCTCAGCTTTAGTGTTTTACCACGCACTTAAGATACTAATTAACTCATTAAAGCCCCATATGCGAAAAGAATATAAGTAGAATTTAGGTGCTCAAATCTAAAACAATGTCCTATAGTATCCTACTCAACTGCCACTAAGCTTCCTACAGAAACCGTCAACTCTGCAAGTTTTTTTCCCCCGAAAGGGTTCAAGGGACTCAAGCTTCTGCTTCCTGGTCTCTGTGGAAATACTCTAGTCTTTAGGAGGCTCTGCAGTCTGACTCCTAATGATATTTATTGCAAACCAGAATGGAGGCATTCCTTATAATGTTCTAAAGGAAGTGATTCAGTGGATGCTTATGGAGAACATATAACAAACTCAACTTTGGATAAAAAGCAGAGGAGTAACATTAAATATTAATACTCTCTGCACAGTACCTGTTAGTGCACTAAAGTAGTGTAAGAGATACTTTTGCTCTCTTTTCTCTACCTCAAGAAACTGGAACCTACAAGAGTTTTCTTGCAAATGTTGCATTAATATTTCAGCTATCCAGGAGTCATGTTAAAAAGGAAGGAAATTCTTTACTTCCCCTATTTGAAGATGTGCTTTTCAGGAAATTTAAGCAGTGAATCAAGGTGCAGCAAGCCAAAATACAAGTGGAGGTGACATGAGGGGACATAAAAACGGGGAATGACATAAAATGCAAAACTAGCACTTAGGGAATGGAATTCAGGATTTGCTCCGTTATGTTTGGATTACTATACTTTCTGAGGCCTGTGCTATGTTGAGGAATTGTGTATTTTCTATGGTGAAATTTTAATTTTATCTTGCATATTAAAGCAGCTTCAACAAGAGAGTGGTGTATGTCTCACAGTTTTAAGACTGAATTTTTGAGGTTATGTAATCTGAATTTGCAGTAGAACAATCCCTTGGATCTCATAGGATCTTGCTAACTGATTCTTACATGAAATCTGTAAGATCTGGCAGAGCTATACCATGTTTATTTGAGGAAGATACTCACTCTCATTTGAAAACCTCGAACTGATAAAGAAGCCACTTCATTTCCAAGTTAGTTAAGTAGTTCCATTAGTTAATTACCCTTATGTTTTATTTTTAAGTTTTTTCTGCATTTTTCTATCTGTGCCTTCTAACTTTGGATCTCATTAAGGCTTTGGACACATTGTTAATGGAAATATTCTCTTTCTATAAATTCATGAATGTCTTCCTAGATAAATTAAAGAGATAAAGCCTCATCTGTCTCTAAGTGGGGTTTTCTACATGTTGAAACATTGCAAAACATTTCATGATTTTGAAATTCTTTTTAAAACAGAAATGCTGGAACAGGACACAGTATTCCAATAACTGTTTTATTAAGTATGTAAATTGCTAAAATATCAGCTGTCCACCTTCCAGTTGATATTCCCTAACTGGTATACCCATAGAGCAGTTTCATGCTCTGAGACAGCTCAGTGTACTTTGGGCTGACATTAAAATGGTTATTCATAACTGTAAGAGGAAAAAAAAAAAAAAAAAAAAGTAGGGAGTTTTGTGTAAGATCTCTATGTTCCGTTAGCAATTCAAGATCACATTAGTAGCAGAGAATTACAGAATGCAGCAAGGTATACTTTATCTAATCTTTGAACTGTACTTGTATTAAGAATTTTTTTTTTTTTCCAGAAAGATCAACTTCTCTATAAGCCATAGCTTCAAAACATACATATGTCACTAGAATTTGCAAGATTCACATTGAACCAGCTGGTACTCGGTAAGCTGCTTCAGGCTTAAAAATCAAACAGTTTATACTACAGTGTATTTATTCATGAAAGGCTGAAGTTAGTGAACATCTGACGACAAATGGGACACATTAACCAAAGCAGACTAAATTTTTTTATTTGCTTCAGGTTTTTCACATTTTAAACACTTACTTCTATACGTCATCCTAGGACAAAAGGTTAGAAAAAGTCAGGGATAACTTGGCTACTTCGAATTTTGATAATTCACAGAGGTCATAAGACTCATCCCTTGAAAAATAGTTGGGAAGAGATGTCTCCCTATTGTCTTCCTTGAGACTACCTGTAGCTTAAGTGCTCTGCACTTAATCCTAAACACAACTAGTTGTTGCTTCAGTTTAATGTGGGTTTAGACTGTATCTCAGCTGATCTAACTGTTGGCCTCCAGAAGTACGCATGACTCTTCTCTTTCAGGTTCCTTCAGTCCTGTGCCAGGAATTGTGTATTAATTTTTTGCCTTGCTGTAGATGTCATGAGTGAAAAGCATAGAGAAAAGGATGTGTTCTCAACATTCCAGAAACAGGTCTGTATGTTTAATATTCTTTCATTTTAAATACCACCTACTTTGAGCTACTGTAATTTCCCCAGGCTTAAATTGAAGTAATTTACCAGAGAGTCTGACATCCTTTTTAGAGGTAATTTTTGTTTTTTTCTCCTTTATTACATCATTATTTCATTTTTTGAAGGTGAAGGCCACTTACATCGTCTTGGAGTGTGACTAGTATGACAGATAGGAAGCCATTTACTATTCCGTCAGATGTTCTGTGTTTCTACTGACATACATGTCAACTGCTGGTACAGTAAGGCCCTTCTGTTTGGGACCCTTTTATACTGACACAACAAATGAAGAAGACTGACTAATAATGAACTACAGAATACAAGAACTATTATTATATTTTTAGTCCATGTCCCACACTTACTATCTTTACAGTGTATTAGTTTTTACATTGTCTTATCAAGTATTTTACTTTACAATGTAGGTATAATGGAATATCCTGATAAGCACTTAAAACTGTGTCAGCATTTACTCCACTTAAAATGCTTTGACTTCAGTAGGGTCCAGACCTAATCTTGACAGGCAGGCTGGGTTCTGTATAAGCAGCTCATATAGTGGTGGAAAATGAAGCAAGATAATGCAATTTTTTGGGGACTGACAAAAAGGAATGAGATTGGTCTTGTTTTCTAGTACTCAGAGGGGCATATTAGAATGAATCTTATTCATTGAATGCAGTATGTTGGTCCATCCTGACAGCTCTGCTTCAGTTAAACTGAGTTCGATTAAACAGAAATTCAGCTTGAAGGCTTTCCTCACAGATAAAAAGTGTCATTTGCCTCTGGCAATGTAGCATGTTAGGGCCTCAGCAAACATTAAAAGTGAGAAAATTCTTGTTTCTTAGTCTCCAAACCTCCAAATTAACTGTGAAGAGTTACCAGAGAGCCCTACCTGTACTCGACTACTGGTTAGGACTCAAATTTTGTTCTGAATTCAAAGGAACATGTCAGAATACTCCAACCTCTTAAAGCTTTCTAGTTAAAAAAGTATGCTGCCTAATACAGAATTTAAGAAATAATGAAATTTTCTCCTGTCAATATAAACATCTAATAACAATAATATGAACTGTAATAAGTAAAATACAACGTAGTTTGAAATTGACAGAAAATAATTGTTAGCTTTTGTGATGGATTAGCCTTGGTGGGGTTAGGGGATGGGTGAAGAAAATAGGCTGAGATAGCCCTGTCAACATAAAGACAGGGAGTTTGTTTACTTGTTACTGTCATGGGCGAAACAGACTCAAGCAAAATTAATTTAATTTCTTGCCAATTGAAAAAGATTAATGTAGTGAGAAACAAAAACAACTATTAAAACAACCCTTTTCTTCCTCCCTTTCCCATGGTCACCTTTGGTTTTTCACTCCCAGCTTCTTTCCCCACCCCCTGTGCAGTACGGTGGGATGGAGGATGGGTGATTAGGGTCAGTACAAACACATACCACAGGGTTGCTGTTCTCTCTGGTACTCTTTCTTCCTCACACTTTTCCCCCACCCAAGCGTGGGGTGTCCACAGGCTGCAGTCCAGGGTAAAAAACAAGCTGTTCCAATGTGGTCTCTTCCATGGGCTGCAGCGGAATCTCTCCTCCAGTGCCTGGAATACTCCTTCCCCCTCTTTCTCTCACCTGGGTGTCTGCAGGGATATTTCTCAAACTTTTTTTTCCTCACTCCTCACAGCCTGTGTGCTGGTTTTGCCCTTTCTTAAACATACTTTCCCAGAGGCACCATGATTTTGGCTGAGTTCAGCCGTGCCCTGCTTACAGTCCTCTACAGCTGGACCTGGCTGTGATCCGCACAGGGCAGCCCTGGCCCCTCCTCCCAGAGGCCACCCTACAGCCCCCTGCTGCCAGCACCTGGCCCCAAACATCCAATACAAATTTATATTTTGAATTAATTTCAGTGACTATTTAAAATCCCCCCAAAACTTCTGACTGTTCAAAATTTGATTTTATTTTCCTCTTTTCATCATATCTTGTTTTTAATAGAGGGATTTGCTTACTTTCTTGAAATAAGTAAACAGATGCCCAGGTTTTGCTTTATACTTCCTTTTCACTCCTTTTTTTCAAAATATTTTCAGGTTTATTTTTAAAATAAGAAAAGTCTAAGAAAAAGATAGCAGGCGTAACTGGAAGAATTGTAACACAATTCTGTGTGCAATGCAGTAGCTGTGCTACTGAGTTTGCCATATAGTGCCCACCAATCTTTAATGAGAACATATTTAAAGATAAATTGCAGACTGATAGCAGGCAAAAAGACAAACTAAAAGACAACAGACAAATCTTTACTAACATTTCACTATTAGCTAGTTAATCTATCTTTCTCACATAAGCAACAATGCCCAACAGGAAAGTAAAATCCAAGTGTATGTTTCCTAGAATGTAGCAGATATGATATATATTTCCATGAGTTTGATTTAAAACAATAAATAGATTATAGGGAACAAGTTTTAGATTGACTAAATTGATATTTAGTTTTATTTGATACATACAGTGCGGTTAAATGCTCCCCCATGCCCTTAGCAATGTTAATAATGTAATATTTTAAATTTTATTTATCATTTTGTTATAATGCAGAAAGCAGAATATGAAAATGAGTTAATATATTTGCTTATCCTAAAACTCATTAATGATAAATTAAATAGATTACTACTAATACAAAATTCAGCACCTAAATTTGGCCAAGACCATTTCAGACAGATACAAGAAATCATTTATAAGCATTTGAGAGTCTGATTTAGGTTTTAGATTCACATATTAACTAATCAGGCAAGATTGATTTGAATTTTAAATATTAATTTTTTACACACTACTTCTAAATTGTTTACAGATAAAAATAATTCACAAAAAATATTTTCTGGACACTGTGAAATGATTAATACATTTGAGAGCATTCTAATTTGCCCATAGAGAATTCAAGAACAGGGAGAGGTGAAATTCAATGAATAAATTAGAAAAAACTTTCTCAGCTTAACTTAGAATGCACATATCAGCAAATTTAGGGGCCTCTCTTCAGTGCTTACATTGATTAACTTTAATATATCATCCCAGCATTTTCTTAGCATAGTCTTAGGGATGCTGTTTGTAGTTGCTAATGTGTGTCAGTCTTTTCTATTGTATGTTAATGGTTACAAAACTCAGATTATTCATTGAAATAGGGCACCACAATTAAATTGTAAGCTTATCTTGCTGATATTCTTTATATCATGTAATATATTCTTCACATTATCCCACTTTTAAAATATGGCAGAGATAGAAGTAATTGGAAAGGATATCAATAAAAAGAGTGTTGTCATTTCCTAATTAAGCAAGTCTTAAGATTAAGTAGAAAGACTTCTAAAGAACTGAGCTGATTTCTACACAAAAGAATTCAAGAAAAAAGTAATTTGCATACCCAGATAATACTTGAAGTCTTCCGTATCTTAGGTAGAAATCCCCTTTATGCTGAATGTCTAGATGAGTGTCAGCTAAGGCCCGTTTTCAGGTGGTAATTGGATCGTATGAAAACCTTATGCCAAACAACTGCACAGGTAATTACACTTTTTAAAAGAAACAATCTATCCACTGAAACAGCTTTCATTTCCAACTACTTTAGTGGCTTTAAATTGTTAAGTAAATCTGAACATAGCCACACGTTTGGGAGAAAGAATATGCTTGTTTTGTAAAAGTGCAAATTTTATGAGAATGCACTACAGCTTATAAGAATGCAAACAATATGGGTCAATTAGCAAGCACAGATAAATGAGTTAAGGTGCTGAAATGGAATTTCACCTTAATACTATTAAGAGAGAGCTGCTGAGAATCATGTTGTTTTACTGATTGTAGAATTCCGCTTAGGAGTAATAATTGTTGGCAAAAAAAAACCCAAACCCAAAACCAAACAACAACAACAACAAAAACCCACAGGTGGGATGTCTGAATAATCTCAAGACTTGGTTTATGGGCGGATTTTTCTACATCTCATTTACTCATGACTCTGAACTTAGCTGAAGGTTAAGAGACCTTGAGATGAGTTGAGGAAACAATTTTGACAATCTTAGAAGAATTCTTTCATACGTGCTCAACAATGCGACAATTTCTTAATGATACATGTTTAAATAGTAAAAGCTGTGCTTTGTGTTTGTTAAGGGTGCTAGTATCCAAATCCAATGTGGGAAACAGTTTAAACATTTGTGTTAGTTTCCATGTATAAAGACTAACATAAGGCAACTATTTAGCTGATTTAGCAACATGATTACCTTGTCAGATATGAAATATGATTACAAGGGGAAGGACCAGTTACTTGGAGAACATATGTAATTAGAGTGAAAAAAATTGTAAATTCATGGACACACATGGGTGCTATTTTGCTTGAAATATTTATGGGAATACTATGTTGTCTAAATTTGATGATAAGTGTTTGTTGAAAAGCTGACTTGTCATTCTCTCCAGCTTTTGGCACAAGACTATATTAACCTTGAATTCAGGATGATATTAATTCTTCTTGTGCTCTCCTCACACAATACAGAAGTGTATTGTCTGCATCACGGATACATGAACAGATCAGCAGGAATTTTCAAGGATATTGACATAAATGGAAAATTGAAAAAAAAAATTTCTTATAAACCATTAAGTTAATGATGGTATGATTAGAAATTAATGGGTAAGAACAGGTTCACTTAGTCAATTAAAGAAATAGAAATAGAGTAATTTTTGCATTTTGTTTTTTAAGAAAAGTAGAACTACAGAAGGCTTGGGGATATTAATCATCATGTTACTGTTTTTTATTTTATTCACTTGAAAACTGAATAGGAGTTAATAATAAGATTAGTCCTTATGAGCATGCAATAGTGAGGAAAAAAAAAATACATTGCTCAAAAA
Source organism: Numenius arquata (assembly GCF_964106895.1). Lineage (NCBI taxonomy): Eukaryota > Metazoa > Chordata > Aves > Charadriiformes > Scolopacidae > Numenius > Numenius arquata. The sequence continues at coordinate 98,029,175 of NC_133576.1, forward strand.
CAAGCAAGTTGAGTATTAGCTTGTATGGACAGATATTTGTCTCATTGGAAAAAAAAGACAACTCATGAATAAGATATTTTAAATCAGAAAGGCTATCATAACTAAACCACAGAAATCAAAGAAAAAAACATGCAATTCCACTACTGAAGCAAAAAGTATAGCATAAACAACAGATGGACAGAATAGGAAGGAGAAGAAGGCAGCAATATAGTTATATTTTCAGCATTTCTAGGACATACGTCATGTATTCTCTTTGATTTGTATGGACATTCTTGACAATACTTTATTTGAACTTCAGATTATTATTCTGTGCTTCAGAGACGTGCCAGGGGAGATAAATGGATTTATTTAATATGAAAATGAAAGCATCTTTTTACATACATTACTGTTTTCTGGGATAAACATATACTGTCTCCAACATAGGCCACAGCCTCAGAATTTCATGCTACTTTTGATTACTTCATTTTGTATGTGGGAGGATCCTCTTCAGAACAGGAGGCGCTTTTAGAGTCAGTACATGGTAGGTAAGAAGAATATTACTGTTAATATCAGGAGTGGTGTGGAGATAAGATGTTCTTCCAAATATCTTCCTATGATTGACTCACATTTTTTACCTACTATCTAAATATAGTCTTAATTTATCACTTCCTCTTTGTTATATATTTTATACCTCAATATGACATAGTAGGGCACACACATCTACACAGATTTAGCTTGCATACGTATCCCTAATTTGTGCAGTTATATTCTCCAGTAATGTGAACATGTCTTTTAATTTCAAATGAAAAAAAAAAAAAATTATCATGACTTTAATATGAACTGATCCACATTGCCATATCGTTACCATCATCATATTTGATGTCGTGGCAGTCAGGCAAAGTCCCCAGTGACTGGAAAAAGGGAAACATAACCCGCATTTTATAAAGGGTAAATTGGAGAATGCTGGGATGTACCAACCAGTCAGCCTCACCTTTGTGCCCAGTAAGATCATGGAACAGATAGATATTCCTGGAAGACATGTCAAAACATCTGGAATACAGGGAGGTGATTAGAGACGATCAACAAGGCTTCACCAAGGGAAAGTTCTGCCTGACTAATCTAATAGCCTTCTACGATGCAGTGTCTGCATCAGTGGATGAGGGAAAAGCTATAAACATCATCTGCCTAGACTTCCGTAAGGCCTTTGATACAGCTGCACACAACATTCTTGCCATTAAATTGGAGAGATGTGGGTATGACGTATGGACTGTTAGATGAATAAGGAATTGGCTGGATGGCCACAACCAAAGAGTTGCAGTCAACAGCTTTATGTCCAAATGGAGATGAGTAACAAGTGGTGTTCCTCAAGGGTCCATACTGGGACACATACTGTTCAATATCTTTATTATCATTATATCCATTAAACAGTGGGATTGAGTATACCCTCAGCAAGTTTGCAGATGACACCAGGCTGGGTGGCGCACCTGATAAGCTTGAGGGAAGGGATGCCATCCAGAGGGACCTTGACAGGCTTGTGGAGTGGGCATATGTGAACCTCATGACAATCAATAAGGTTAAGTGCAAGGTCCTGCATCTGGGTCTGGACAATCCCCCGATTCAATACAGACTGCAGGGTGTATGGATTGAGAACAGCTCTGCTAAGAAGGACTTGGGGATATTGATGGATGAAAAATTGGTCATGAGCCAGCAGTGTGTGCTTGCAGCTCAGAAAGCCAACTGTACCCTGGGCTGCGTCAAAAGAAGTACTGTCAGCAGGTCAACGGAGGTGGTTCTACCCCTTGACTCTGCTTTTGTGACAGACAAACTGGAGTACTACATCCTGTTCTGGGGTCCCCAGCCGAAGACATGGACTTGCTAGAGTAGGTGTACAGGAGGGCCACAAAAATGATCAGAGGGTTGGAATACTTTTCCTATGAGAACAGGCTGAGAGAGTTGGGATTGTTCAGCCTGGAGAAGAGAAGACCGCAGGGAGAACTTCTTGTGACCTTTCAATATATAAAAGGGGCTTATAAGAAAGATAGAAAGAGATTACCAGGACCTGTAAAGACAGGACAGGGTGCAATAGTTTTAAACAGAAAGAGGGTAGGTTTAGATTGTACGTAAGGAAGAAATTCTTTACTATGTGGTTGGTGAGACACTGCAAGAGGTTGCCCAGAGAAGTTACAGATGCCCCAGCATTATAAACGTTCAAAGTTAGGTTAAATGCAACCCGATCTAATGAAATATGTCTCTGCCCGTGGCAAGGGGGTTGGACTACTTGATCTTTTAAGGTCCCTTACAACTCAATTCATTCTATGATTCTATGATCATCATGCAAGAAAGCATTGCTGTATCAGCAAAAGGTAACAAATATTCCATGGAGAGATGAACAAAGGAAGGAGAAGGCTGTAGTTGACTTCAGACCCAGCTAGATGTCATTTCTTGGAGAATGGTCATCCTAGAATCATAGAATCATTTAAGTTGAAAAGGACCCTTAAGATCCTTGAGTCAAACCATTAACCTAACGCTGCCAAGTCCACGACTAAACTATGTCCCTAAGCACCGGTCTACATGTCTTTTAAGTACCTCCAGGGATGGTGACTCAATCACCTTCCTGGGCAGCCTGTGCTTATATTCTGTCAGTGTGGCATAATGGCCTTGCTGACTTTGGTTTACTGATATTCTTAGCTCTTAGTAGTTGATTCTCACTAGTAGAGATTATTACTAAAGATAGACATAAAATATGTACTGTTTTGTAAATCACATTATCTCAAAAAACAATGAAATTAAAGCAGAACTGTATGATTTGCTATCAGAGTTACAAACTCATTATGAATTACATATTTCATAAGTTTGTTAAGCACTCTAAGTACATTTTCATTTGAAGACATAAAATGCATGGATTAATTATAAACTAGATGTTGCTTTTCAAATTTTATTTTATTTAAGAACAGTTAATTTAATCTCCTGATTTAATGGATCCATTCTCCAAGATATTAAATTCTGTGAAATTTTCAGACACAAGACAATGAAGTCACCTTCATTCTGGAGTTGTCAGACCACAAATCAGCATAGGGAAATGTCCCCATTTATTCAACATTAAGCATAAAAACTTTTAGTGAAATATTTACTCTACATCTTAGCTGTAGTATCTTAAAGAAAAAGTTATAAAGAACAAATTTCTTTACTTCTAATGTAAAAAGTGAGGTCAAACCACAAAAATATGCTGCTTATTAAAAATTTAAATATGATATTTGGATTTCATGAAAAAGAATGCTCAGGTTCAGAGACAACTTAAAGTCTTTAAGTCACAATGTGGACAAAACAAACAGGATTTACAGGAGAACCTGAAAACCCTAAGAACTGATAAATGTTTGTCTTATCAATATGAAAGAATATGTATGTAAATTTAATGTTTATGAAACACAAACACTATTTTTTTATTAAAGTGAAAACCTAGTCGCTGTAGTTACAGTAATATTTATTTAGCACTCACAATTGGAATATAGCTTTGCTAGATAATCTTGTCATTATAACAGGAAATCCATACTAAAATAAATTGCACATTATGGTACCCTGTTAACATCTAATAAACTTTGTTGCTATTTGTCTACCAAAAATATTAGGAGTGTGGTCTGGTGATCTGAGTAGTGGGCTGTGAAATTGGCACCTGTATTCTCCACCACTGGATGTGACCTTGAGCATTCCACTAAAATATAAATCTCAGTGTATTTCAAAGGTACATTTAATTGAAAAATAGGTTATAAGTATATCAAAACCTGAATGCCTCAAAAAGTTATTAAATGAAATTTGCAAAATATATTTGAAAATGCATGATGTGTGTTTAAACATAAAATTATTATAAGTCTAGTATATAAATAGAATTTTAGTAAAGATTCATATAATGCAGGGGTCTCAAATGTGTTGGATGCAACATAGAATATCTGGAAAAAAAATTCACCACCTGAACAACTACCAGTAACATTGATCTATTAACATTACATGGAAATGTATTGTTTGAGATTTTGAGTTGCATGTCATGTATCCATGTAAAATCTGTTCACGTGAAAGTTATAATCCCCTATTTCATCCTTTAATAAAGGAAATCCACAAAACCTTTCTTTTCACTGGTTATGTTGCTTATTTCACCGATTACAGTCTTCTGTGCAATAGAATGTTAATCCTCATGTTCCTTCCACTTCCTCCAAATTTTAAGTGCTATCTGTATTCAAGCATATCCTTTATTTACAACATTTTTATATTATTTCGGCTGAGTAAAATTAGAACCACAAAGCCCAAGTAATAGAGGCAGACATCTGTGAACTCTATTTTCATTACTATATGAAACCAATTTTGTATTACCACTCTAGTAGCACCTTAGCCTTCCAGCTTCCCGCAGAGATTCTACAGAATCCAGCAAAGGGACTTTGTGATTTACAAGATTTAGAGGGGTGACTTTAATCTGAAGGACAACTAAATTATTGCAAATCTTCCTGCAGTCCATTGTCTTTCTATTCATAACAGATGAATAAAGAACTAATAAAATGGTTAAAAAGTACACTTCCAGATATTATAAAGGATTACAATGATAAGAGAGTATTGTTTTAACACTTAGAATCTGGTTTAGTTGTATGTGAGCATACTATGACAAAATAAGAGAGAGTAAACTTCCCTGCTTGCTGTCAGACTGATAGTGAAGAAGGCCTAAAAGTCTGTTGCCCAAAATAGAAGGATAGTAGATAGATCTGAATTTTAAATGCATCCAGGAACATTCCCAATCACTGAAGTCAACTAACACAGAACTGCCAGTATCTGTGGTGATAATTTCTTTTAGCCTGCAAATGGGGCTGACAATGTCCAAACCGGTAATAAGAAAGAGACCTGAATTCCTCATACATATACAGGAATTATTTAGAAGACTGTTGGTTTGCTCAGGCCAGAAGTGTTTAACTTACCACTCTCTTAATTTACTAGCATAAATGTAGCTCTAGTTGCATTTACCTGTTGGAATTTGTAAAGACCTTCCATTTATACCAAAAACATTTTAGAAACATTTAAGCATATAATCTCAGGAAACTGCGAGAAAGAAATCTGCTATATTCCTAGAGTAGCCTGTGTCACAGAGTGGGAAACAAAGCATAAACATATAAATGGATAGATATAAGCCATCAAAACTTTTCGTAACATGTTAGACAGTATTATAGTTCTTGAATTCAAAACAATGACTCAACCAGCCAGCTAATAAATTCAGGCTAACCTCAAGTGAATTCTAAATTAACTGGCAGCTCCTTTTTGCACAACACAGATCTCAAGACACCTGAACTTGGGTATTTGTGCTAGTGCTCCAAACCAAATTGCTAGAAACCCAACTCTTGCTTAAATATCAGAGCCATACAGAGACAGTACAAGGCATTGCCTAGGTCCAGAGGGGAACCTATCGCTCCTGTGTTCAGAGCATTCCTAATGTATGGTGACAGCCCTGAATTCACCAAAACACACAGCAGTCACAATCACTTTACAATGTACATCTGTTGGACTGTCACCACCAGCCAGCTTTTATATAATGGTCTATTGTTGACATTAGTTACCCAGCAGGTAGGGGACATGGGTTCTGAATCTTCCACAGAATGACAATATGTAGTCAAACACTAAGCTTTCATCCTCCAGCTAGGCTAGAACAGGGACGCTCTCGTCTGATGATGCCGCATTTTGAGATTCAAATTTCATGTCAACCACTTGGCAGGATGCATTGTAGATAGGTTCTTCTGTTTCACTAAAGGAGCTGAATAAAAGAAGATTTGGACCAGGGAATATAATGAAGGTATTTCATGCCCAAATAAATACTACATGCTCAACTGAATAACCTAAACCTTTCCCTACAATTACGTCAGTGTGGCTCAATGCAGTGAGACTCTCAGAAGGATACCAAGCTAGTCTAAAAATATCTAGAGATCTCTATTATTCAACATGCAGATATATATTTAAGAAATTTAGAGTCAGAAGAACAAAACCCTAAATGTGATTAACCTGCAAATGAATGTATGCTGAGAGAGTGAAATCACTGACTAGAACATTGCACGGAAATGCCTCTACTCCTTTGTGTAGTCTAGCCTTGACTCTTACAGCCAGCCTCTTGAGCATTCTTGTGTAGGATTCACAACATCTCTCAGCCAAAAAGACTGGAAGTTGCATGGGTTTGTAAAGTTGCATGATGAAGCTAATACCTCAAGAACTTCATCAATGAGAAACACTGAACCCTTGACTCCAGAGGTCCAAGCACACTCCCCAAGTATTGAAGGATATCAAAGATAAAAACATGATTCATTTTGATGTTGCAAAGTGTTTTTTCTACCTTTTCTTCTTTTTAGTATTTAGAAATTATTTTCAAGGACATATTCTGTTTTCCAGTTTAGGTAAAAATGTCATTTTTATATTTTATGTTTAAAAAATGAACCAGTTTATTTCTTAAGAGAGGCGATGTCTTTAGAGATTCCCTTTTCAATTCAAAGTTCTCTTTTAAAAATTTGAAGCCAAGCTGCAGTATTTTTGTAGCAGATGTGTTTCACAATCTGGGAATTCTTTCTACAAGTTTCAAGTGGTATTTGGCATGAAAATCTATTAAAAGTCTCAAGCACCTCTGAAAACCTTTCCTTCCCTTTGAGTAGTTTGTTTTAAAGTTTTATTAAAGCATTAGCAGGAGACCGAGAACAAAAAGTACATGTGACCAGAAGGGCTAGAAAGCCCCTGAGTTTTCTCTCATTGTATTTTCAATTTCATTGTGCAATTTTCGGATAATAATTAGAGATGCCAAATTCTTTCTTTTCTGTAAGTTCTTCATAAAAGATGTGCTTATAATAACAAGATATCCTTGTTTTTATGGCCTGAAGGCAGAAAGATATCTATGGAGTTTAAATACTCATCACTTCTCCAATTCACAGGGGAAGTATTTACCTTTTCCATAATGCTTTTAACTCTGAGTTAGAAACAGTATGGAGTCCTGTTTAGATTACTTACAAACACAAAAAACCCCCTCACATTTTTGCCTCCCTGGAGTTTCAAAAACCTTTTCCACTGGTTTAAGTTTGAACAGTTTCAGATCCCTTGAGTTTTGATTTAATAAATCTGGTTCCTTGAAAACTGTTATGAAGAAGGTGAAACAAAACGGAACTCAATTAATAAGCTTTATAGATTGCCTATGAGGTCACCAGTGTGTATTTCTTCAACAAATCATCACCTATTACCTGTTTCATTTCCAAGCCCAAAATAGTTTTAGAGTACAAAGTCAGTCTTGGAAAACCTATGAGTATCCAAGGGCAGTAAAAGTCTGAAAGCTACAATAACAGCTATGCCAACTCTGAAAAAAGATTGCGCAAAACTTGCCTTGATTTTTTTTCTCCCCAATTTTCACATTATACTGGGAGAGTTTCAAATGTTTTTGCTTGTTTTCAGAAACTTCTCAGACATATGGACTTAGTCTACATGTGTATCATTGTTATGCAGTTTAAACAATAAAAATTGTGTTTGATTTCTTAAAAATCCATTTTTAAATGGACCATTTTTAAAAAAATAAATTATTGCTAAATGAATCAATCATGAATATAAAGTTCTCTGCACCGGATTTTGAAATATTTTACATTTGCTTTGTCTTGGAGCAAAGGTCTGTGGAAAGTACAGACACACTTTGGGATGATAGGAAGGGTAACAGACATAGTTCTTTACTCACTTTTTTCAGAAATTACTGTTCTCATCAGATAATTCAGTTACACTAGAAAAGGTCAGTACCGGGAAAAAGAATTTCAGGACTGGTATAACACAGAGAAATTAGCATTTTTGTAGCTTAGAAGCACCTTGCAATAAAAATAGAATGAAAGATCAAAAATAAATTAATTTTTTGCCACATTTACAAATGCAAATATAGTAGTGTGCTGGCTCTTTAAGCAGAAACAAAAGCCATTCATACATACAGTGGATATTAAAAAAAAAACCACACATAAAGTTCTTAAATAATTTTTTCTATTATGGGTAATTATAGGTATCTGGTTGTTAGTATGGCTTACACAGATTCACAGACTAACCTTTAAAGAAGTCTGCAGCACTTGAAGGACTAGTCTTGCACAGTCCCCTGGGCGTAACATTGTGACTGGGAAAAAAATGAAGTATACACTCTTCCAGAAGTCTCCTTTCATCAGTCAACAGAGTACTGATGCAGCCAGGTTTCTGGGCCCGTGATGTCTGTTTTATGCGACTGTCGCTGGACAGCTCTTAAGAAAATGTAAATAGTCAGCTATGCATCGACTCTTCATTCCATGGAGCACACGGCACTTCTGTAGTGTCATGTTGTAAAATCAAGGACTGAAATCTATATCCATTAGTTAAAAAGATAAATTGAAGAACATTGTGGAGTGTCTTTCAATGAATAGAAGCTAGGGTGCATTAGCTTTGTGCTACTGCTTCAGTTTGGATCAGAACTAGTGTTTTGAAATAAATCTTATGGCCATCCCCACATAATATTTGAAGCATGTGTTGGATTTATTTTACATGAAACTAAGATGGAAAAAGCAACCCAGGAGTTTATGACCTTTCATCTCTGAGGAACTGTGTCAAGCTAGTCTCATATTAAGCCAAAAAAGGTTTACAGTGTGGATTTCAGGTCCTCAGTACAAACTGGTTTACTTCTCTGATTTGTTCCTGTCTACTCCAATGTGACATGACTTAGATTTAAATCATCATTAAGAATAATCAAAGCTCCTTAAAAACAAAAATAATAATAATGGTAATAATAACAACAACAATCAGAACTCTACATCTGCATCACTACTTAAAAATAACAAAATAATAATAATAAAAAAAAATGAACAGAAATATATTGCATCAGTTCCTTTAGACTTTCTAAAACCTTCTAAAACACATTGACAGTGGTGCAAGCCATTAACACCAGATTTCCCCTAGCTTTGTGCCCATTTATATTCACCCTGTGCTGCCCTTCATATAATATGTGAGGATTTGATTTGCCTTTCTCCTGAGCATAGTTAGAATTTCTGTAACAGAATAGAAGGAGGAAGAGACCGTTAGATAAAAATAATTTCAGAACACTGACATGCAGTCAGACTTAAAGTTCTCCACAGGAAAAAAAAAAAAAAAAAGAAAAAAAAAAGGATGGAGGGGGGAATTAAAAGGAAAACAGGAAGATATAAATTATTATTACATAATTATTTTTCCTTCACTCTTGAGAGGTCACCTTTTCTCCCAACTCCTCCTCTTCTTTACCCACTGAATAACAGACTCCTGAGTTAGGAGACTCAAAAGTGAGAGCAGATATTCATATCTGTAAGATTGCTTCTCAGCTATTTCTGAAATTGTCCATGAGATAAGAGCAGATGTGTTAGCTAAACACAGTATTTGTGTAGGTGTGTGTATTTTTCTGTTGCAAGCTTATTAGTTATTCATATTTCCTTATCATTTCATGAAACTAATAGTAGTATCATCTGATTGACATTATGCAGTAGAATGTCATACAAACAGGAAGAGAATCTGCAGCTGCCTCAGCAGCCACCAGTGTGCAAGGATTAATCAGACAATTCCAAGTTGGGGAGTAAATTTCTCCTGTCATCAGGCTGGTGACAGAAAGGGTGAAAGCTGTGACAGCTGGCAAGGAAAACAAGGAGACTAGGTTCCAGGAGGCAGGCAGTTCATTGTCACGCATTTATACTGGTTGATACAAATGCCATTAATATCCTAATCCTAATAATTATTCATGCAATTTAAAATTCATAGTTTTTTATTTTATTTTAAATTGGACTTTGTCTTGATCATCCTAATAAAAGTGGGCTGTGAGTTACTAGCCCACTGGATTTATAATGAACAATGAATTACAATGGATGATGTAGTAGACACCTATCCATAATCATCAACACATTTTCTGAGGAGATCTGGTCTCAAAATCGGAAAGACATGGGTTCAATGGATGGACCACTCTGTGGATCAGGAACTGGCTGAATGGCCACACTCAAAGGGTTGTGGTCAATGGTTCAATGTCCCAATGGCGGCCAGTGACGAGTGGAGTTCTTCAGGGGTCGGTACTGGGACCAGTGCTGTTCAACATCTTTGTCGGAGACATGGACAGTGGGATAGAGTCCACCCTCAGCAAGTTTGACAACAACGCCAAGCTCAGTGGCGCGGTCAACACGCTCGAGGGAAGGGATGCCATCCAGAGGGACCTAGACAGGCTTGAGAGATGGGCTCATGCAAATTGCATGAAGTTCAACCAGGCCAAGTGCAGGGTCCTGCACCTGGGACGTGGCAATCCCAGGCACAAATACAGGTTGGGCAGAGTATGGCTGGAGAGCAGCCCTGAGGAGAAGGACTTGGGAGTGCTCGTGGATGAGAAGCTCAACATGAGCCGGCAGTGCACACTGGCAGCCCAGAAAGCCAACCGGATTCTGGGCTGCATCAAGAGAAGCATGGCTAGCAGGTCACAGGAGGTGATTCTACCCGTCTACTCTGCACTCGTGAGACCCCACCTGGAATATTGTGTCCAGCTTTGGAGTCCTCAACACAAGAAGGACATGGACCTGTTGGAATGGGTCCAGCGGAGGGCCACGAGGATGATCAGAGGGATGAAGCACATCCCCTATGAAGACAGGCTGAGAGAGCTGGGGTTGTTCAGCCTAGAGAAGAGAAGGCTCCGGGGAGACCTCATAGCAGCCTTCCAATATCTGAAGGGAGCCTACAGGACAACCGGAGGGGGACTCTTTGTCAGGAAGTGTAGTGACAGGACAAGGGGTAACGGTTTTAAATTGGAAGAGGGGAGATTTAGATTAGATATTAGGAGGAAATTCTTTACTGTGAGGGTGGTGAGGCACTGGAACAGGTTGCCCAGGGAAGTTGTGGATGCCCCATCCCTGGAAGTGTTTAAGACCAGGCCGGATGGGGCTTTGAGCAGCCTACTCTAGTGGAGGTGTCCCTGCCCATGGCAGGGGGGTTGGAACTAGGTGATCTTTAAGGTCCCTTCCAACTCTAACCATTCTATGATTCTATGATTCTATCAATTCATATGCTTTGCCAGTTCCACGGCAAGCAGGTTTCAGGTGCTTGTGCCACATATACCTGTCAATGCATAGGAGAAAGAAAATGCAGAGTTGAGTGGTTTAAACAGGAGAATACAAAAGGAAGTTCAATCTCATAATAAGGCAGAGTCTGTATGTTTTCTTATTGACAAAACACAGAAGTCTTTCTTAATGTTTCTCCACAGACAGACACCAGCCACCTCCCTGCCCAACAAGCTCTAGTGCTTGTTAGGTTACGTAGTAAACTAGTACAATTTGCTAGAAATGTACCTGATGAAAAAGCAGTAACTGCATGGTCACTGAAGAGAAAAAGTAGAATTTTATACTTCATTGAGTCAAGAACATGTTAGTTCACCAACACAAGGATCACATCTGATTTCATAAAGTAATATTTGCTCTCATAGAACAAGGACTGTTTCTTTCTGGTCAGAGTTAATAAGCCAGGTGGTTGGACAAAAAATTCAGATTTAATCATAGTATCAATAGTTTAAGTAACCTTACTCTTCAATTTCTTCTATTTTCTTTTAAAGTTTTATCTCACCTGGAGTTAGCAGTCGTCTGAATGAAAGAGAAGCAACTGTAAGACTCTGCTTACGAAAGCACTAATGATTTTATGGAACAGGGAACCACAGCAAATACTTTACCATTTTAACATATTCTGCTCAAGTTTGCTCAGACCATTCTGAAAGTTACTTCACAGGGACAAAGTAAGAAGAACTTCCTCCAATGGTAACCCAGCAAATTTCCTGGAACCTTAAGGTAGTATACCTTAATACCTTCCCACAGGCAAAGTGTTCCCATCAGGCTCAAGAGAACCTAAAACTCATAGCTTTGTATGTTTGGATAGTTGTCATAAGCACTGGCATTCTTTGTCTCATTGGCCATTTGGCTTTTGGAAACGGCAAGCCAAGCAATGGCAAATATTTTCTAATGGTTACCTTTACCCAGAAGACTAGAATTTGCAGGAGTACCTGAATCCCTCCATTAAGTATTTAGAAAATTAAATAGCTATGCAAGGCAAACCAGATCACAGTTCTTCACATTCCTATTTTTCAGTGAGGCAACACTAAATTAGATGTAATGAATTCTACCCTTCATTAAATCAGAGGGTGAGGCATTTTGCATATGTAGTGTTTCAGAATATGTTTTGTGATTTGAGATGTATTTCTTTATTGTCTAAAGCATACTTAGCATAGAAAAATACATCTTGTTCCATGTATGAAACAATATTTATTCCCTTGTTCTATGCAGCTTCTAAAGTCACAAGAATGTTCTAATTTTTTTTTTTTCTCAGAAGGAACTGCTGTTCATGAGATACAGTCACCCATATTCATACTTTCATGAAGTGTTATTAAAAACAATGAAAATATCCCAAGAAAAAATAATAGTCTGAATTATTGTAACAAGCACTTTTAATTATGAAGTTTAAAGCAAAAGTTAGCAACATTTGAACTTTAAATTGTATACATAGTCTATTCTAAAGAAAAACCCAACAATTATCTCATATTCAGTTTGAAATAAATTCAGTTTTCCAAAGTAATTTCTTGCTATCTGGTCTTCTTTAAGTTGCATTTCTGAACTGATTTAATTAACACTTGACAGCTGAAATCTGTGTGTAGCTGTTGTAATCAACTGTTGTAATTGTGATTCTTTAGAAAAGAACTGCAGCTAAATTTAACTTTTCTCCAGATGTTAAAAAATCTTGAACTCATTTGTGCAGTTTATTAGATACTGCATTATATGAACACAAAATTTGTAACTGATTATTTAGGTGACTACTTTTGCTATTGTAAGTCTTATTTTTACTTACAGGTTTTTTTATTCTTTTCACTTTAATTGAACATAGCAAAATATATTGTAAACTATTGTTCTAAGTTTATGAAAGACCATTGCATCCTTAATTATGATATATTTCATATTTTTAAAATTAATTTTAACTGAAAATGAAACAATCTTGTATGGTAAAAATAGACTTTCTAGAAATGGCAAGTTTTTCCTAGCAAACATAGAAGCTTAAACATCTGTTTTGATTGTGTGTGTTAAATTACTAATTTTAAATGTCAAAATGGAACATTTCTTTTTCTAACTGGAAGTGTATGCATTTAACTATGGATCAGCATTACCAGTGTTGAAATGATCATATAAGTAACTTCTTCCTTTATTCATTATTTTGTCCATGGCATCAGCTTTTTGCCTATGAATGCACTTGTAATAATAGCAATATTTTAATTAAATTGCTGATTGTGTATCATTGTCCATTTGCTAAAAATTTTATCATAATTTGCATGTGACCTTTGTACTTTATTGCTTTGTTTACTTTTCTTGCCTCTCAATATCAATGCGTATCGAGAAATGTATTTCTGCTGAAGCAGTAATAACACAGTAATAACATGAACGTTACATTTCAGAGGTTTTCTCTTTAGAATTATCTGAACCAAAAATGAAAGAGCTAGAATCTGATGCACTGACTAGAGATTTCAGATTTCAAGGTTAAGGTATACATACTACCGTCAATCCATAATAATGGTAATTTTTGAGGGAAATGCCTCTCACTCAGCTTTAGTAATCTGTTATGTAAATGTGTACACCTTAGGTGATATCCTTTGTCTTCTGTTAGAGCTACTGAAGAGAAATAGGCATTTTTAGGATATGATTTATCCATCATGTTAAATGTCTGTATAAGAATAAAATAAACGATACCTTATAAATTATTCTTTCTGCTCATTAACTATAAAATGAGCCTTGGGTATCTATTTGAGGTACGTACATCTGTGCTATTTCCTAAGTTCAAAAAGATGAATTGTATCCTAAATGTCAGTAAGACATTTTAAGAAATTAGCATCACGTCAGAATAATATCACTGGTAATATTCCATCTTCACTGTCTGTTGATTCACTAATAAATAATTTCAATGTATATTAGTGCTTTTTCAGTACAGTTTTTTATAGTGTCAAGATTGCTATTAGGCTTAGAGTTTTATCATTTCCCCTCTAATTCCAGCAGAAAGTTTGGGGAGAAAGGGGGTTTGCTGTGATGCCAGTGTTTACCAGAACTACAATTGTAAACAGCTTAATGTAGTTGTCTGCTTGTGAGCTTCACTTGTCTAAAGATAAAACAAGGATTGCAATCCAGAAGGAAGTGAGTCTCCTTTAGTTCCTGTGCCATATCTTCAGGCCTGTAGAGATGTCTCAATCATCCTAATAAAGCTCAGATGACATCAGGTGTCTAGATGTAGGTAACTGATTTGAGTCCTAAATATCATGTTTAAGTGCTTATCACAGTCAACACAGCTAATGGAATCACCTCGTTACTCAGCTGACTAGGGGTTGTGGTTTAACCCTAACTGGCAACCAGGATAGTGCAGCCATTCCCTCCATCCCTCCTTTCCTCATGCCCCTTCCCCATGGTGGGATGGGAGAGAGAATCAGAAGATTAAAAGTGAGGAAAAACTCATGGGTTGAGATAAAGACAGTTTAAAGCAAAAGCCACGCATACAAGCAAAGTAAAACAAGGAATTCATTCACTACTTCCCACCGGCAGGCAGGTGTTCAGCCATCACCAGGGAAGCAGGGCTCCATCGCACATAATGGTTATGTGGGAAGGCAAAACACCAGAACTCAACATGTCCCTCTTCCTCCTTCTTCATCCCTTAACTTTCTATGCTGAACATGATGTCATATGGTATGGAATATCCTTTTGGTCAGTTGGAGCCAGCTGTCCCAGCTATATCATGTCCTAGCTTCTTGTGCACTCCCAACCTACTCATGGCAGGGCAGTATGAGGAGCAGAAAAGACCTTGAGAGCTTAGCAACAACCAAAAACATTAGTGTGCTTTGATCACTGCTTCTCATTCCAAATTCAAAACACACCATAGCAGCTGCCAGCAAGACAGTCAACTCTATCCCAGCCAAAACGACGACGCTAGTCCAGATTGCACTGACTGTAATGACAAGATCTATGAAGATCTGGACTGTGAAAAAGTCTAAAAAACTATCACTATCTGTAGACAATCTGGACTTTAATTCCAACCCAAGGGCTGTTGTCAGATGCATAAACATAGACATCTAGTGCTATTTTAGGTGTCTTAAGTTGCCCAGGTTGTTTCCACAAGGCTGGCAGGTATGACCTGGACAAATAAGATATCAAGTTGTCTGGGACATTAGCTAGAAAGAAGTCAGGGTAATTTTTGACACTATTCACAAATTTGTGTTCTCAGGAACTTCATATTCAAAGTCTTTTTTTTTTTTAATGAAAATTTCATAAAGCCACATTTTCAAAATTTCAGGAAAAGCACGAATATTCATTTAAAATGTAGGCTGAATAACTAAATGTGGTACTTGACCTTGACCAGCTGTCAGACGCTAACCCGACTGCTCTCTCACTCCTCCTCCTCCGTAGAGCAGGGGGAGAAAATAAGATGAAAAAGCTTGTAGGTTGAGATAAAGACGGGGAGATTGCTTACCAGTTACCATCACTGGCAAAACAGACTTGACTTGGGGAAAATTAATTTAACTTATTGCCAATTAAAACAGAGGTGGACAGTGAGAAGCAAAGACAGAAAAAACCCAGCTTCCTGCCAATCTCTTCCCACATGTTTTCCCAGGCTGAACTTCACTCCTTCACTCCTGACTCTTCTGCCTTCCACCTCCTCAGGAGCACTGGGTGATGGGGAAGGGGAACTGTGGTCAGTCCATAACAGCTCCTCTCTGTTGCTTCTTCCTCATCACACTTTTCCCCTGCTCCAGCATGAGTCCTCCACAGGCTGCAGTGTGGGTGTCCTATCAACAAGCTGCAGTGGAATCTGTGGAATCTCTGCTCAGGCACCCGGACCACCTTCTCCTCCTCCTGCTCTCACCTTGCTGTCTGCAGAACTGTTTCATATTTTCCTCACTCGTCTCTCTCACAGCTGCCATGCAGCATTTTAAAAATATTTTAAAATATGTTTTTAAAATATGTTTTCTTAAATACATTTTTGCTGAGGCGCCTCCACCTTGGCTGTGGGGCTCAGCTGTGCCCTGTGGTGGGCAGGCTGGTTGGAGCAGGCTGAAACCAGTTGTGTCCAGCTCGGGGCAGCCCTGGCCTCTCTCCACAGAGGCCACCCCTGCAGCTCCCACTGCCAGCACCTGGCCACCTGCACCCAATACATGAAAAATGAAAAGCCAATACTATTTCAGTCTTTTTCAGAAAACTGATTTTGGAAGACTGCCTTACTGTAAAGCTTTTATTGACATTACAGAAGTCAAAATATCCCTGTAAAATAAGTGATGCCTGATAAGCCTAAAAACCTATTGTAACTGAGATCTAAGCGGAAATACTTTTGTATGTTACTCAGATGATTTTCCCATTGTAATATTTTTAAATGCATACTGTATGCTTTTGTCTGTTTAAATTTGTCTGAAAAGTCTGTTTGTCTAGGACATCTTGTGAAACACATCTGAGGAGGTGTCGGTGTGAAAAGTGGAAAAGAATAAAAGTATCAGGCAGAAAATTGTTAACTTCAAATGTTCACATATCAGACTCCAAATTTTTCTTTGTCTTAACTAACTGAAGGCTCTGTATTTGAATAAAGGGTCATAACATTCTAAGATTCACCATTATCATATTTTAAAGGGTTGTTTATTTTTTTCATTTTACATGGAAGCAAAGGGTGCTGTATAATCATTTTGTCCTGGAGCTGAAGCTTCAGGTAAGACAGCAAACGTTTATTCATCTACAATTAAGAAGTGTGACATTTGTATATAACTACAGAAATATCTGAGAGGGGTTGTTTTTTTCAGCAGCAAAATGTCAAAATCTTCTGCACATATAAATTCTGCAGATATACAATATAAACATCACAGTTAACTGTAAAGGATGGACAACTAAAACATCCCCAGAAAGTGACTGGATCGTATGTATAAGAGTAGCAATATATTGACCTTCTTAATGTCTAAACATCATAATAAGAAAGTTTGCAGTGAATGAGAAAGTAAGAACAATGTATTGAAAATTCAGCAGATGAGAAATGAGAATGACAAAAAGTTCCCAAATAAGGACATGCAAATACTAAAGTGTATGCAGAACTCGGAGGAGAATTTGCATTGAGTGGAGGTGATGTTGCTATTTTGATAGTGTTGACTGAATAGTAGGTGATTACTTCATGACAGAGAAGAATGATCCTTCTATCTCTCATCTCTCTAGGTAGTTACATACCTGTCATCACTTCAGGACATAAGTGTAGTTTCCTTTTCCTTCATTTATACAACACATCATTTATCTACTTTGTGCAGACCATTTAGAACTCCTTGCAGGAAGTCTCTGTGACAGGCTTTGCTTGCAATTAGTTTCTGTCAAGTTAATTTCAAAAGTTACAAGCAAGTTTCTCTTGCATTTTCTTATGACCAGTTCCCTGTAGGATACTAAGATGCTCTTACAGAAAAATAGTGCAATGTTTACTGGGCTGAGGCTATTCATTATAAATTTTGGCAATAGAAGGAAACAGGTAAATGAAGATGTAAAATTGCTGTCAGAAGATATTTGCTGTTTCATTTTACAAATGAGTCACAGATATATAAAAAGGGTAATAATAAAGGTTTTAACAATTTTAACAATAACAATTCTCAAAAGTAAGTCTCAAGATCCCAATATATTGATAGAACACCTAAAGAAAAAGAAAAAGTTAATAGTAATCATAACCATTTTCCATTACTGAAGTGAATTAGCTCATTGGTAGTTATCATACTAGTCACTCTAGAGAATAAAGTAATCAAAATAAGTAAAAGGCTGTAGGATTTACCATGTATTAAATAATTTCCTTGTTTTAACATTACACATTACATTATGGCCCTTTTTCAGATCCTTTTTCAATTTCACCTCCCCTGTGAAATTTCATTGATTTCAATGAAGTTTTACAGCTTAAGTGAAAAATTATGAAAGTAACAGAGGCACCACTCCTTACATTTTTGTATTAATATTAATATTGTATTTTAAAACTCAACATATCCAATTTTATTGTCATTTAATAGTAACAAATGTATTCTTTCATTTGAGTAAGACTCCCTGAATTTTCCTACAATGGTATGAGACTGTAGGTAATATATTTTCTGCCCTATTATTAAAATTTACCACCTACTGGTATCAGGGAAAATTATAGTGTTGAACAATTAAGTTTTACTTCACATTCAGGTTTTGTTCTGCTGTTTGTCAACCCTGGTAACAAAATAAAGTTGATCCAAGTGTGAAGACATAATTTATCAACAACTAGAAGCAGCATGCTTCATATAAATGAAAATATTTGTTCAGTGGTTTTGTTTTTAAGCATTTCTTATTCTAGCAATTAATCTGCTCTCCAGCGTTATCAAAAACACTGTAGATATCATGATTTCATCAAGGTTTCCTTCGAGATTGCTTTTCCTACTATTATTAAACATTAGTTTATTCATCCTCTTCAGGCCCTATTTTTTTAAACAGGAATTGTGTTTTCCCAAGGAAGTAAAAACTAAAAATATATATGTATACATATATTTGCATACTGTTTATATATCTGACATTCAGTAAAACCGTAATGCTAAAAACTAGAATTGGTGACTGAACTAAGAAAAAAAAAGGCACTTTGTGAAATTTATTATTATGAAAATGAAGAATCCCTTTTTGATTAAGCCACAATAATTTAAAAAACCTAGGTGTGCTGGACCCAGGAGGTGAGCAACCTGCAGTTTTCTTATACACTGCCTTTCAACTATTAAACTGTATACAAATTTGCAGCTGTCAAGTGTCAAGTCATTGATTTTCCTCCCTACTAGGCAACAGCTGCTCTGCTTACTCTCCAGAAATCTTCCTCTCCAGATGACATTGGAAGTGTAACAAGAGACTTCATTACTGATGAAATAAAGCAAAAAAATGATTAAATGAATACTGATGAAATGACTCCAAAAAGATGCCCAAAAAATAAACTTTTAGTAGAACTGTACAAATGAAGCACAGAAGAGATTGGTGGGAGCAAATGTAGTACTTGCCTGGAGTCTTGTCATATGAATATCAATTTTCTAATATACCCCCTATTAAACAAAAACTTCCTTTGCCTACTAGTAAAATAAAGACAGATTCTTCAGATATTGTGTTCATGTTTCTTTGGAATCTTAAACAATATTGCTAATATTGTTCTCTGAGATGGGAAAGGATGGTTTTATCTGTGACCTGTTAGCTAAAGAGTATTTTTTATAAAAAAAACCAAGTTAATGTAGACTGCACACACAGCACTGATGTGTAGATTTACTCTGGTGAAGACTCTAGTCAAAAGGTAGATATTTTTGTTAAACATACGGCTCATTTTTTGTGGCCTTTTATAAAAATTCAAGATTAATCCTGCCTAAATGGGTAGGTTTCTGTGTAGATTGCTGGTGTTTCTCAAGACAGTTTGGTTTATGCCTTCAAATACAACTTCCTTCATCAATGTAAGCAGTATTTTCAGACCTTCGAGATGTTATGGTTTGTTTAATTAAAAACTGGTTCTTCTGCAACAGAAATTAACAGGATGATTTGAAAAATAATAAAGCCTATACTTCTATATTATTAAATATGTTGGTAGAAGTCCGTTCTTTTACCAAAACTTTCCAAGACTTGAACACTTAAAGCATTAGTAAAACTGAGGCAAGTTTATCAAATGGAACAGGGATTATAAATCTCTGGATAGTTGTGTAACATTGTCTATTATTCTTTAACTAATAATGAACAACCAAAATGTGTTAGCACTTAAAAAAGAAAACAAAGTAAAAACAATGCTCATTGTGAAAAAAGGGGAATGAAAAAATAAAAATAAAAAAAAAAGTCAGAAGTCCAAAGCAAACATCTATGTTTATCAACATGGGTAGAGAAAATGAAGATTTAAGTAAAGTAAAAAAAGTTAAGTAAAGTAAAAATCTCCATATTCTGATTATATATTATGAGATGTGATTACTTCTTCCAATGTTTCTCTTTCTTTTTGACCTGCTTTCCTGAAATTTATTTCTGATGGCATTTCCAAAAATATTGATACAATGCCATAAAAACTAGTTTATAAAAATTAGGTTTCCAAAGAAAAGAGATTATTTAATTTGATTCGATTTACCTGATCTATTCTCTGTTCTTTTATGTTTTATGATGTTTCAGAATTAGAAACAATCTTGACTTGTATCTAAAAATGCTATATTTTCTCATAAAAATTTCCTGGAATCTGTTCTTATCCATCTCTTCCTTTTGCAATAGATGTCAAGGATTTTCAGGCTGATAGATAACTTATCACAGTAAAGTAAAATCTTCAAAGGCCCAAAATTAATAATGCACAGTTTCTGTGCATATGCTGCTATCATATTTTATTACAATGCAATACATACAAAGATTTCAGATGAGACCATTATTATATTATAAAAAGACTCTCACTTTTTTTTTTTTTTTTTTTACATAAAGCATCATTAAGATGAAAGGAAAATGTAAAGAAACAACAGACAATGGTGTTACATATTTTTAAAATACCATACTAGAGTTAAGAGCCACCTTACTTAAAACTACTTTCAAATTACCATGGAAAAGTCACAATCAATCTAAATCTATTGAAAACTCTTCAGAAATGAGATTCTGACTCATGAGTGACACTTTATTACCTATGATTATTTTATCTCTTTAGTGAGAAACACAAAACCTGTTACTTCCAAATATTACTATATAATTCTCCATTTTACAATTCCTGTGTGAAAATCTTTAAGGAAAATAGTACAAAATCTATCAATTTTAGTCATATATTTATTCTCATGTCATCTCAGGCAATGTTCCCTAAATACAGAAACCTATGCTAACCTATGGAATCAATGATTTTCTTAAAAAGTTAAATGCGTAAGTGTTTTAGGCAAAAAAAATGATGTTAGTGATCCCTATGTTATACATTAATTTATGAATATATAAAAATTAAGTGGTAATTAAGTAGCAGTTTTTAAACATGTTTTTTAAGTGGCATTTTGATGGCTTTGGTGTTTTCTTTACGTCACTATTGCTATTTTCTAAAGAGTTAATATAATTCCTGTGGGAGAAAGTTGTACGTCAGAAATTTATTAGAGTCAGTGAGCCTACGGATAAATTCAGTTCATACCTGAATTCTCAAAACTGTAAACATTGTCCAGTGTAGCAGTCTCCAGTGGAATAGGACAGAATATTCTTTCAAGATTATTAACAGAATAAAAGATGCAGAACAAAAGATAGAGGAAAAAAAAAATGTTCAAATTTTCAGAACAGAGGAAAGCTACCAATTTGATACTGCACATTTTGTATTTCCATATAGCCTGCTAGGTATATGGGGACCACGGAAAAGAGCTTACATTGGACCCTTGGCCAACCATATGTTACGTAATTATGAATTCACTCCTTGACGGTTGTACCAGATTGCTCCAACTAGCTCTGTGAAAGCCAAATTTAGAATTGGAAAGCTTAACTGTCAACAGAGTGGAGGTCAGTCAGCCATGGGTAGAGGTCAAGCTAGGTCCTCTTAATTTTTACATATAAATATAGTCTACACATCTACACTCTCAACATGTTCATAAATAATATATGGAGAATTAGGCAGAAATTAGTGGAGTTTGTACACAGCATAAAATTATCCAAGGCTGTACAATTTAGGTAAAAATTAAAAACTATATAAGTGTCTCATAGTAACTGGGTGGGAAAAAAAAAAGGAAAACTAATTGAGTACTCAAGCTTGGAAAAAAAACAGGGACATATTGAAAAAATAACCTGAGCAGTAGATATGAAGTATAATAATTTCAGTTTCAGATTTAATCTTCCATTAGCCAAGATAGTTGCAATAACCTAATATTCTAAAATACAAATCAGTATGTTAAGGTGCCTTCCTCTCTACTTTACAGAGACATAAGAGTAAGGTAAGTTCTTTACAAAGGCTTTTCATCCAAGACTAAAAGTGGGCATCATCCTCAGAAAGTAGAATCTTTAGGGAAAATTCTGAGTAATGCAGAAATATTCTAAAATATAATAAATAAATGTAGGAATTATTAGAAAAAAATCAGTTAAAACCAGAATGGAACACATAATCACGGACAACTCCAAGCTGCACCTACAGTTTTAATATTGCATGTGCTTCTGGTCACACTATTTGATAAAAGTCATGGTGAAATAAATAGAGAGAGAGCAGCACAACAAGCATAAATAACAGAATGACAGAATAACAGAATCACAGAATTGCCCTGGTCAAAATCTTTTCAAAGAAAGTGTTCATTTGCATGGAACTGCATTCATATCTCTAATTTATCACATCTGGTGAAAAAGGTGGAAAAGGATTAGGTCAAAGAATTTTTTGGGCAAACAGGACACCACGAGTCCATGGGTCCTGATGGGATACATCCACAAGTACTAATGTAATTTCAAGGCCACTCTCAATAATGTTTGAATGATCATGGTGAATGGGAGAGATGCCCAAGGAATGAAGAAAACCAAATGTCACTCCTGTCTTCAAGGAGGGCAAGAAAGAGGAATCAGGGAACTACAGGTCCCTTAGCCTAACTTTGATCCTTGGAAAGGTGATGGAGCAACCAACCTGGACACTGTTTCCAGGCCCACATAGGACAAGAAGGTGATTGGGAGCAGTCCACATGGATTCATCAAAGGAGGGTCATGTTTGACCAACCTGTTAAACTTCTATGGTGAAAGGATTGGCCTAGGAGATGAGGGGAGAGCAGTGAATACTAACAACTTCAGTAAAACTTTTCACAAGGTCATCCCTAAGATCCTCATGGAAAAGCTGGGATGAGCAGACACTGAGGTGGACTGAAAACTGGCTGAATGATAGTGCCCAGAGGGCAGTGGTCAGTGGCACATAGTCTAGTTCAAGGTCAGTAACTAGCAGCATACATCGAACCTGTAAAGGATGAACATATTTTCACAATTAAGCACAATACAGAATAATAAGCAGCAAATCTTCCGAAACAAGCTTGATCTGTGTTCAGATAAAAGTGAAAATTAGAGAATGCAGCTGATGAAATATACTCTTAAAAAAAAAAAAAAAAGGTATATACAACATAAGAAATCTTACTTGAAAATTAATTTTAAATACCTTATACATTAAAACTGGTTCATAGATTGAAAGCTGTCTAAGGAACAATAAATGAAGGAGAACAATGAACAGCAACATGTGAAGTCTGGATATGCAGTGTAAAATTAGTAGAATCATAGAATAGTTCGGGTTGGAAGGGACTTTTAAAGGTCATCTAGTCCCCCTGCAGTAAGTTTATTAAAGTCTGGAGCAGGCAATAAGCTGCCAATTAATATCTACAAATGTTTCTAAGCTGGAAAATGCTGCAAATGATAAATACAGGGAAGAGAGTGAATAAGTTATGAGCTAACAAATTCAGAGTGTGTTCCCCAAAAAAATAAAATGTAGAGACGCAGACATTACCTGGAAATATGTAATTAAATTTCTTGTTTTAAGAAAGCAGTCAGACTGTAAAGCACAAGAGGTATCACTGATTGAGAATACTTGTATTCTCAATGTGGGGGGGAAAAAAAAAAAGGCAAAAAAATCCCAGAACAGACTTGTTAGTGTTGAACTGCAGAAACAGAAGAAATACAGAATCTAAGTTATCATGTAGGGAAAGGATATTGTCCTATTCTCAATATATCTGTTAAGACAAATCCAAATAAGATGCAATTTTGAGCAGTGGGGGATTCTTCTCAGCACAGAACAGACCTTTTGTGTCTTGCCTCCTGAGATGAGATGGGCAATACGTCTTACCAAAACTAGTGACAGAAATGTGTTGAGTGATAACTTCACAATTCATTCCAGAAGACAAATCAATTATGTATTTATGAAGGAGAGCTCTGGGTAGAGTACCAGATGCAAATTGCAAATTAGGTTTGTAACCCTTGGCCAGTCAGATATTGCTCTGAATTTCAAACAAAAAGCAAATGCTCCTTTATCCAAAACTGACTGAGAGAGTTAGGGCCACAAAACTGCCTGAAGACAAGAATCACATAATATAAGAGAATTCAAGGAGGACTTGGCAAGGTGGCTAAACCTGAGCCCCTGAATTTCAACAGATCTTCTATCAACAGAAAAGCATTCCAGAAATCTCATTCAGATACTGAGGTTTATATTCATCTGGTATGGGCTTAAGCACAACCTTAGCACTGAGTTCAGTCCCTAGAGTGGATACCTTTGTTCTATTCCTTCAAATTTCTTGCAATATTCATCAATAATTACTTAATAATTACTTCTGCATCTCAACTGCATATTTCCCTGTACTCTGAATGAAACCATTCTAAAAACAAAGTATGTCCAAAGAGAGATTCTAATAAGGATTGGCCAAATCAAGAGGGCACTCAACAAATATTCACATTTTACATCTTTACATTCAGAAAAAAAGAGTGTCTGTTTTCTCCCATATGTCATGAACTAAAATATCTTTGTTAGCTAGTTCTCACAATAAGGCATGTCATGCAAATACATCTTTGAAAAAAAAGCTTTAATTGAGGAGCTTATTAAATGCAGTTAGACTGCTAATTTAAACAGACAAGCCATGTAGGGTAAGAGCAGAATCTGACTGCTTTCCACTCTCACTAACCAATCAATGCTGAAAACACAGTTTTTAAAAAAGGGCCAGGAATGAGAGATATCTAGTGCTATTCTTGTAAAATAGGACAAGGCTATTTTTCAAGTACTTCTGTAGAATTTGGATACACAATTCCAGTTCTTGTTAGACGACCTCGTAAAGTGTTAGCTTTCATTCCTTATTTCCCACTTACAAATTGGCACTTACATTGCAGTCAGTTTAAATTCAGTGAGTGGATAAAAATACTAGTTAAGGTTTGAAACCTTCCTTTAGCTTGTATCATTGGTAACAGCATGCAAGGTTTAGATGGAAAGATTTTGCTGCCTTGGCTCAGTGCTTCTTTAAAAAAAAAAAAAAAAGTATTTTAAGTATCATGTAAGTTAATGAAAGGTTGCAGTCCTCTATGTAACCTCTCCAAATATAAAGCTATAATAAATTTACTTCAGTGATATCCTGAAATAAATACATTCAAAGAGATCTCATTAGATACAGACTTCTTTGCCTTTAGTCCAGTCAAGTATCTATAATTTTCCTTCAAGGTCAAACTGTAGGGTGTTCGATCTGAAGCAAAAGCATAACATTTCTTGCCTCTAAATCTTGATTTCCTGAAGCTCTTCTGTGCTATGTGAGCACTAAGAGCTAAATCACAGGTTCTGTGTTCATTTATGAGTCCAATTTAATGTCAGATGTTATCCTCTTACTGCCTAACTTCAGGAAGTTTACTAGAATTAGACAGTTGCTTAAGAGCTTAGATGGTATCACATGGTATTAAAAAAAACAATCAGTTTTAAATTAAGCAACTATAAGTCTAGCTAACACAGAGTTAGCAGAAGCTAATGTTAAGATAAGAGATATTTTGGGTATTTTGTAAATATATTCTAAGACCAAAATGCATTGCATCAATCAAAGTTGTTATTAAATTTTCTACTAAACTTCAGTGTTAATATTCTGCTAATGAAATTACCAGATGCTTCATAAGCTTACAATTCCACTGAAAATATTTTCTTCCCCAGGAGTGGGTTATTAAACAGGACTACTTGGAGGAACTATCGGAAAATACTGCAGATCCCTGGGAAAACCTACTAAGAGACCTTGTTTTTCACACTGGCATTAGACTTTGATAAAACCCAAACCTCTAAATGTGTGACATCTGCATATGGCCAACAGAACCTTATACAGACTCCAAAAGTTACCAGTAATGTGGAGAAACTCATCTGTTTTATATATAAATAAGTAGAAGCTCAGTGTTCAGACATGACCTATACTGACATTTTCATTATGTTCCCTCAAGTATTATAGGCATAGAGACAAGTAAAAAGAATTTTTTAGTATTTTACTTCTTTTAATCAAGAGAGCTTCTGAAACTTTAGAGAATAATATATCCCCCTAATGAAATATTACTTAACTGTATTTAAGGCTAAAAGTACTCAGCTGAGCTTAGTCATGACTAGTTTTTAAATTCTATAATTTAATTGCAGTATGTGTTTACTAAGATGTCAGTGAAATGCTACAACCACTGCATAAATCTTTTCTTCCACAAACCAAGTTTCCCTCCATCACTGTGTGAAACTATTTCATACAATAAATACAATCAAACAAAATAATTTTCAGCTGTGTTTTCTGAGTGGTATCAAGCAACAACAACACATTTCTTAATACTAAAGAGAGTCAGAACATCTACTTTGTAAAAGCAGTGAAGAATAAAAACAGTATAAACAACTGATATTTTTCTGTTACTCAGGTGAAGTATAATGATTGACAATAGATTCAATTTATAAACGTAAACTTGGGAAATGTGTGTTAATTTAGTAATTAAATCTGAAATAACAGTATAATCCCAAGGGTATAACATTGCATAATGTTATCACTATTATGGTGAAATTATCCTGTTGATATATTCTCATTTAGGGTACACTTCGGTGCAAAATTGAAATTTACATTTACTAAGGAACTTATTAAAGGACAAAAAAAAAAAAGAAGAAAACACTTTTAATACTATTTTGCAGACAGAAAGGACCCAATCCGCATCTGTTAATATTAATAAGATGATTGTCTTTGACTTCAGAGAACTCTCAATCAGGGTCCAAATTGATTGACTGTAGCAACGCTACAGGCTTGGGGAAGAGTGGCTGGAAAGCTGCCCAGCAGAAAAGGACCTGGGGGTGTTGGTGGACAGCCGGCTTAACATAAGCCAGCAGTGTGCCCAGGTAGCCAAGAAGGCCAATGGCTTCCTGGCCTGTATCAGGAATAGCGTGGCCAGCAGGACCAGGGAAGTGATTGTGTCTCTATACTCTGTGCGCTGGTGAGACCTCACCTTGAGCACTGTGTTCAGTTCTGGGCCCCTCACTACAAGAAGGACATTGAGCTGCTGGAGCATGTCCAGAGGAGAGCCACCAAGCTGGTGAGGGGTCTAGAGAACAAGTCGTATGAGGAGAAGCTGAGGGAACTGGGCATGTTTAGTTTGGAGAAGAGGAGGCTGAGGGGAGACCTCATTGCCTTCTACAACTACCTGAAAGGAGGTTGCACAGAGGTGGGTCTTGGCCTCTTCTCCCAAGGGAATAATGACAGGACCAGAGGAAACGGTCTGAAGTTGAGGCAGGGGAGGTTTAGCTTAGATATTAGGAAGAATTACTTTCCTGAGAGTCAGGCACTGGAACAGCCTGCCCAGGGAGGTGGTGGAGTCGCCATCCCTGGAGGTATTTAAGAAACAGGTAGACACGGCACTTCAGGGCATGCTCTTGTGCCTGAGATTGTTGGTTTGCGTCTGTTTGTGGGTGGGTGTGGTGTGTGGTTGTGGGTGTTTGTTTTGGTTTGGTTTTGGTGTTTGGTGTTTTTTTTTTTGTTTGTTTGTTTGTTTTGTCTGTTGTGGTTGGACTTGATGATCTCAAAGGTCCTTTCCAACCAAAAAGATTCTGTGATTTTATTTTACTGTGAAAAAACACAAAAGACAAGTAATGTTTTCTGGATTGTCAGAATTAGCTTCACATTCATTTTTCTTTTTTCCTTTACTCAAAGGTAGATGCAAATTTACACACACACACACACAAAAAAAAGTCAGCTCACCAGTGGAAGAAAAATAAAACAGCTAGAGTAAATGCTTGCTGTTGCTTTTCATTATTTTGGACTATTTCTAGTTTTCTTTGATATTAATAATTTTATATATAAAGTTAGCAGAATAGGTTATGGCAGTTAAAAAATGTTTAACACAATAAACTGTCACTTATTGCTGTGTTAAACCATTTCAGAAGAACTTTGTTGTATCAATATAGGTTACTAGTGTAAGTGTTCTTCAATGACGAATTTATAAGTTAAAACAATGGTGTTAGATTAGTATTTGCTTTTAGTATTTGCTTTTGGTCCTGATTATCCTAAATCTTTCTCTGTATATTTTAAATTTCCAAAACAGACAGATGAATGAGACAGATACTGAAGGAAAAGGCAAATTAATCATTGGTTCATATAATATGCACATGGCATATGTTACATTGAAGATTCACACCACAGTATATTAGAACTACTTTTAATTTAATCATATTGCATTCCAAGTTGTTATAGATACATTTTGTTAATCATATGTGTATATAGTCTCTAGAAAAAAATGTGTATAATGTCCTTTACTGGGAATTCCTTGTTGTCAGTTTTTAAGCTGTGTTTGTATTACAAAAACACATTATAATTTAACATTTTGGATGTTCACTATCAAATTATATTATTTTTACAACTAAATAGTGCTTTCAATCTACAGCCAAACCATGCAGTAATTTACAAAGATTCTTGTTGGAAAAGGACTCATATCTTTGCCCAGCATGGATTCTCTTTCCACGATACATTTAATTAATCATATGTGTTACCTTTTTAATTGAACTGAACATTTTTGTCTTAACATAATTTGGAAATAAAGTTTTATAGATTTCAGAGCAACAGATGCAGAATGTTTAATGTAAAAAATATTTTTTTCATTCTTTGAATGGTATTCCTAGGGATCCACAAGTCTATGAAGGTTAAATTCCTATTTAAACTTCATTTCATTTCTGAAAGGTTTTGCTTCTCTGCAGATTTAGAATTAATCACAGTAAAGAATAAAAGGATACATAACCTTTATTATCTAAAATAGATTAAATAACATTTTTAATTAATAAAGATTACTTCACTGTTAAATGGCATTAAGGATGACTGTTTTATAGCCTATTAATATTGATGGAAAACGTCAAAATATCTAAATGTCAAGCCATTTTCTTTGGGTTTCAAGCATTATTTCATTCTAATACATAACAAATTGGTCAGGCAACAACACTTAAATAGCAGAAAGGTTGTTGAGACATTAGGATGATCCTATCTTACTCTTGGGTTGAATATTCCCGGTGTATACAGGTGTTTAAAAAAGTTATTCAATTTACAAATCTGTGTTCAGTTATAAATAGCATATCTGAGCAACTATAGATACTGTAGTTGAGCATAGATTGTATACATACTTCAATGTGGAGTATTTGTACAGAGGATTTGAATATCCAATTTAAAAAAAAAAAATCTGTATAATAGTAGACAGCAAATTAAATGTAAAATGAAAGAAACCACTCATACTGGTCTCATTTCCTCCATTGTAACATTAAGCTGAAGAGATATGAAGCCATTTCTTCTTGTAAACCATGAATAATCCTTGTGAAATAATTTCTAAGATCTATCTGCCCACATTTTATAATTAGGCATATAATTCTCAATTTATTATTCATTTGATGGGTAAAGTTGCTCAAATGTTCAAAGAGATAGATAGCACAGTATATCAGCTGGATAGATTTCTCCATCCATCACCACCTGGCACAGAACCTAATCCCCTCCAGCTTTTTAAAGATCCTTAAAATTACCATTTAAGTAGACTTATTAATACAGCGTATGATAATAATTTCAAAAGCCATTTCCTCCAGCCTGTCCATTCTTTTCAAGTCGGCATCATTAGTACAGAAGCATTCAACAGAGTCTGCTACTTTAAACAACATTTCCGTGTTTTTTAGCACCATAGCATAGCCAAGGAAATTATTTGTCCAAAACTTTAATGCAAAGGGAAGATGCTAATCAAGAAGAATATTTACTAGATGTTAAGGAACTGAGCATTCCAAGGAGCATACTGAAAATTATTGCCTATGTCACTGTTTCTTTATATGTGAACTTTTCTGTTATTGAAAAGTTCTTGCTTGTTATCTCAAGGAGGATTTTATGGCTATTACTACGTTATTCTAATAAACAATCTCCTTTTTAATTTTCAATTATTTCTTCTGTGATGAACTGAAAACAACTGACTAGTAAATGTATTTAATATGTGTTCTTCCTGAATGTTCTTAATTAAATTTAAGATATTTATTTCTTCTAGTAAAACATAGGAAGAAGGGAATAGGGAATTCCCTTGCATAGGGAAGAGTGTGGCTAGTAGGTCGAGGGAAGTCATTCTCCCCCTCTACTCTGCACTGGTGAGGCCACAACTGGAGTATTGCATCCAGTTCTGGGCTCCCCAATTCAAGAGGGATAGGGAACTACTGGAAAGAGTCCAGCGAAGGGCAACAAAGATGATTAAGGGATTGGAGCATCTCCCTTATGAAGAAAGGCTATGAGAGCTGGGACTCTTTAGTCTGGAGAAGAAAAGGCTGAGGGGAGACCTTATTAATGCCTATAAGTATCTCAAGGGTGGGTTGAAGGAGGATGGATCTGGACTCTTTTCAGTGGTTCCCAGTGACAGGACGAGGGGCAACAGGCACAAGTTGGAACATAGGAGGTTCCACTCGAATATGAGAAAGAATTTCTTCACGGTGAGGGTGACAGAGCTCTGGAACAGGCTGCCCAGGGAGGTTGTGGAGTCCCCTTCTTTGGAGATTTTCAAGACCCGCCTGGATGCAGTCCTGAGTAGCATTCTCTAAGCAATCCTGCTTTAGCAGGGGAGTTGGACTAGATGATCTATATGGTCCCTTCCAACTCTAAAAAAAATTCAGTGAAATTCAGTGAAACTACAGCCCAGGCAGCCTCATCTTGTTGCCTGGAAAGGTGAGGAAACAACTAATCCTGGGAATCATTTCCAGGCCCACGAAAGACAAGAAAATCATCTGGAGTAGTCTTCACATTCAGTGAAACTGAAAAATCAAATTCACATGTTCTGGATTGCTTTTATGTATGTAATTGTAAGAATCAAATAGAAGTTTTCTCTTGGATGACCATTTACTGACTCTGAAAAAGAATCATCCCCCTCTGTACAAAAAATTGCTTTTCAAATTCCTGCTTTCTTTAAAGAAACTTCAATATCACCAGGACTGGAATGTTAATTAGAAGCATGAAAGCCCTAACAAGTGATCTCATTTGGATACTTCCCATATCTAAGCTTACAGGTATTTAAAATTATTACACATTTTCCTATACAACCCAACTAAGTCAAAGCCAAAAGAGGTGTCTTATTAGGTGTTTAATACTTAGTACCTTAATATGCCATTGTAATTCAAACAGAGAGTAACCTAAACTCTGCATAAATCCCCGAGAAATCCTGAAGCCTTGGGTTAGAAAGTGGCAGTAAAAGTCTTTCTGGCCTGCTCTGAGGACTTCTGGAAACTTTTTTCTTTCTTTTTTTTTTTTTTTTCTTTTCTTTTTTAATTTCTGGGATATGTGGGCACAGCTGCCTCCTGGTGTTGTACCTTTGAGTACCATTCCTTGCTAGGTGAAGCAAAAGTCTCGCTCTTACAGCTGTGAGGTACAGCTACGAGGTTATAAATACATAAAAGGAGATAATGAACATTGTCATCCAAGTCACCCATTCACAAGGAAAAATCTGGGCACACTGCTTTTCAGTGGATGAAGATACTATAGTATTTCCTACACTATCTCAGGAGAAACTGGAAAACTGGTATAATCAGATAAGGTCACTCTTTGGAGATTTTTAGATATGACTAATTCTTTTCACTGACTGAATGCAGAAGTTGGGCATTTATTTTAACATGGATTCAAAACGTATTTTACTTGTCCAGAGTTGCAACCTAGCAGGATTTCAGTCCTGTTGAGAAGGTGTCATAATGTAGTACATGTATTGCTTTGAATGATTCTGGATTCATCCAAAGCTTGGGATACATACGGTATATTCCAAAGGAGAAATAGCTGATGTATATTGTCTAGGGAATAACAAGTTCTTGTATGAGCTACCAAGTGAAATTTAAAATAGTTTAACTCATAGAGCAAGTAAAAAAAAAATATTAAAAAATGTAACTCAAGTTAAAACTGCCTTCTACTCAAATAACACAAGTGGTATTCAAAATACATCCATTTATATCTAACAATGTCTAGAGTAGTCCTATTTAATTTAATATCCGTGACTTCATGGAATTACAGAATAGTTAGGGTTGGAGGGGATGTCTGGGGCTTATCCTGTCAAACCTTTCTGCTCAAACAGGGCCACATAGAGCAGGCTGCCCAGGACTATGTCCAAATGGCCTTTGAATATCTCTGAGAATGGAGACACCACAACCTCTCTGGGCAACCTGTGCCTGTGCTCGGTCATCCTCACAGTAAAAAAAAAAACGTTTCCTGATGTTCTGAAGGAGACCCCTGTGTTTCAGTTTGTGCCCATTGCCTCTGATCCTGTCACTGGGCATTCCTGAAAAGAGCCTGTGTCTGTCCTCTTTGCACCTTCCCTTCTGGTATTTATATATATTGATGAGATTCCCCTGAGCCTTCTCTTTCTCCAGGTTCAAGAGTCCCAGACCTCTCAGCTGCTCTGCATAGGAGAGGCGCTCCTTCATCATCCTTGTGGCCTTTTGTTGTATTCTTTGCAGTATGTTCATGTCTCTCTTGTACCAGCACATACTGGTGCCTGGGATTGTTCTTCCCAGGTGCAGGACCTTGTTCTTCTCTTTCTTGAACTTCATGAACTTCCTGTCAGCCCATTTCTCCAGCCTGTTGAAGTCCCTCTGGATGGCAGTGCAACTCTCTGGTGTAGCAGCCATTCCTCCCAGTTTTGTGTCATGAGCAGACTTGCTAAGGGTGCATTCTGCCCCATGGCCTCTGTTAAACATTTATTTCGATACTGTACCCAAAATGAAAGATACTAATTTCAGGGTTTTTTTTTTCATCTGCACTCTGCCAACAGGTTAATTATTAATTATTTGTTAATTATATGTTAATTATACATTCAAGTTTAATAAATATTTAGAAGTCTAAGAGGAAAACAATAAAAAGTTGGTAAAGCAGTTCTTGAATTTTTGAGCAGCTAGCGTTTAGTTGTTCACACAGATCTCACCTATCTGTGCTTTTACAGTGTGCGTTTTTGCAGCGTGCTTGTAAACTGCCCTGACGGAAGTCTATAGAATCATAGAATCATAGAATCATAGAATCATAGAATGGCTAGAGTTGGAAAGGACCTTAAAGATCATCTAGTTCCAACCCCCCTGCCATGGGCAGGGACACCTCTCACTAGAGCAGGTTGCTTAAAGCCCCATCCAGCCTGGCCTTGAACACTTCCAGGGATGGGGCATCCACAACTTCCCTGGGCAACCTGTTCCAGTGCCTCACCACCCTCACTGTAAAGAATTTCTTCCTTATATCTAATCTAAATCTCTTCTCTTCCAATTTAAAACCATTGCCCCTTGTCCTGTCACCACTCTTCCTGACAAAGAGTCCCTCTTCAGCTCTTCTGTAGGCTCCCTTCAGGTATTGATAGGCTGTTATAAGGTCTCCCCGGAGCCTTCTCTTCTCCAGGCTGAACAACCCCAGCTCTCTCAGTCTGTCTTCATAGGAGAGGTGCTCCATCCCTCTGATCATCCTCGTGGCCCTCCGCTGGACCCGTTCCAACAGGTCCATGTCCTTTCTGTGTTGAGGACTCCAAAGCTGGACACAGTACTCCAGGAGGGGTCTCACGAGCGCAGAGTAGAGGGGCAGAATCACCTCGCGAGACCTGCTGGCCACACTTCTCCTGATGCAGCCCAGGACACGGTTGGCTCTCTGGGCTGCCAGTGCACACTGCCTGCTCATGTTGAGCTTCTCATCCATAAGCACTCCCAAGTCCTTCTCCTCGGGGCTGCTCTCCAGCCATTCTCCACCCAACTTGTATTTGTGCCTGGGGTTGCCACGTCCCAGGTGCAGGACCCTGCACTTGGCTTGGTTGAACTTCATGCAATTTGCACAAGCCCACCTCTCCAGCCTGTCTAGGTCCCTCTGGATGGCATCCCTTCCCTCCAGCGTGTCAACTGCGCCACCGAGCTTGGTGTCATCAGCAAACTTGCTGAGGGTGCACTCTATCCCACTGTCCATGTCACTGACAAAGATGTTAAACAGTACTGGTCCCAGTACCGACCCCTGCGGAACACCACTCGTTACTGGCCGCCACCTGGACATTGAGCCATTGATTGTAACCCTTTGGATGCGGCCATCCAGCCAGTTCCCTATCCACCGAGTGGTCCATCCATCGAATCCATGAGTTTCCAATTTTGAGACCAGGATGTCGTGCGGGACAGTGTCAAATGCTTTGCATAAGTCCAGGTAAATGACGTCAGTCGCTCTGCCCTTGTCTACCAAGTCTGTGGCAGTATTGTAAAAGGCCACCAAATTTGTCAGGCACGATTTGCCCTTGGTGAAGCCATGTTGGCTGTTTCCAATCACTTCTTTATTCTCCATGTGCCTTAGCAAGGATTTCAGGAGGATCTGCTCCATGATCTTGCCAGGCACAGAGGTGAGACTGACCGGCCTGTAGTTTCCCGGGTCTTCTTTGTTTCCTTTTTTGAATATTGGAGTTATGTTCCCTTTTTTCCAGTCAGTGGGAACTTCACCAGACTGCCACGATTTCTCAAATATGATGGAGAGGGGCCTAGCAACTTCGTCCGCCAGTTCTCTCAGGACCCGTGGATGGATTTCATCAGGTCCCATGGACTTATGCACCTTCAGGTTCTTTAAGAGGTCTCGAACCTCGTCTTCTTGTACTGTGGGTGCTTCTTCATTCCCAGAGCCCCTGTTCTTGCCCTGTTCTTGCCCTCCGTGACTTGGGCAGTGTGGTTAGGGCCCTTGCCAGTGAAGACTGAGGCAAAGAAGTCATTCAGTAGCTCAGCCTTATCCACATCCTGGGTGACCAGGTCTCCCGTTTCCTTCCGGAGGGGACCCACAGCTTCCCTCGTCTTATTTTTATCCCTGATATATCTATAGAAGTTCTTCTTGTTATTTTTCACATCCCTGGCTAGATTTAGTTCTGCCTGGGCTTTTGCTTGCCTGATCAGGTTTCTGGTGACTCGGACAGCTTCTCTGTATTCTTCCCAGTCTACCTTTCCCTGCTTCCACCCTCTATAGGCCTCCTTTTTGGTCCTGAGTTTGTCCAGCAGTTCCTTGTTCATCCACGCCGGCCTACTGGCTATTTTGCCCGATTTCTTCTTTTTTGGGATGCACCTCAAAAAAAAAAGAAACATGGGTCCAGTGACTAAGGAAGTAAAAGTAACAAGAACTGAGTGTAAAAGTTATCCATGTTTTCTTTTCTGTTTTTCACTTCAGTCTCTCTGGGACAGATTCAGTTGCCTAAGCTTCTCAGTAGCACTCAGACACTTATACTCTTACAGGACTTACAGGACTGGCCTTTGAACCCTTCTGGACCAGCAAGTGAAAGGTAACCAGGATATCCCATAGTGCCTGAAATGTCCTTGAAATTATTTGTGTTTACACAACTGAACACCTCCCTTTTTTTCCTGCACTTTTCAGTTATTCAGGTGGAGTCATCCAAAGAATAGTTATATAAGGGGAAATTACCTTATGGTTTTCTGAAGACCCTCTAGAGGAGTGTGAGAAACTGGACCTAACAAGGAATTTAGAGTCTTCCATTATTTGTAAATAGGAGGAGTTATTTTAACTTGTGCTGTAAACAGGAACAGACTAGTATTCACCAAAAATCAGTGAACTTTAAACAAACCAATTTTCCTATTCAGATTATAAGATTCTAGCCCATCTCCAATTTAACATAATCAAGCGTATTTTTGGTAAACCGAAACCACAAACAAATAGATACATTTAAAGGACACATAAGCTTCTTGTTATCATGAATATGCTTACACAAAGAGTTTGATTAATAAAGACTTCCTAGGTATGAATACAAGCTGTTTAGTTCTTTAAAATTTAAGGTAAAGTAGGAAATCTAAGAAATTAACACTGTCATAGCTCAGCATAGGTATTTTTAAAAGATGAATTGTTTTCTAGTGAAGATAACATTATATAAGCACTTGTAATGACACAGAGTCTGTATTTGGTATAGTAATATTACTAGTTTCTTGAAGAAGTGTTTCATCTTTATATTTTATGGAGGAGGAACTGGTTACCTGGAAAGCATTCATACAAGTCTGCTGAGTATCTGTATTCCCCTAGAGTGTATTATCCCCCGGAATGTAATTGTACCATTTGTTTCACTACAAGACAAAGACATAAAATTGCAGCCTCATTAGGTTTTAAGATGTGGAAGTTGACTTTTGTGTAGTACTTTTTTTTGCAAAAGAATGAGAGGCAAAATTGGCATAATCACATACAAATGTTAAAGAATAATTTGTTAATCTTTGTTGGCAATGCATTGAAATACAACAAACCTTGAGGGTTAACAAGTTAATGCTTTGCTAGTTAATGCTTTGCTAGTTATAACATCTCTTAAATTTTCATAAAAGTCGGAACGAAGTTGTTAGTGTATAATGGTTCTTGTCTATATAACAAGTAGAGATATGCAAAACTGACTGTATTGACTGTCTGTGTTGCTATTCATGGCACTTGCTCATTCAGTTTGTAATTGTATCCTGTAGGATTTTGTGATGATCACATTGCAATATTAATGTAAGCTAGATGAAATTTCACTAACTGAGGTGCTAAGAGATATATATCTCGTTCAATATGGATATGAAAATAAAAAGTTAGTTATACTGCATTTTAAATATTCAATGAACAGAGACGTTAGACATTTAATTTGACACGGGCACTAGTTTAGTCTTCCACTGTTCCATACTGTTGAGCCTTTCCTAGTGTCCTATAAAGAATTATGTGATTAATGAAGTCAGTACTTCAAATGCTAGCCCTTCCAATTTCGGAGACTCATATGTGAGTCTCAATTCTACATAGTCTTTTTACTGTTTCAATTTGATTATAACTGCGATCCTTTCAGAGTAGATTATTTGGCGTTC
Source organism: Numenius arquata (assembly GCF_964106895.1). NCBI lineage: Eukaryota > Metazoa > Chordata > Aves > Charadriiformes > Scolopacidae > Numenius > Numenius arquata. The sequence goes on from NC_133576.1 coordinate 98,065,940, forward strand.
ATCATTCCAGAAAGCTTTCTCAAAATCATATAATTCTTTTGTTACATGCACTATTTCATTGCATATTTTATAATTGGTTTAATTGTTTATAATTTTTATTTTGTTTTAACTGTTGGAATGATTTTAGTCTATTAGAATATCTTTTTTTCTATTTTTTTTTCAGTAGCCTACCTGCATTTGCAGTGGAAAACTTTATAATTTCAATGTTATCATTACTACTTGGGAGTGAAAGATAGACTGAAGAGATTTTACAGACAGAATCCAAGCACAAATTTTCTTGAGGACCAAATTATAATTTCAATCTGGATAGGAAAGGTAATTATTTTTTCCCCTCAAGGAATGAGATCAGAATTTTAGAATTAAATAATACTATTAGTATTATATATTACTTTAAGATGCCTGTCTCAATTGCTTGTGAACTTGAAAACTGTCAACTTTAAGTATACTCCTTGCTCAATTAAGACCAGAACACTATTTATTTATCTAAAGATAAGGGTTTCAAATAGCAGAGTGTAGCCTACCGCTAATCCCTGCAAGTTTCTTCACTCTTATTTTAGACCATGATAGCAGTCAAAGAATACAAATCAAAATATTAAAAAAATGAAGATCACATGAGATATTCAAGGGAGAAACCATAAAGGAAGTGAGGGAATATTTAGATTTTGGCAAGGAGGTTAAGAAAAAATATGGACTATGCCAAAGAAACATGGAGTCACATGAATGGAAGTGAATGTATTAAAGGAGAATGGCAAAGCTGGTGAATGAAAAGTCTGGAAATAGCCTATTTGCTATTGCTATGCCTAGTTTGCTTCTTTTATTTGTTCTTTACCTTCAGTGAATGTCAGTGAGATGGAAGCTACTTTGAGATTTGTTTAACTGAGAGCGAACTGACCTAGACAAATGCATGCGGGAGCCGCTCACACATGACGTTTGAGAAGTACTGTATTAAATAAATGTCAATCATTCACATAGCATCAAGGAGCTCCTCAAAGCAAAATTTAGAGTAATCCTTATGACTCAAAACTTCTTTGAAGGGTTCCATGACAATTAAATAGTCAGGGGTTCAGAATTTGCCTTATATTTTAAATTCCCTAATAAAACTAGTCTGACCTGATTAGAAAAAAAAAAAAGAAAAAAAGAAAAAAAGAGTAAGTCCCAAAATATGGAAGTCCATTCACTGGAATGAATATATTCCTCCAGTTCTATGTTCCTTGACCTTAAACAAGTCTGAAAAAATCCTGACTCAAACTTTCTTCTAATACTATCTACTAAGCTACTGTCACTACCTTTTAACACTACCTGAATAAAAGTTATGGCAAGACTTACAAAGATGACAGTCAGATAATTTCAAATCTAGAAGAAACATGCCTCTGCAATAGTAGGCAAGTCACAATACAGTTGTGCAGCATTTCTCTTGTTAATTCAATGTTCATTTAAAAATAAAAATAAATTACTCCTTTACAGTTTAATAGAAGCAACTATAACTGCCTCGTCTACACCTGTTTTTTTCAGTTTTGACATTTTTCTACCCAATATGTTTTTTGATGCCGCATAGCAAAGAAGGGAATTTGACCCAATTTTAATGTATTATTCTATAAAACTTCTATATGTATATTATTCTATAAAAATTCTATATGTTTTTTTAAGTTTTCCAGTTCAATAATGACACATTTCTGAGGAAAAAAACCCCAACAAACCACAAAACAACCTTCAGAGTCCACTTTGTTCTCCAGCATTGATCAAATGTCTTCATATTGTAGAGGTTATTATAGGAGATTTCTTTAAATTAGAACCTTTTTTCTTCACTACTTTTAAACATATAAGTGGCTTATCTTGATGTGAAATCAATAAATGTTTCATTTCCACTTCTAATTACCTCTGGTCCTGGTTATAACAAATTCCCTTTAAAATAGAGAACCTGACAAATTCTTTATAAGGAATCCTTCGAAGTGCTGGCAAGGAAGGGATAAAAAAAAAATGTTCTGTGGAAAAGCCAGTCATGCAGTGAATATTGTGTCTGAGTCCATAATCCTGAGTGACTAAAACTGTTTATTAGACTATCCAGAGTGAGTGTAATCATGTGCTAAGTGGTAGCTGAATTGAATACATGAAGACTCCAAACCGCAACTTTCATGTTCATCTGCTATAATCTAACCAATGAGGCAAAATATTAATTAAAAGAAAGATATTGCTTCTATTACATCTCCAATAATATTAAATGATAGCATACTTCCAAAGACATTGTAATTTTTTTTGTTTTCTAAAGAATTTTTTTTTTTTAGTACAAGTAAAGAATTATATCATGTTTTATGTATTTGTATTGACGTTATGAATTCATTATAATATTTTTAAACTTCCAGGTTCCAGTATAGATATTATAATAAAAAGCTCTAGTATTAAGGCTAAGAATATGTACGAAGAAACACCTTGTGCTTTGTTTCTTTTATACTTTGTCCTTCCAGATACCATAATGAAGAGTCACAGTCTCTGCCAGTGGCCAGTAGCTTATTGATTGGTTATGCTTAAGTCCTGCTTTGAAGGACAGATGAGTGCTGTGATTTACTAACAAAGACATTGCTCAAAACAGATACAAACAGTTGGATAAGCATATTGTAAGATTGCACCATGAATACTAAGCACTTTATAGTGGTAGCAAAGTCTGTATAAGGGCTACAATGTCACAAAAGCCTGTAGGATAATGTGAGAATGTTTGCATTTGGACATGGCATATTTTTTTCCTTCTGCCTGCCTGGCATTAACAGTACACAGATATTATAATGCAGAATACACTCCTGGCCAAAGTTTTGCAAAAATAAGCAGCAGAAGTTGTAATAATAAATCAAACCAATGCCAAAGGTATGTCTGTATTTGATAACTAAGTTGGGTTTTTTAGTTTCCCTTTTACAAAACTACTGTGTTACTCCATCAATGTTGAAACAGGAAAAACATCTGTGCAAACCGTTTGCAGCAGCAAAATTATTATCTTACCTCTCTAGGTTCACAGGATATCCATAAGTACTATAGCAAAGTCTAGAAACCTAGGAAAGTGCATTTCTCCTTTCAAGTTCCTCAACTATCTCTATTACAGACTTTACAGAACCCATAGGCCAACTATATTCCTAACTTGAGCGCCTTCATGAGAAACATAAAACTTAGTTGAGCTAAATCTTGACCTTTATCTTGTTCATACAAGTGCTTCTGTTGCTGCAACTGCTGTATTGCTGCACAGTATGCCAATAAATTCAAAACAATGTTCATATAGACAGACATGGTAGAAATCCATCTAACTTTGGTGTCTACATAAGACTAGATGTCTGAACATGACATTAGATATCTGAATTTACATTATTGTCACTGGTGGTGTAATCAGCACAGTCAATGAAGCTTCACCCTACCTATTTGATCTATTGAATACCTCTCTAGAAATCAAGAACTATGTTGACTAGATTCCTACCTTGAATAATGGGAGCTCGGATATGGGAGCTCGGAGCACATATAGGCCCCGATCATGTAGACACTCAGAGTAATGGTGAGATGAATCCCACCTGCAGAGCTACAGCCTTGGTGTACGAAACCCTGCAACAACCGCAGTGTGAAAGTATAGAATAAAGTAGTAACAGTGACCAGCATGAGTATATGGTTAGGTTTAGCTGACCACAGGAACTGGCAAATTCACTTAAATAGACAAACAGAGAAGTTTCTTGCACTTCTCTTTTAAATAAGTTAAATGCTGATAATGCTGATAATGAGGAAAAATATTATAGTTATGAGAAGTGAAAAAAGATAATTGTGATTTAATTAAATGTTTTTGATATTTTATCTGAGTACCAAATTAAGTAACACAGAACTAAAGCAAAGTTCTTTGACAATCTTTGGTGATAAGCACACGACAAAAATGTGATGAGAACAAGAAGTTGAAAGAAAGAGGGTGAGGGGGGTTGAAATAAACAATATAATTTAGTATATGTATGTTATGATATATGAAGTTGCTTAGCGTGTGTAAGAGGAAATGAAGTACAAGCAGTTGATATTAAACTTCTGGAGGATTATACTGCCTGTATATTGCTTAACTGCCCAAAGGAAAAGAAAATATTTTTATCTAACTATTTAGGTTAACCACCAAACCATTCTATCACTTACCCTCCTCAGCAGAACAGGGGGAGAAAATAAGACTAAAAGCTCATGTGTCAAGATAAGGAGAGGGAGATCAACTCACTATCATCAGGGACAAACCAGACTTGACTTTGGGGAAATTTAATTTATTGCCAGTTAATAACAGAGTAAGATAGTGAAACATATAAACCACTAAAAATACCTTTCCCCCACCATCCCTTCTTCCTAGGCTCTCCTCCCCACAAGTGGCATTGTGGGATCAGGAGTGAGGGTTGTGGTGAGTTCATCACATGTTGCTTCTGCTGCTCCTTCCTCCTCACACTCTTCCCCTGCTCCAACATGAGGTCTCACCCATGGGAGACAGTCTTCCACAAACTGTTCCAATGTGGGTCCTTTCCTCAGGTTGCAATTCTTCAAGTACGGGTCCTTTCCACGGTGTGCAGTCCTTCAGGAACAGACTGAGGCACCATGGGTTCCCCACAGGACACAGTTCTTGCTAGAAAATCTGCTCCAGAATGGGCTTCTCTAGATGGCCCACAGCTCCTGTCAGAAGCCTGCTCCAGCATAAGGTCTCCATGGGCTGCAGCTTCCTTCAGGGCACATCCATTTGCCTAAATAGTTGCTTATGACAGTACAAAAAACCTGGTAAACCTAGCAATTAGCAGACACCAAGTAAAAATAATTCTAATCTATAAACCAATATTTTCAAGACATTTTCAAGCCCAATTTTTTATTGCTTCATCTCAGACCTCCTCAAGGAATTTTATTCATAGGGGAAGAGATGTTCAGCCTTTTTGAAAAGGATCACTTTGTTTCAGGACGAGTAACTTGCATTGCCAGTTACTTTTACAAATTACCTATGTGTATTTTTTCATGTATTAATTTTAGTTTTATTTACATGTCAAAGGCAATACGGGTTTTTTGAATGAAAATAGAAAGACTCTTTGGAAAGGAAACTAGCATCTTAGTATTATATATATTTATTTGTATATGTTTATATTTGTATTTTAAAGTTTTCTGGTTTACAATGTCTTTAACATTATAAATTAAAGCTATATGGGCAAAAATTTAAATACATGAGTAATTTAATAATGTTGATTCAGTGACCCTTTCTCTTCTGAACACTCAATGACTTCTGGGTATACTCAGTAATAGCATTTTAGATGTTTAGATCCTATGGTATCAATATGTAAAAACCTATAAAGACAAATCTACACAGTTAAAAAGGATATACCTTGGATTTGAATACCCACTTTTCATCTTGATCTCACGTGTAGTATGAACTTTCTTAATGAATATAACTTTAAACGGGTTGCAGGATTTGGATCTTTAGCTGTAGGATATCAAACTGCTCGGTGATAATTGGGAAAGTCAGTGAAATGTGGAATGTCACAGAAGGGCTTTCTCATTTGCTTTGCTTCATCTCTTGCAAACACTGTGTACTTGACCTGCAAGCTGGCATCAAATGCAAAAATAAATTAGTTGTGTTATGTTAGATCAGATTTTGTTGGGGCTTTTTCTGTTATCACTCCAAATTGAATTTTGCCATATTCCTTTATAGTGCATTCTAAGAAGCTGAAGCAGTGCAAATAAATTGTTTCTAAAAGCTAATATAAATGTGAGATTCCTTCAGCTTCAATTTCAGACAGGGGTGTTGGAAAATTTATAAGACAATCTTATACTCTGTCGTATTTTATTTGCTTAATTTGTTTGATACCTCTTTCTGATATGGATAATGAAAGACAATGTTTTCCCATCACACTGGTATGTATTTGTCATACCATTACCTCCACTAGCACCAAACAGAAAAACAAACCAATAAACAGATATTCAATTATCATGAATCTTTCCATTTCGAACAATTCGGTAAAATAATCTAGAAAGTGGATTTCATTTTTTAATCAGCATTGGACAGGAAATCTAGAGGGCAAATTAATGCATTTTTACTGCATTTATGCATTTGACATTCAACTCAGGTGCCTGTTTTCATAGACTTACCTCACTTTTTTATAGAGAGAGCTGAGAACTTCCATCAGCATTAAGTCTGATGTTTCAGACTGATATTGAGATAGGAAATAATCTTCTCATTACCTCTTTCAGATTTTATGACTTGACTCCATTTAAACAAATCACTTTAAGTATTTTGAGAAGAGATTACCAGAGTCTCAGTTATCAGCTTGCACTCTTGTGCTTTGGTTTGGACACAGGGATGAAAAGTATTTTCTTGATAACCCTCCAGAAAACTGGGATTCTTCTCTGAAACTAGAGATAAAAGATTATGAGACATTAATTTCTTTGTATATCCCAACACTGAGTGAGCACAATCTTGTCTGGTGGTGAATTCTCTATTGTTCCCCACTGCAGACGGAATAGTTCTTCTGCAGCAAGGGTCTAAGCATGCAAAGCAAAAAGACGTGCTTGTGTTTAAGAGTCAAATGACCTGGTCCTTTGCCATTTTTCTTTTCCATTGATTGTGCAGTTCCCTTTGGAGTGACACAATATACAGGACTTATATTAAGGGCTGCTGAAGCATCAAGAGTGCTGACATTTGTAGATCAGGTGTGAGTAATAGCAAGACAAATTGCCTGGGCATACTCAGTTGGACCTCTGTGACACTGTGCATGCTGTTTTTTACTCATTTACTCTTAATTTCACCTTTATTTAGCGCTATGCAATAGCCTAGTCTGATACATTCTCAGAAACTTTTCTGCACCTGTATTTTTTCAATTCCATTCATAAAAATGGGGTCTGCCCTTACCTTGAAATTGTCATTAAAAAAAATAAAACTAAAAGGGAAAAAAGGAGAAAACCAACACACACCCAGGTACATATTTCTTTTTCTGTCTGCATAAAACACCAAAAAAAAGTGGAGAGATGGGTAGAATATTATATTAGATTTCCATATTATGTAAAGAAGCCTAATACCAATGTCTGCTTGTTGATTATGTGGTATAGCTTTTGGATTCTGGCTCTAAACAATATACATTTTCTTTTTTGGTAATAAGTGAAGAAATCTTAAGAGAAACTGCAATTGAGACCTGTAACTGCTTTGAAACATCCAGATACACTATGGCTTTGCACATACCAAAAAGAAGGGAGCATAAACTACCCAAAAGATGTGGGCCAGATATAAAACAGAAATTAAGTAGACAGTAGACATTTGAACTTTGTCTTGAAAAAGTCATGATCCAGAATCTAAATACCTCATGTGACCGGAAAAAGCTTTTAAGCATCTGCTTATTCCTAAACCTGTCACTGTGTAAGCAAAGCTCCTTTTCCCAGGCAAGCCTAATTATAACGTAGAAACTAGATAACAGAAACTGGATGACATTCTATTTCCATTTGCCAGTCCATTTTGGTTGGCATTTTGAAAGTGCTCATAGAAGTGGCTGACTACACAAAAGCTTCACAGCAGAATGCAGATGTATCTCTTAATTTTCAAGTACAGTTTGAGAAGTGATCTCCGCTAAGAGCTAAAAAAACGTTGTAGCAGTCATTCAAGAAGTGGGAGATTTAAGTCTCACCGTAGCCAACCTTTCATCTTCCACCAGTCAAGGAATTCTCACGTGAGGCTACAATTTGTTTCCCCTCCTTCCTCTGAAAAGAATGATATAGGCTTTCTAGTGTGAGAAAGGAAGTGTTAAATAAAAGAACAGGACCTCTGAGACCACCCAGTTGAAAAGGGGTACACCTGCTTTTATCATTAATCTTCAAACAATTTGTATACAGTGTATGTTTAGGCTACTTAATTTGAAAAAAATAAGTGATGTTAGAATGAACAACAAATAAATAAATAAATAAATAAAAGAAATAGGCACTCAAGACAAATGGCAGCTAGCTATTCCAGCCAATATCTCTTTACATATGTGCCCTACCTTCATTCAGAAACAGTGCAGTAAAATCAGACAGGCTGGTTAAAAATCACATGGAGGATAACTGTCTTCGGAAGAGGAACTGAGTAATTATTTTTTCTGAGGACTATTAGTCTATTGATGCCTTTAGGAGTAGTACGTTAATAGTACCCCAATGAATAACCAAGAATCCATGCAGTGATTTCCATAATTATCTCATAGTTGGTTTATATATTAAATTTTAACCTACCTGAGTTAAATCCAAGGAAGTAGAAGGGGTGAAGGGCAAACAACAAACAAAAAAGAAAACAGCACTAGGGTCTATTTGCTGGTTGATGTCTCCCATTTTTCTCCAAGGAGAATAGTAAGGTTTTACTCTCACAGATCTGGAAGGAGCATAAGTCCAGTAAGTCCCCAAAGTCTTTATCTAAGAAAGAGACAAGACATGTAAGGAATGAATGAGTTAAGTTAGCCACCCAAGGTGCCTGGTTGAGTGGATTCTGAAAGAGATGCAAGGAAATGCTGGTAGAAAGGTTGAAATACACAGTTTTTCCTAACTGAGAGACTGAGTAACATGACTGAAAAAATGTTATTATAAGAAAAGATGAAGATTTAGATACAAGAAAAAACTGCACGAAGGTCTTTAAAAAAATTATTTAAAGTTTTTCTGACTGACTGAATAATGTTTTAGGTTATTTTGACTAAATTCATAAGACGGTTCCTTTTTCTGTGCATTACTTCAATCCTGACATGATGGAACCTCAGTGAAAAGAAAAGATATTAATCTCAAATAGCCTCTTTCTTTGTCTTCCACAGTACAGGAGGTTATGACTTCAATATCATTGTTTGACTCTCTTTTACTATCAATGTTAACTGTATGCAACCGTAATACAGATAAGTGCTTCAGAACTTGTTTATTTTGGGTTATCCATTCAGTGTGCAGTCGGCCAATGGAAAATTAGGCCCAACTTGTATGACTTGAGTTCTTCTAACACATTAGGTTTGCACTGTTCTCTTTTTCAGTGTTTAAACTTACCATTTATACTGTGACTGTATCTTTTTTGTTGCTTGGTTAGTTTGGTGCACATATGAGTATGAAAATAAACATTGGTTTAATGACTACATAATTTAAACAGCACAAAAAAATGAAATAATTTTGAACCTACCTGACTGGTAACACTGTAAACTAGCATACACGAAAGTCAAAACAAACTCATATTATGCAGACTTTGAGAAGCAATTTGGCTTCTGAAGAATAATAAATATATCTAATGGCCTATTAGGCAAGGGTATTCAAGGAAAAACACCGGAATCATTCAACAAACAGTGATTATATAACACAATGAAGAAAATGAAATACAGAGAAGGGAATGCGTTTTGACAGGCTAAATGCCCTTTACTCTTTCTTCAAGAAACTGTTTTGTTCTTATTTATGGCTTTCCTTAGGGAAAATGTGTCCTTGTTGCATATTCTTTTTTAAATGCCCTGCAAAACGATTATGACACCTACTGTAGAACAACTTGACTGGTTTATGCCCACACAGATAGAATCGTGGTGCTGTAAATCTAACAGCTGCCAAACTGTCTACACACACTATATTGGAATTGCCTGTGATCCTCTATTATTTGTCTTTAAATATTTTACGCTCCTGACACAAATCCAATATCGCTTGCTCGGCTGGATAATGTTTTCAGATTCCAAGGTCATTTGCTGTGACCAGTAGTTCATGAACCCTGTACGTAAATATTTTTTAGCTCTGTTTCTGGTTATATGCTAATGCGTAAAAAAAAAGGGGGCCTCTTTCCCAAACACAATCCAGAGATTCTGACATGACCATGGAAAAAGTTAACAAAAGAATGGAATGGAAACAGTCATGTAATCCTGAATTCTTATTCCCATTGGTAAAACTGTTACCTTTTTCATCTGTCACATGATTGTGTAAAAAACCTGAAGATCAACAAGTGACTGTATAGCCCCCTATGTAGTATCCAAAAAGATCACCTACTTCACATGCCAGTTTTCATTTATGTCACGCCAGCTTATGTTTTAATTAAACCTTAACACCCAAACCCCTCCTATTACAAATATTAAATCTTAGAAGACTCCAACCATTGGGAAAACAGTTTTGCCCTAGTCATTAAGCCTGAATATGAATCTTGGCCTACTTTTCCATCTGTTAAACACACTTGATAACAGAATCACAAAATGGTTGATGTTGGAAGGGACCTCTAGAGGTCATCTGGTCCAACCTTGCACAAGCAGGGACACCTAGACCCCAGTGCTGAGGACCATGTCTAAATGGCCTTTGAATATCTCTGAGAATGGAGACACCACAACCTCTCTGAGCAACCTGTGCCTGTGCTCTGTCATCCTCACAGTAAAAAAAAAAAACGTTTCCTGATGTTCTGAAGGAAACCCCTGTGTTTCAGTTTGTGCCCATTGCCTCTGATCCTGTCACTGGGCATTCCTGAAAAGAGTCTGTGTCTGTCCTCTTTGCACCTTCCCTTCTGGTATTTATATATATTGATGAGATTCCCCTGAGCCTTCTCTTTCTCCAGGTTCAAGAGTCCCAGACCTCTCAGCTGCTCCGCATAGGAGAGATGCTCCAGTCCCTTCGTCATCCTTGTGGCCCTTTGTTGGACTCTGCGGTATGTTCATGTCTCTCTTGTACTGAGGAGCACAGAACTGGACACAGCAGTCCAGGTGTGGCCTCAGCTGTGCCGAGTAGAGGGGAAGGATCAACTCCCTCTACCTGCTGGCAATACTTTGTCTAATGCAGCCCAGGATATCATTGGCCTTCTTTGTGGCAAGGGCACAGTGCTGGCTCCTGTTTAGCTTGCTGTCCACCAGGTCTCCAAAGGCCTTTATTGCAAATCTGCTTTCTAGCCAGTTGCTCCACAGGATATACTTGTGCATCGGGCTGTTCTTTCCTGGGTGTGTGACCTTTCACTTCCCCATGTTGAATTTCCTTTCAGCTTATTTGAAGGTTCCTTTCAGCTTATTTTTTCAGCCTGCCGAGGTCCCTCTTGTGTATCAGGCACCCATCTCCAGTTTTGTGTCATCCACAAACTTGCTGAGGGTGCATTTTGCCTTGTCATCCAGCTCATTAATGAAGATTTAGAACAGGATTGGACCCAGTATGGACCCTTGGGGTCCACAACTTTTGTTTCAGAGGCTTACAAAATCAATTTACATAGTTGATAAACTTAACATAAACTTTTTTCTAACCAAAATTCTTTAGCAAAGAATCATAGAATCATAGAATGGTTTAGGTTGGAAGGGACCTTAAAGATCGTCTAGTTCCCACCCCCCCTGCCATGAGCAGGGACTCCTCCCATCAGACCAAGTTGCTCAAAGCCCTATCCAGCCTGGTCTTGAATACTTCCAGGGAGGTATATCAAAATCGTTTAACACTCTGGCAACATTAGTAAACCACAGGTTCAGAATATACAAGGAAATTAATATTGCATGACTCGAGAATTCTGAAGCTTTGGAAATAATGATTCAAAATGTGCACAGTCACACACCTATAAGATGAGGGCTCTCAATCTGTACAGGAGATGAATGGTAGGTGGTGTCCCAGTCCACAGGGAGAGTCCTTGACTGCAGACCCACTGCTTCCGAGAGATAAACTCAAAATGTCTCTCCTGAGGGCCCCCGTTTATACCCTGATTGAATCTGATCTGTGGTCCTATATGATCATGCCAGATCTTATTGGCTGAGACCCACACCTTTCTCACCTTTCAGCTGAAATGCGTACATGCTGCCCATCACTGTGCGGGTGTGAAAGAGCTGTGGTGGAAAGTTTTCACAGGCTCTTGTTGGGTCTTTGTTAGCTTGTTTTGTAAGGGTGGGTGCATCTGCACACAAATTGTTACTTGCCTCCAACCAGGCTTCCTGCTACTGATCACCACGCTCTGGGCCCAGCTGTTCAGCCAGTTTTCAGTCCACCCCACTGTCTGATCTTCTATCCCCTATTTCATCAACTTCTCCATGAAGATCTTATGGAAGACTGTGTCAAAAACCTTACTGAAGTCAAGGTGGACAGTATCCACTGCTCTACCCTCATCTACGAAAGGAGCCATTTCATGGTAGAAGGTTATCAGGTTGGATGGTGTATTGAGTATATAAGGCAAGCCTTTGGTAGCTAGGGGTAGCAGGGATGGCCTCTTTGGGAAGAGGTCAGGTGTTGTCCTTTGCCAGACACTTCTGGTTCCAGCAGGTTCTGCAATGGCCTCACCACAGGCAAAAGCTGAGCCCATAAGTGAACTTGGTGGTGCCTCTGTGAAAAGATATTTAAGAAAGGGCAGAAAATACTGGATAGAGAGGAAGAGGGAAGGAAAAAAATATGAAACAGAGGGAACACCAAGGTCAGAGGAGCAGGAGGTGCTGCGTGGCAAGGCAGGCATACCTTCCAAAAGGACTGCAGGGTAGGGATGAGCCCATACTGGAGCACCCAGAGAATGAGTCCTATGGACAACACATTCTGGAGCACAGGAAAAGAATGGGAAGGAAGGAGCAGCCAAGAGGAGCTGCTATATCCTGACTGCAACTCTCACCTACCACACCAGTGTCATCTCTTCACTCACCAAAGGGACTGAGTGTAACCCATGACAATAACAGGGTGTGGAGGACAGGTGCTTGGAGTGAATTTGAGTCTTATGTTTTATATATCAAATCTATGCTTTAAATGCAAAAAGGGAGGAAAGGCATAAGTATGTTTCTTTTTTCTTGTTTGGTTTTTTTTGCCACCACCCAAATCAGTTATTAAATATTTATTTTAATTGGCAATAAATAATGTTAATTTCCCCCCACGATGTATCTGTTTCGCCCACTACAGTAATTGGTAAATGAACTGCTTTTCTAAATCTTGACCCCGGACCTTTCTTGGTCTTGTTCCTGTCCAGCTTATTTTCTACAAATAACTAGCATAAAATGTGGGTTTTCAGACTATTTTATGGAAAACTCATAACACTTTTAAAAACTCATATCATCCATAAAAGAATGTGATTAGTTCAAACTTTTTATCTCAGTGTGCATCACTGCACTTACCTTCTATGAAGTTCAAGGGCCATCATATAGTCTTTAAATGAACTGATTGAACTCTATATCACTAAATGTATTTTTTGCTCCACTAATGCAAGTAGATATTTGTTATTAATGTCCTCTATGTTATTTAGAGACTATCTTCCAAATTCCAGCATTACTTTATTTTTCAATAGTTTATACTAATTTGTGCCTCTGGTTGAAATAGCTCTGTTTAGTAGCGTTCTCTATGGGTACATTTATTGTGGTAATCACATCCTCCCTCGGCCTTTATTTTGGACACTCAATCTCCTTTAGTCTGCTTCTATATGTTTTCTCATACTTTCTCAGTCTATCTCAGTCTTTTCCCATACTAAATTGTAGAAGTAGTATATATTAATTGGTATTTTTTATTTACTTGTAGCAAGTTAAATTAGTTCTTCTAAATGAGGATTACCATAAATGTATTGCAAACACAATTCTTAAGATCAATAGGAATTAAAATTACATGTGCCTGTCTTCATAAATTTGCAGAATACATCTCATCTCATATGTGTTACAACTTTACTGGGTACTGATGTCGACAATCAGCTGTTGTTTTATCAGTCATTTCCAGATTAGACCCCTGCTCGTAGCAGAAATCTTCAGTCTCTCTTCCAGGACAGTGCATTTTATGCTATTGCCTTTCAATTTATTATTAATTCAATGTCATAATTAATAACATCATAGTCTTATTTTATGTCAATGATATTTCATATAGTGTTTTCAGGAAATAGTTACTTTTATGATAAGATCATTAATAAACATATTAAATTAGCCCACGTTATTTCTTGTGAAATTCCACTGTTTGATTCCCTGATGACTAGAAGTTCCTTTTTGTCATATGTTCTTTAGTTACTTTACTTGCACTGTATTAAAGTGCTTCCACCTTAGCAAATTTCCCATGTAACATTGAATAAAAATCTTAATTTTAAATAGAAGAGATCTTTTCTAGTTTTCATATTTCCTAAAAAGGTTATAAAACATATTGGTTTCGTGTACCATAATCATTTTTTAATGCACTCAAAGTTGCACTGTGCACTTACTTCCCTTTTCTGCTTAATTTCTTCTAGTGCCTATTGGTGATGGTCACACTGACAGACCTAACCCTAACCATTCTTTTCTCTTCTTACATGTAAGTGTTAAGTAATGATTTTTCCATTGTATACCATTGTTAAATTATATACTACATAGGTCTGCTCAAAGTACCTGGTATTGGATTTGAAATTTCAGAACTATAGGATGGAGATTGGCTGATTCGTGAATATGACTGCAGTAAACAGGGTGATATATACTTCCGTTTAGTCATCTTAATAGCAAGAGTTTGTATATTTATTCTCTTATTCAAAACTGAGCAAGTAACTTATTTTGGTTTGGGACCACATCCTGATTAGCAAAAATATATCCCACCTAAATTTTATCCAGAAATTTTAAATTTGCTGCCAGACATTTTTAAGTGATACTCTGCAACTAATTAAGAGAAATAAAAAAGAAAAAAAAATCTATTACCTGCTTATCCTCTCTTATTTCAAAGTAATTTATCTTTCTATGTTAAATATCGGTTCTTCTGACACTAATCCTTAGGTCCTTTTATACACGGATGCATTTATATTAAACACTGGGTCTATATTACAGCATTGACCCAGTCTTCTAGTCTCACATTTGTCTGCACCGGGCACCTGTCCAGGACATACTGCAGGACTGTTCAACTTAGGTACCCGAGTCACTTTTCTATATATTTCTTTAATGTCCACAAATTTATTAATTTGAAACAGCAATGTATTTTTTGAGTTCCTCTATTATCTTTTGAACAAATGTTAACTGTCCTGGAGATTTACTGTTCTTAATTGTCCTGGTCTGAGGTAAAAGAGAACCAATTTTCTGTTCAGTAATTTTACTTTGTAACTAAGCCTCTTCTAACTAAATGAATTCTCTGAAATTAACAGCATATGGTGCAGACGCTGTTTGCTCTCAGAGTGTTAAGACCTGATTATTTCTCATCTACGCCAAGGAATGGTACGCAGAGAGGCTCTTACTTATACTTATTGCTATAACAACCAAGGTTAGTTAACGTTGTTATTTGCCCTGTTGGAGGGTTGGAAGCAGAAAAGCATAGAGGGGTCACACCTGTGGGCAGGACAGGTGACCCAAAACTGACCAACAGGGTATTCCATCCCATCTGCCACATCGTCAGTATAAAAGCTGAGGGATAAAGGGGTCATCCCTCTTCTCTTTTCTGCTCCTCAGACTGCCCCACCAGCGAGTAGACTGGGGGTGCACAAGAAGTTGGGAGGGGACACAGCTGCGACAGCGGACCCCAAATGACCAAAGGGATATCTATTACCATACGATGTCATGCTCAGCAATAAAAGCTGGGGGAAGAAGGAGGAAGAGGGGATGTTCAGAGTTATAATACTTGTCTTCCTAGGTAACCGTTATGCGTGATGATTGATGGAAACCTGCTTTCCTGGAGATGGCTGAACACCTGCCTGCCAATGGGAAGTGGTGAATGAATTCCTTACTTTTTTTTTTACTTGTGTGTGTGGCTTTTACTTTACCTATCAAACTGTCTTTATCTCAACCCATGAGGTTTTTTGCTCTCACCCTTCCAATTCTCCCCATCCTACTGTGAGGGAGTGAGTGAGCGGCTGCACGGGGCTGAGCTGCCATCCAGAGTGAGCCCACAACAAAAGGACTCTTGGCACTCTAGGCCTTGACAGAGACTTCATTAATATATGTTTAACAATGTGAAAATGAGAATGTAAGAAGTTGGAATAAAAGTCTAAAACATAAAAACAAAATCAACAAGTATTTCCAAGTATGCCACCTGTTTTATAAGAACAGGAATAATTAACTAGAAGAGGCAGAAATTCAATCTTTATATACTCATTCAACATAACCCTACTACTTACATTCCTGATCATCGCTTTTCACACTCCAAGAAGTACTTCAGCTATATGAAATAAAATTACAACAAAAGTGTAACTTAACACAACATTTTTGAAACTAAATATTTTTGTCTTATTTTGCATCCTAAAACTAACTTGACAGGTTGTGTAACACATTTATACCTTAAATTCATATTCACAGATTCTAAATTCAGGTGTGTCAAATTTATTTAATGGAATCATTTTGCAAGACCCTAAGACAGTACTTAAGTTTAACTTAAATTAAATCTTTATTAATCAGCAGCACAAAGAACTTCAAGTTTTGAAATCTCACGGATTTCAGGAATAGTTTGTAGCTCAGGGTTTGTTGAGTTATTGCAATGTATTCTTTAACAGAAAAGAAATATGAACTAAAATAATTCACAGAATAATGAGAAAACATGATATTGCATGTATTAAAACTCATAAAATGGAACGTAAGTCTCTATCGTGTAGCAGCATTTGAAATAAATCTAATTTATTTTCAGAGGTATCACCCTCAAAAAGTGGTTAGCAATGCTAAGTAATCAATCAAGTCCGCTGTGGAGTTCTAATGACATCATAAACCATAGCAGAACATTGTAGATGGTTATTTAATCACTATTATCTACAGCTGAAATTTTGTCACGAAAGAGATGAGACAGAAGAGAGGTGCTAGAGGTAGTAAGGGAGGAAGGGTACAATGTCACTGTGCAGTCCCTCTGGAGACAGCAGGATGAAATAGGGCCATCCAAGGAAAGATATAGATTATCTTTCATCACTGTTTTTCGATTAATTTTACCACCGATTTTAGAAGAAGCCCAGGGATATGTCTGAATATTTTGGCCCAGCTTTGTAATAAATCCACTGATTGTCTGCATGTACCATGTTCAATTCATGGAAATGTTGTGGTACATGTTAATTAGATTATTTTTGGAGGAAATGGAACTGCAAGCTCTTCTCCAAATGCATACAAAATATGCTCCTCACCCTAATGGATAAAAAGGACCTTTGAATCAACGACTGGACTTTCGAACATCTTTGGCAAAGTGAGGCATGTTAAGTCCCCCAGTTTGACATAAAAACACTAAATTAAAAATTGTGTGGATGTAAGGACCTTAGAAGCAATCATTTGAATCTTCTGGTCTGTTTCTATTAAGCCAAATTACTTGCCACTATAGGCATTGCCAAGGGTGATTCTCTTATAGGCTAAAGGTACCACGTAGTCTTAAAATTACAGACTTTATGGGCTCTGCACTCAGTTCTGTGCTTTTACCCTTTTTCTGTCTTTAGGTACCACAGCCCATAAAATGCTCCCCTTTCGCCCCCTAAATATTTATAATATGCTTCCATTTTACTGATCCAATCACTTGTCAGTTACTTTGTTAATATTTCTGCCAATAATTTCCTTTAAAAACAGGCCTTTATGAAGCATTATTTTCCTCTACTAGACCAATTCTCACCTGCCATTTTAGAGACTCCTGATATTCAGAATGGCTGCCTGCCATCTGTTTGCAGTGAGGGAGATAGGATTTAATAATTCATCGGATAGATGACAAATACTGTTTGACATTTTTCCCCTGATTGCAGTATACTTAAGAAAACATTTTATGTCCGTAGAAATGATTCTATTATTCAGTGGGTAGGAAAGTTTCACTTGTCACTCAAATACTCCAATAGCAATAAAATCAACTGAATAACAGCCTTTCTAGATTTTTTTTTTTTTTTTTTTTTTTTTAGTATGGAAAGTTCTGTTAATTCTATTAGCTTTGAACATTTCAATTGATAATCAAACACTATCGAACTTCACATAACTCAAAAGAAGAGGCCTAATGATATGCCATGGTCATGGTCTAATATACAGATTCTACATGATGAAGGGTTTATTTTCATACACTGAGGAAAAGAAATCGGATTCTTTTATTGTAGCAGTAGACTTGAATGGAAAGCAGACAAAATGAAAAATGAATTCCAGAGAAAATACCATTTTTGAAATTCAAGCCTGTGGCAATAAACCAGGATGTATCAACTTCAGTAATTTTTCAGATCTATGCATAGATTTCATCTTCCAGTGGCTGTCAAATAATAGTGGCAATTTAAAAGGCCTAATATTACAAAGGGAGTCTTGCTGGGGCAGTCAGTGAAATTTAACTATGGGACAAAGTGGGCCATGTCCCATAGGTGCATGGCTTATTAAAAAAAAAAAAAAAAATCCTGTTATCATTAAAATCCACACTTACAAATGTCTGTCTGTTTAAAGGTATTCCACTGGATCTTCTCAGGGTCTGTGTTTCTCCAATTAGCAATTGGCAAACTGGTTTGAAAGAGGTACAGTGAATTGTTTCAAGCTTCCCCTTTTGACTCTTAATTCAATTCAGAAGTCACTTGTCTTTACAGTGAGAATAAATCTTTTTCATACTCACCATTACAAAATATAAATGCTTCATATATACCAGTTCTTAAATAAATAATTTGTCTTTAAATAAATGTTACCAAAATATTTCACTGTCATTTCAATCATTAGCTTCTTAGTGATTCCTCTCAAAAGGTAATCCAGAATTGTTTATGTTTTATTTTGTGCTCTTTTTACAAAATAAAGTATTGTCAAGTAAATACAGATGATTTTCTTTAGACCACTCTAAGATTGTTTTTAATTTCTTGGTTAGTAAACATACTTAGTCGAACTGTATTATCAAAAACCATACTACAACTGAAATAATATTCAAAAGCATTCTGAAATAGTTTATTATTTCATACATGGAAATGACTGAATTTGTGTAATTCTAGATAAGGACAAAGTTGTAAGGAAATTACTACATCATTTTGTTTCAAAGTGTCCTGTGGGGGGAAAAAAAAAGTTTCCATTTTAAAGAAATGGGGGTTTCTTTACCTGAAAAATTTTTACAGATAATGTCAGCACACCTGTATTTCTTTTCTTTTAATAGCTTTGAATTTCAACCTTTTTATTTCTAACATCATATCCTGTTTGCTGTGTCTGCTGAAATAGCTAATAATTTCTTGTTGCTTTTCAGTTTCAATCAGAATCCATTTCCATGGGACACTCTTGGCTGTCTTATCTAAATTACTTCAGCAAAGTTACGGTGTTTATGATCATATATTCTATACTGACAATTGTTCAAAATATGACAGCAGACATGAGCCTGCATAAAGACAGAGCATACAGTAAGTATAAAATGCACTTTTTTTTCTGATGGAAGACTATGGGGAAAAATATTTAATCTTACATCAAAGGACAGTTGTTTTTTTACTGTGGTTTAAGCTATGTATCACCTTCCTACTGAAAAAACTTTAAGTTTGCCAAAAGTCCAGTGTCTTCCATCCAGTTTGAAAAACATGAGTCATCAGAAAAAAAAAAAACCACAGAACTTATAGGAAAAGGACAGATGAATGAATGAATATATTTTGCTTGCTTTGTTGTTATTGTTGTTAATATTAACTGACTCATGTAAGGAAATAAGTTTAGCCAGAAGAACTGCAAATTTGGTCATTCTTTGCATCATCAAATGCACTTCATTTTGAAGAGTAAAATAATTGCACTTATATGAATGGTCAAAATTAACAAGATTTCCACTGCACTTCAACATTTATGATTCATATATTTTTCAATAATTTGAAGGAAATTTAAAATTTTTCCTTTAGAATATATACTCATATTAAGGCTTTGTGAAGTAATAAAGGAAAAACAGATCACAATTCAGGGACTAAATCCATTATTTTAATGATTTTGGACCTTTTCATAAATTGATAACAAGGAAACAAATGGCAATTTCAATATTTTTAAGTGAAGAAGGCAGACTGTCCTTGTATAATAAAGAATTCTATCTTAGAAAGCAGTGGCTAGGGATAGTATTTAAGCATATATGGTAAATAATTATCAGAATAACTTGTCAAGATCTGCTGTGGAATTTTTAAAACATGGTTGAAATGACTTTTTTTTTTTCCCCAAGAAACATCCTTTGTCAAAGAAACTGATTCAGGGAAGGCAGATTATACAAAAGCTAAATAAAATGTTCATTCTGTTTTCTTTGCATTTAAAATTCAGATGTGTAGCAAACATTTAATCTAAAAAAACCGAAAAAAACCCCAAACATAAAGAAAATAGAGAAACAAAAAACCTTAGATGATATGCTGAAATCTTTTTCGTGGTTTCCAAAATACCTATTTTTCTGCTTAATAAAAATAAATGAGAATCCATTTTTGAAATCACATTAACCAACCCGTTCCTTATATTCTTCTTTGAAAACATATGGTTTTTTCTATATTTTAACTATATCATATTCCACTATGGTGGATTTTAATATTATTTCCAGGCCTTGTGTTTTATATGCCTTAATTAAAACTTGAATTCTGAATGATACCATTAATTTTGACTTTTGGTGTGATGTTTCTGAAGCTTGGATGATGGGCACACATTAAATTCAGTCTCTTTCTAAAAGTAGATGTAAGACTTATTTAATTTTTATTTTTAAAAACCCCAACTTATTACAGTTTCTTTCATGTGTCATGGTTTTTCATATTTATTGTCCAGCAAATATGTATTTGTTTTTAAGTATCAAAAATATCCTGGTTTTCTGAGCATGCAAAAGTTTGTTTGAACTGACCTTGTTTTCTTTTTCTTCCCAACCTTAACATCTATATCGATCACACACTGTCATTTCTTTTTCCTTCCAGCCTTTGCATCCAAGTTCATAAAAATTTACTCTGGCACTTATCTATAGCTACTAATCTATAGTTTACTGGGATTGTAAATATTTTTTATTTGCTCCATAACTATACTTTTGCACCTTTCTTTTATATAGATTGTACTAATCTCTATTGACATCCCAGTTACAATCATCTTCTCACCAGGCTTCAATTATGCCCACAAGATCCCAACTACCATCATTTAGCATGGCTTTTTTTGGTTTTTTTCAGTTCTTTTTGCTTGTTTCTCATCCTTCTAGCATTGTGTACAAGCACTCTAACACAGATGTCTTTTGATTCTTCATGTTTCATTCTTTTGAGAAGTACTTCTTCCAATTTATTACTGTGATGCTAAAGGTGCCAAAATCTCTCAGAACTCAAAGAACTAGATTTTTATAATAGATAATATTTTACATATAATTAACTCCACAGTTATGTAACATACAAAAAAAAACCCCAGCCAAACCAACCAAGCCTTCTTGCTTCAGGCTTTAATCAACTGCTAGCTATCTCTTATTAGAAATAAAATTCTTTTAACACAGAGCTTAGGAATGTTTAATTCACTATTGCTCCTAATACAAGCTGTGCGAGTATCCCAGCACTTTTGAAGCTAAGACTTATTTGGGTGCCTACTACAGGCACTTATTTCTAAGGATTGTCAACTACACATTGAGAAGTTCTGTTCTGAAATTATGCAGTGAAATTAACTGACAGCATTGTAAGTTATGTTGTGATATGAAAATAAGAGAAACTTGACAGCAGCATTTTCTTTCTCAAAAATATTTTGGATAAAGTTGGTGCTTTATGTGCAAGATTTAGTACCTAACAGTAAAAGGCAGAAATAAATGAACAAGACAGGAGCCCAAATTCTGCATTAATAAGAGTTGCTCCTGAGCAACAGCTAAATTGACCCTGCTCAGTGATAAGGATAAAGGTCTTGTTTCTTTAGTTATATTTGTTATATTTACCCATTAAGCATATTAACCTTTTACAATTTACAGGTTTTTGTCTCAGGTACAGTATAGGAGTGAATTCATTCAAATGTGACTCTACCAAATGCTAGTACATACATCTATGTCCTAACTATCTCTGTCATTTCTTCTTCCACATAAATAAACTGGATGAAAAGCTGGACATGAGCAATGTGCCCTTGCAGCTCAAAGGGCAAATATCCTGGGCTGCATCGAAAGAAGAGTGGCCAGCAGGTCGAGAAAGGTGACTCTGCCCCTCTACTCTGCTCTGGTGAGGCCCCACTTGGAGTACTGTGTCCAGCTCTCGAGCCCTCAGCACAGGAAAGACATGGACCTGTTGGAGCAGGTCTAGAGGAGGGCCACAAAAATGATCAGAGGGCTGGAGCACCTCTCCTCCAGGTGGACAGGCTGAAAGAGTTGAGGTTGTTCAGCCTGGAGAAGAGAAGGTTCCAGGGAGACCTCAGTAACCTACAGGGGGCTTGTGAGAAATGCAGGGACAAACTTTTTAGCAGGGCCTGTTGCAATAAGGCAAGGGGTAATGGCTTTAAACTAAAAGAGAGTAGAGTTAGACCAGATATAAGGAAGACATTTTTTTACAGTGAGGGTGGTAAAACACTGGAACAGGTTGCTTGGGAAGGTGGTAGATGTACTATCCCTGGAGACATTCAAGGTCAGGTTGGATGGGGCTTTGAGCAAGCTGATCCAGTTGAAGATGTCCCTGCTCATTGAGGGGATTTACACAGTAAGCTTTTTATTTGTTTATTTCTTTTTTAAAGAATCTTCTAAGTACTGTATGAAATATCTTATCATTTGAAGTGATTAGCTCTTTTTACCCCATAAAACATAGTGAAATCCATATTCTGCTTGTTTCCAGTGTTGGAAATTAGAGAAACGAGGTTATCTTTGATCTTGTGGTGCATGTACCTTTACCAAGTTCTATAGATGTTAAAAGGCTGACACTCCCCTTACTCCAGTTAGCTATGCTATAATAGGTTTCAGTGATTTTCACTGCTATTATTCTTCAGGTGACAATAGTAGGGATGATAGCCCCAATTTCATGATATCACAGCTAATATTGACAAAAAAAGGAAAACGAATTCTAGATTTTTAAAAAAAAAAAAAACTAATACAGCAAACCACCACCAAAATTATATAGTTTTGACTATCATTTTTATCTCTCTATAGGAATCTTTGATTTGTCAGAAATTAAATAATAACCTTTTTCTGTAAGAGAAAACACGTTTTTTCCTGCTGTTATTCTGACCATTCAACATTTCCATCTAGGGTAGTCTGCGTTTCCTGCTTAATTTTGTGATTGTTTTTAGGATTGTAGCCTTTAATCTAATCTGCATTTTGCCCTGCTGAGTTCAACTCATATAGGGAAAAACTCAGCCCCTGAAAATAATACATTTTTATAAAACAGTTTTATCTTTCCAGCACCAAGAGCTCTGCATCACTTTTTACAAATTATTCTGATTAGGTGTACTAAGTGGTATAAAAAATTTATCTGGTTCTACCATGAAATCAAATAATGAGGAAAATTCTTTGTTCTATTTTGCTATTTTTAAAAAACTTTGTGCATACCCATCAGAGGTAATAATCATTCACTTATTTCAATTGAGTTGTAATCTAGTTGATTTCAATGATTTAGTTTATTATCATGGCAGTGCAGTGAAGTTCCTGCTGACTGGAAAAGGGGAAATATAACCCCCATTTTTAAAAAGGGAAAAAAGGAAGTACTGAGGAACTGCAGGCTGGTCAGTCTCACCTCTGTGCCTGGCAAGATCATGGAGCAGATCCTCCTGGAATCTCTGCTAAAGCACATGGAAAATAAGGAAGTGATCAGTGACAGCCAACATGGCTTTCACTAAGGGCTTTCACTGATTTTCACTAATTTGGTTGCCTTCTATGATGGTATTACAGCCCTGGTGGATAAGGGAAGAGTAACTGACATCATCTACCTGGACTTGTGCAAAGCATTCGACAGTGACATTTAGACAAATCCTTGTCTCTAAATTGGAGAGACGTATTTGATGGGTGAACCACTCAGTGGATAAGGAATTGGGTGGATGGCTGCACTCAAACAGTTGCGGTCAGCAGCTTGATGTCCAAGTGATGACCAGTGATGAGTGGCGTTCCTTGGGGAACCGGTGCTGGTACTGGTGCTGTTTAATGTCTTTGTTGGTGACAAAGTGGGATTAAGTGCACCTGCAGCAAGATTGCTGTGGTGGTGCAACCCTCCCATACCACTTTAGGCCACTTGGTGCTTGGTGCAATTTCCATCCCTCCCTGGGCCACATAATAACCCAACATAAACCAGGAAAGAATGTGAAGGATAATGGAGCAGAACGTTATGGTAAGCCCTTAACACTTGGGCCACATGGCAACCTGGGCCACATAACAAATCAACATAAAATAGGGCAGAATGTGAAGGGCAACAGACCAGAACATTAAGGCAACCCCTTAGGGCACTTGGTTCCCATGTTCCCTATTGTTTAGAAGTTATATAGTTGTCTATAAAAGTCTATAATACCTGTACCCCTGACAGTACCTGGATCATGGTCCAAATATGGGGGGTGATACCAGAACCCCAAGATCTAGCAAGTTCGGGGCTTGCGCAACTGGTGGAAAGTGCCAGAATATCCTATTGTCTGAGTTGGACCAGAATGGAAAAGTATCTGATGAAAGTCAATTACCTCTGACCCTATAAATAGTGACTCTAGTGAGACTCTGAATTCTCCTGAATCACAGCAGGCTGTGACCAGCATCTCCCCTGAGCTGGGACACCCCTCAGGTAAACACCTTGAGGGTTAAAGGGCCAGGGCAAGTCAATCTTCTTGAGTGTCAGTTATCAACCACTGAAGAATGTTGATGTATTGCACTTACTCTAAACTCAAGAAGAGGGAAATTATAACTATAGGCTAGCCTCTCTTTCATCCACCTCTATCTAATGTATTTCTGATATACAAATTAGCTTCTTACTAATGTGAGCGTTCATGTATTTTACTGGATTCAAGTATTTTCTGTCTCCTTGTCAGTGTGTTAATATGTTTATGTGCTGTCGTGGTTTAGCCTCAGACAGCAACAAAGGACCAGGTGGCAGCCGCTCGCTCAGATGGGGCCCTCCCCCCGCCAGCGCGGCCGGGAGGGGAGAATCGGAGGAAAAAGGCAAAAAACTCGTGGGTTGAGACAAAGGCAATTTAACAGAACAGCAAGGAGAGCAAGAAACAACAACAATAATAACACCGACAGAGGAATACACAGCCACGAGTACGATACCACCGCTTGCCGACCGCACCCGGGACGACCCCCAACCGCTCTGCTCCCCTGGGGGATGACTTCCTGCCCCTCCCCTTCCCCGGCTAGCTCCTGTTACCCCCTGGGCATGGCTCACATGGGATGGAATACCTGTGTCCCTGCTAGGTCCTGGGGAGAATTAACCCTATCCCCGCCAGACCCAGGACATGTGCTCATACACATATATATTGATTTAAGAAAAGGGACACCCATCAGCTTGCTGGAGTCACCCACTGCATAGAGACCCTGATCCTAGCAGTTAAAAACTCAGGTGGTGTATGCATGCAACTCCTCGAATGATGTGTGTTTATATATTTTGGTGTTTATACAAATATATTGATTTAGGATACCTTATAGTAAATTAGTGTGAATCTTGTAATTTTTGAATCTGTAATTAAGTCACAGTTCAATGATTTTGTTAAATCACCTTGTAAATCCTTAAATTGGTTAATGGTTAAGTGCTGCTAAAATTAACCTTTTGATTTACCTCAAACTATTAATAAATTTTGAATTGCTGCTAAATCATAACCATATCAAATATTTCCATCCATGACAGTTGCTGATGACACCAAGCTGTGTGGTGCCATCAACATGCATGCTGGAGGGAAGGGATGCCATCCAGACAGACCTGGACAGGCTTGAGAGATGCGTCCGTGCAAACATTATGAAGTTCAGCAAGGCCAAGTGCAAGACTCTGCACTTGGTTAGTGGCAATCCCAAGCACAAATACAGGCTGGGCAGAGAATGGATTGAGAGCAGCCCTGAGGAAAAGGACTTAGAGACATTGGTTGATAAGAAGCTCAGCAGGACGCAGCAATGTGCACTCACAGCCCACAAAACCAGCAGGCTGAGAGTTGGCGTAGTTCAGCCTGGAGAAGCGAGGACCTTATAGCAGCCTTCCAGTACCTCAAGAAGGCCTACAGGACAGATGGGAAGGGACTCTGTATCAGTGAGTGTAGTGATAGGACAAGGGATAACAGTTTTAAACTGAAAGAGGGTGGATATTGATTAGATATTAGGAAGAAATTCTTTACTGTGAGGGTGGTGCCCTCATAGTAGGGCAGTAGGGTGCCCTCACAGAGGGGAACAGGTTGCCCAGAGAAGTTGTGGCTGCCCTATCCCTTGAAGTGTTCAAGGCCAGGCTGGATGGGGTTTTGAGCAACCTGATCTAGTAGGAGGTGTCCCTGCCCATGGCAGGAGGGTTGGAACTAGATGATCTTTAAGGTCCCTTCCAACTCTAAACATTCAATTATTCTATGATCTGCATTTCAGACATTAATAAGGAAATATCATAGAATCATACACCCATAGAACAGTTCAGCTGGGAAGACCTCAAGAGATGTCTAATCCAACCTCCTGCTCCTAGCAGGCCCAGCTCAAAGGTCAAACAGACAGGGTTTTATCCAGTTGGACTTTGAAAATCTCTAAGGATAGAGACTTCGTATCATATCAGAGGAGCCTTTTTCACTGCTTGACTGTAAAAAAAGCTTTTCCTTATAACTAATCTGCAGATGGATCTGGTTCTCCTGCTATGCACTACTGTGAAGAGCCTGACTCCATTTTTTGGTAACCTAATTTTATGTATATATTTTGGATGGTTGTCATTATACCTCCCCAAAGCAGTATTTTCTCCAGGCTGAACAAGCCCAGTCCCTTAGCCTCTTCTCCAGGACAAGTGCTCCACCGTCCACTTTCTTAAAACTGCTCCAGGTTATTGATAAATTCCCTCTACAGGGGTTCCCAAAATTAAACTCATAGGTATGATCTGATGAGTGCTGAGTAATCCCTTCCCTTGACATGTTGGCTCTGCTCCTGTTAATACAGCCATTGACACTGTTGGCCATCCCTGCTGCTAGGGTGCACTGTTGGCTCACGTTTATCTTGCAGCTCCTGCAGAGGACCCTCAGGGCCTTTTCTGCAGAGCTGCTCACCAAGTCATCTGTCCCCAGCCTGTGCTTCTGCAGGGGGTTAGTCCATCCTTATCAAAGGACTTCTGCATTTGTCAATGCTGAATTCCTGAAGTTCCCATCACCCATTCTTCCAGTCTCTCTAGGTGCCTCTGCATGCCATCCCTACACATGGTCTTATCAGCTGCTTTCACAGTGCATTCTTATATTCCAAGTTGACTAGGATTCACTCCATGGTCTCCTTCAAGTGACTCTAAAAGATATTAAATCTGACAGGCTCCAGTATAAATTCTGTAAACAGCCTCCAAATAGAAGTTGACTCCATTATTAATTCCATTAAACTGATTCCATTAAATGGAATAATTCTCATCCTCTATATGTTTAACAGCCTTTATTGGAAGACAGTTGCTGCTTTTCATTAGTCCTTGAATGTGAAACTACTATACATTGATGGTCTTAGTATTCATATTAAAATTAATTAATTTCAGGGGAGCCAAGAAAGATCAGTAGATCTAGATCTAGAGCAGCATCTGGTATATGCCAGATCTATCAAGATGACTTGAATTCACAGAGCATATAAATTTATGGTAGGAACTTGTATATAGCCAAGTCTTTTAACAAATATTAATATTGTAGATTAGATTTTTTAATCTCCATTGTTATTTGGTAGTTTCATGAAACTGTCTTGGAGGAATATTTCTAAGGAACACCATCTATTACTCCTTGGCAGTTGTTAGAAACTCCTTTGATAAAAATTAATTCTGCTCTAAATTCTCTTTTTAGTGTCATTATTTTTCTCTGTTGAGAGCTAGCTTATTTAATTGAGATGTTAAATGTTATATATCAATATCTTAACTGGAAAACACTTCACTTACCTTTCATAAAAGGACTTACTCCCATTCGTCTTCCTCATTTTATCTTTCAGCATTCCAATCAATTTCTATACCTATTTTAAATCATGATTTGTCAATTACTAGATGTAACTAGTCCTGGAAGACATTTTTCAGTATCAAGTCTTTTTTTTCCTTTTATTTCTACTTTAAAACAACAACAATAAAAAAAAGACTTTGAAATACCATGAGGTAATATTGCTATTATCTTTATTTTATCTTCTTACATTGTCTTATATCTACAATATGCTGCCAGAGTTGCAGTATTAGCATATCACCATCAATATGATCTAGTTAGTTTATGGAGTTCCACAAAGCTATGAATTTTAAAAGAAAGTAATAATAGTTCTAAGGCAAGGAAAACCAATAAATAAATCTAAATTTGCCCATGTTGTTGAAACCATGACCAACAGTAAACATTTTATTTTCTGCAATAAATACTAAATTTTTTTGTTTTCTCCAGTCATTCATCTTTCTTCATTTATTTCCTTCCTTTCTCGCACTCCTAGGTTTTCATACCTAATTGAACCTTTGATTATAGGTAGTGGCTCATACGAGTCGTATTATGTCTATGGCAATATGTAGACAGACTGGATTTCACACTTTTGTAAGAATCCAAAATAACATACATTATGAAATTTCTCCAAATTGTTATCAAAATTACAGTGTAGTAATGAAAATTAAAATCTGGAAAGGTTCTCTTTGATTGCTTATGTATGCATTTTATGCCTATCTGATCCCTAGACTCAATATATAAATTATTTAACTCCCTATTAGTTTTGAAGCTATTCACTGGGTTGAGGGATTGCTTTGTTTTGGTTTTGTGCTCCATAGTTGCCTCTATTTTCTTCTTGTAACATTGCATGGAGCTATGCACAATCCCACTTACATGACAGGGTGCAAACTCGAGTTGCATTTCCCCATCCAGTAGGCAACTGAATGCTGTCTTGTTAGCAGTCTAGCTAAAGGCATTGAAATCTTCATACCTGTTCATATCCAATAGACAGTTACATCTTGCTTAGTTGGCCTTTGTTTCTTGTTATACTCAACCAAATAAAATAATAAGGTTGTATTTATAGACAGTGAAGTAAACTACTAGACCTTGAATGTCAAAAAGAAATAGATTTTTTTTTTCTTTTTTTTTTTCTCTTTACTTTTCTGGTTTACTTACTTCTCTGAAATCCAATGATTTGGCATGCCACTTTCTAAATTTGTCACAGTCGGTGACAAAATTGTATGGTCTAGATCCTAGTAGGTTGCTTTTCAGGTCATGTTCATCAGTTATTCACTAGCTTCATTAATCACAACTATGTTAGCACCGCCATTAGGACAAAGTGCATACACTTTTCTTTTCTTTATTGAATTAAAGCTGGTAAAAGATAAACCTCTGAGATTTCAAGGTACATTGTAGTTATTCTGCTTTAGGTGCCCATTCAATACACAATCATATCTCTTATAGATGTCAAATCCATAGATTGATATTAATTTTTTTCTATTGTTTCTATTCTATTTTCATAATTTTACAATTGTTTGACATAGTCATTGATCAATTTTATGTGCTCTTTCCAAGGTGAGAAGGATGCAGGTTTTATACCTTTTGTTTGGTTAGCACAGTTCTGGCCAAATACTTGGAGAAATTATATTGGTGCAGCCTTTAAATGATACATCTTTCAGATAATAATATGTGTAATAATGCATCTGTTATGTATACGGCAGAAGCATCCACCCCTAAAAGCCCTAACAAAGATAAGGCCTGACAAAACCCCGTGAAGACCTAACAAAGACCTGACAAAAACCTTCCTGCCACAGCTTTTGTTATGCCTACATGGTGGTGGTGATTTCAGTTGAAAGGTGAAGAAGTTGGGCTCTTCAACCATTGGAAGGGCTACATGACCATATATGACCACAGGTCAGATTTGATTTGGGTATAAACAGGGTCCCTTGTGTGTGTCATTTTGAGTCGGTGTCCCTCAGCCTTCGGTTGGAGGGGGAGGCTCTCCCTGCGGGTTGAGAGGCCTTCCATAGTTCATCTTCTCTACAGATAGAGAGATCTCATCTTATTTAGGTGAGTAATTACGCACATTTTGGGTCATCCACCATAAATCTTAAGAATTCTTAAGTCGTCAGTATAGTATTAACTCCTGAGCATCATCCTGAATCTGTGGATTGTTAATGTCTGTCAGAGTCTCAAAGCAGTTTTGGTTAAAGTAAAACTTAGTTTGATTTTTTTACCATCTTGTAAAAATAAATCCCGTTTTAGTTTGTTAGTCAGCTTGGCTTCGTTTGTGAGGTTCAGTGACAGCGTGTAATGCAGTTTATATGCATTTTGGACCTCAGATCTCACAATGTCCAAACCTCCATTTGTCTATTTTGTTTAACAAACATTATTAGTACGATTCCTGTGGATAAATACTATATCACCCTGTGAAGCGTTATTCAGGTCATGATTTATTTGGAAATGCATGCATCTAGGTACATGTATGTGAATTTGTCCTAGTTAGGAAAAATGTAAATCAATCCTCTGTAGAGAAGTTTTTTCTAATGCTCCATAGAAATTTGACAGCAATTATACTTTTCTGTTTTACTATCTTAAAAAGGATACTTTTTCTGTTTCAACTCGAATTCTATTATCAATTCAGAAAAACACAGATGGAAGAAGAGAGTTAGCATGGGGCAGTTACAGAAGATGAAGGAGGATATTTATAACAAACCACAGACTTGAGTCTTAAATGAATGATAAGCATAGTCCTGCCATAAAGTATTGCAGGAAGTATAGGTTCTGCATGATGACAGGAGAGATATGAGAGACAGACTTCTAAATATTGACAGGATTTGGCACAGAGAGAATATTTTTTAGTTTAATTGTCACAGATAGCTTCCTTCACTTGTGCTGAAATGAAAAGTCTATCACTGAAGGAAGAAGAAAAAGAAAGACTCAGAAAAACTAGAAACTCTAAAGTTCCTGAAGGTTCTGAAGATTCCTATGATGCTACAATTAATGATTTAATGAATAAAGAAAATAATAACGGATAAAGGATACATTCTCAAAAAATGAATTCTACCAGAGAGAATTCTACCAACTACATGCAGCTCAGAATTTAGACTCAAAACTTAAGATTCAGGCCTGGAAGTCTGAAATAAAAAGTGATAGCACAATTCTCTTCACCAAGAAATAACATTTGGAAAGGAGAATATCCTTTCAGGTACTGCTTGAAAAAGGTAATCTGTGTTAACCAATGTGTTCAATCATTCTAATCGTACTTTCTTTTTATAATTGCTACTAATCTTCCTGGCACTAATGCCAAGACTACAGGCTTATAGTTTCCTAGATCCCTGTAATCATTTTTTGAACACTGATATCATATTCACTACTCTCCAATCTTCAGGTAGCAAAAAAGTGTAAGGTAGGAGGGTACCCATAGCTATTCAACTATTTTAACTCTGAGCTTTTAAAAAAAAAACACAACTGTATGTGTAATATATGCAGTCTTGGGAGTCTGATATCATTTGTTGTGTCTTTTTACACCATAATGTCTTCAGTAGTTACTTCAGGCAATCTGCCAACTACTGCTCAAAAAGGTTTACTAAAGGTGTTTATTTGACATTGAACACCAAAATAAGAAATAAAATTTGCTTCTCTGCAGTGTCAGTGACACATCTAAGTACTACCTTTTTAACCCGGTCAAAAATTGGATCTACAGAATGTGTGACTAGCTTTTGGTTCATGATGAATTATAAGGAATTATTAGTATTGTTTATTGCATTGGCTAGTTTCTTGAACGAGTCAGTCTTCTTCTGGCCAAGTATCTGGTATCCCTATCATGCTAATTTAATCATTAAGGATGATTAATCATTAATGATTAATGATTAAATCATCTATTCAGCAGATTTTCAGCTTTCTTAAAAATACACATTTTGGTACATTTCTGTTTGCTATGTTTAATATCACTCATTTTGTTCTTAATTGCATATTTTAATATTTTCTGAGTTTTCTATCTGTTGAGGATATGAAGATACTGAGTTTTCAACTCTTTCTTGTCAGAAATGATTTTACAGTTGTCATCTGAACCCTTCACTGTGTCATGAAATTTGTAATGGTTGACTGCTTTGAGTTTTCACTTACAGCAAGATCTGTAATTCGAAGTAAAATACAAATATTTGGAAACAAACTTTCATCACAGAATAATAGAAAGGGCTGGGTTGGAAGGGACCTTAAAGATCATCAAGTTCTAACCCTCCTGCCATGGGCAGGGACACTTTCCACTAGACCAGGTTACTCAAAGCCCCATCCAGCCTGAACCTGAACACTATGAGGGATGCAGTATCCACAACTTCTCTGGACAACCTGTTCCAGTGCCTCACCACCCTCACAGCAAAGAATTTCTTCCTGATATCTAATCTAAATCTAAGCTTTTTCCATTTAAAACTGCTACCCTTCATCCTATCACTACACTCCCTGATAATGTGTCCCTCCCCATTTTTCCTTTACACCCCCTTTAAAAACTGTAAGGCTGCTATAAAATCTCCCTGGTACCTCTTCTCCAGGTTCAAAAACCCCAGCTCTCTCAGTTTGTCTTCATAAGAATGGTGCTCCATCCCTCTGATCATCTTCATGGCCCTCCTCTGGACTCACTCCAACAGGTCCATGTCCTTCTTTTGCTGGGGGCCTGCTGTGGTTTCAGCTGGGGTAGAGTTGACTTTCTTAGTGGCATGGTGCTGTGTTTTGGATTTGGGATGGGAATAGTGTGATAGAGCGCAGGTGTTTTCGACTGTTGCTAAGCAATCTAGGCCTTTTCTTCTCCTTATACCACCCACCAGCTAACAGGCTGGGAGTGCACAAAAATTTGGGAGGAGACACAGCTGGGTCAACTGACCCCAAGTGACCAGAGGAATGTTCCATGCCATATGATGTCATGTTCAGTATATAAAGCTGGGGAAAGAAGAAGGAAGCGGTTGACATTCAGAGTTATGGCATTCGTCTTCCCAAGTAACCATTATGCGTTATGGAGTCCTGTTTTCCTGGAGCTGGCTGAACACCTGCTTGCCAACAGAAAGTAGTGAATTCCTTGGTTTGTTTTGCTTGTATGTGTGGCTTTTGCTTTATTTCTTTAACTGTCTTTATCTGAGCCCACAAGTTTTCTCACTTTTACTCTTTGGATTCTCTCCTACATCCCACCTTGGGGAGAGCAAGTGAGCGGCTGCGTAGTCCTAGTTGCTGAATAGGGTTAAATGACAACAGGGACCCAGAGCTGGACACAGTACTCAAGGTGGGGTCTCACCTGAGTAGAGGGGAAGAATCCCCTCCCTCCACCTGTTGACCACACTTCTTTTGATGCAGCCCAGGATACAGTTGGCTTTCTGGGCTGCCAGTGCACATTGTTATTGTACTAGGTCAATGGGGTACAAACTCTGTCAGTGAAAGTCACATGTACTATGAGGAAAGAATTAATTTGACTCAATGCCTTATTCTATACTATAACAGAACACAAGTCTATCATATGCCTTTATATGTGCTCAACCTATCATGACACGCAATATTCACAAAGCTATTCTTCAGGAGACAGAACATGCACATATAACGTGACTGGACATATAGTAATCTGATGGGAGAAACAGGTCATATGACCAAACATGTATGAAACTCTGACCCACATGACCTGATTAACAGTACTTACAAAGAGAACAGAAAAGGTAGAGGATCTCAGATAATTTACCTGGCTTGCAGCCATCTGCCTTCTTGTCTTTGGGGTGCATCTAAAAGAAAAAGGCAAAAGGGAGTATAATGAGAGTTAAGTTACTAGTTCTGCCAAAGCATATGCGAGTAACGCACTAATAGCTGACTCCTCCTGAATTTAAAGATTAAATCTGCAATCAAGTAAAAATAATTTATAGTCCTTATTTACCAAAGGGTTTGAAAGTGTAGGCTAATCTGAGAGAGTTATTGTGTTGTTCCTACAGAGTGTGGGAAAGGCAGTTACAAGTTTTCCCAAATAACATTCAGCTCAATAAAGTCATTAGAATATTTTAGTATCATGCTTTATCATTTTAAGCCATCCAGAATCCTTATATGCTTTTTTAATTGCTCATGCACATTTTGGGCAGCCATTGGTTCAAGAAGCAAATAGGTTATTTGAGTATCTTAAAAAAGCAATGGAAGGTAATATAGAAAATATTATTTTTGTATTGCTTTGCATTTTTCAAAGAAACTAAACATCACATTTACCTTCATAAATGTATACATATTCTACATAGCCACTAGTTAAAATAACAAATATGATACCTTTTTTCCTTAGGAAATATCACAAGTACATCACATTTTGCATGCTGCTGTGCTACCTAATCCATGAAAGTAAATAACTGCTCACATTTATCCATGCTATTTATTCATTGAAGCAACTTGGAATCTCATTCAGCTTTTTTTACCCCTGAAGCACTACTTACGATTTAAAGTGTTTTTTAGCATGAGATGAGACATCAGAATTAAAGAATACAACCCTCCTTTAATTATTTTCTAAGCGATCTTTTCTATAAAGGAGGGAAGGAAAGCATATTGATTCACTTACTCTGATTTAGGTGTCTGCATATTTTGAATCTTGAAGAGAATGCCTGGGATTTTAGGTTGGGGGCAACTTTGGCTGCATTGTCCATGAGGTGGTGCAATTCAGTATCCCAAGAGAAGCGAGCAGGGCAGAAAGCAAGATCACAACCCTGCACTTCAAGAGAGTAGACTTTTCCCAGTTCAGAGCTTTGCTTTCAAGCGTTAGGGAGCAGCAAGGGTTGACTGCCCCAAAAGGAGAGGTGAGTCAGGAGCATTGCATGATAAAAAGGCAGCAGTGGCAAGCAGTGACCTCACCAGTGAGGACCCAGGATGTGGAATGACAAGTCAGGCTCAGGATCAAAGCCAGAGAAAGTAAGTCAGGGTCAGACATATTCTAGTAATCACCCAGCTGGGCTGTAGTGAGGAGGAGGATCCAAGGTGAAGCCAGAAAGCCAAGACAGCTGGTCCTAGTCAGGGTCAGGTTTGGAGACATATGAGCCTGAGCACAGATACAGCTGCTGCACAGCTGTGATGTAGTGTTGGCAGGAGTGAGCACCACAGCCTCTGCTCAAAAGTGGTTCCAAAGGGAATGGAAGGGCAGGATCTTGCATTCTTCACAATGGCACTTTCCAACAAAGGACCTGACCTTGTATTCAGCCAACTAAACTCTTTAATTTAGCCAACTAAAAGGAGGATACACTATAGCACTGACAGCAAAAATCCCATGGGACATATACCTGGAGAGAAGAGAGGTCCAGGAAAACATTTTCAAGGATGTCCTGGTTTCAGCTGGAATAGGGTTAACTTTCACAAGAAGTGGGAGAGGGAACACAGCTAGGACAGTTAACCCAAGCTGGCCAAGGACGCATTCAATACTTTGTGACATCTTGCTCATTATATAGCTGGGAAACCTGGCCAGGGGGTGGGAATCACTGCTTGAGAGCAGGCTGGGCATCAGGTGGTGAGAAAACTGCACTGTGTATCACTCACTTTGTACATTATTTTATCAGTATTGTTGTTGTTTTCCTCTTTCCTTTGCTGTTCTGTTAAACTGCTAAACATTCTGTTAAACTGTTAACTGTTAAACCACGAGTTTTGCCTTCCAATCTCCTCCACATCCCAGCCAGGGGAGGAGGAGTGAGTGAGAGGCCATGTGCTTCTTTCTTGCTGGCTGGAGCTAAACCACAACAAAGGATCACCTCCTTCAAGTTCAAAAACAGTCCATACGGATAAGCTGAAAGTCAAGCAATGGTGGCAGGAGGCCTCTGTGGACGAACAGAAAGCTCCTGACTAAAACTCAAATGTAAAAAGGAACCATACAAGATGTAGAAAAAAAGACAGATGACCCAGGAGGAATAAAGAAACACTGTCCAAGCATGGAGGGGTAAGGTAAACCAAAGCCCTTCTGGAGCAGAAGCTGTGGTGAGAGACATGAAGGACTACAAGACAGACTTCTTCAGGTGCATCTGCAGCGAAAGGAAGACTGGGAAAAACGTGGGGTAGCTGCTGAATGGGGTAGGGGAATTGATGACAAAGGGTAGAGAAAAGGTCAAGATACTCAATATCTTCTTTGTCTCAGTCAGTCCTTAGTGGTAAGACTAGCTTCAGGAATCCCAGGCCCTGAAATCAAGAAACTTATGAGCAAGGAATACTTATCCTCAGTGGAGGAAGTTCACATTAGGGAATGTATAAATAAACTGGACATACACAAGTCTATGGAACCTAGCAGGAGACACATTCATGGGTGGTGAGAAAGCTTATCGATGTCATTGTGACACCAGTCTTTGTTGTCTTTGAGAGGTCATGGTGAGTGGGGGAGGTTCCTGAGGTCTGGAAATGGGAAATTGTCACTCTTATCTTCAAGGAAGGCAAGAATTTGGATCCAAGGAACCCAAGGATGATCAGCCTTACATTTATGCCTGGGAAGGTGATAGGAAAATTAATCCTGGAAAACATTTTCAAGAGATGAAAGACAAAAAGATGATTGGGAGGTTCCAGAACAGGCAGTGGTGGTCCAGCTGTAGAAACTATCTTTATAGTTAGAAATTAAAAAACACATAAAATGATCCAGTAGCGTGAAGGTGAGATTGTATCTCAAAATGAACCAGACCAGAGATAAGCCATTGACTTCTGGTGGTTATTTTCTGATTATTTTGTGATGACAGTGTGTCATAAGCAAGAGTTTCAGTCTGATGCAGGGAACAAGTGCTTTATTTGCTGGTCCCAATAGCTGTGCCGCTTTGGATAAAGGACAGAGATTTCTGTCTTCCTTAGTCATTGGTGACAATTCATTTAGTCCTTGTCCTCAAGTCTGGATCTTGCTTGAAGCAATGGATGTTTCAAGCCACTTGTTTACTGGCAGGGTAGTAAAGTATGCTGAAATAACTGAAATGAACTTAACTTTATGAATCAGCTTCTAAGGAGGCCAGATGACATAAAAGTGACACTATGAGGGCAGAGAAATTGTCTCTGAATATATATTAGAAGGAAGTATTGCTTAAATATATTTGTAAAAATGTAGCTATAGTGTAGATATTGTACTAAGATTTTTTTATATGACAGTAATGAAAGAACAGTAACATTATTAACACAGAATCTGACAGGGTTTGTTGGTTTGTTTGTTTTTAACACCTCTACTAACATTTTCCCAAATATTATGACAACATTCTATATATTTATCATGTACTAAATGTTCTCCTAGGAGAAAAACAAACAAACAAAAAGCCCTTGTAGTTTATGTTTTAAAATGGGTCTACTAGTGTCTATTTCTATTTTACAGATATAACAAGATTTAATGTTAAACTGTTTAGCATTTCTTAACATACAGAAATAAAGTTGTGGGTTGTTTTTTTTTTTTTCAGGGAAAAGTAAAAGCTGGCATGCGGAAAAGAGGAGAATGTGATAGTTATACCAAATAGCAGGTACTCCTGCTGTACTATTTTCCATTGGAAGGGCAGACATTTCCCTTATTTTAAAAAAAAAAAAAAAAAAGAAACAAAAAAAACACATGGCCAATACTAAAGTAAAAAATAAGGTTTCTAAACTAGATTCTGCTCTCTATAAACGGTTGCAAAAGTACCTACTAAATTTGGAGTTTAAAGTATGTAACTGTCCACTGATACTGTCTTTCCCAATAGTACTTAAAAATAAACAAAATAAATGAAACAACAAGAAAAACAGGCAAAAAAACTTTCAGTCTCTTTATCTGTATCCTCCTGTTTGGGTTTCTTTGTGTTTTGTTTTCTTGTTCTGTTTTGTTTTTTACTGAGATACAGCTATAATCTATTTGTGTTGATGAGTTTGAGTTTGTGTTTGATGAGTCCGAGTGATGTTTTATTTGATGTTGCTTCTCTCAAGCACTTACAGGAGAATCCAATTGCTTTTGTGCTATTGATCATTCCCAATATAGTCCAAAATATTATCAAAAGTTCTTTCATCGCCAGGTAGAATCCCCAAATTAGAACCATTTCAGTATTTTTATACTTCTTATAATTTTATATTCTGCACTAATAACATTATATATAAGGCACCAATTTTGGAAACAGGAGGAATTTACTACTTTACAAATGTGTGTAATCCAGTGTAAATTTAGCATGCCTGCATTCAATACTGCATTCAGTTGTTTAGAAACTTAGTGTGGAATTTAAACTTTAAAGTTGGACGATTATACATCAAGGAGTTAGTAATCTGCATAAGAATTAAACTGAATAGGCCTGAGTTTATACTGTTCTACAGGTACTGCACGGCCTTCAGGCCCATTGTCCTCGTTTGAGTTGAGATAGAGTTCATTTTATTTTTAGTGTGTTTTCACATTGGTTATGAAAGGAATGTCAATAATGCATATTGTTTTAGTTGTTGCTAAGTGACGTTTATACTAGTCAAGGACTTTTTTCAGTTTCCCATAGAAGCTGAGAAGGAGCATAGACAGAAAAATAGAATGTCTGATGGAATATTCTGTACCATTGATGTCATGCTTGTTATATAAATGGGGGTTGGCTGGGGGGTGAGAACTTACCATCTATACTGAAACTTCCTTTCTTACCAGTTCTGTCCGGGTAGAAGTGTTAGACATCAGAGAAGCTTGCTCTGTAGAAACAATGGTTTTAGGTCTGAGGTAAGTTCCCAGCATCCTGGCAGAGGCTTCTTGAGCTGGTAGGGTGACTACACCATTCCTGCATGCCCTTCTACACAAACTGCCGCACCACCCTCTGTTTGCCCACCCTGTTTGCAGTGCTTCTGGTCACTCCCCAGGCTGCTTCTTTATAGGTGTAGGGGTGGTTGCAGTTGCTCTGACAATGCCAAGGCTTCATCAGCATCTCCTGTGAGAGCTTCCGATTCCTATTGGGTCTCTCTACTGCCCTGGCGTTTGCACACCTCAAGAAAACTGCCTGTGTGCCTAGATCTACTGCTCCACTGCAGGTCGGGCTGGCTCTGGAGCAGCTCCTCTCTCAGTGACTGACTGTATTATCCTCTCTTTTGTTATAGTATTCAATCTAATAAATAGCATTTTAAAAGATACCTCACAGAGACTAAGTGCCTTTCTTACTGGGATCATGACAGACCAGTGCCTCCTCATTCAAAAGAGACGTCTATGTTAGTGGTAGCACCTAACTTCAGTGATATTTAACAGATGGATGTAAGCATTTCAGAGGGCTGTTCATCACACCTACCTTAAAAGGTTGTCATAGAAAGAGATGACTGTCCCCCTGAAGAGAGCCTGGGTTTTTACTGAGTAGAAATGCAGACTGCTGTGGCTAGATAAGGCATATAGATCAAACTCTTACAGTCTAAACTTACATGAAATGACATTTATCAAAGGTTAGTGTCACGTATTCAAAGTAGTATGACCATGTGATCAACTACATCTGAAGATTATTACACAACATGAGAGTACATAACTTTCTCATGTTCTGTACCAGTGAGTCGATTGAAAATTCCAAGGCTGAGGAAAAAAAAAATAAATTTTTTTAAAAAAACAAAACTAAAAAAACAAAAACCATCAAAACCCCCCACTTTGTGAATTAGGAAAACTAACTCCATAGTTCCGTAATTTGTGTTGAAGTATTTTGTTAGAAAATTAAAAGTTTTCACATCACAGATAACAGAACTAAAGGTCTGGACCTTGTATATCCTCTGTAGAGTAATTACATGAGAGTTTGCTGTTGAATACATACTTGAAGTATTCTCCACTGAAAAAGGAATGCTTGCAATTTTTTGTGGGTTGTAATCAAACCAGAACTAGTACTTGTAGAAATAGTTCACAAATTCATGAGAGATTGCATGAAGAAAACAACTATTCAGTGATCTATATATGATTGTAGGAAATTATAGTGAAATCACCATGGTGACGTAAAATGTATCTTAGGTAAGAAAGTGATAACTGAATCATCTGTAAAATACAGCCACAGTTTACACAAAATAGTAAATTACACTGGATTGTTGCAATTGAATGTGTGTGTGTAAAAAGAATATTATTTTAAAAAGGAACATCATGGTGTCCTGTCAAGGTAAGATATGTATTCCTAAATTTACTGCAATGTCAGACATCAAAACCAGAGATAGGGATAATTCGTAAGAGAGAAACAGTTAAATTCTGTGTTGAGTGAACTTTTGGGTATACTGTATCTGTGTAGAAAAGAACTGAGAAACTCTTTTAAAATGCCCAAATTATTCAACACTTATGGTCTACTTCTATATTGCTCATAAATTATTATTTGTTACTGATGACTGATTACTATTATTCATGCCTGAAACTAGTAAACTACTTCCAATGTATGTTTAAGAACTACTAGGTCCTCCCTGGGAGATAGTTTTCACAGACTTATGTTCAAGAGATCCCCTGTGTAGAGCTACAGAATTTGGCCTAAAGTAGGTTTTTAGCACAGTAGTGATAATTTACAATGTAAATAACATATATTTTTGGTCTTAACACCATGTCTGCACACATATTTAATTTGCAGGAGAAAATTACCAGCAGCAGTTGGGTAATTCTCAGTACCTTACAGACCATACTTCTGCAGAAATGTGGCCAATACTGATGTTGCTCTATACAACTAAAGACTTGAATATTTTTAAAAAATCAGACACATCTCCACCAGAAAGTGACATTGAAAATACAATATGTGTTCTGACTCCCATATTCACTTTAATACAAGCAGAAGAAAAACTGAAAGGAATTGGAGAAGGTATTTTCACCTTAATGGCTCAGTCTGTGGGCAACCCTTAATTTTCTAGAATAACACTAATACAAACAAATAAATCATCAGGGAAAAGAGCTGTCAGCTATTGTAATTTAATCCTGCTCCAGGGAGCATTAACACTAACTTCTGTCAGGCCAAGACTCTGTGTTTACTAAGTAGTCTCCATAAGGGGATGGGAGTCATAGTGGTTTTGTGACCCATATCACTTTAGATGAGGATACTAATTTCTGATTTGAATATATCAGTGTTCATTTAATCACATCAACCTAATTCACACATATTTACATGAGTTTTATAACTTTCAATCAAAACTGCTTTATCTATATCAGAATAGAAGTTGAGAAAAATACATGTGTATAAAATGCTATGTAGTTGAAAGTAACACATTCAGATAGTTCAAACTGATTACTTGAAAAGGTAAAGTATAACAATATCGGGTTTGTCAACAATATAAATATATTTTCTGTTATGCAAAACTTAACTTTGAAGAACTAAGCATAAGCATATCTAATATGAAAGCATTTTGCAGATATGGGTATTACATGTAAAAAAGCAGTGAACAGTTGATAGCTAGAGGGAGAGTATTATTCACTGTATCATTCAGGGAGACTCTTCTGTTCTCTGTTCCCATGGGTTGTTTTGTTGGTTTGGGGTTTTGGGGTTTTTTTTGTCCTCAGAAAATCAGAAATTCATATGCAATGTCTTATGAAAAAATGAAAGATCACAAATTTCTGTAGTCATGGTCACAGTATTAGAAGTGATCTTCAGATTAGTGAACTATGAAGAATAATGTCACACACACTCTGCATCTTTTAATTTATACTTTCACAAATTAGGAAACCAATGCAATTGTTTAGGTTTAGATATTTATATTACTAAGCATCTCTGGGTCCGAAGTGGAAAAAAATCACACCCCCTCATTATCCTTAATAATTATTTGTAGATGACCAATTATTATATCAACTTTGCTAAGTTTTATATGGAGAACGATCACCTGACAAAGACTAGTATTTGACATATAGGCTTTTATAAATTTTCTCATTATCTTGGATTCAGATATTGTAACAAACGTATCAGGTTTGCCAGCCTTTGCATATTTTCATTACATATACGACAGTGCAATAGATCATAACACAATGCGTTTCATTTATATTTAGCTTATGCCTGTGTTGACTCCCAGATCACATTTCAAGAACCAAAATGAAGGACGTTTATTTTAAAAATCTGTATATCATGATGTTAAGAAAAACATAACTGGACATAACTGAATGGATACATTTCCTTCTGTGTCGCATAAGACATATAATTCTATTTCTTACTGAGGCAAGGTATTAATTTTCAGTTGCATCCAAGAGCTAAGGTATGTTGCTTGATACTCAAAGTCCTCAAAATATAGGGGGGGAAAAAGAAAGAAAAAGTAAAAAGGAAAAGAGAACATTTATAGCAGAAAAAAAAAAAAAAAAAAAGATTGACTGAATTTAGGCTAAGTTACAAAGAGTGTTTTCCTAGGTATCTTGTCCTACTGAAACAGTAGCTTGAATCAATAGGTTCTTTACTAAGCCAGAACATTTTTCAGCTTCTTTTATTTTTATATCAGTACCAGATTGTACCATAAGTTACTTCTTCTTGGCACATCATTGCATGATTTCATTATAAGTAGAAGCAAAAATTGTCCAGAATGTTATTAAAACTTTAATCACCATTTCTGTGATATTCTCTTTCTGATAAAACAATAGTGGCTTTAGATAGTGCATTATTGTATTTTTTTCAGTATTACACATCATTTTCCTCCTATCTAAGTTCTATTCACTTACTGTTTATAATAGTCTGGTGCTCGATACGGACCACCAGCACTGACATTTCAAGCAGAAGAGCTTGAATATCTTATTCTTGGAGTTCAGAATTTTATTTCCATCCAGGAGTTTCAAACACTGACATTTTTCTCCTAGACTTCAATTGCTTTTTGAAGAGACAGCATAAAACATATTTTCCTCTACATACTGCTGAATGCTAAAGTGCTGAAAACATCTTATTTCAAGAAATATAAGTCTCATTGTACAGTAACTAGCTTGCCAAGATACACAAAATAATACAAGTCTTGAAATGAAAAAGAAATATAAACCCAGCATTAAATAATAAACTGTTAA
Organism: Numenius arquata; assembly: GCF_964106895.1. Classification (NCBI taxonomy): domain Eukaryota; kingdom Metazoa; phylum Chordata; class Aves; order Charadriiformes; family Scolopacidae; genus Numenius; species Numenius arquata. The sequence continues at coordinate 98,108,528 of NC_133576.1, forward strand.
TGTTCTACATCTATCCTATGCATTTTATACTGATGGTAAGGAACCATGTGGGTATTCGGTGCTGCCTTATTAAATTTCTAATGTATTTTCTAAATTTAATAATACAGTAGCACAGATGAAACATAACCAGAACCCAATGAAAAGAGTTGTAGAGGAACCCTGATCATTTCCCCGAGTTCAATAAGGATCACACAGTATTCACCACTGCTCAGAGATGCTACCTTCTGTTTCCACAGACTCTCAAGGGAACGGAAAAGCACAGAAGATAAGGAAATCTGTAACATTTAATCCCAGTGGGAAACATAAGGACATTGCTAAAGATTGGAAAGAAAATCTTTTATATTCAGTAGCTATAATTTAAAGAGTATCACTATTTGATAGGACAACTAAGCCAGGAAGAGGAGCCTAGAAGTCTAAGTATTTCCTGTTCTGTGTCATAACTGCCTTTTTCATTACGTGTCTGAGGATATCTTCAAAGTAAAATTCATAGTAAATGTGAAAAAAAGCCTATAGAAATGACCAGTAAATATTGCTCAACTCCAATGCGTGGTAGAAGATATTTGAAGATATATTTGGATGCTTGTCCTGCCATAGTAGTATATCCAGTCCACTGTGAAGTTTATATGTGTTTTCCAAATACCATAGAATATGAGTAAAAAATAATCTGCCTTGTGTGCTTTCATGGGACATCTCAGTGGTTATTAGTGTGTATTAGATCATGGAGAGGATCATCTTGAGTGAGCTCTCACGGCAAGTGCAGGGCAGCCGAGGGATCAGGGCCAGCCAGCATGGGTTTAGGAAAGGGAGGTCCTGCTTAACCTACTTGATCTCTTTCTATGACCATGTGACCCGCCTTCTCGATGCAGGGAAGGCTGTGGACATTGTCTACCTGGACTTTGGTAAGGCCTTTGACACCGTCCCCCACAGCGTTCTCCTGGAGAAGCTGGCGAATCATGGCATAGACAAGTGTACTCTTCACTGGGTAAAAAACTGGCTGGATGGCCGTGCCCAGAGAGTTGTAGCTAATGGGTTGAAATCCAGTTGGCGGCCGGTCACCAGTGGTGTCCATCAGGGCTCAGTTTTGGGGCCAGTCTTGTGTAATATCTTTACTGATGATCTAGATAAGGGGATTGAGTGCACCCTCAGCAAGTTTGCAGATGACACCAAACTAGGTGGGAGTGTTGATCTGCTTGAGGGTCAGCAGGCTCTACAGAGGGACCTGGACAGGTTGGATCAATGGGCCAAGGCCAATGAGATGAGGTTTAATAAGGCCAAGTGCCGGGTCCTGCATTTCGGTCACAACAACCCCAGGCAACACTACAAGCTTGGGGAAGAGTGGCTGGAAAGCTGTCCAGCAGAAAAAGACCTGGGGGTATTGGTGAACAGCCGGCTTAACATGAGCCAGCAGTGTGCCCAGGTGGCCAAGAAAGCCAACAGCATCCTGGCCTGTATCAGGAATAGCGTGGCCAGCAGGAGCAGGGAAGTGATTGTGTCTCTGTACTCGGCCCTGGTGAGGCCTCACCTCGAGTACTGTGTTCAGTTCTGGGCCCCTCACTACAAGAAGGACATTGAAGTGATGGAGTGTGTCCAGAGGAGAGCCACCAAGCTGGTGAGGGGTCTAGAGAACAAGTCATATGAGGAGAGGCTGAGGGAACCGGGCATGTTTAGTTTGGAGAAGAGGAGGCTGAGGGGGGACCTCATTGCCCTCTACAACTACCTGAAAGGAGGTTGTAGAGAGGTGGGTGTTGGCCTCTTCTCCCAAGGGAATAATGACAGGACCAGAGGAAATGGTCTGAAGTTGCGGCAGGGGAGGTTTAGCTTAGATATTAGGAAGAATTACTTTCCTGAGAGAGTGGTCAGGCACTGGAACAGCCTGCCCAGGGAGGTGGTGGAGTCACCATCCCTGGAGGTATTTAAGAAACGTGTAGACGTGGCACTTCAGGGAATGCTCTGGTGCCCGAGATTGTTGGTTTGTGTCTGTTTGTGGGTGGCTGTGGTGTGTGGTTGTGAGTGTTTGTTTCGGTTTTGGTGTTGTGTGGTTTTTTGTTTTTTGTTGTTTCTTTTGTTTGTTTGTTTGTTTTGTTTGTTGTGGTTGGACTCGATGATCTCAAAGGTCCCTTCTAACCAAGAAGATTCTGTGATCGTGTTAATATTTAGCATATTAAGAGTGAGAAATGTCATTTGAGAGAATGAAATAGTTAGTTTACCTAAAGTTGCAGTCTTTGTGGACATATGTCCTTATCAAATTTCTTTTGCTAGCAGTAGTCAAGAAAATGCCATTGGAATACAGAGAAATGTTAAACTACCTGAATAACTTGAACAGAATAAATTTAAATTAATGCAAAAAAAACCCCTTAAAAATTATGAGTAATGTGAAGATACCTAAAAGGGCTAAAGGGCAGTTATGAATTGAGATAGCTATAGAGCTGCATAGTGGAGCAGTTCTGAATTGTGCAGTTGACATTATAATTTCAAAATGTATTTAAAAAATTCACCAAAACCCCCTGGTTTTGATCATTTTAAGCCCAGATATTCTTTTCATAAAACATAATAATATGAACCAATTACCACGAGAAGTCAGTTTTAGGGCTAAAGACCACTCTTCAGAGGACATCATATCACCTAATTATAGGCTTTAATAGAAATATATAAGTTAATCTCTTTGCCTTAGGCCCTTTTGAGGTCAATGGAGAGAGACATAGGTTATGCCATAGAGCCTATAAAAAACTTGAATTCCATTTTTTTGAATTTTTTCTTTCAATTCACCCTGCTGAATGCCAAACTATGTCTCCCAGTTATAGATCTGAAACTACACAGTAGACTGATTCGTGAGTGTATCTGACATCTCTCATCCTCACTGTCTTACCATGACTTCAGTGGTCCTGACTGGACTCTTGGGTGGAAAACACAATAACTTCCATCAGTATGTGAGTCTGGATTTTCTTTCTTTGAAACCAAGAAATATGGGCCACAGGTAGTCAGTGTCATGTTAGTGTGCTGTTGGGTCTTGTCTGACCACATACATAGACATGTCTACTTCGGCGAAGACAACAGAAACTATGTTATTGTATTATGCATGACTTTCAAAACCCTTAAGCCAACAGGGGTCCTGAATGTTCATTAGAACAAAGGAAATACTAACAAGGAGATAAATATATTCTCAAAGATTTTCTTGTTCAATGTTGTTCAAATAGCCCCCAGTAGAAAGAATCCCACAGAGTTTCAGCAGAGTCATTTTTCTTTTTTGTTTGAATTTCAAAGTAACACAGGTGGCCCTGACAACCGAGAATATGTAATTTATACTTCTCTCAACCTGTCAGGTGAAATCATCTCCACATCTAAATTTATTGCATACGCTGAAAGAAGGTTTCCTAATTTCAGCAAGTCAAGAGGCCTAGAATAAGTGACACTAAAAACTTAAAGGCTATAAAAATGAATACCTACAGAAACTAAAATGCATCTTAATAAATATTTTTTTTTAAAAAAAGCAAAAATCAAACTCAGCATAAAAACATTTACGATTTTTTTTCCAGTATAAAACCTATATTGTCACTTCTACTTGCTGAAGGGAAAGGAAATTATATGTGCAGCAGCTTCTACCATGATAAATTACTAAAAAAGTAATTTTCACTATACCTTAAAGAATATCCAGTCCAAGATATAATTGGATGTAATGTGAAATAAAGGGAAATAATTTGATATACTTAGAGCCAAACATTTCATGGAACTAGTAAGAAATCTTCCTAATGTTAAAAATTTGTAGTATATTCAGGATTATTTCCATTTTATATTACCTTTCTTATGATAAGGCTTTTTTATTGTGTCTATTAAAAGTCTTGACAGGTATATAAATACATATTATGAATTGTTTATTTTACAGAATCATAGAGTAGTTGAGGATGGCAGGGACCTCTAAAACCCCTCTTTTCCAACCCCCTGCTTAAGTAACACCAGCAAAAGCAGTTTGCTCAGGGCTTTCTCCAGCTGGGATTTGAATATCTCCAAGGATGAAGACTCCACAGCCTCTCTGGGCAACCTGTTCCAGTGTTCGACCACGATCATTATAAAGGAGTTTTTCTTTATGTTCAGGTGGAATTTCTTATATTTCACTTTGTCCCTGTTGTTTCTTGTATGTTCACTGAGGAGTTTGGCTCTGTCTTCTTTACTCCTTCCCATCAAGTATTTATACACACTGATAAGAACCTTTTGAACCTTCTCTTCCACAGGCTGAACTGTTCCAGCTCTCAGCCTCTCCTCCTATGACAGATGCTCCAAGTCATTAATCATCTCAGTGGCCCTTCACTGGACTCTCTCTAGTTGCACTGTATCTCTCTTTTACTGGGAAACACAGGGCTGTACCCACCACTCCAAAGGTGTGCTCTCCACAGCTGAATGGAGAGTAAGGTTCACCTCCCTCAAACTGCTGGCAATGCTCTTCCTAATGCTACCTAGGATGCTATTGGCCTTCTTTACTGAAAAGACATATTGCTGCCTCGTTTACTTTTGTCATCCAGGATCCCCAGCTCCTTCTCTGCAGATCTGCTTTTCCGATGGTTGGTCCTCAGACTGTAATGGTAAATGTGATTATCCCTGCACAGATGTATGACATTTCATTTCCCTTTCTTGACATTCACGGGATTAGAGGTGCCTCTACATGTCAGCACAACCAACCGATGTATCAACGACTCCTTCCACTTTTGTATCATCTGCAAACTTGCTGAGGGTGCATGATGCCCAATCATTGTTTCTACTAAAATATTTTTCACGTCCTATATTGACATTATTCATATGTAAATGCCATGTTCTCTTCAAATATGGAAAATTTTTAAAGTAATAAACCCAAGCCTTGATGAATCATCTATACTCAGTGATGAAGGATAATAAAAGACAACTGACATTGCTGCAACTGAATTATTAAGTAACTTAGATTACATACTAGTTTCCTGTTTCATATACTGGCACTGATATGCATACACACATGCCTGCGTGCATGTGCCCATGCATACATACACCCATGCATACAAGCACCAACAAGTAAATTATATATTTGTAATTTTTTCTAGGATACAGACATGTTTGCCTTGCCTTGTCTTTCCTTCATTAAACTCTTCCCATTCACCTGACTATACTAGACCCAGAACATCTTAAAGGATTTTTTTGAAAATCAGAAGTTAAGCAAAATAGGAAATACAATGAGAAAAAGAAAACCAAAATGTATTGAGGAAAAAAATCATTCTTTTGAATGTTGTGGAACTTGGGAATATACACATCAATGGTGAGATACCTCTCACAGATACTTAGACAGATGTACAATGAGATGAATCATAGCCTAGAACAGGTTTTTTTTTTTGTTGTGTTTTGGTTTTTTCCTAGAACTTCCTTTCTTTGCTTTCCTATTTTGGATATCCTACCAGTGCTAACCAAGTTGTAAATCTTTGCAGTACTTACGAGGACTGTCTTTGGTGGATAGATACCATTACGTCTGCTTTACTGTTAAAGCAACTCGGAAGTTGAGGATCTTACTTCAGGCCTCTAGATGACCTCGTTCAGTCAGATTTTGAACTCTGGGTATGGGAAGTCTAAAGAAAGCAAAAAAGTTATATTGTGTGTTCCAAGAAATTCCAATTTGTCTATATTCTTCTTCATCTGCTACAACCATTTCTCTGTTTTTTTTTAGTGTATATATATGTAGTTGACAATCCTATATTCCCAGTCTTTTTTTGAACAGGATTTGTAGCTAAAATGTCACAATCTAGCTTTTGCTGTTTGTCTGTGTATGAATTGAATCCCAAAACTTTGATATTTAGTGATGCTAGTCACAATTGGACTGAACTACAGACCTTAAGAGGTAAAAGCATGCATCATTACAGGTTGAAAACAGAATCCTCTTGAGTTAAACCTATAATAGACTCACAGCCTCCACAGATTTATCACTGAAATTCAGATGTGCACACTGATCAGTAAACTATATTTAGAGATAAAATATGGTGTTAATGCTTCAGACTGAAACTACCTATTAACTCTAAAAGCAGTTCTAAAATACAGAAATAAAAGTAGATGAAATTATGTGTAATTTTAACTTGAAGAAAAATTTGTTTTAGCTTTAATTACGGAAAGCCATCTCAGTACTCTGGACAAGTAAGATGAAGTGTCATAAATAGATTCTGGTACCTTCCTGTTCTTTTGTTGTGTCCTTACCAGGGGGAAAGAGTTGTTCCTGGGAAAGCAGGTGACTTCTATGGATATAGGTTCATTTATATACAGTAAATTTCTAGCTATGCTTTCATCTAATAAAATCAATACTCACTAAAAATCACAAGAAGCACATACACCCTGCAGGATAATGCTTTCAATAGCCCCAAGGAAACATATTACGAAAGAACTTTCTCTAGTATGTACAAAGAAAATCTAATCAATAATATATCATATATTAACAAAGGTGATTTAGTGTCTTAGAATGAAGGAAAGTAAGAGTAGCATAATGATTACTTATTTCAGACCAAAAAATACTGCAGATTAAAGAACTAAAATAGTAACTAATAATAGCTAATAATAAAATTTCCTCTGGATTTATGTATTCTACATAAGCATGAGAAATCAATGATAAAATCTTGCTGATATTTTCAATTTTAAGGAAAATGTTTTCAAAATATTAATATGGAATACCACTAGTGCAAATGGATGTTTGTTGAAAAAAGATGACTAGGAAAATATTTCTGCTGTATGCAAGAAAAACTCTGGCACAGGACTGTGCTTTCTTTAATCAGCCTTTGGTAGTTTTCCTTTCCATTTTTGAAAACATGCTCCTGACCTTGCTGAGATAGTGTCATATTATCAGGCAGGAAGAAAATACTCTTCTCCTCGAGAGTCCTCCTTTCAGCCATTCAGGCACTAGCAGCACTAACTGTGTGGTCTTTTCCACAGTCACAGACAGGTCTCCAGACCAGGAGGACAGTCTTTGAGAGAGCAACTTGACAGAATTATTTTTGCTTCATGTCTAGCATGGGAATAAAGTAATTTGTGGATTGTGCTGATGAGAACTTTGAATAAATCTTACGAGACAACAGAGTTCAAGCATTCTGTATCATGCAACATTTGTAGTCCAAATCTGCAAAAGAGCTTCAAAATCTGCATTACAAAGGCACCAGCATGTCACATAAAAACAGGCAGTACTTTGCTAGCTTGCAAGTTTTTACTGACTTGTAAAAATTGACACATAGTTCAGTTCCCAGTCCTAGCCAAGAACTTTTCCGTTCTGCCTTTTGAATAGACCCCCAAACTCCTACAGCATTTTAAGCCACTGTGACTAGGCTGCTATAAACAGGTTTGGGAATATTTGAAGTGTAATATTTCCTTAGCCTAAATCCCATAAGTAGCATATATCGTACAGGTTTCAATGCCTGAATTCAGTCCTGGTGTTTTGGTTTGTTTTTTTTTTTTATTTATATATATATATGTGTATATATATGTGTATCTACACACCTATTCAGGATTTAAGAATCTCTTAAAGCTGTTTATAAACTAAGATTCTTACATAGTTCTTCACTCAAATGTCAAGCACTCTTTCCAGAAGCAAGCAACTTGAGGATAAGAATTCTTCCTGTCTTTTGGTCATGTGCTTTTTCTAAAATCCATGCTTACATCTGTTCTATGCAATGAATATCTACAAGTAAGTTCTTTATAGTATTTATGAATGGGAGTCTATTGTTTAATGTTGTGTTCCAGCATCCATTACTTCTGAGGTAAAGATTAATCAAATGCAAAATGTTGTCCCTGCCTTCAGGTAACAGGAGAGAAAGCTAATTAGAATAGTGATTTTAATGAGCATATTAGACATACTCAGCAGAAATACAGGAAAAAGATTATTAGCAATATTTTTTAGGTTGAAGTATTAGGACTATTACAACTACATGTTGGATAACACAAGATGACCTAGAATTTTTACCATTTGACAGTTGCTTTTAAAAAGCATGCACTTTTTGCTGGATCTTCTTGGCAGCAGTAGTGCCTGTGGATCCTCTACCAGGATCTATAATAGAGTAGCTCAAACCCTTTCCTCTGGGTTAAGTTCTTAATTCTAGGTTTGAAATGCCTGTTTTTCAGATAGACTGTGGTAATTGAGAGCATGAAAGTCTAAGTTCCTTACTTAGGGAGAGAAAAAGGAAAAGAATTTAAAAGACTAGGCACAAGATATTTTTTATTTATTTATTTTGTCTACAAGAAAGTGAGCAACCCAAATTGCCACCTTTAGGTTATGTCTATATTAGTAACAAAACCTGAACACAGACTCGAGAAAGTATAAAGAATTTACCTTTCTTTTAATTTTTTTTAAGATGGTCTCTGACATGGTGGTGATGTTTATCAGGTGGCACTCTTTGAACAATGAAAAAGCCTAGCTTGGAAGGGAGCTTGAACTAGTGAGTCATTTCAGTAGACAGCAGGAGTAAGGCCATTCTGCTTCTTGGGGAAAAGACTCCTTAGTCATATGGATGCATGGTGTGCTGTGACACTTGCTCTCAGAGTGCACAGTGGTCCTTAGACCATTCTATCTGCTAGTGTCAAGAGTTCACCTGTTCTAAACAATAATTTTCCAAGCATTAGAAGTTCAGTGTTTTGTTTTTTTTTAAATCCTTCTCATGTCAGACACTGCTCTAGTTCTAGAAGTACCTATGATGCCTCTTTTTGAAGGATAGTTACCTTTTCTAAGTTGTCTGCTGGTTTGCAGTAGAGAAGTAGTAGAGAAAACTCTCTCTGGCATAATTTTCTGCTCCCCACACACAATGTTCAGCCTTCCAGATAAGAATTCAGCAGAAAGTAGGGTTTTCAGTGGGTAAAATTGCTCACCTCTAAAACAAGGGGTTTTGTCTTTTATTTTACAGTCATTATGATACAAGCTATTGAGAACAGAGTTCATCTCACTTCACAGTTGCCATCTACATATAAGGTCATCCAGGCTCCTCTACAGTCAGCTGAGGGAGAGAGATATCTCCATAACTAATTAGTCAAAATCTTGGTGAGGAGCTTAAAGCTGTACCTCTACAGTCAAGGTGTTCAATGCTTAGATAGTTACTATGCTGTTTAATTATTCCAGCAATAACAAAATCTGTTGTTTGTGCAACCAGCATTTAAAATAAAGAAGACCAAAATTTTTCCATCAGTCTCATTACAGTTAATGTTAAAGAACATACGAAGAGTCATGTTTTTCTCTTCTCCTTTAAAGGGAGATGAGTGATTTCTGCTAGTTTATATCATATTACTATAAAACTTCCATGCATCTCACATTTAAGTAATACTATTGTCTGTCTCCAGTTTATCATTGCAGAAAGCCTTAGGCTTAGAGGTTAAATAATTTGCCTATAGTTTGCTATGGATAATAATATATATTTATTAGAAAGATATATTTTTAAATTTTTGTAATTTAAATCATAAGATGCCAGTAGAACAGTTATGCATGCTGTAGAATGCATACATTGCAGATATCAACACAAGGATTGTTGTTTATTCTTGTATAACTCCTGACCAGATCATTACTGGGGTGTATTCTGTTATGCACTTAAACAATAATTCTGTGTTTTCTGTACACTGTACCAATGCAATATTTCACTGGAAAAAGCAATAGAACCTAGATGTTTTCTTCTGTTAAATCTATTTTTAATCTATCTTTTACATGGGAAATAATATTATTGACTGTACACAGTCTGAGATATGTAAGTAAAGCAGAATCGGAATGATACTTTACCTTCTAAATTGAAAACCTATGTCACCACCACATATGGGGACAAGATTCATTTAAATTCTCTTTAGGTGTCTATAATATAGATGTAAGCCAATTGATTAGACTCTCTTTATAACAGATGGAGAAAAGATAGTACTTCTTAGAAATGCTTATCTGATCAATTTTAGACATCTACCATAAGATTAAAGAAACCTTTATTTATAATTGCCTGTTTCTCTCTATTGAGAGGTTAAATGATTGGGTTTGATATATATGTGTTCCTTAGAGACATTTAAAATTTATGTTATCTGTCTTCTGGTGACATTTGCTTATTCTGTTTCTCTGCCATTAATAAGAAAAAGAATGTCTTGTTTCAGAATGTTTTATATTTTACACAGCCCTTTCACCCTCACCATTACCATGAAAATAATTACTATAATTTGCTGAAAGGTAAAATTGTCCATAAATTTCCTAAATTCTTGCTGGCAAATTGTATATCCCTGCTTGTGACAAGTTTATTTAACTTTTTCACCCATCAGTGTATGGCCATCCAGGCTATCTTTAACTTGAAAGTTTGTACTGGAAGAAGCTGAGTGCAGCCATGTATTTTACTTCCAACAATCCAGACAGAAACTCATGCTTTCTTTAAGGATATGACTGGCTATCAAAAAACCAAAACTTCTCTGAGGGATGGGTGAAGATTCAGTACTTTAAATTGTTTTTCAGATTCCTGCCTGATAGGAATTTTTTCTTGTAGTTGTACTAATTCCTGGGAAACATACATCTTTTTTCTCAAGTTTGATATTTCTAAATACCTGAAGAATTCTTTTGCATTACTTTTTCTTACTTTTGTTTAGAAACTTGAAAGTCTACAGAAAACGTGAAATAGCGCAAGAAAATCCTGAGCGATTATTTTTTTTAATATGAAGTACCTTTCCCAACGATTTCTCTGTGCAGCAATAGCACTTCAATAGAGCTATGGAAACTAAAGCAACTTCACCAAAATAAGATTATACTAACTTCAATGTTAATATTCTGAAACTATTATGAAAAAAAACCCCACAAAACCAACAACAAAACCATAAGTGTTAGAAATGGTACTATAACCTGCAATTTTAAGGAAAAGAAACTGTAATTTCAAAGAAAATAGATAAATTTATCACTTTTTATGTAACAATGAAAGCATTTATTGCTCAGAAAAAAAGTTAGTGTTTGAGATCTGTCATGCTAACATAACAGGAAAACTGAGGTATGTATGCATTGTGTAAAGAACACTGTATGGTACCTTTCATAGAATTGCAGAGATCTAAGAAATCCTTGTATTTTGTCGTTATAAAAGCTCTAATTCACTGCAATCATGAGGTTATTTTTAAATGTGTATTTATTTCAAAGTTCAAATGGAACTGTACATCCTTGTGCATCTCAGATGACCAGAAAGCATGTGATTGATTCATAATAGCCAAAGAACTGTAATGTTCCTTGCCCAGATGTTATTTATGGCCTATAAGAGGAAGTCAAAGGAAAAACTAAGGAAACTTAAATTACCACAGGGGGAAATATTGTAATATCTGTGTTCACTAAGACAAGTTTAATGCAGTCAGGAGAGATGTAGGGACATAGAACACCAGATTTCAGTGCTCTTGGAGCAAAATTTTCATTGTTTTTTAGGGTGAAGCATATAGTTTTAGAACTAAGCCAGAGTTTTATACACACGTAGTTTAATAATATTAAATTACAATTCCAAGTGCTTTCCCTGAATTGCTACTATTTTTCAAATTACTTTAATAATATAAATAATTAATAATAAAAATATAAGTTAAAACTTTGTTTTGATAGGTTTCCAAAAGCAATGAAATTTTAAACCTGCTTTGTGCTTAGTGCAAGTGTGTTAAAGAATGTGTTGAATTACTAGAAGTAATATAATTTAATTTACAGCTAGGTCAATTTTAAATTAACAGTGGGATGAATTATTTGTAGGAATCTGCCTGTGTTTATTGGTAGTGTACAGTACAAGTTTGAGTTATCAGAGCAGAACTGGGCTGTTAGTACTGGTGCTGTACTTTTATTGTCTGGTTGTTTTCTAGCGTTGCAAGATAGGGATGGCAAAAAGATTGCTACAAAGCAAACCAACCTCCTTTTTTAATTTTTTAATTAAGAATGGTAAAAAATATGAGAGTCAAGTACATCAGTAATTGGAACCAAAATCTTGAAAGCTCTTGAGTTTTTGCTTTAAGGTAAACATATGTGTGTTTGAAGGTATAGGAACCTCAATTTTCAGTATTTCGTCATTATTTCCAGGAGTCAGAGTAAATGTTGAGAACAATTTATTTAAAAAGTAATTTATGAAAAAATCAGAATTTATGGAATTCATGTATATTTAAATGTGTGCATGTGTGCGTATGTGTGTCTGTGTGGTTATGAATATGTACATATGCAACATTTTTTAAAATACCAGTTGTGGGGGAGTATCATGGTTTAGGTCAGGATGAACTAAATATATTAACTACTACTTAATAATTGGGTCTGTGTCTCAGGCACCCCTGGAGGTCCTTCATGGCCAGGAGCCCCTGAAGGTAAAGTTATGCCACCCCAAATTGGAGGTGGAGAATGGATAAGCTTTATGAGGTGGGGAACATCTTCCACATACATTGATCTCGACTCATTGGTAGACTGCTTCAAGATATTGCTTGTTGATGGGTATAGTGAGTAAGTCAATGTGTAAATATTCATGTACAAATTTAATTCTGCTGTTTCTGTCATTTACATGTGGGTGGGCTTTTGTGTTGTTTTTTTTCATAACACCTTCCTAATTGTGTCTTACCTAACAGAAGCTGTGACCCTAACTACTACGTCACAACATACCACAGTCCTCCAATATCAGCCTGATTACTCAAGTGTTGTCAACTCAGTAGACCAAGACAGGGAGAAAGGCAAATCAGATTAATCCCATCCTGGAATTCTTGTCCTTAGAAGCTCTAATGCTTCTGTCACCCTATACAGACTCACTTTGAAAAATGGTTTTCTTGAGACAAAATTGTGTATCCTCTTCCAGTCTTTAAGCCAGTGACATCATCACTTTGCAAACTTTATCACAGTGAGTGCAGCACCCTGTAAAAGGTCATTGCCTCCATGTCCAGAGCAAATGAGATATTTCTTCTCCTTGTTCTATTATTTTTGTAACACTGCAGCTGTAAGACTGCTGTCATTGACACTGAAGTTTTAAACTCAGGGTTTCAGACCACAGCTGCCATTTCATTTATGATCTGCAAGATCCTTTTGAGCTTTTATACTCGTCCCACTTTTTATGTTCTAGTCAGTAACTTTCATTTTTTTCATGCTCCTAGAAACTAACTTTGGGGGACCATTAGTTTTCACCAGAAGAGTTCACCATATTCTTTTTATGAGAGAGGAAAAAAAAAAAAAAAAGTCTGTCTAACCAGACAATATATAGAATTTTAGTCAGGTTAAATACTTAACATCATATTCAGCTCTTCAAATGCACATTTGGCTTTGAATGGATGACTGTACCAAAGATGGAAATAATGAAAATTATACCATGCCTATATGATGCAGAACACAGAAGTAACACTTACAGCCCTGAAATCATAGGCTCATGAAAAATACCTGCACTTTTAGACTTTCCTCATAAAGGCTATGTAGTACTCAAGGTGTGAGCATGTCAAAGTTTTACAGAAGTAAAACCATTTCACCATCTTTGGTAGTTCTGGTCTCCACATTCTAAGAAGGACATAGGATAGTTAGGGAAAGGACAGAAAATCGCAACCTAAGAATCGAAGATATTGCTGTGTGAGGAAGTGCTATAAAGGCTGGTACTCTCCAATTCAGAGAGGAAAAAAATGAAGAGAATTACAATGGAGGTTTACCAAGTCATAAAGAGTCTTGTTTAGCTGTTCACAAACAGAATTGGAAGCATTCTGTTGAAGTACCAAGAGTTTGATTTGAACAAATATGACACAGTGACACAGTGGGAAATGCAGCTCTTCAAATGCAGCTCTTCTGCAGCTCACTGTCACAGGCCACTATGGAAGCAGGCAGTATCAAAAATTTCAAAAAAATGGGTCAGATGAATTAACGTACAGCAAGTCCATAAAGAGATTGTAGAAAGATTAGTCAGAGTCCTGATACATAAGTTGCACTGGGAGCATGAGGAAAATCTGTGTCAGAAAGTGGTCAGGCTAAACAGCATATTCTTACTGCCACTGTCAGAGACTCAAGTCTGGACTAAAGGGAGCATGGGTTTGACCCAGTACTTAAAGGGAGTCTACAGGAATGATGGGGACAAACTTTTTAGCAGGGCCTGTTGCAATAAGACAAGGGGTAATGGCCTTAAAGTAAAAGAGGGAAGATTTAGACATTTAGATTAGATATAAGGAACACATTTTTTACAATAAGGGCGGTGAAACACTGGAACAGGTTGCCCAGAGAGGTGGTAGATGCCCCATCCCTGGAAACATTCAAGGTCAGGTTGGATGGGGCTCTGAGCAACCTGATCTAGCTGAAGACGTCCCTGCTCATTGCAGGAGTGTTTGGACCTTTAAACGGTCTTTTATGGCCTTTAAAAGACCTTTAAACTGCTCTATGATTCTATGATTCCTTGTGTTCTTCCACACACCTAGGAGTTTCCAATTCTTGATAGAAAATACCTATAATTCTTTTTAACAACTTAAAAAAAAACACAGTAGAGAAAACTGGCAGTTACAGACAATCATAAATGTATCTGCTGCCTTTTATTTATATTCCAGATCAATTTAATTTGTAATTAAAGGAGTTTGTAGGTTTGTTTCTTTTTTTTTTTTTAATACATATATTACCTCTTCTCAATATGGGTCAAGGCATCACCACAGGCAACAAAAGTTTCAGGATAATAATGTCTTCCTGCTGTTAAATAAACAATGAGAGAATCTAAAATGGAATTTAAACAAAAACCTCCGAGAGCTCCTTATTATCTGGCAACTAGTCCCCAATACCTACACCTGGAAAAAAAGTATGAGAATATGTCTTAAAGAAGTCTAGATTATAGTTCCAAAGTGATCAGAGAAGCCTGCCTTAAAAAAAAAAAAAAGAAAATAATATTTGCCTTTTTTTTTTTCTATCTGGAATAATAAAAAATAAGAAGTATATTCGAATTTATGAAATGAATTTAAATTACATTAATCTTAAGTAAAAATTCTAAAAAAATTACTTTGGTCCAGAAAACTCACATGAGTTTTAATATCAGTAGGTTATAACATGTAGCTGAGTCTGTACTTACATTAAATCTTATAAATTATCTTCCAAAACATGCATTATTTTGCACATTATCTTTCATTTTAAATACCTTAGCACACTTGAGCACCATGTTGAAAATTCTTCTTTTTGTAACGTCGGAAGAAAGCCTTGTATCATCATGTAACCAAAGCAGAGGCCTTTAACACCTATGCCTAAATGTACTAATCGTTATTTAATTACTGCTAGCTATAACCTAAGAAGATTGGCAGGCAAGACAAAACAAAAGAAAACAAGAAAAGTAGTATCAGAAGCAGGGGAGAACCCTCTTTTTTGAGAGGGACAGTATCATAAATACCAGGGAAAGAAGACAAGACCATTTCGGTTCTAGCTTCTTTCCTCAACGCTCTCAAGCCCAAACGATCCCATGCGGACAACCAAGGAACATAGCCAACAAAACTGTATTGTATTTATCTACATGGTATAGCATACTCACAGGCAGTGTAGAATATATGTTAAAGACTAGTGGTTTTGTATATGTCACAATGATGATGAATATTGCGTATGAACAGAGAATTTGCAAGAAATATCTTGCTAATGAATGTAACAAAGTGTGGTTTTAAGGTTTGAAACTAGCCTGATTTGTCAGTCTTTTAAATGCTCCCATCAGGGTAACTCCCTGATCTATATCTCTGTCTCTATCTTCATCTCTATCTCTATCTATCTCTATCTCTATCTCATCTATCTCTCTCTATCATCTCTATCTCTATATCTCTATCTATCTATCTATCTATCTATCTATCTATCTCTCTATCTCTCTATATATATCTTTATCTCTATCTCTGTATTTATTTGTAGTAATGAGTAAGTAAGAATGTATGAAAATGGTTTATTCACATGTGTATATGTGAATCACTTGTTAATGGTTATGTCTACATTAGCATTTTGTTTCAGATTGTATTATTTTAATTGAATTCCCATATCATCTACATTTGCTTCATTTTCCTTTGGTTTTTGGAAGCTTTTCATCATCTCCACAGACTGTATTTTTTGGCAGCAAACTAAAGTACAAAGTGGGTATTATGTGTCCTAACAGCCAGTGGGCCCATAAAGGTGCTTATGGACAGCTTTGAACCACAAATGTGCTGAGACATTCGGTCCAAGGAATGAGATGATACTGATATCCTGATATCAGGTACAAACCTGAACCATCAATATAGGGTTTTGGCACCAAACACTTTAATGCGCTCACTCTCTCTTATTCCAGTCTAATTCCTTACTTAAAAATATATATAATATCTGCTTAAATTGTAAGGTAATGTTGTGGTTTAACTCCAGCCAACCACGACAAGCAGTTAGGACATCACTTAGCAACAACTAAACCAATATGCATTATTGACATTCCTGTCATACCAAATCTGAAAACACAGCAACCACTAGAAAGAAAATTAAATCTATCTCAGCTGAAACCAGGACAGCTAATAATATGGAAATTTATATGCTAAAAGTGGATAATATGCCACCAGTCTTAATCGTCTTCTCCTGGTTCATTCATTCATTCATTCTACTTATATTTGGAATTGTTCAGCAAGCATGTTTTCATTGTGATAGTCTACCTCTGAACTGTGAACCAATAAGTGAAGGTTATCCAGGGTGGATTTTCTCATCTGAGGTGGTCAGAAAGACTTGTGAGCATTACATACAGAGAAATAGAAAAATAATCCCCTGTGTTCACCAAAACTACAATATGTAACGAGGTTCTGCTACCCAGCACAAACCACAACAAATGAAGAATATGCAGAGCTCTGGGTTGGAGATGTGTATTTTTAATGAAGATAGTACTAATCACTTCATGACCTAGGAAAGGGAGAGAGTAGATGGGATGTATTCATGAGTAAAAAAATATAGGAGACTGATTCTTGGGGCTTGCCCTAGATTGTCCTACAATAGTGGGACAGAACAAAGATAAGTAAGTGCTGTGCAAATTCCTTACACATGTCAGTGAATGTGTTTTAAACAGATATTTTTTTGTTAGAAACCACACACTCGAATTTTCCATTGAATTTTAAGGGTCAAGTATTTACCAATGCATAAAAGTACTGCTATGGTGATAAGAATGAAATTCTGTGTTGCTGTTCCCTGAAACTAAAATGCCATAGCAGTGAATATTTAATAAATCTTAGGAACAGATCAGTATATAGAAATCAGCACAGAATTTGGTCTTGTATCTTTGCATCTGAGGGAGCAGATGTTATGGTCTGATGTACAAACAGCAAAATGAGTTGCTTTGATTTAAAATAGTTCATTTTAAATTAGTGAATAGAATAGGACAGAATAAAGAGACTAGGTAGTCACTGAACATCTGCTATTTTTGTGTCATTCAGGTGACTCATATATGCATTTCCCCTGGGGATGCCAAGTTGTTAAAACCAGCTTCTACTACAAGATTGGTGCCAGCAGAAGATGTGCATAAATTTGACTTTAGCAAAAAGTGTAATTTCAGTGTATTTTGCTGAAACCATAATACAAGGTTACTTTCTACATCATTTGTGCTTTTTTTTTTTTTTTTTTTAAATTAACCCATTAACACTAGTATTCTAGACAAAATAAAATTCTTTAACTACTGGCTGCATTTAGTAATTCCCCATTCTTAGACAGATGAGCCTATTGAATCAGGTAAAGATATAATCGAGATTTTTTGAGTTACACGTAAATGGTTCAACGTCATGCAGAGCTACATGTAGCATATTTGAATACATGCCACTTCAGGCATCCACACTGCAACCTGGTATATTCGGCCTTTTCCCAAATTTCCCTTCTGCATGATGTTAAAATTTGACATAAAATTATATGCAACAACCTGTGGCTGACTCAAAAATAATAAAGATAATGTCAGTGATTCATTTCTTGCTTTCATGAATTTGTCGCCTCAATGTTTTCAAAGTGGCTTCTCTATCAGTAACCAAACCAGAGCTCTTCACACTGTCCTATTTAAGGGGATAATAGCAATAGCTTTGCATTACAAAGTGTTTGTCCTTTATGCTTTCAATGATCATTTTAGTTTTTCCATTACAAGAGGGAAAATGTCTCCAGTTCTTATGTTTTCCTCTTTCACATTTTTCCCATCACCAATGAGTAACTTAGCAATCACTTACATGGGACTAATGACATAATTTCATTGTCTGGCTGGTTGATTTCTGAATATCTGAATATCTTCTAAAGCTAACTGAAATAATCATAAACTTTCACAAAGTTGTGTAGTAATTAGTCCACTGAATAAAATCATATACATCCTGAATATACATTTGTATAACTAGAACAGCACTGGCGACAAGTTAGCAAACTGTTTTTGTAGAGCCTTTTCCCTGAATCAATCCTTAGCCATTAAATCTCTTGGAGAAAATAAAATTTTATTAATATATTTCAAATAATTTAATCTCTCAATAAAGCAACTAGAATTCCTTAGCTGCAGAAATACATTTTAGTACAAAACTCCTTACTTCAAAATGATAGCTCTTCATCAAGCAAAAGAATTTCCCGCTATTATTTATCAGATCTTCCCTGTCATGATAGAAAGAAACATTACCAGAGAGAGACAGAAAATAACTTTCCAACTGCAATGAAATCCTGGCTTCATTTAAGTGGATGACAAAACTCCCATTAACTTCAATAGGTTCAAGAAAAGCCTTCGCTCAGTTTGGTTGGCATTGCACTGTTCTTAATAGCTCAACTGATACACAACAGGACATATGCACCCAGGCTAGATAATGAATCTTCTCAAAACAGTTCAAACAGCTAAAAAAAAAAAAAAAAAAAAAAGGAACGATATTTTGGTGAATCTCACTCATACAGAACAGAAGGTTCATAGAACAGAAAATCAATATATAAAAAGTATGTAATGTCCTGATTCAGGAAGAGATATCTTGGTGACAGAGAAAGTTGTTTCACTACAATCTCACCTACCAATCTGAGTTTCAACAGTGCAATCCTTAAAACATAAGTAATAGAGATTACAAAGGAGCCTCAGCCAAGAAATTCAAGGACTTTAAACACTATCCACACATTATCAACTAAAAATCAGCAATTTGATACTTGGCTGTGAGCTGTTTTCCTGACTATATTGACTGTATCGGTGCCAATTTGTAAAAGTGATGAAGCAACATTTAAATTTCCCTGTGCTAGGTGAAATACTTTTAAATCTGAACGTTATTTGGGATGTAAAGATTTTTTAGGTTTTTCAGCCAAGTAATGTAGCTAATATTAAAAAAAAAAAAAAAGACAGAGAAAGAAAACAAGAAAGAAACAAAATAGAGTAGTAAAGACAGATACGAACCAAGACACAGTGAGAAAGATATTTCTAGCTTGATGCTAAGAAAAAGTGTGGGGAAAACTAATATTGTAAAAACATATCAAAAAGAGAAGCTTAGATCTGGAGAAAAGAAATTGTCTCATCTAGTTCAACCTATCCTGTGTTAACAGAAATAGGATTGTGTGAATATTCTTGCTAAATATACCAAAGCAGCACTTTATTCATGTTTTTCCTAACAGTAAAAGCTGTCAGCAAGATAACTTTGGCTAACAATTTTGGTCCAAAAAAGTATCACAGTTTTAAAACCAACAATATAAATTTACAAATACAGTGAAGTTTTCCCCATGAAGTTAATTTTCACATGATTTCTTTGTTTAAGCAAGTCAAATGAAAGCTCTCAAGACAGTACTCCTGTACAACTTTACTGATTTGCAGAGCAAAGCAGCTCTACATACAGATAGATTTTGCTGATTAAACAGAGTCTGCAATTGTTTTATTGCAGGTCATCTTTTAGAGGAGAAATTAAAAAAAATGAACATCCTACAAAATAATAAAGATGCTTTTTAAAGTCATAACATTTATGAAAAGTAGTGGCAAACTATCATGAGTGTTACTGTAAAAGCAAGGTTATTTTCAAAACTCATTATTAATAATAAGAAAAGGAAAATTAAATTTGTTCTGCTCCCCAGATCTGCATTCAAGGAGACAGGTGATTTCTTTCTCTTTTTGCAGGCTGACGACTCATGAAATGGTGTAGCTGTGGTTTTTAAGCTGAAAGTTTTCGCTGATATTCCAGTAAAAGAGACTTTCTGAAGAAAGAAAAAGGTCCTAGCAACAACATTAGAAATAGATGTAGCACGCCTCTTATAGAAAACTGTAGAAGATTAGGAGAGGTTAAAACCTAACAAAATGGCTATGGCTATATTTCATGTTTGTGGTTTTCTTTTTTTTTTATTAGTATGACATGTTGTGGAGAGGAATATTACAAACTATTAGCCTATGGCAGTAGCTGGGGAAATGAGACCTCACTAATGTATTAAACTCTCATTAAGCACTCTTTGTATGAAAACTCCCCCACCTATCACCCCTTGGCAGTTATGTTTTGGAAGACCAGGAGCTTAGACACTGTGTTTGCTAAATGTTATAAGTAATGCTATTAAATTAATACTTGAATGTACCTGAAAAGAGGAATGAATCAGCTCTTCCATTCCTTTACTCTTTGTTTATAGCAATAAATGCACATATCTGGCAGGGCTGTAAGACTGCCTTTCTAGTCCACTGAAGTGCTGAACAGTATACAGGAATGGAATTACTGCTTCATAATAGAAGCAAACCAAAATTTCCCAGTGTACTGTCTGTAGTCTTACACATTACAGAACTTGAAAAACACAGTTTCTATTTGTTAGTAACTTCCCAATGCCTTCGCCTTTTTTAGAATCACTTTATCAAGGCACAAACAATATATAGAATGGAAGTTCCTGCTCATCTAGACTACAATGTCCGTAGAATAAAAAGAGCACTTTGAAGTTACTGTGTTTTGGTGCTGCTCACCTATCCAGAATCCAGTAAGTGTGGATGCCCTCAGAGAAGATTATATTTTAAATTGACTTTTCACTTTCCTCTTATTCTGTTCTTATAAAAGCAGACACTGAAGAACACTGACAATAAATACTCTGATCATTTTATTCACAGTAAATAGCACTTTAATATCAAGCAGTGATATTAAAGTTTGTGACTTGAACTATTTGTGACTTTGCCCAGAGAAGTTGTGGATGCCCCATCCCTGGAAGTGTTTAAGGCCAGGCTGGATGGGGCTTTGAGCAACCTGGTCTCCTGGGAGGTGTCCCTGCCCATGGCAGGGGGGTTGGAACTCAATGATCTTCAAGGTCCCCTCCAACTCTAACCATTGTGATTCTATGATTCTATTCTCACTGTAGAAGTTTCTCTAGTTACTACTAATGGACGTGCAATGTCCGCTGCCTTTAAAAGAGACTTATTTATCTGGTTTAATTATACTTGTTTTGACTATGTTTTTGAGACCTACAAATATCACATAGCACAAACAATAATTTAAGTTCCTTTGTCCCTACACAAAAGAAACCCCAAAAAGCATGGAGCCAGTGGGAGGTTTCTATGTCCACAACCCACAGATCAAGGTCTGGTTAACTGATCTGCATTTGAATGTAAGTGAGTTTTCAAAGACACTTTCTGGATTTTAATGTCAAGAATATAATAAGTAAAATTTTACCCAAGAGATTTAAATCATCTTTTTTCTAGTAGGCTGAAAACGATGAAGAACAGCTTGTAATTGTACAGTTGATGTAATTTTAGGCGGTGGTGGGCCATAGTTCTTTGGACTAAGTGCTTGAAGCAGTTGGATTTCAAATATTGAATCCCAAAGGAACACCTGCTAAAAATTCCCCAGTGTAATAGATTCTGCATTTTTACATATCCTAAGAATTATTCCTGTATGAAAAGCTAGAAGCTAAAATGAGAAACTAGGAAGAATAGAACCTAAATAATTTGATGGGTCAGATACAGTGCTCTCAACTTTCTTTTCTACAATTTTTAATATTACAACAAACCAAACATCTACCCAGTAAGTAGAATATCTGAATTCCTCCTTCATCTGTTAGGAAAATATAGTCTCAAGACTATCAGTTGTTCTCAATTAGGACATCTTTCTTAATTTCATGGGTCTGAAAATCACATTACAGAAGTTATAAAGTCAGCAGCAGTACAATAAAGAGTTTGGCTATTAGTATACATGTGGAAATGATAGCTCAACTTCCTGTTTATTTCATTTTAGTTAATTTTATTTTTATCCAAGACTATTTGAAGCTCAGTTTATAAGAATTCTTGGAGGCAGCAAAATAGTGCTATTACTTCATCCCAGGTGAATATGCTATTGCATTTTTATTTCTATCCTCAGAATAATTTGCTGTACTGTAAATAAAAGCAATTGAAACAGGCTTTCTTGAAATTCTGACTCAGCTTCCAAATCACCAGAAAAGGATAAAAAAATGGTGGCTGCCATTCCTTTGTGATCATCTGTAAGTAACTCTGAATACAATAAATTAAAATTATTGATCATTCATCTATTGAGGGTGATCATTCCTCATAAAATGCCAGAAAATCTAGGCATGTACTCTAAGTTTCAGCAACCTACATTGCAGACATACAATTCTTTATTGGATCTTGCATTAATGACTTCAGATGATTTAAATGTATATAATTCATCTGACTTTCAGAAATATGTTTATCATTTTCAAATCTTAACACATATAATACATTAATTCCTTTTCATTAACTTTTAAAAATCCCATCTTTCTCTTCTGAGGTCATGGCATTCACTAATTGTTTGGGATTTTTTGTTTTGTTTTTTTTTTTTTCCTGTAAAGACTTTGCTTTATCATGAAACAATCACTAGCTAGATGACTTAGTGCTACCAAAGTAAACATTTCATGGTGACTCCTATCTTCTCACTTTTCTACATTTTCAGGCTCATCACAGTGAAAGAAAAAGCAGAAAATGATTTCTCCAATTTATTATTGCATTTGTCTGGAGGCAATTTTCTGACTGAAATGACACAAAATCCACTGGGAAACAAGAGCTATGGACCTTATAAATATGCAGCCATCACTTCTCTGATCAAGCTTTTGACTGTGTTGCTATGACTGTCATAATAAGCAGAAATGCTACAGGAGAAAAATAAAAAGGTTTTTGTTTTAAATTCCTTGGTGCATTCCCTAGCACCCACAAAATTGCTGTCTGTTGTAGGCACCACAGGGTCTGAAAAATTATTACACACACAGTTGGCAGCTGCTGTCAGCTGAGACAGTAGGTGTTATTCACTACAGCATGTCAGAGTCAATATTTAAAAAATCATTAAAGCTGCCTATTCTTCAGTGTATCGTGTTAATGAGGATGATTTGGACAATTGTTTTTCTTTTGCTGCCTATCAGAATCTCCTGGTATACTCCAGCTTCCTCCTCTTTCCATTTACTATTTATCAAATAAAACACAGAAGAAATCTATCGGAGGAATAAGATAAATTTTTTTTTGCCTGGACAGAATACAGCCAGTATTATCTTCTGCTGCCTGTAGGCTCATCATTACTACATTTTCGTGTATCCAATTACGATTTCTGTAAGCCAAGAGCCTCAGATTCTGCCAGCAATGTGCTGCAGCTGGCACATTTCTCCCTCCTCACCGAGTGCAAGTGGGTTTTGCAGATAGACAGTACTACCATTTTGATTCGAGTTAACAGGAGTATAATGTGGTAAAAAAATCTGTCAGCCAGTCCAAAATGGCTGAGAGCACTTATTTGGCCTTTTGCACTTCACTTTGCAATCTAGCTGGACATGACTACAGCTGACTATAGAAATATCTCTTGTCTGCTCTGTTAGGTGGCAGTAGATTAAATAGCAAACTCCAATGAATCTGGAAGCAGATACATACTTAGTATGAGCAGACAGCTGTGTGGAGCTCGGTAACTAGGGCTGTTGCCTATTGCTCAGAAAGAACTACATAGGAATTGTCTCAGTCATAGAGAAGCAACATTTTGTTATTGTTGTTGTTGTCTACATGATCTAAGAAGTGAGTGTGGATGGAGGCCTGTTTCAGAGTGAAGCTTAGGGGAGTACTATATATTCAATTTTCTACAGGCCAATAAGTAAAAAAAGTTCCCACAGAGGTCCTGACATCAACAAGCAATATTGCAAGTTCAGCAAAATGTCTGAGTCCATGAGCAAAAAATTCACATGTGCAGACACAAGAGCTCCCTAACCCCTCAGAAGCTCACCTATACATAAATAATAATTCTGTTTCTAGATTGTGCAGGTGCTGAACTTCACAGACTCAAAAAGGGCAGCTGGGGCCTGATTTGCCAGCTGAAGGAACACTAGTTCCCTCTTTGTTTTCATTTGAAATGTTCTCCACAAAAAACTTAGGTATTTTTTTCCTCTCTGTACATGTACATTTTTTGAAACAGGAGTCTACTTCTATTCCCAAAAGTGGAATTCATAACTCTAAAACCAGCATTATAATTTCAGATTTGAGCAACTCAGTCTGCATATTTGTATATTCAAGAGATTTACCCAAATAAGAAGCATAAATTATTTATTTTGTTTTTACCTGGTACCAAGGGTCAAACACTCATCTTTGATTAGCTGAGAGCTTTTTTTGCCATCTCAGATCAATAGAAAAAAGTGAAAGGTGGGAAAAAAGTCTATGATTTTTATTCTTCACAAGACTTCTTTGTGTGCACTGAGTATCAGCTGAACAAAGACACAAGCTATACTACGAATAGTAATATAGTCTGCAAAAGCCTAATAAGGAGCTGATAAAACAGAGGAGTCACAAGCCAAAGGGAACAAAGCATTATCTGACTTGCATATTCAAATGTCAATAAGCAAATTTTAAAAGTCCAACTCTATTCTACTACGAACCACCTTTCAAGCCTCTGATCCTGGAATTATGGTAAACTTTGACAATCACATTTCTTCTGTTTCTAATTACACCTTCTTTCCTTAAGTATAAAGATTGCCCTAATTTTTTCCCCCCTTTATATGCCCACAGTATAGTAAAATGAATTTTCTCTGTGTTTTCTGTCCAGTACATTTTCACTCTTCAGTCATCTTAATTTACTTGCTTTGCATGTATTCTTAAATTCCTCACTCTCCCCCCAGAACAATATATTCTTTCTTTTTTTTTTTTTTTTTTTTTTTTTTTTCTGGCTTAGTGAAAAGGAACTAAGAACAGTTAGGAAGCTGCAGTTCCAGTAGCATTGCCCAGCAGAGAGCTGGCAGTACCTTCACACTTTTTGGAGACTTTTCCCTACCTTCCATGAATACAGTCTAGTGTAAATACTTCAAATACTTCAGGTGGCTGGAGGGTACATTTTCAGTTCATTAGAGTAGCAAAAGTTGAAGGAGAGATACTATCATAGGATTGTTGGAGAAAATCCAAGTTAGCTTTTTCTTCCTCAGCTAATTTATTAAAGAACAAGAGCAACAAAAAAAAAAAAAAAGAGAGAGAGAAAAAATATTCAGAAATGCCACTGCTGTGATTTGAAGGAGTTATTGGATGTCTGGTTAGTTACCAGAGGCTTTTATTAATTTTTCTGACTTTCCCTGGCTATATGTTCTGTCCTGTGATACAGCCTGCCTGTCCCAGTCCTACACACATCCGATGGATTCCATCTGGGTCTGTGTCTGCAGGATATCATTGAAGGTGTAACATGAAAGATAGGTTAGCTGAGAAACAGCAAATGATAATTACCAGTAGCGTGCAAGTCAGCATTTTACCATTTTCAAAATATTTTGGCCAAACCTCAAGATTTCTATTAAATTAATATGATTTTAATGAAAACTTTAATTTAAGCTTAAAAACAAAAGAAATCACAAGGCAAGCTTTTAAAGTAATCTCTTTAAAAGAGACATCACATTCTTTCCTATGATTTATTTGGCCAATTTTAAAGTTTCTTTTATTCTTGTTTTCCTTTTTTTTTTTTGTTTATTATTTTGCTTTTTATTTCTTTTTGCAATAGAATTACCTAAATGCTAGAGAGAACTAGGAAACATTAGTACTCCCCCAAATGGAGACCTCATCTTCTTTATGCATTTTCTGTTCTTAGAGCAAACTGTGCTTCCTGAGCTGAAATAAATGATGTTATTACAACATAAAAACAATTGCCATGTAAAGTTCAAGCTGAGTAATTTTCTTCTATTTATATATTCTGCCCTAACTAGCCACTGTTGGTTCAAAAAGGATTCCTCCAATTCCATTCATCTTTCCCCAGACTACCATTTTGCTGTTCATAACCCTAAAACATCCTGGCTTGGTCAGAAAACAAATGTTATTAAATGACCAAAGAGCCTTGGGATTTTTTTTTTTCCCTGGCCATTCAGTCAGCTTCCTTCTCTTGGCAGGGTCTACTGGTGTTTTTCTTGGTATGGTATGTGTTTTTGTGACACTTCACAAGTTTATCTGCCTGAACTGAATTTCCAATAGGGCATTTTAATATATTTTTTCTGTAGAGTCTTTTATTCAGGTAATGATAACAGTAACAATGAAAACCAAGTGTATGAGTATAATGCGAACATTATACAAAAGAACTTTTTATTCTTTCATTCACTCTCAGTCTTGATTTAATCAGATTTATACCCTTTTTTACTATCATTTGACTAAAACAAAAACTTCCTATAAGGTCTAGAATTTAAATTTTGTTCTGGCTTTAAAGAAAAAGTGCCCAATTTAAACCTTTAACCATATTCATTCCCCAAACATAAGTAATATCCTAAGTAATATCCTAACAGGTTCCCTTATCTTTTATTAATAATTTTTTCCTTATAAAAAGATGTTTTTTTGTCAGTCAATACACTGCTCCTAGTCACTTTAAAAGTCTGCTTTAACAGTCCTTTTCATTCTCAGTCGTTAGATTTATCTGACAGCCTAAAATTTAAGACTTAGTCCAGGAAAGGATCTAGAAGGTTGATTTCAAAATGCTTAATATTAAGAAGTATCTAAAGCAAATACTCTGAAGCAGTGTGTTTGGATGCACAATTCATTAGAGTATTACGTAGCTTAGGAAAGGGAAAGGGAAAGGGAAAGGGAAAGGGAAAGGGAAAGGGAAAGGGAAAGGGAAAGGGAAAGGGAAAGGGAAAGGGAAAGGGAAAGGGAAAGGGAAAGGGAAAGGGAAAGGGAAAGGGAAAGGGAAAGGGAAAGGGAAAGGGAAAGGGAAAGGGAAAGGGAAAGGGAAGGGGAAGGGAAGGGAAGGGAAGGGAAGGGAAGGGAAGGGAAGGGAAGGGAAGGGAAGGGAAGGGAAGGGAAGGGAAGGGAAGGGAAGGAAAGGAAAGGAAAGGAAAGGAAAGGAAAGGAAAGGAAAGGAAAGGAAAGGAAAGGAAAGGAAAGGAAAGGAAAGGAAAGGAAAGGAAAGGAAAGGAAAGGAAAGGAAAGGAAAGGAAAGGAAAGGAAAAAGGAAAGGAAAGGAAACCCCCCAACCTTTTCTTCCTTTAGTGGTTGAGAGGCAGACAACAATCCTAGCAAGGATCAAGCTAGACTAGTTATATGTGAAAGTTTGTACCAACAACTGGAGTGGGGCTGTGGTTTAGGGGCTCCTATGTCTAGGTGCCAGCAACTGGGGAGACTGGGATTCAAGGGCAGCTACTGGGCAGGCTGTCTGAGACCAGGTGCTGTAGAGATTCTCACTAGTGAGCTTCTATTCTGCTCAGCCAGAGGCCATTAGTGCTGTTTTTGTTTCTGTGAGTGCTCTGAATGTCTGCCTGTGATCTGTGCAATTGGCCATATATATTCGTATACCTGTGTTTTATGTGTGCACCCTATGTGTATGCAAGCCTGATGGGAATACATCTTTTGCCTCACTACTGATTGCACCTGGAGGCATGGAACTGCAGCAACCTTGTCTCCCAACATTTTGGCTCAGGTGTGATATATTTTCCTCTAAATAAAAAAAAAAAAAAAAAAAAAAGCCCAACAAGGGCTGGCCAACATCAATGTGAAACCATGAGCAGTCATGAAGTTTGGAGGAGGTTTCTGAGCCTTGAAGAAAGGCAATGTCATTCCAGTCTTTAAGAAGAGCAAGAAGGAGCATCTGAGGAACTAAACTCTGTTCACCATCACTGTCATGCTTGGGAAGCTGACAGAGCAAATAATTCTGGAAAACATATGAAGGACAGGGAGGTGACTGGGAAGAGTGAGAATGGATTTACAAAGAGGAAGTCATTCCTTACCCTGATAGACTTCTCTAAAGAGGTGATTAGTGTGGCTGATAAGGAGAGAGCAGTGGATGCTGTTTCTTTGCACTTTAGAAAGATTTTTGACACTGTGTCCCATAATATCTTCATAGACAAATTGCTCATGTGTGGACTAGATAAGTGGACAGTGAGGTAAACTGAAAATTGGTTGAACCACTGGGCTCAGAGAGCTGCAAGTGGCACAAGCTTCAGCTGGAGGCCAGTATCCAGTGGTGTAACCCAGGGACTGGGGTCAACACTGTTTAACCTCTTCATCGATGACAGAGATGACGGGATAGACTACACCCTCAAGAAATCTTCAGATGAGAGAAAAGTGTGGGAGTGGTTGGTATGCCAGATGACTGTAGTGACATTTAGAGGGACTGAACAGTTGGAAATAAGCTGCTCTCTCACTCCCCATCAGCAGAAAAGAGAGAGAAAATAAGATATATGGATTGAGATAAGGAGAGGGAGATCACTCACTGAATATGGTCATAGGCAAAACAGACACAATTTGGGGAAGGTTAATTTAATTTATTGCCAATTAAAAACAGAGTAGGATAGTGAGAAATAAAAACAAAGCTAAAGACACCTTCCCCCTCAGCCCCCTTCTTCCCTGAAAACCTGCTCCAGCATGGGCTGCTCTCCACAAGCCTTGTTCCAGCCAGGAGCCTGATCCAGCATGGACTTTCCACAGGCTGCAGCTTCCTTCAAGGCATGCCTGATGCAACTTGGTGTCCTCTATGGCTGCAGAGTGTATACCTGCTCCAACATGGTCCTCCATAGGCTGCACCTGCACCCAGTATGCAAATGGAAGCTGGAGAGGTAAACTAGGTAAAAAATCCAACTGACTATGTAACGTCAAATAAGGCTTAAAATTAAGTGCCTTAGAAGTCAAATCTGAATTTTGGACTTGGCTTATTAAATATAGTTTCAATTTCTGCTCCTTGCATCTAGGTAGCTGTTGGGATCTAGACCTTAACCCTCATCTAACTTACCGCTAATATGCAGTGCAGAGAAAACAGTGTGAATGTAGGTAGAAATAGAGTGTTGCCATTCATTTGCATTATTAGGCTTTAGGACTACAGCAGTGCCAGAAGTGGACTCCTCATTAAAAAAAAAGGTTTTTTTTTCTAAGTTTAACTATATAATATTCAGTTCTATAGATTTTTTTTGCCAGTCACCTACCTTACAAAGCCAAGTGGACTTCAAGCTGTCATGCTGTTTTTGACTGCTATGTCGAATATGGCTTCCCAGGAGACAGAAGCTCATTCCTATCTGTGAATCAGGTGTGCCTGTGAAGACGAGTACTAAGAACATAAGCTAGTAGTTGTGGCTTTTCAGATTCTCTGCTGTCAGACTTTTCTTAACTACAATTTTGCACAGATTTGAATCTGTTTCCCTGGCAGCTGAGAGGTTCTAAATATAAGAATATGATTTTGACAGATAATCTGATTTTTGACATGAAATGAATAAGCCTAGGATTATTTTAAGTTCTGCTGGTTTATCTTTATAAGATAACTCTTTGACACATTACTAACATGTACTGAAACTTTTAATTTGGAACACAACAATTTTGTCTATATTGGTAAATAAAGTGACAAAGACGAATCTCTGACCCCAAGAACAGATGGCATAGAATCATAGAATCATAGAATGGTTCGGGTTGGAACGGACCTTAAAGATCATCGAGTTCAAACCCCCCTGCCATGGGCAGGGACACCTCCCAGGAGACCAGGTTACTCAAAGCCCCATCCAGCCTGGCCTTGAACACCTCCAGGGATGGGGCATCCACAACTTCTCTGGGCTACCTGTTCCAGTGTCTCACCACCCTTACAGTAAAGAATTTCTTTCTAGTATCTAATCTAAATCTCCCCTCTTTCAATTTAAATGTGTCCCCTCATCCTATCACTACACTCCCTGATAAAGGCTCCTTCCCCATCTCTCCTGTAAGCCCCCTTTAGGTACTGGAAGGCTGCTATGAGGTCTCCCCGGAGCCTTCTCTTCTCCAGGCTGAACAACCCCAGGTCTCTCAGCCTGTCTTCATAGGGGATGTGCTTCATCCCTCTGATCATCTTCCTGGCCCTCCGCTGGACCCAGTCAAACAGGTCCATTTCCTTTCTATGTTGAGGACTCCAGAGCTGCACACAGTACTTCAGGTAGGATATCATGAGAGCAGAGGGGCAGAATCACCTCCCCCAACCTGCTGGCCGTGCTTTTTTTGATGTAGCCCAGGATACAGTTGTTTTTCTGGACTGCCAGCACACATTGCCAACTTATGTTGAGCTTCTTATCCACAAACACTCCCAAGCCCTTCTCCTCAGAGCTGCTTTCATGCCATTCTCCGCAAGAAGAGAATGTTGAGAATGCCAATTCTCAACAAGGTGCAGGACCTTGCACTGGGCCTTGTTGAACTTCATGAGTTTCACATGGCCCACCTCTCAAGCCTATCCAGGTCCTTCTGGATGGCATCCCTTCACTCCAGCGTGTTGACCATGCCACACAGTTTGGTGTCATCAGCAAACTTGCTGAGGGTGCACTCTATCCCACTGTCCATGTTACCTACAGAGATGAACCGCACTGGTCCCAGTACTGACCCCTGAGGAATGCCACACATCACTGGCTTCCACTTCAACATTGAGCCATTGACTGCAACCGTTTGAGTGCAACCATCCAGCCAGTTCCTTATCCACCGAGTGGTCTGTTCATCGAATCTGTGTCCCTCCAGTTTAGAGACCAGGGTGTCATGTGGGACAGTGTCAAACGTTTTGTGAAAGTCCAGGTAGATGATGTCTGTTACTCTCCCCTTGTCTACCAATGCTGTAGCTCATTTGTAGAAGGTCACCAGACTTTTCAGGCCTGATTTGCCCTTTGTGAAGTGTGTTGGTGTCACCAATCACCTCCTTTTTTTCCACGTGCCTTAGCAGCGATTCTGGGAGGATCTGGGAGGATTGCCAGGGACAGAGGTGAGACTGACCTGTGTATGGTCTGTGTTCTTGTTGCTTGGGAGCTTCTCCCTCTAGAGCAGCCTACCCTCTGGTAGGTTTTGCTTGAGTCTCCTTTGAGCATCATCTGATGCCTTTTGAAATGTGGTTACTGTGTGGCCCCCTGAAACAGTATACATACACATATATTTCAACTCAAAGTATATGAAACACTGAGAGTGCTATGCTGTACCCCACCAGTAGGTCAACTTATTTATAACTCTGATGAATTTATTCCATGCCTTTGAGTGAGAACTGAGGACATCTACAGGAGCAAAGCCTGGAGTGGAGTCTTTTGGAGGACTTTCTGGTAAAGGGAACCTAAACTTGGAGCAGTTATCAGCCATACTGCCTTTTGGAGAAGAATTTACAATTAAATAGCCCCCCATGTCCAGTCTTCATCTTGGAAACAGCTAGATTCAGTGATCCAAAACAGACAGGGAGGAAATTAACAGGGAAGTGCATGGTCAGGAAAAGATACTGTAGCTGACCTTCCAACACTCTCTTACTTACACCAGAGACATTCATGAAAGAAGATAGCAAGTTATTTAGTACAGAAAGCTACAATTTTAATCTTTATTCCCTTTTTGCCTTTTGCTTTTGCATCTCAATGAGAAGTAAACTGGCAAATCTCCACTCATTCATTTGCGTATTAATGAAAAAATGTTAAGACCTTTCATCTTCATTCTAACTCAAGACAGAACAGGCATGTTCTGCATAACACCATACAGAAGAAAGAAAAACATTGTTAGGTGTAGGTATGGCAAAAGTTCAACGCATTCAGTGTATAATTTAATGCTCATAGGAAATGAGTTTACTCTTTATAATAGGAAGGTCAACTGTTTCAGTTTGCTAATGCTGAAAAGACACAAAGGAGTTGGAATCCCAAACAGGATAGATATAAAAAAGAAAAAAATTCCTGAAATACCATTAATTGGGGGTCAAACAATACAATCATTCATTCCCTGCAGAGAAAAAAGATATTCACATGTATTATAGCAAAGTTTGCATGAAAAGAGAGCCACGTATTTCTCTATGCCATTGTGACTCCATAAACTTTCTTTTTCCTTTTTACATGTTTTTGCAGCTGAACATAGTGGCAATCTAACAATAAGAAGTTTCTCATAAGTTTGGTTTTGTGGGGGGTTTTTTTGTGTTTTTTTTTTTTTGTTTGTTTGTTTGTTTGTTTGTTTTTACCATTTCAGCACAAATGTAGCATGAAAAATCTGTTCCCAAGTGTTTAATTTTTGGTAGTTTTTGGCATAACAGGTGGTATTCATCTGATCTTGGACTAAACAAATTATGCTACCCAACTAGGAACTAACTAAACTGTTGGCTGAACTAACTCTACTAGTCTAGCTTCCTAAGGACTGAGAAAAGAGACTTTACTAGCATGTAATTCATATAATCCACAAAAGATTTCAAAATTATATAGAAAATTAACTAAACTGTAGATATCTCCAGTGTCTACCTGGTAGATTGTCTAAAACTTTGAGATGAATCATACTTCCCTAATTCCTTGCACATGAGAAAAATAGACGTAAAAATTGGGGAGCATGCTATCTAACTCATCTGACCAGATATGAACATACATGTTAAGATTAAATAAACCAAATTCTTTGATTAGGTAGACAGCCTAGGTTTACCAGTGCAGATATAGGGCATTTGATCAGGTCAGACATCAGCATTATTATTTACAAAATATAAGAAGTTCATAAAAGATTATCTTGTTGATAGAAAATTAGGACTTGTTGGTTTGGTTTTTTGTACATGGAGTCTCAGTTTCATTCACTGAATTTCTATAGTGATCTTTCTGGAGGTGATGTAGTATGTAATAAATTCCTATAGCTAGAATCAGGATGGCAATCTCTATCAGAAGCAGCAGGGTGAGCCACTTATAACAAAGAGTAATCAAAATTCTAAAAAATATTTATACTTTTTTTTTTCTTCTAAACATAGAAAATAAGAAAGGGAATTATTTTAGCTTTCTAGGTTAGTGTTCATTCTCCTTTGTTCCCTCAGTATCCCTATCAGCCAAGTAGGCTTTGTTTGTCCCTAATTCCTTCTCAGGGAAAACATGTTTCAAGTTACTTTATTGAGTATATGGAAGAACCAGACAATATATAAATCAGTCAGATCCTCAACTGAAATTCTACAGAATCAGTATTCACAGAAATAAAGAACAAATAATGTTCTGTGGCTAATTTAATTTAGCTTTACAGCAGTCCTGCCTTGGATAATAATTATATTCCCTAGCTTTGCTAGGGGTTATGTGGGAGTATTGTTTCCTTTTGCACTTTTTGTGTGTGTGTGTGTGTCAGAAAGGTCATTTAAAGCATAGCTAATCCATTTATCTAAGACCTTTTGAGACAGAAAGTAAATAATGTAGAACCCTCATCCCAATAAATCTTTATCATGCCAGTTACGGCATTTTTCCTTCCCTTGGGTATCAATTGCTTTGTTGCAGTACATTTTTGCCCTAACATTTCATCACACTCCTTGTTTATACACATTTATTAAAAAAGCTTTTTACTAGAATGAAAGTAAGAAATCTAACTGCAACAAAATTAACAAATACTTAATTGACTATCTGCCTAACTTCCTATTATTTTTCTATATAGCATTTTAATTTTTTTTCTCTATTTATGTTCCTCATACACTTTTTGTCTTTTTACTAATGACATCTACATCTATTCTTTGTGATTTGTCTATTAGCACTTCTTGAAAATGTTTAATCACATAAAATCTCACATCTCTCTCTTTTTTTTGTTACTTACAGTTGCATTGGATAAGCTATTTGCTTTCTGAAATCTGTATCTCCTAAAAATATTTTTTTTTCTATATATCCATTGCGGGGATGGATGTTGTTTGTGGTTTCTTGATAAAATCTTTTTTCAGCAGAGAATAGTTGTCTTATTTTTCACACTGTGTAGTTGGGCTTGATATCTCATTGTAGATGTTTTCCCAGTAGAATCTATTTCTTAATGGTACTCAGGTCTTCTAGTAGGCTGGAATTCTGATAGGCATTGTGGGCTAAGTGAAAAAAAACCAAACCAAATACAAGTTCCTTTTTTGTAATTTTTAAATTTCCAGCCTAAATATTTCATTACCATGCAATTTATCTTCCTAAATGGAATAAAATTTCTATACTTCAGTTAAAAAATTAAATTGTAGATTTATACTTTAGTTAAAGACAAAAAATTAAAAGTGTAGATTTGCTTTACTACATATATAACAAGGTATTATTAAGCACAATTCTGCTGCATTGCAGTCATTGCAAATTTTGACACTGACTCTCATGACCACGCGTATTAGGCAATCTGCTTGTGAAAAGGAAAAGCCTTCTTTGTAAATGCAAGGTGACAACTGGAGGTGAAGCTGTCTTTTGAGAGGAAGTAGATATGCCTGTATGTAAATACTCTGTAAGTAGATTTAGTTCAACACGGTCTACATACTGCTGTATAAATTATGTGTATTTGTAAAATACCATCTTAAGACCTCACCTGCCGTCATCTTACTCCCTTTGTCAGTCTATCAATTAATTTCAAACAGGATATTTATAATAAGTCCTTTAAAGGAATATATTTCTTGAGATGGTATAAATCACTTGAATGCTTGTAACAAAACTTCCTTGCTTGGAAACAGTTATTCATTTCCACAGTAGAAGAAGACATTGTGATTGCCGTGTGAAAAAAGAGACATCCAGTCTTAATGAGGGTTATCACAGACAAGTCAAAAAGCACATATTTTCAGCACTGTCTTCTTCTCCTCTTTCCAGCTGCTTATAGGAACAGAATGCCAGAAGTATTCCCAGAGAAGAAATTTAAGCAGAAGCCTGGAAAACTGCTCAAAGCCTACTAAAATGGCTTAATGCAGACCTCTGCAAAGTATATGCAATGAAATTTTTCTACTACGGTTTTTCTTGGATTTACATATTATCCCACACGTTATTAATGAATTCATAATGGTGTATTTTTCACAACATATCTAGTGTGCAGTTCTTATTATTAAAGTATTACAAACCCATGAATGTGCTACTATGGGAGTTACTGACATTACCTAAGTCACACACCTAAATAAACTTCCTATCTCTTTCTTGTATCATCTGGATAACCTTTCAAAATACTTAAGGTAACACGCTGGTTTTTGAAGGCAGATTTTTTTTACTTTCACTAGATTCCTGCCATTAGAAATCGTGAAAACCCTTCTTTAAGTCAAATGTAATGCAAAATAATCCATTATAACACGTTTTATGCTGTTCAAAAGATAAACCACAGATATGTATATATTTAGGACAAGCCCAATATTTAAAAGGTAATTTCTCTACTAAAATTTCCCATATGTGCTAAAACTTTTCAGTTGATCTATATTTCTCGCCCAAAATAGCAACTACTCCTGTACCTCTGAAGAACAGATATGAGGTACTGGTTGAGGAAGGCCAGTCGAGTGAGGATATAGATGATGGGCAGTCTTCATTACAGATGCCTCCTCAGCCAAAAAAGAGTACACTCCGGATCACCACCACAACAACAAGGAGAAAACGAAGGGTTATAGTCATTGGTGATTCCTTCCTAAGGGGGACAGAGGGACCAGTATGCCGTGTGGATCCTCCTCAGAAGGAAATCTGTGTTCTTGCTGGAGCCCAGGTTAAGGACATTAGCAGGAAACTTCCTGGCTTAGTACATCCTTCAGACTATTATTCATTACTGGTTTTCCATATAGGCATAGAGGAATCTGCAACTCACAGCCCCAGATCCATAAAAAGAGACTTCAGGAAGTTGGGAGGGCTGGTAAGGGAGCCTGGGGCACAGGTTATATTTCCATCACCCCTTCCAGTTGCGGGTAATGATGCTGGGAGGAACAGATGAATACAGTCAATTAATGCGTGGCTCCGTGGCTGGTGTCACAGCCATAACTTCAGGTTCTTTGACAGTGGATTCACCCATACAGCACCAGGCCTGTTAACAGTAGACGGGAGGCACCTCTCTCAAAGGGGGAAGGGGGTTCTTGTGCAGGAGATTGCGGGGTTGATTGACAGGGCTTTAAACTAGATGTGAGGGGGGAGGGGGTTAATAATATCAGGCTTGTGTATAGCAAGCTGAGTGATAACACATCAGGGTTAGGGAGACAGGGTGCTAGTAAGGACCTTCAGCCTGGCTCCCTGAGCCAAGCTGAGGACACTGCATTGCAGTCAAAGTCTTATGAAAAAGAACCAGCAGCTCCTGAGGTAGTTGAAGTAAACAGAAAAACCCCTGTGAGACACCTCAAGGGGTGTTCCCTTAAAAAGGCAGCACAGCCAACAGCCCAGCTGAAGTGCCTTTACACAAATGCACACAGCATGGGCAACAAGCAGGAGGAGTTGGAAGCTACCATGCTGCTGGAAAGTTATGATATAGTGGCCATCACTGAAACCTGGTGGGAGGAATCCTACGACTGGAGTGTGGCTATTGAGGGCTACAAGCTGTTCAGAAGAGACAGGCGAGGAAGGAGGGGTAGAGGTGTAGCCTTCTATGTTAAGGAATGGATAGAGTGTGAGGAAATGTCCCTAAAGCCCTCCCTGGGGTCAGATGAAGAGAGAGTTGAGAGCTTGTGGGTGAGGATTAAGGGGTGGGGCGATATGAGGGACACTGTAGTGAGTGTTTATTACAGACCACCTGATCAGGATGGGGAAGCTGATAAAGCCTTTTACAGACAGCTCAAAGTAGCCTCGCAATCACAGGCTTTGGTTCTCGTGGGGGACTTCAACCACCCTGATATCTGCTGGAAAGGCTATACAGCCAAACATTTACAGTCCAAGAGGTTCCTCCAGTGTATTGATGATAACTTCTTAACTCAGCTGGTGGAGGAGCCAACGAGGAGAGAAACACTACTGGACTTAGTGCTGACAAACAAAGAGGGACTGGTGGAGGACATTAAGGTTGAGGGCAACCTTGGTTGCAGCGACCGTGGAAAGATAGCGTTCAGGATCGTGGCAGTATGTACAAACAAACAAGTAGGACTGAAACCTTGGATTTCAGGAGGGCGAACTTCGACCTCTTCAAGAAACTGCTAGGATAAATCCCATGGGATAGGGCTCTGGAAGGTAGGGGGGCTCATGAGAGCTGGTTGATATTCAAACGCTGCTTTCTCCAAGTTCAGGATTGGTGCATCCCTAAGAGCAAGAAATCAGGCAAGGGAAGCAGGAGATCTGCGTGGTTGAGCAGGGAGCTTCTGAAAAAAATAAAGTGGAAGAAGGAAGTTTACACGGAGGGGAAGAAGGGACTGATCACTTGGGAAGATTATAAGAATGCCATTAGAGTGTGCAGGGATGAAACAAGGAAAGCCAAGGCCTCCTTGGAATTAAAATTGGCGAGGGATGTCAAAGTCAACAAGAAGGGTTTTTTCAACTATATGGGAGGCAAAAGGACATCTAGAGAAAATGTGGGCCCACTGTTGAATGAGGTGGATGCCTTGGTAATGGAGGATGCAGAGAAGGCGGAGTTGCTAAATGCTTTCTTTGGTTCAGTCTTTACTGCTCAGGCCAGCCCTCAGGAGCCACAGAATTTAGAAGAATCAGAGAAAGTCTGGACAAAGAGAGACTTTCCCTTAGTGGAGGAAGACCAAGTTAAGAAGCAGTTAAGTGAACTGGATACCCACAAGTCCATGGGTCCTGATGGGATGCACCTGCGAGTGCTGAGGGAGCTGGCAGAAGTCATTGCTGAGCCACTCTCCACTGTCTTCGAAAGGTCCTGGAGAACAGGCAGGGTGCCTGAGGACTGGAGGAAAGCCAATGTCATCTCAGTCTTCAAAAAGGGCAAGAAGGAGGACCCAGGAAACTACAGGCCGGTCAGCCTCACCTCCATCCCTGGAAAGATGATGGAACCACTTGTTCTGGGCATCATCTCAAAGCATATGGAGGAAAAGAAAGTTATCAGAAGTAGTCAACATGGATTCACCACGGGGAAGTCATGTCTGACTAACCTGATAGCCTTCTATGATGGCATGATTGGTTGGACAGATGAGGGGAGGGCGGTAGATGTTGTCTACCTTGACTTCAGCAAGGCTTTTGACAGAGTCTCCCACAGCATCCTCATAGGTAAGTTTAGGAAGTGTGGATTACAAGAATGGACAGTGAGGTGGATTGAAAACTGGCTGAAAGACAGAGCTCAGAGGGTTGTTATTGGAGGTCTGTAGCAAGTGGAGTCCCCCAGGGACTGGGGTCCAGTACTGGGTCCAGTCCTCTTCAATATATTCATCAATGACCTGGATGAAGGGATGGAACGTACCCTAAGCAAGTTTGCTGATGAGACAAAACTGGGAGGGGTGGTTGACACACCAGAAGGCTGTGCTGCCATACAGCGAGACCTGGACAGGCTGGAGGGTTGGGCAGAGAGGAACTTGATGAAATTCAATAAAGACAAGTGTAGGGTGCTGCACCTGGGGAGAAATAACCCCATGCACCAATACAGGTTGGGGGCTGACCTGCTGGAGAGCAGCTCTGAGGAGAAAGACCAAGGAGTTCTGGTGGAAAATAGGATGACCATGAGCCAGCAATGTGCCCTTGTGGCCAAGAAGGCCAATGGCATCCTGGGATGCATCAAGAAGAGTGTCTCCAGCAGGTCGAGGGAGGTTATCCTCCTCCTCTACTCTGCCCTGGTGAGGCCCCATCTGGAGTACTGTGTCCAGTTCTGGGATCCCCAGGTCAAGAAGGACAGGCAACTGCTGGAGAGGGTACAGCAGAGGGCTACAAAGATAATTAGGGGCCTGGAGCATTTCTCTTACAAGGAGAGG
Organism: Numenius arquata; assembly: GCF_964106895.1. Lineage (NCBI taxonomy): Eukaryota > Metazoa > Chordata > Aves > Charadriiformes > Scolopacidae > Numenius > Numenius arquata. Next base: position 98,147,288 of record NC_133576.1, read on the forward strand.
CTGAGGGACTTGGTCTTTTTAGTCTAGAAAAGAGAAGACTGAGGGGGGATCTGATCAATGCTCATAAATAATTAAAGGATCAGTGTCAAGAGGATGGGGCCAGTCTTTTTTCAGTGGTGGCCAGGGATAGAACAAGAGGAAATGGGCGCAAACCTGAAGGTAAGAAGTTCCACCTAAACACGAGGAGGAACTTCTTTACTTTGAGGGTGGCAGAGCACTGGAATAGGCTGCCCAGGGAGGTGGTGGAGTCTCCTTCTCTGGAGACATTCAAAACCCGCCTGGACAAGTTCCTGTGCAAGCAGCTCTAGGTGGACTTGCTTTGGCAGGGGGGTTGGACTAGATGATCTCCAGAGGTCCCTTCCAACCCCATGTGATTCTGTGATACTGTGTCCACCATATTTCACCTTTTATGTCAGAAATGACTCCTTTAAAATAATAAATAGGTCAGTAGAAAGTATTCATAAAATATAGAAAATAACCAAATAGAAATATTTCTTCTATTTGACAAACTATTTGATTCCTGGTTATTCAGGCAGGAATTTGTGTTCTAGATTTCACAATTATTGCTAAAAATTACATTTAGGATGGAGCCATCACAAATTACAGTAAAAAATGGTATCATATTCAGCCTATTCTTTCAAAAAGAGGGATCAACTGACAGACTATGGAAGTAAGGAATGCTTTCGGCTAAAGTAATATAAAAATAAGATATAGAGCCATATGAACAGGCATATTGTCAGACCAAAGGTCAAACTAGTCTATTATCTGTCCTCCAAAAGTAGCTAAGGAAGAACACAGTAACAGAATAATCATGAAATTATATTTCCTCCGAATCTTTTTTTTATAGGTCATGCCTTAAACATCCTAAATCAGTAGTGTGTTTTTAGCTTATACGGCTTCTTAATTTTGCTCCTATGTTTTTTAACCCTTCTTAAATTTTTTAAATTTAATTTAATTTAATTTTTTTAAGCTTTTTAAATTTTACTATCCACATCTTTCAAGAAGAAATTCTGCAATGTAATCATATATTATGAGAAGAACTGTCTCACTTCTTTTGTTTTGAACTTGCCATCTGTTTAACCACTTTGATTTCTTTATTCTTATAACTAGATGTTTTACTGAGGACTAGATGTAGATCTAGATGTTCTATTAGATGACTTGTCCTGTTCTTGCACTAGTGTTCTCTATGAACATTTTCCACACTACTTATGATTTACACACATTTTTAATATCTTCTTTAGTCATCTCTCTTTTTTTTTTTTACACTGAAACATTCTAGTTTATTTCATTTTTCCTCAGCAAAAAGAGTTCTGTATTTTCTTTTTTGTGCTGTTAGAGTTCAGATATAACTTTTTTTGAGATGAAGGTATCTAAACTGCACATAGAATTCAGAAAGAATATACACCATGGCATATCTTTTTTGTTTTTTGGGGGGTATTTTGATTTTTTTCTCTAATTCTTTCCTAATAATTCCCACTGAACTTTTTTTTTCTTTTTTCTTTCTATTTTGAAATAGCTACTGATTGTAGAGATGATGTTTCCACAAAACTATCCGTAACTCTACATTCTTGTTTCTGACAGCTATTAGTCGGCTAAGAGCCCAATCGTTAAGCATAGAATTATTTTTTCCCATGTGTGTTACTTTACATTTATCAGTGGTGAATTTCGTCTGCCATTTGCATGCCAGTAACACAGAACTGTAAGATCTTTCTGTAGTTCCCTACAGTTTTTACTATCTCCCTGAATAATTTATCATCAGCAAACTTTATGATTTCGTAGATCCTCCTTTACAAATTTTAATGAATACGTTGAATAGCTTAACTACCAACACAGACAACTGTGAAAGTTAAGGATGTTAAAAAGTAAGAAAAACCTTAGTAGGTAAGATTAAATCAAAGATAATCCTAACCTATATCCTGTACTTGGCAATGGATAACATCAGATGCTGACAGAAAAAAGCATGTATGACATAATGATATTGTCCCTTCATCCAGCAATTTTCAGTACAAAACTCCTGATCCTGAGGTGCTATTTTTAAAGCATTGGTAAGACTTCACTGCTAGGTCTCCCTCCACAGTGAAAAATTACCACTTACATCCTCTGTTTTCTGTCATTTAGCCAATCTTTTACCTATGTAAATGATTTTACCCCTCACAGACTTATAGAACAGCCCAGGCTGGATGCATCCAAAGATCATCTGGTCCAACCTTTTATGGAAAAGGGAGCCTAGATGAGATTATCCAAGCCCTACTTAGTTTATTGATCATCCTTTGGTGATGAACATTGTCAAATGCCTTTTGGAAATCTTCATAGACTATATTAGATGGATCACATTTATATCTGATGGATTTTTTTTATGGCTACTGATAAATTTGCTTTACAGTAATAAAGACTCCATTCTTTTTTTTTTAATCCTTTGAATTTATTTTTTTTTTAATTTTTCCTTTTTTTTTTTTTTTTGGCTGTAAAAAAAACCCAAAACTTACCCAAACTCTATGTTCCAGAGTCAGTTGTCTGACATGTAAATGTTTACAATTTAGATGTCCGGATAAGTGTTATCTGAGTAGATCACACCTGCTAAACAGCTCTATAAATTTCACTGGCTTGGATTAGTGACACACATAAAAAGCTAATGTCACCTAATATGCCTTAAGTTATTGATGACATCCACATGAACTGGCAGTTTTCTCAGAGGACATATAGGGGATCTGTATTCATCTTCAGTAGCAGCTGCCAGACAGACAAGGTAACTAAGGTGCTCTCAAGTGACAACTGAGCAAATATCCTTGTGTATGGACAACTGAATCAAATCCCTTAACCGTATTATTGGTTTTACTTTGACTATACTCAGACTTTAGCAACCTATTTCACTTGAAGAAACCCAGATTTAGACAGTTAATTACAGGTGTCTACAATGTAGAGCTGAACCTCAACTTCAAAGACAGGTGTCTGGAATTCTAGCAATCTGATTTCGTAACTACTTCCTATTTTGCCTGAAAATAATATTATTTTTGAAATAAAGGTGAATATAAATGCTGGCAGTAATCTGGCAGTTTGGGAAGCATTGACAGAAAACATAGGGACCTGTGGATCAACCAAGGCACTTAAATTTCCTCCTAAAGTAAATTATACTTCCTAATTATCTCTTTCTGAAGTAAATTCTTGTTGCTTCAATTAAATCCAATTTCAAAATGGCTTTTGAAACAAAGAATAAGACAACTTGAAATAAGCATAAACAAACCAAGAAAAATTATGCTACCAAAAATTTTTCCTCCTCGGAGTGGGACAGCATGAGCAGCTGCACCCTGGTGAGTGGGGTGGAGGGTGACAGTGGAGGGGCCACTCCATGGCTGTGTGAGTGTGAGCCTATGGGGTGCTTTCTCAGCAGTGTATCAGTCAGCAAGGTGTTGGGAGTGGCAGGGGTGCTCTCAAAGCCACAGCATCCTCAGCTCCCACAAGGAAGGGTGTGCTTGGAAGGGAACCCCACTCCCCGGGGTGCTGATGACCTGCATAACATGTATCTGTGTGTGTGTGTGTATGTGTCTGGAAGTGTGTGTTTGTGTGTGACAGAGAAAAAGAGAAGGTCATTAGCTACAGAAGGATGTTTAGAAATATGTAGGTGTTTATTGACTTTTTAAAGTGTCTAGTATGGTAGTTTATTCTCTGTAGTGCTGTTATTGACCTTGAACATGTAGTTCACCAATTGCTTGATAATTACCTGTCATTATTAAGTCAATAAATCACTTTGATCATGATTTTTTTAAATTACGCAAAGTGAGAAATTTTTACCTCTGATAGACAACCTGAGGTTCTCAGGTCTTTGTTGTGGATAGCTGGAATACCTATTTAATTTTTTGTCTCTAAAAATATATTTTGATTTCATAGGATGGAAATATTTAAAATTTTAAATATTAAAAAGTGTAACTCTTGATATTTCTGAAACATTAGTACCATAGATCCTTATTTCAATATCGTTAAGAAAGAATGTTATTCATTATAGGCCTAATTCAATAGCCTGCCCTATGGCATCCTGCCCGGCCTCCAACTAATCAAGAAGTGTCATAAATAACAGCTCTATTTGCATCTCTTGGAAACACTGTGGTATTTCAAATAATGTTAAACATCTCCATTTGGACAACTACATCAAGCTCTCTATCAGCACTTAAAATAGAACCATGTATACACAATGAGAAAGATTGCTGCAGAATGAGAACTCTCAGCTGGACACAGATTCATGTAAAGAAATTACTGCGAAATTGATTCACAAATGTACCATTGAAACACCAGGAAGACAATCAGCACAACCAAACCAGTCTGCAGAACAAACTTCCTACTTAGGTTAAAACAGCAAGAACAATAAAATGGGATTTTTTGTGATAAACATAGTGATTTATAAGTGATTTTAATGTTTTTCTCCATCTAGTGATATACTTCATAAGCTAAGTATCAAAAAGAAAACACACTTGTATTTTTAATTTATGATAAAATTGTGATAGGTTGAAAAAAATCAAATATGTAGTATGCCCTGAAATCTAAGATCCTAATTACTCAGTATTAGAAAACCCACAAGATACTATAACGCTGACAAGTTTTTGCAAAACCTTTTTAATCCCAACAAACTCTTTTATCAGGTCTACATAAAGGTCCAGCTTTTAGTAATTTCAAACCTAAATCTATCAAAGATAACTAACTTGCCAAATTGGAAAATCCACCTGCAAGTATTTAGTCAGCATTTCAGGTACAATTCATTTAGTTTTATTTAGTATAAGAGATCTAAAGAGAAAGATTTTAGTTAGAAAAAATCCATACAACAATATCTTTGATTGTATCAGATTTCTTTACAGGTATCTGAATATTCATTTTTCAGACTCTGCAGTCACGTCACACACTTTCATAACTGCAAAGGTTTTCTCCAGTTTGAAACGCTTAAAATAGATCTCATATCATGATGTGTTTGACAAAGGGGTATATTGTCTGTTGATTCTGTTAAGACACAAGGTGCTGAGAAGCACATCAGAAGGGAAGGAGAGACAAAGGTGGCTTTTTACCTGGATTTTGTCTGTTCTGCAGACTGATGTAAGTTCTGATCCTCACAACAGCTTTTACATTGTCACAGGGCTACTTTGCATTCCAGACTTGCTTTTAGATAAAACACTTCAGCTACACTTCTGCCCCCCTGATATGTTACAGTTGCTTCCAGCACACTTCTAGGCAAGACAAACCAGATAGAGAAAAACACAAAAATTTTTCCCCTATAGCCCTAGGGGAACTCCTATAAATTGCTAAACCCAAGTGTGGGAATACAGTAATGAGAATCAAAGGTAAACAGTTTATAAAGTTACTGTTTCAGCAATAAAATGCCCATTCATGTTCATCATCCTATCTGGGATACCAAATAAAATTGTTTAATTCTTTTGCCTTTTTTTTTTTTCCAATTCTCTTTGCTGTGATTGGCAACTCATTAGAACAGAAGTGAAATTGAAATCTGATTTAATAAAAACAATGGCAAAACTCAAAACTGAATTCAGATGTTTATATGACCAGTTGTGAAATACCGATTTATGTAGGATGTCATACGCCTGTAGTGTTAACAAGATTTTAAAAAGCATTATGTCCAGGAGACAGCTTGAAAACATTGAAACCTTGAAAATGAGGCAGAATGTAAATTCTTCACGGGCTCTAAACTGACCTTCTGCATGTGGTGAATTTCACCTTTGATGCACTTCTGTCTAAATTAGTTTGGCTGCTCCAAGTTTGTGATAGACTCATTTTGCTCAAAATTTTCCAGTATTGAAAAAAATTACATGGTTTGCCCAATTTAAGTCAATGAATGTGTCATCTAGGCTGATAGAGGTTCTCTGTTTCCTTTCACTGATATCTGACAGGAAAACCAGATCATTTCTCTCTTTTTATTTATTTTGTTGTCTAGCATAAAAAGAACTTTCTGTAATGTTTTAAATATTGAAGATAATATATTAATGTAATAAAATTGTAGTGATTGTTATTGCTGAAATGACATTTAACAACAGTAAAACAAAATGAAACAAGCCTTAATTTTTTTAATTTGGTTTTTAGATCCTCAGCCAAACTTTGATATATTACAAAATGAAATAAATTTGACGATGTAATTTGGTTTCAAATTTATTCCAATATTTATACCATTGAAGTGTGAGATGGAAAGAAGAGGTAATATTTTTATTAGGCCACATGATAAGATTGGAAAAGGCAGAAGGCTTTTGGGCACAGTCTCTTCATATATATTTTTATATCACTATGGCTACAACATATTGCCATTATTATATTATTTCCAGACCTACACATGGAACGGTAGAAATATGAAGAAGAAAGGCCTGAGAGCTCAGAGATACTTGCAAAAAGAAAATAATCTACAAAATGAAAAATAATTAGCCTAAGAAAATTTATATATATATATATATATATATATACACACACAATTCAGCAACTCCAAAACCTGGGACTGAGAATCAACTTAATCCAATCTACAATGAGTGCAATAACCTTAATAATGTATTTTCATTAGAATAAAAAACCGGCTCTTCTCATTAAGTACTTTCAAATCCAGGTATTTCAAAGGACACAAATATAAGCAAATGGCCTCAGATGGATTCCTTGGTTTTATTTGAGACTGTTTTTTTTCCCTTTCTTTCACTGTTTCTATACCCCATCCACTGAGTCCCGGATTCTGCAGCCTGCTAATTTTATGTCCATTCGCTCCAGACATTCTGCTTCATTACCCCTTCCTTTCTTTCTACCTTCCTCTAAATTGTTCACTTTATTTTCTCTTTGTCTCATGTCTCTCTTTATATCTGTATTCCTTCTGAAGTATGTACTACATATAATATGTATATGCAGTAGAGGTGAGGGAAATAATTTTCACTGGAAGAGACTTAGATACTGTGGTGTTGAAGCTGGTAAAAGACCTCATACTGACTAGGAAAAAAAAAATATCATATGATAAGGTTGCTTATAATTAAAATTTATCTCACTGTCATTTGTTTACTTATCAGATAATAAAATAATTAATTACTACAATTAATACTTCCAGTTGAACAAATAAAATCTTATTTGAATAAACAAAAACCCCTAAATTTCTTATTTCAGAACATTTGATTTCTTAAGCATTTGATTTTTACCAACACACATATCTTCTTATTTGAGATCGCATTGAGAGATTTTCCACTAAATATGGCTTCCAATCATAAATTTTCTATCTATCTGGATTATTTTAATTGCCTCCATGTTTTCACTGCATATGAGTGAGGTGAAGTTAGGATGTAAGATGAGGAATATGAACCGTGACTGCTAGACTGCAACTCATGAATTGGGTAAGGAGTCTGAGCAGCTCATATTTTCAAATATTCCAGTCAGGCTTTCCTGTAACACAAAGATGTGCACATTTATGGTTTTATAAAGAATTTACTTCATCCTTTCTAGAATGCATATTCATAACAAATGTGATGTTTTCTTAAAACACCATACCTCATGTCCTCGCTCCCTATTTCACATCATCATTATTACTATTGGGAAGTGGGGAGCTGTGGTAATGTTAGTATGGGCTGATAACAATAACAATATCAACAGGAAAAATAAGTTAGTGACTGATCACAAAACTTAACAGAAAACCTTCTTAAAACAAAGGAAAAAAAGTAGTATCCTAAGAGGCGAAAAGCTCAGAGGAGAGCTGGAGGAAGATACATTTCTAAAAAATTGTATTGCATAGCAAATGAATAGGATTTCTCATTCTGGTGCTGTCATTTTCTGGTTTTGACAAAAATGATGCATTTCGGTCAAATTACTGAACAGAACAAATAAGAACACCTACTTTGGGCATCTTAATGCAGCGAAGAACCATGTACAGAGACAACAGGAGGCGGTAGACCGGGCAGCTCATCTGGACAGATTGCTCGCTCTGCTCCTAAAATGACGTCTACACCCTCTCCATTTTAAGTACACAGTGCTCCTTGAATTCAGGAATAGGAATGGATCCCTGGGCACCTTCTGTTCAGCTGTAATGCCGAATTTATCCCTACAATAGCTTCCTATCTGGTCCTTTCCTTTTGCATACTAATAAATAATATGGATCAAGAAACATTCTCTGGCACCAAGATCAAGTGGCATTGAATATTTTATCTCATACATTCGAACTCTCTGTCCTCATTAGGTTTTACTCTGCTGTACTGTTATTTTGTAACAGTCACTGTAATTTTGTATCCCTCAAACCCTGACAGGGTTACTTAGGAAAATGTTGCTTAGACTGTGGAAAACCCGTATTATAGGCCAACTTGATAATACATATGATGATGACCCTTAGACAAGCACTGGCTATAGTTTCTTTAATGATATTGACATAGCTTTTAGAGCCTTTTTCTCATGGTTTTCACCTTGTATATAACTTTGCCCCTGTGTAACTTAAATCTGGAAAAGGTGAGGGCAAGGAATCAATAATCCCAATCGTAAGGAATCAATAATCAATAATCCAGATTATCCAGAATAATCTGAATTCAATGCAGAGCGAAAGCTGGAAGGGTAAACACAATTACTTTATGTGACTTTTCTGACTTCTCCCTATAGGGAGACTAGGTTGATCTCAAGGGCAAAGCAGACATGGGGTTACTCTAAGTTTTATCAGCACCCTTTAAATAATTTAATTCATTTAATCCTCTTGGGAACCTATGAAGCACAGGAGTAAGAAGAAAGGACTGTATGTCCTGGCACAGTGTTAATAGTGAGATGGTGGAGATAAATAAGTCTGAGATTTCACCATCTTCAGTGCTTATTCTTGATTAGCTTCTTTCTGTTAAGTGTTTGTAGGTAGCGTGCACTAGAGCAAAACACCCATTTTTCATCTAATAAGAACTTCATAACTCTTTTTCAGGGATATCACAAGTTTTTAAGTAGGTTTAGCTTGACGCTAATATTGTTAGCTTAAATATCATTGAATCATAGAATCATAGAAAGGTTAGAGTTGGAAGGGACCTTAAAGATCATCGAGTTCCAACCCCCCTGCCATGGGCAGGGACACCTCCCACTAGAGCAGGTTGCTCAAAGCCCCATCCAGCCTGGCCTTAAACACTTCCAGGGATGGGGCATCCACAACTTCCCTGGGCAACCTGTTCCAGTGCCTCACCACCCTCACAGTAAAGAATTTCTTTCTGGTATCTAGTCTAAATCTCCCCTCTTCCAATTTAAAACCATTACCCCTTGTCCTGTCACTACACTTCCTGACAAAGAGTCCCCCTCCGGTTGTCCTGTAGGCTCCCTTCAGATATTGGAAGGCTGCTATGAGGTCTCCCTGGAACCTTCTCTTCTCCAGGCTGAACAACTCCAGCTCTCTCAGCCTGTCCTCATAGGAGAGGTGCTTCATCCCTCTGATCATCTTCGTGGCCCTCCGCTGGACCCATTCCAACAGGTCCATGTCCTTCTTGTGTTGAGGACTCCAAAGCTGGACACAGTATTCCAGGTGGGGTCTCACGAGTGCAGAGCAGAGGGGTAGAATCACCTCCTGTGACCTGCTGGCCATGCTTCTCTTGATGCAACCCAGGATGCAGTTGGCTTTCTCGGCTGCCAGTGCGCACTGCTGGCTCATGTTGAGCTTCTCGTCCACCAACACCCCCAAGCCCTTCTCCTCAGGGCTGCTCTCTAGCCATTCTCCGCCCAACCTGTATTTGTGCCTGGGATTGCCACGTCCCAGGTGCAGGACCCTGCACTTGGCTTGGTTGAGCTTCATGCGGTTTGCACGAGCCCGCCTCTCAAGCCTGTCCAGGTCCCTCTGGATGGCATCCCTTCCCTCCAGCATGTCGACTGCGCCACTGAGCTTGGTGTCGTCATCAAACTTGCTGAGAGTGCACTCTATCCCACTGTCCATGTCTCTGACAAAGATGTTGAACGGCACTGGTCCCGGTACCAACCCCCGAGGAACACTGCTTGTCACTGGTCACCACTTGGACATGGAGCCATTGACCACAACCCTTTGAGTGCGGCCATCCAGCCAGTTCCTTATCCACTGAGTGGTCCATCCATCGAACCCATGACTTTCCAATTTTGAGACCATATAAGGCTTTACATTGCAGATTTCACCAGTCTGTACTCACACATGACCAAATGACATGTATTTAGATTCCTTCGTGAAAAAGGAAAATACACTGCAACCTGTTCATCTGTCTGGTTTCAACTGAAGTGCTCCTTTAAAAATGTAAATGTCTGAGCAGCTCATCTATTAATAAACCAGAGCCTTGACAATACAGGGGGAACAGGAGATTTTGGTATAGTCTAAATGAGCCTATAATTTAAGTTACTCAATCTGATTTTCTCAGAAGACAAAATAAATAAATACCAACTGATTTCTGTTACCGTGTGCTGGATATATTGGGCTGGATTATGCATTATTTTGCACATTACTATCTATCTTTCTATTAAAAGCATAAAGTATTCTGAAACATATTATGCCATATGGTTCTTGTAGTTGCAGAGCAGCTGGGCTAAATTATCAAAGGAGGATACACAATTAAATGGGATCTTACTACTACAATTGAGCTCTGTAATTAAGCCTCTGTCTCCATAGACACATCTGGTCTCTGCCTCTTCACTGTGCTCTGGAATCTGAGATTTACTGTTGTTTGGCAATGATATCTGTGCTGGGGCAAGGGGGGTTGGGTTCATGTATACACTGGGTACTATACACCTCACAAAGATCTGTGGGATCAAGGCCTTAGTATTAGGAGGACTTCATTTACCTCCTTAGCTTGTTTTAAAGTTTCCATTAGTCACATATTTGCCCATGTATGTATTTGCACAGTTTTGAAGAAACATGGATATCTGAAAACAATGGAATCATAGAATACAACACACTAAAATAATAGCACAATTTTCTGTAGAACTGCTTGTTTTTTTTAAAATTCTATGCATTATGTAAGTAATGTGGTAACATCTACAGGCTAAAAGGATTGTCCATTTCTATTCTGTACTTTATTATTAGTTAGAATGTGCTTAAAATGTGTTATTCAATTTTTGCATATATAAAATAAAATATATATCTATTATAGATCATAGATTAAGGATCAAAGTCACACATCTGTAAATTCAAAGTAAAGAAATTTTAAATTGTCTCTTCTATTCTCATGCTTGTACCAATGCAATAACAAATGATGTCACTTATAATCTTACATCACTTACACATATGTTGCCTATACATAGAATCATGGAATCATTTGGTTTGGAAAGGACCTTTAAAATCACAGAAACACGGAATTGTCAGAGTTGGAAGGGACCTCTAGAGATCATCTAGTCCAACTCCCCTGCTAAAGCAGGATTGACTAGAGCACATTACTCACGACTGCATCAAGGAGGGTCTTGAAAATCTCCAGAGAAGGGGACTCCACAACCTCCCTGGGCAGCCTGTTCCAGTGGTCTGTCACCCTCACTGTAAAGAAGTTTCTCCTCATATTTGAATGGAACTTCCTATGTTCCAGCTTGTGCCTGTTGCCCCTTGTCCTATCGCTGGAAAGCACTGAAAAGAGTCAGGCTCTATCATCCTTCAACCCACCCTTTAGGTACTTGTAAACATAGATAAGGTCTCCTCTCAGCCTTCTCTTCTCCAGGCTAAAGAGCCCCAGCTCTTTGAGCCTTTCCTCATAAGGGAGATGCTCCAATCCCTCAATCATCTTAGTTGCCCTGCGCTGGACTCTCTCCAGTAGTTCCCTGTCTCTCTTGAACTGGGGAGCCCAGAACTGGACACAGTATTCCAGTTGTGGCCTCACCAGTGCAGAGTAGAAGGGGAGAATGACCTCCCTTGACCTACTGGCCACAATCTTCCTTATGCAGCCCAGGATCGCATTGGCCCTCTTGGCAACAAGGGCACATTGCTGGCTCATGGAAAGTTTGCTATCCACCTGGACTCCCAGATCCTTCTCCTCAGTAGTGCTTTCCAGCAGGTCCACCCCTAATCAATATTGGTGCCAGGGGTTCTTCTTCCTCCAGTTCGACCCCCTGCCGTGGGCAGGGACATCTGACACTAGATCAGGTTGCTCAATATCCTGTCTAACCTGACCTCGAACACTTCCAATGATGAGGCATCCACAACTTCTCTGGGAAACCTGTTCCAGTGTCTCACCACCTTTATTGTAAAAAAATTCTTCCTTATGTCCAATCTAAACCTACCTTCTTTCAGTTTAAAACCATGCCCCTTGTCCTGTCACTACAGTCCTTTGGTAAAATGGTCTTTCTCAATCTTTCTTACAAGCCGCCTTTAAGTATTGAAAGGCCACAATAAGATCTCCCTGGAGCCTTCTCTTGTCCAGTCTGAACAATCTCAGATTTCTCAGCCTGTCTTCATAGAAGAGGTGTTCCAGCTCTCTGATCATCTTTGTGCCCTCCTCTGGAATCACACTAACAGTTCTATGTCTTTCTTGTACTGAGGAGTCCAAAACTTGATGCAGTACTCCAGGTGGTATCTCACTGGTGGAGAGTAGAGGGGAGAATCACCTCCCTCAACATGCTGGCCGTGCTTCTTGTTATGCAGCTGAGGAGATGGTTTGCTTTCTGGGCTGCAAACGCACATCACTGGCTCATGTCAAATTTTTTATCCATCAGTATCCCCAAATCCTTCTACACACTGCTTTTAATCCATTCATCCCCCATTCTGTGTTGATATTGATTGCCCTGACTTAGGTGCAGGACCTTGCACTTGGCCTTGTTGAACGTCACAATGCTCACATGGGACCACTCCTCAAGTATGTCAAGGTCCCCCTGGATAGCATCCATTCCTTCTAGCCAATCAACTGCACCACTCAGTTTGTTGTTGTCTGCAAATCTGCTGAGGGTGCACTCGATCCCACTGTCTATGTCATTGATGAAGATATTGAACAGTACTGGTCCCTGTATGGACAGCTGAGGAACACTACTTGTTACTCACCTCCATTTGGGCATAAAGCTGTTGACTGCAACTCTTTGGATGTGGCCATCCAGCCAATTCCTTATCCATCCAACAGTCTGTCCTTCAAATCCATATGTTTCCGATTTAGAGGTAAGAGCATTGTGGGGGACGATGTTAAAGGCCTTACAGAAGTCCCAGCAGATGGCAACCGTAGCTTTTCCTCTGTCCACTGATGCAGTTACTCCGTCATGAAATCCCATTTAGGGCGGTGATTGTGCCCCTGTACTCAGCACTGGTGAGGCCACACCTCGAGTGTGTCCAGTTTTGGGCACCTCAATACAAGAGAGATACTGAGGTGCTGGAGCGAGTGCAGAGGAGGACAATGAAGCTGGTGAAGGGCCTGGAGAATAAATCTTATGAAGAGCAATTGAGGGAGCTGGGACTGTTTAGTATGAGGAAGAGGAGGCTGAGGGGAGACCTCATCACTCTCTACAACTACTTGAAAGGACACTGTAGAGAGGTTGGTGCTGGTCTCTTCGCACAGGTAACTAATGGCAGAACGAGAGGGAATGGCTTCAAGCTCCATTGAAGGAGCATTGAACATTAGGAAAGAATTTTTCACAGAAAGAGTGGTTGGGCATTGGAATAGGCTGCCCAGGGAGGTGGTTGAGTCACCATCCCTGGATGTGTTTAAGAGACGTTTAGATGTGGTGTTGGGGTATATGATATAGGGGAGAACTTTGTAGAGTAGGGTAGATGGTTGGACTCGATGATCCCAAGGGTCTCTTCCAACCTGGACGATTCTGATTCTATGATTCTATGAAATGCTGCTAGATTAGTCAGGAATACACATTCAATTAAGTTAACAGTTGAGTAGGAGTAAAATGAGAAGTGAGGATACACACAAAATCAAGCAGCACATACATTGCCATTGTAAACATGCAAGCATGCATACATCATTAGCAAGAAGCATAACCAGCCTTTGAAGTATGCGTGAGTTGTACTGAGCTATCTCCTGTTGGATCATAGTGGCATGACTGTAAACAAGTTTCTGTACAAGTGTCACATATGTAAGAAAACAAAATTATTTCTGCACTCTAGATATTTGCTGCTGACAGCCTATCAGAAGCAATGAGAAAATTCTTAACAATTTATGTGGTCGTTATATTAGGCATCATGTGAAGAGTTTGTTTGTAATATAGTAAGTAGCTAAATCTTTCCTTTTGCATTTAAATAAAAGATGTTTTGCTAATTATAGTGGATTAATAAAGAAATCCAATCACTGTGCAAAATTAAAGTTTGGACTTGTCTGTCTAGATCTCACAGTCTGTTGTACTTATACAATGAATTCGTATATACATGCATATATGCATTCACCTCCTGTTAAACTGAAGCCAGAATAAAATTAATATTTCATATTCTAATGACAAAACCTGAATATCTTAAAAATCCTCTATTTTATAAATTGGGAGAAAAAAGCTGAGCTGGGCTTCAACACTTAGCATAGTACAGTCTAATAAGCAGAAGTTTGCATATTCAGGCCAGAAAAACACTGCTGACTCTACACCATTGTTACAATGAAGATAATACTTCCCCTGTGCATACAAAGAAGACTTTATTAAATACTAAATGCATTAACTTACCATGTGTGGGTTTTTTTCCACTCTATTCTGCAGGTTTTATGAAGAAAACTTCAGGACTGGGGACATAATATATTAAAGAATGGAGCCCTGTTTTGAGAGTAATTTGAATCAGAGGTTGTTAGGGCTGAAAGACACTCATAACCTGAAGTTTTATTTATTTATTAATTTTCCTGACCCATGAGAGATAGATAGGATGTACTAACAAGCCATTTCTTTTCAAGAAAAAGGGAAGAGACTTGAAACGATGATGCATGCCCAACAGCAGGCACTGGGAGTTTTGAAAACTGGATCTTTGAACTGGATCCAATTTTACTGGTAAAAGTCTTGAACGGGGTTTTGTTCTCGACTCTTTGTCAAAAAATATGAACTATGTGGTGTTCTTGTTACTGAGGAAACATGCTGCAAATGTCCTACCCATGTTGCATTATAAATGATAGCACAGTAGCCTTGTGCTGTTCAGTATGAAAGGAATGGAAAGGAATGGAAGGCCAGAAATCAAAGCCAAAGAACTGCAGCAGGTAGACAGCATTACACTGCTGAGAAATGCCCAAACTACTTAAGCAACCATTTCTAGGATTTTCTTTCCACATCCAGAAAATACCTGCTGAGTACAGTCTTTCCTTGAGTCTGGGGGAAGAGTAACAGAAACCCACAAGAAAAATTAGAGTTTAGCTGTGTAAGTTTGACTATTGTATTGAATTAAAAAAACATTAAGTCCTGTTTGATTCTATTTCATTGAGTATCCCTGATATAAATATCTGTTTTATGAACTTGTAATGTGTGACAATTCCATATTGACTGCATAAGACATGAGTTATGGAATTGTAAGGAATATATATTTATATTACGTATTATGTATGTAGTTTTGTTTCCAGAACATCTAATGATTTTTGACTTCTGATACTAGATGTCTCTTTACTGTGGGGGAGGTATCAACAGCTAAAAAGGCAGCTGGAATTAATTTATGCTTTTTCAGAAACCCTTATGCTTCAGTTGAATGACTGTTACCCTGAAGTAGGATAAAAGATTTGAACTAGTTTTAGCTTTATGGAGTGATATAACCTAAACCCAAAAATGTTTCTGGAATGTTTTGGGAATCTATAGTACTGTTTTTGCCTTCACAGAAGCTACTATTCAATGAAATATATGATTTCACTTCAATACATATCCATATTCTTTGAGAGAGGGAGAAAGACAGAGAGACTAGACCTCTAACCATCTATTTTTTCTCTAATAAAGAGGAGAAAAAGCACTTCTTACTGTATTTGTTCTAGACTACAGTAACCCAACAACCTCTGTTATGTCATCTGGCTGAACATAAATTGTATAGATAGTGGGTTTTGGACTGAAAATTGTTTTAAACAACATAATAAAGACATTTTATGTGATTTCACATGGACACAAACGTTCAACCAAGTAGCATAGACAAAAATGTTGAAGTCAGATATACTTAGAAGATGAAAAGTAGAAACTTAACTTTCTCCTTCACTATGTACATATCGAGGTAACAGTTGATATCACATCATATTAGTTCCTTAATGTTATAGAATATTATAAACATCAAGGGAAGGGATGCATCTGATTTCAATATAAATTCCAAAACAGACAAAGTGTGTGTCCAGTGTTGATGTTGGTCTGTCTAGCAGTATAGTGTGCCCTACATATGTAATGAAATGTTTGACCCTCTGAAATACAAGAGAACTTATTTCAGTGCAGTCTAAGAACTGCAGGACATTAGCTAACTGTATAGACTGACACACCCGTCCAGGGTTAAAGATGCAGCAGCTTTTAAGAAATCAGTTTTGATGCAGTAATATGTTACTTTCTGCAAGTAACTATAGCATGCCAGGGACACGTCCTTGGCCCTCAGACATAAGTGGAAAAGCCTTTTTGTGCCCACTTACTTAAACTCTCTCTCATCCCCAAATAGGATTTTTTATTTCATGCTGCTTAGTGGGATGTGCTATCCAGCCCAGATGCTTTCTGGGGAAAAGCTGGCATACAGCAAAGCTATGTTGGAGATGGTGTTGGCAATTAAGCATGGATAATGACAAACCTTCTTTGTGGCTCTGTGCTACTTATATATACAGTCTAACCTGTGTCTCATGGCTCATTATTGATATCACTGGTGTTAACATTATTCCTTATTTAAACATAAGGCACATCTTCAAGATGTTTTGTTTTTGAAAGTTGAGGTGCATGGCAAGTATGCTCACTATAAATGAAAATTAATCACGTTAGTTTATATTCTATAGCTGGAAGAAAATACATTGTACACGATTAAAGTATACACTTGGGGAAAAAAGACTCCTGTATTCTGGTGCTGTAGGCAGGTGTTACCTATCCAGCAAGTCGCTGAGCTGCCTGTGCCTCATAATTCCCATCTGCGAAAAAAGGTATATTCTACTCATTAACTCTAGAGAAATACTAATAGCCTACAGTTAAAAAAAAAGAAAAGAAAAGAAAAAAAGTATCGGTCTAGAAGGGGAAAGAGGTCAAAACGTGGTGTTCCTTTCATATATATATATATACACACACACATATATACACACATACACACATTTAAATATGAGTGAACTTTATCTTTGAAGAAATCATAGATTTTGGTGGGAAAAAAAAAAAAAGCCGTTTGTGGGCAAATAGTCAAATTAGTCTACAATAGAAGGAAGAGGTTGTCCTGCCTAATAGATAACCTGACAGGACACATATGACAATATTATTCCATCTAACTGAAAATCATAATTGCATTTTAAGATTAATGAGAAGTATTAATATTTAGCAGTACATACTCTCATTTTATCCTCACTAGAGATTAATGAGCATTCAAAGAATGAACAAAATGTGCAATTGGAAATCATTTGTCATTTAGAAAATGTCATTGATCAACACCCAGCTATTCAGTAGTGCACTATTTGATTTCTATTTAAAATGACTTAATTTTTATGCTTAGTAAATGTCAACAGAAAGATCCTTCAGCCCCTATTAGTGTGCATACCTCGTGACCAGGTATATGTCATCCACTTCTGAGATCCTTTAATGACAAAACTCACATAAGCAAGTTTAATAATGGTGAGTAAACACTGTATGCTTGGTTTTCTAGAAAAATGTACAAAATTCTGTTATAAGAAGACTTACAGTACTGTTATGTAGTTATTCTGCGCAGAACACTTTCCATGGTCAGCAGACACATGCTAACCCTAGACGTTAAGGTAGACGTTAGACATTTCACGTAGAAGTGCAGCTGCCCAACACATCTGTAATCAATTGAGAATTTCTAGTTTATCAATCTGAGATGCTAGTTTATCTCCTTTGATTTTTTTTCGGGAGCTTGGGTTGATCGTGGCTTCACATATGCCAGGTACCTGAAGTGAGGTGGGGAGGTTTCCACATTAGGAAATGCTACATTGCCATACTGCATCATCACAAATCATGTTTATCACGACATAGTTTGAATGAAAGATTTGACACATTTCTTTTTTATTAAGATTTAAAAAAAAAAAAAAACCAACCAACAACAAATTCATTCAGATTCAGCAAACCTCTTTGCTTCTATAAGACAAGGAGATAAAATAAACATGAAACAAACAAAAAAGTACTGTAATTAGATATACTGTTAAAGGAGATGGTATATTCACTGAAGGAATGAATTTATGTTGTTGAGGAAAATATAAGTATTTTTTACATTAACATGTCATTACTTTTGCTGCTGTTAACATTCAAAAGAACTCAGAGTCAAAGAAGCACAGCAAGCCCTTTTCGGTCTTCAGTCTCAGGGAGGAGTCTTTGCAGCTGTACACCAGTAGGGGATGCCAAAAGAAAATGTAAAAAAAGCCGTCTTGTCCCACGAGCATATACCTGAATTCTCAGTAGATTTCTCCACATTTAATATCCTAGTCTTTCAGTTCTGCAGTCAGAAGATTGAAAAAAAAAAAAGAATAATAGTACAAGAAAAATCACAGAATAATCATTACAATGAGATAACATCAATCAATATACAATAAAAATTTGTCATGAAAGAAGCAGACTACTTTCTTGGTAGGCAAGTAGTGCTGTGAAAACTTTGAAGACTTTGGGGCTATTACACATAAAGTAAAAGTCAGGGTAATAAAGGATCAGTCAATATATATCACCACATGCAAAATATCTTTTTTTACTTTAAGGAAGTACCTAGTTTTGTGTTTATCAGTTTAAAATATTACAAGTATATATTAATTCATTGACATTTCTGCCTGGATTTGGCAATTGATTTATAGATTTCCCTATGATTTATCATTTATGGTATATAACTTTTAATATATTTTTCTAATTTAAGTTATATTTCTATACTGTGTGGTAATTACAGTTATAAATTTACTAAATAATGGATTGGGTTGAAATGACATTTTGCTTTATGAGTTCACATTGTCTTGCTTGCTGTCTTTAACATATTTTTTCTTTGCAGCATTCGCATTCTGTGGTGCCGTTGCATTAAACTAACTGAGCTAGGCAGGCATTCAACCAAAGAACTTCAGTTATGTGATGTCCAAAAACTATGAAATGCAACTGCTCAGCTCCAGCAGTAGAATTTACAATGCAGATGATTAAGTTCCTTTAAACTGGTGTTCCCATAAACCGAACACTGGAGTACTCAAGACAGAAAATAGAAAATGCAAAAGGGATCGGCTCAGGTGAGTTACCTAAACTGAACTGTCATTTGATACTCCCTAGGGTTTATGAGCTCACTGAAAAGTGCTCCTCGTGAAGGCTAAGGATCTCCAGTAGGTCCCATGTTCT
Organism: Numenius arquata; assembly: GCF_964106895.1. Lineage (NCBI taxonomy): Eukaryota > Metazoa > Chordata > Aves > Charadriiformes > Scolopacidae > Numenius > Numenius arquata. The sequence continues at coordinate 98,166,596 of NC_133576.1, forward strand.
GTCTACCAACCCTGGGCATACGTCTCAGATAGATAGACATCTCACATCTCTCAGATGTGAGAATGCAATGTATTGAACCACATGTGTCTGAAACTCTGTCTTATTTCAGTTTAAACACCTATTTCAGCTGGAACTAAGAGGTAGGGGAAAAAAATTCTTACTTTAGGTGTCTAAAGAAAAGTCAACTCATAAATTGGGATGAATAAATCCTGGGCATGTAATTTTTACTGCTGGCATGAAACACTGTCTATTATGAAGCACACAAGGACTTTCTGGAGAGTATTCTGAAACATAACCAGTGAAATGTAAACACAAATTTCTCTGGCCTAGAAGTTTTTACGTTGTTTTTCTTTTCCCCTTGCTCTGTCCATTTTTATTATAAGCTAAACATGGTCCAAATTTCAAGAGAATTGTTAGATTGCAAGCAAAATATCTCAGAGCCTTTGCAATATAGACTCAATCTTCATGCTAACAAAAGGTAGAGTTCAGATCACCATTTTAGGGATGGGGTGAATTTTCTAATCATTAGGTTATTATACAGAAAGCTGACTTTCCCTTCACTGTGTTTGACAGAAATCAAATCAACTGGAATAAAGAAGGAGAGCTCTGAATACGCCTATGAAATCAAGCTCCTCCAGATTATATGCTTTTTTCAAATACCTTAATGCAGGATATGGGTATATCTACAGTATGATCAGCAGAGACAAAATTCTACCAAGCCAGTCCTCTCAGATGACTTTTGTGAACCAAAAATCTTTCTGACTGAAGCATTAGGCACTGCATGATCTCAAATGTCTAAGTTAAGCCAACTAAACTTTCTTTCAATTAATATCATAATATTTAAGTAAATTTCAGCAAAACAACACTTGAGCTGGCTGATTTGTTGAACACCCACCCTGTGAAGATCTTATAGCAAAAAAAAAAAGTAAAGAATTCAAATTTGCATACAAGTTAAATGTCCACACAGCAAAATTTATTGAACACTGGCTTTTCCCACACTAATTTGCTTTATCTGTTATGTGTATGTTGAATAAATGGATGAACTGCAGCCTGTGTTGTTATCTAAAAGTTTCTTTTTGAACTAATTTTGCTGCTTTTCTGTAAGGTCTGTGGAGTCTATTGTGTTCTTGAGGCACGTAGACATGTACACTCTGGCAACCACCACGTGGGATTGTGTTCCTGGCTAGAGCAAGGTTTGTTGGCACTCCGGGGGCCATAACAAGGCCACTCTGTCACCAGAGAAGAGGATATAGTGTTCACATCTCTTTGCAGCTGGCAAGCTGTTCTGGACAGTGTCAGAAAAGAGAAGCATGATCTGAAGAAATGTTTGTTTCCCTCTGAGAAGAGGGTTTGGTTAGGCCTTGTTATTGCATACAAGAAGAGCCATCATGCTGCTCTACTCTGACCAGGAATGGGAAGTGAAAGTTTCCATCTCTCTCCATGCTCTTACACTGGCGCCTGTGCCCACACTCCCGATATACTAGCCAAGTTTTACAAAGACTTCTTTCATCTCTTCTCCCCACACTCCCTATATCCCATCTACTCCACCCTGCAGATCTTAAATAGAAATACATTTTTTCCTCTTCCTCCCATCCCCAGATGGTAAAGTAGTTATTGTATCAATCTCAGCAAAATATTTTTTTTTTATGTAACTCAAAGTATGATGAAGTTAGAAGTGTATGAGTAGATAATTTACCTAATTTCGTGTATAATAATCTATTCATGTATATCACCACAAAAAATACTTAAGAAACATGAAGCATTAGCAAATTCTTCAATTTTATATTAAATCACTATTAGCAATAAATAGCAAATTATAGACTGATCTACTTTCCATTGAGCTCATAAGACTAATTGTCTCAGCTATCTACACTTCTACAAGTTATAAGAGATTAAGAGGAGATACAACCACAAGGAAAAGACAGCTTCAGGAAAGAATTTACAAATTAAGAAAATGAGCTGGATTCCATATACATTGCACAGCTATGTTCACTGCTCAATTTGTTCAGGAGACAGTGTTTTTAGTGCCATCTGACACTTTTTATGGCTTGTAACTTAGTTTTTAGTGCCGTGCTAATCAAATCTTGCTGTCATAAATACCTGGCAAAGTGTGACAAATCTGACTTTGATAGAATGCAGTATTGTTCACCCTGACACTTCTTCCACATTATATATATATATGCCCTGATACTGCCTTAAACTTAGCGGGGGGAATTGTGAAAATTACAGAAGAATGTCAAAGAGATGAAACAAATACACTTATACAAAAGTTACAAAAAATATTTTTTGTCCTTTATGTAAGGAATACTATATCTTTTTAGAAGCTTTTTAAAAATACTCTAGTTTATTAGCAATTATATTCCTCTTCTGCAGTTCAACAGGCTGCATTAAACGATCATTTCTATTAAGTTCTAATTATATTTCTTGAAGAAATGCGTTGATTCCGTTGCATCTACAGAAGATTATTCATTTAAAATTATCCATTGCACAAATTGTTTTCAGCTGTGCTGTATTGCAGTGTCACTTCAGCAACATAATAATTTATAAAAAGTATCTGTCAGTAGGGGAGAGAGAAGTCCTCCAATCTTGAGGATTTCTGCTAACTTTTATTATATTTAGTTTGCTTCATTATTCTCATCCTTTTCTTTCTGGTTTCTTAGAAATTGATGAAGTAGAATACACTTAAATAATAATAGTGAAGAACCTTTTTTCTATACAAATTAGCCATTGGAAAAGTAAAATAAATTGCAAGCTCAATGCATAATTCCCTTATTAATGAAGTCTAAATCCCATTTTCCAAGCATACCCTCTATCAAGACACATCTCCTTCATTTCACCTCTATTTGCTGCTGTCAATCCACAGATTTCCCCCAATTAGGAATTAAAAATCAACATTTGAAAGATCTTTTCCCTGGACAGGAACATACTGAAAATACTGCTGGTACAGGAGGAAATAAATAAACAAATAAAGATGTATTTCACCTCATTTACATGGCAGCAATAGTCATCTCCCTGGGAAAAAAAATACTGTCAAAGTGCAAAATGTATTCAAGCAATTAGGTTATTCAGGTGAAAAAGAAGAACAGGTCCTGGGAATGTCTTTTGATGAAAAGAATTTATATTCACATCCATTGATTCCCTTTTGAGGTACATTTAACTTCATTCTCCCTTTACATGCCAATTTATCTACTCCAACATAAGCACAATTATACCCATGGCACTCCTGACAGATATCTGTTCTGTAAAGCCTCCCGTACTAGTGACTCTAAAGATTTGCTGTGTATTTTAGTAATGCTCTCCTAGTTATTAGAAAATTTTATTAATAAGTGACTTACCCCATTATTTCTTATGTAGTTCACCATGTATACAGGGTGTAAGTTATTGCAGGAAGCTTTTATGGATTTCAAGAGTGTTCTCATGCTGGAGCCACACACACAACTCTTTTTAATCATAGAATCACACAATGTTTTGGATTGGAAGAGACCTTACAGATCATTGAGTTCCAACTCCCTCCTGTGGCCAAGGGCACCTTCCACTAGACCAGGTTACTCAAAGCCCCATCCAGCCTGGCCTTGAACACTTCCAGGGATGGGGCATCCACAGCTTCTCTGGGCAACCTGTTCCAGTGCTTCACCATCCCCAGAGTAAAGAATTTCTTCCTAATATCTAATCTAAATCTCCCCTCTTTCAGTTTAAAACCATTACCCGTCATCCTATCTCTACACTCCCTGATAAAGAATCCCTCCCCATCTTTCCTGTAGGCCCTGTTGAAGTACTGGAAGGCTGCTATATTGTTTCCGCAGAGCCTTCTCTTCTCCAAGTTGAACAACCCCAACTCTCTCAGCCTCAGGAGAGCTGCTCCAGCCTTCTGATCTTCTTCGTGGCCCTCCTCTGGACTTGCTCCAACAGGTCCATGTCCTTCTTAAGTTGGGGCCCCCAGAGCTGGACACAGTACTCCCAGTGAGGTTTCACAAGAGCGGGGTAGAGGGGGAGAATGACCTCCCTTGACCTGCTGGCCATGCTTCTTTTGATGCAGCCTGGGATATAGTTGACTTTCTGGGCTACAAGCGCACATTGCTGGATAATGTTGAGCTTCTCATTCACCAAAACCCCCAAGTCCTTCTCCTCAGGGCTGCTCTCAATCCATTTTCCGCCCCACCTGTATTTGTGCTTGGGATTGCCATGACCCAGGTGCAGGACCTTGCACTTGGCCTTGTTGAACATCATGAGGTTCACACAGGCCCACCTCTCAAGTCTGTCCATGGGTGGCATCTCTCCCCTCCAGCATGTCAACCACTGCACACAGCCTGGTGTCGTTGGCAACCTTGCTTAGGGTGCACTAAATCCCACTGTCCATGATGCCAACAAAGATGCTAAACAGCACCGCTACCAATATCAACCCCTGAGGAATGCCATTCGTCACCGATCTTCATTTGGATATCAAGCTATTGACTGCAACTCTTTGAATGCGACCATCCAGCCAGTTCCTTATCCACCAAGCAGTCCATGCATCAAATCCATCTAGGGTAAGCATACTTTAATATTTTTAATTAGTCAGTAATGATAGATTTTTTTTTTCCATTAGTGGACTACACAACCATCAGTATTTTGAAAGAGGGGATGAGAATTCAAGATGACACTGAAAACTAAGAGCATGGCTACAGAGGAGGTGCTACTTTCAGACCAGAACAGTCAACTGCTTGAAGGCAGGTAGGAGAATAGCTGATTAGTGACAGCTCTGACAGGAAGTGTGTGGGGATTGACCTATAAGAACAATATTAACATATTGCAAAGGAAGAAAACATTATTTTCAGTGGAACAAACATCAGTAAAAATAAAAAAGGCAAGTGAAGACATCCTTGCTCATCAGAAACATGCGGTACTCCAGATCACAGCATTTATTTATGGGCAGGACATTCATAAGGAGAGGTGTGTCAGCAGAAAACCTATAGGACTTCACATAGAATGATGAAACACAAGCTTATCACAGAATCACAGAATCACAGAATCTTAGTGGTTGGAAGGGACCTTTGAGATCATCGAGTCCAACCACATTAAAAAAAAAAAAAAAACAAAAACACACAAACAAACAAAAAAACACAACACAAAACCAAACAAACAACAACACCCCCCCCCCAAAAAAAAAAAAAAAAAAAAAAAAAGCAGCATCCACCAACTAAACCCCACACCCACAACCTCACACACAACACCCCACCACAAACCAACAATCCCGGGCACTAGAGCATGCCCTGAAGAGCCACGTCTACACGTTTCTTAAATACCTCCAGGGATGGTGACTCCACCACCTCCCTGGGCAGGCTGTTCCAGTGCTTGACCACTCTCTCAGTAAAGTAATTTTTCCTAATATCTAATCTAAACCTCCCTTGCCGCAGCTTCATACCATTTCCTCTGGTCCTGTCGTTATTCCCTTGGGAGAAGAGGCCAACCCCCGCCTCTCTACAGTTTCCTTTCAGGTAGTTGTAGAGGGCAATGAGGTCCCCCCTCAGCCTCCTCTTCTCCAAACTAAACATGCCCAGTTCCCTCAGCCTCTCCTCATAGGACTTGTTCTCCAGACCCCTCACCAGCTTGGTGGCTCTCCTCTGGACACGCTCCAGCACTTCAATGTCTTTCCTGTAGTGAGGGGCCCAAAACTGAACACAGTACTCGAGGTGAGGCCTCACCAGGGCCGAGTACAGAGGCACGATCACTTCCCTGCTCCTGCTGGCCACGCTATTCCTGATACAGGCCAGGATGCCGTTGGCCTTCTTGGCTGCCTGGGCACACTGCTGGCTCATGTTAAGCCGGCTGTCCACTAACACTCCCAGGTCCTTTTCTGCCGGGCAGCTTTCCAGCCACTCTTCCCCAAGCCTGTAGCGTTGCTTGGGGTTGTTGTGGCCGAAATGCAGAACCCGGCACTTGGCCTTATTAAACCTCATCCCATTGGCCTTGGCCCATTGGTCCAACCTGTCCAGGTCCCTCTGTAGAGCCTGCCGACCCTCAAGCAGATCAACACTCCCACCTAGCTTGGTGTCATCCGCAAACTTACTGAGGGTGCACTCAATCCCCTTATCTAGATCATCAATGAAGATATTGAACAAGACTGGCCCCAAAACTGAGCCCTGAGGGACACCACTGATGACCGGCCGCCAATGCAGTATGCAGTATGCAACATTATACAATATGAAAGGAATAAATATTCATTTCAATCTGCCGTGGAATTCATTACCTCTGTTTTGCCAGTTTAGTTTCAGCTGAAGAATTTTTTTTAACCAAAATTTATTAATTCAGCAAAACTACATTTTTTGATGTCTGCATACCTGTACTGATCACTAAGTGGCAGTGAAAAAGGTAGTGGAAGGGAACCTGGTACATTTCCCCTTCCTTATAGTTTCAGACAATGTGTCATTAGAAGTTGGGCACTTTTCATTTGATATGAGTAGTTTTACCAAGAGAGAATATTGTCCAGCCTTTATCTTTCCTCTTGGAGCTGTTCCACTTTGTAGTAATAAATTATTAATTCAGCTGGTGAGAAAAAAATGGCATTACAGTCTTAGAGGGTAGGGCACACAGCTGGGAAATGAAAGTTTCATGTTCAGGTCCCCACTTCAGTGAATATTGGAAATTTTTATACAGAGCAGAAAAAGTTCAAGGACCAGTAATCCCAACCCAAATAGCCTAATTAGGATAGTCATCTTGTATGCACAAACTGACAGAGTGGGGACATCAAGCAGGCGCTCTCATCTGTTAGGGGAATACTCAGCCCATAGGTTTTTATCTATTTAGGAGGCAGTAATTAAGTCCATGGGCCCTATTGGGATACACCCATGAGTCCCAAGGGAGCTAGCAGATGTTATTGCGCGGCCACTTTCAATAATTTTTCATTGCTCATGGCAACTGAAAGAAGTGCCCGAAGACTAGATGAAAGCAAATGTCAGCTCCATCTTTGAGAAGGGTAACAAGGAGGACCTAGGGAACAGGCCAGTCAGCCTTACCTTGATCCATGAGAAGGTGATGGAGCGTTTAATCCTGGAAACCATTGCCAGGCACATTAACGATGAGAAAATCATCAGGAGTAGTCTGCATCGTTTCACAAAGGGGAAGTTATGCTTGACCAATTTGGTAAACTCCTATGAGGAACTGACTGGCTTGGGAGATGAGGAGAGAGCAGTGAATATTGTCTACCTGGATTTCAGAAAGTCTTTTAACATTTATGGCTCAGAGGGGATCTTATCAATGTACATAGATGCCTGAAGGGATAGTGCAAAGAGGAGGGAAACAGGCTCTTGTCAATGGTGCTGAGAGTACAAGAGGCAATGGGTACAAACTGAAACACAGGAGATTCCCTCTGAACATCAGGAAATACTTTTTTACTGTGAGAGTGACTGAACCCTGGCACAAGTTGACCAGGAAGGTTGTGGAATCTGTATCGTTGGAGATACTAAAAAAACAGCCAGACACAATCCTGGGCAACTGGCTCTAGGTATCCCTGTTTGAGCAGGAGGATTGGACCAGAGGACCTCCAGATGTCCCTCCCAGCCTCAATCATCCTGTGGTTCTGTGATTCTGTGAGAGTGAATTATTTTGGAAATGCACTGCAATGACTGGCATCGCAAATTTCTCTACAGAGCTAGATCCAAATCAACAGTTTAAGTTCCTATAATGGACTTCAAGCAGAATGTAAATCACTAGGAAAATCCTCACTTTCATAATTTAATCTCTTTCATGGGAAAATTTCTCAGGTATCTAAAGGTTGTCTGATGTTCATGCTTAAGACTGACACTATATTTGTAAATCTGAGCAAATTGTTCCGTGTGTGACTCTAAGGCCAATTAAGGTCTTCACAGTAGGTGCTGGTAGAACAGTCATAGGAGGCATGTTGAAATCATATCTTATATAACAATGGGGATTATATGTCCACAAAATATATTGGAAATATCTACTTGTGTCCAAAATAAAGATAAGGGTTGTAATTAATGTTCTAATTAAAAGGGTTGTAATTAATGGAGCAGGGTCAAGTTCGAGGCCTGTAACCAGTGGTGTCCCCCAGGGGTCAATACTTGGTCCAGTCCTCTTCAACATATTCATCAATGACCTGGACGAGGGGACAGAGTGTATCATTAGCAAGTTTGCTGATGATACCAAACTGGGAGGGCTGGCCGACACTCCAGAGGGCTATGCCACTATCCAGCATGACCTGAATAGGCTGGAGAGCTGGGCAGAGAATAACCTAATGAGGTTCAACAAGGGCAAGTGTAGGGTTCTGCACCTGGGGAGGAAGAACCCCAGGCACCAATATTGGTTAGGGGTGGACCTGCTGGAAAGCGCTACTGAGGAGAAGGATCTGGGAGTCCAGGTGGATAGCAAACTTTCCATGAGCCAGCAATGTGCCCTTGTTGCCAAGAGGGCCAATGCAATCTTTGGGGCTGCATAGGGAAGAGTGTGGCCAGTAGGTTGAGGGTGGTCATTCTCCCCTTCTACTCTGCACTGGTGAGGCCACAACTGGAATACTGTGTCCAGTTCTGGGCTCCCCAGTTCAAGAGAGACAGGGAACTACTGGAGAGAGTCCAGCGCAGGGCAACTAAGATGATTAAGGGATTGGAGCATCTGTCTTATGAGGAAAGGCTGAGAGAGCTGGGACTCTAGTCTGGAGAAGAGAAGGCTGAGGAGAGACCTTATTAATGCTCATAAGTACCTAAAGGGTGGATTGAAGGATGATGGAGCCTGACTTTTTTCAGTGGTTTCCAGCGATAGGACAAGGGGCAACAGGCACAAGATGGAACATAGGAAGTTCCATTCAAATATGAGGAAGAACTTCTTTATGGTGAGGGTGACAGAGCACTGGAACAGGCTGCCCAGGGAGGTCGTGGCGTCCCCTTCTCTGGAGATCTTCGAGACCCGACTGGATGCAGTAGTGAGTAATGTGCTCTAGTCAATCCTGCTTTAGCAGGGGAGTTGGACTAGATGATCTCTAGAGGTCCCTTCCAACTCTGACAATTCTGTGATTCCATGATAAAAAATTAGCCTTTATATAACACTTTAATTACAATGCTCATAAGGCAAAGAAAAGTCCTACACTTTCTTCTTTTCGTAAAGCTTAAAAAAATTCCTTGTAAAACTTGGTCTTAATTATCAGACTGGGGAACAATGATAGTGGGAAAAAAAGTGAAAAGATTGTGTGGCAAAGAAGCCAAGAAAATGGGAAAGAAACAGAAACAGAGAACAAGAGTGAGCAAGCTAGCCCTAGAAGTTGACTCCTAAAATAGGGAGACCCAAGATGAATTTCAAGTTACTATGTTTATGCACTTTATTCAGTAACTGGTCAAAGTAGAATCCAGTCCTTCAGCACAACTTCTTCTGACAACAAAAACCAACAGGTTGACGCTACCACCACTCCCGCCACAGGCCATATTTCAAATCCAAGTGAAAAAAAAAAACATAACCCAACAGTTTAAAGAAAGGTTTTCTTGAAAATCTATTTGTATAAAAATTGCACGGTATTTCAGGGTTTCTCCACATTATCATTTCTCCAGGTGGGTTGTTTGATATAATATTTAACAGAGGATCTGATTTATAGGATAGAGTAAAATGGATGATTTTGAAATTAATCTCTTGTAATGTTAAGTTTTGTGTTCATTCCCTGTTAAGTTTTTAAAAAAAAAAAATGGAACAGAAGCATAATTCTGCCACGGCAAGTTTCCTACACAACATTAGCTATTCCTTTTAGAAATAAGACCCCTACTAAAATTTTCAAACCCATATTTGTACTAACTCTCCATTTCATGCATGTTGATGCTACCCCAGAAGTAAGAATGCAGGAGACCTTAATGTGACTATTTGGAAAATTGTTGTAAAGTATATTACTAGTGATCAGAATGGTATTGAAGCACAAATAATTTTCCAAGTAAAGTAAAAAAAATCTGAAATTATAAACAATGTAGTTTAGAAAACAAAACAGTGTTTTGATGAATACATGCCCAATCTTGTGATTATGTTTATTACACTGCAGAATGCAGATACCTTTTTAATAAACATGTCATATTACAAATACATGCAATATCCAGTAGAAAATAGGATAAGCAGAAGTAATTAGTTGGAACATGTAGAACAAAAAACTACCCTTAAAATATTTACAGCATTGATTTTGTTATTCCCTTTGAATGGTTTATTTGCTTAAATTAATTAAAGTTTTGAAGCAGCTTAGGAGCTTTCAAAAGGATAGTTGCAATCTGAAATCTTAAACATCAAGTTTTCCACATAATGGAGTTGACTGCCTATGGTTTGATTTATTAAAAGAACAAATAAAATAATTAGCATGTTTGTTCAATAGAAGATGTTCATTTATAAATCATAGCTTCATAAATACATAACTTTATAACTAATTAGAGACAATACTGGTAAAGGAAAAGAAATGAGCAGCATTTAGAGAATTGTACAAGAAGTACAATGAATAAAAACACGACAGAGTTTAAATCTCCAACCTCCAAGGTTTAGGTCAATAATCATGACATACTGAAGTTAGAAAAACAAATTTCAACTTCTAAAATTGACATTCAAGTAAAGTTTCAGCTCAGAAGATTGACGTTTTATTACATTTATTTCAGGGGAACAGAAGGAAGATGACAATTCATATTGATGCAGTGCAATAAATGGTAACAAAAGGCAGACAAAGAAAATTTAAAGGGAGTTAAGTAAAATTCAGTATATAAAGACTTAACAAATTATTTTGAAGATTTAATTACATTTAATATAACCTTACAAAATATTTATCTAAAAATAAGTATATTTGTTTTAGTATACAGCTTTTGTCAGTGCAACATTTTGGATGGCAAAAACCTGACATAATTATAATTCTAAAAAGATTTTTATTCATGCTCCACTCTTTATCTGAGATCAAAAAGACAGTGTAATCATTCTGTGGAAGATAAAATATTTCAACATAACTGTATATTGTTAAGTCACATATCTAATAGAGCCAGCTATGTATTTGTTATTCCATTAACTAGATTAACAACATATGGCATGAACATACCTCTTCTACCAGTTATATTGCTTCGTACATCTTATGCCTAGCTGCTGATAAATGAGGTAATAACATGTTAGAAATGCTGAAGCTGTCTATATAACATCACTTGAATGGCTTTTTCATCATTAATATTTAATAAATTAATTAATGTGGCGAAGTAATAAAGTAAAAGCTTACTTTGGGTTATAACAGTGGAGCAATATATTTTGGATACTAACAATAAAGTCACAGATAAGGTTTTTAGTAGGCAGCTTTGATGAAAACTATATACACAATGCTTACACAGCACTTTTAAGAAAAAATGCAAACATTCCACGTTTAATTAATAAAAATACCTTAATCAGGCAAAAATTGGACAAAACTTCTCCCTTACTAATTAATTTCAACTTCAGTTTATAGTTTTGTCTTTCTTGTTTTTGCCACTCCTCTAACTTAAAGTGTTTAACTTTGTGTGACATACTAGCACAAAATAATGGAGAAAGACACTTATCAGAAGATTATCCTAGTAGCATTTATTGTAGAAAAACCCAAGCTATCTGGCCATTACTGATTTAAAATAATTTATTCCTTGAAGTTTCTTGACATGGATAGAAGTTCTGCAATTGTTTGCTACCCATATAATAGGATGTGAAGACTACTAGATTATAAAGCCATACAAGAAAATGCTGAGTATCTAAGGAACATAAAAATGCCTGTACTGGGACAGACCAAAGATTTATCTAGTACAAAATCCTGTCTCTCAGAATGGCCAAGAATTGATGTTGAGGAAAATATATAACAAAAACAAATGAAGAGGCACTAAATCTGATTAGGAAATTTATATTATACATATTGCGTACAGTATTGCTATTCTAGAGTATTAATATAAGACATATGGTCCTGATTTGCAGTTGCTTATATGCAAGTAATAAGAAATAAGACAGATACTTAAATTGTTATAAGATGAGTGTCAAGTGGTATGAAGACTACACGAATCACTCATCTGCCTCAGCAGGCATTTGCTTTCTGCAAAGTCAGCAGACTACCTGACAATAGCAGAATGACTTGCAGTGTAAAAAGCAAAATAAGTATACAGTTCTTCATGTTCAACCTTGAAATGTTCTCAGGATAAGGGAGCACTGGTGCGCAATGAGTGGGAGCACTACTGATGGAAGGAAGAAATGGAGGACCAAACAGTATCAGAAGGTTAGATGCTTTGTGTGACTTCAGGCTACCGATCTGAATATGAATCTATACAGATCCATTTTCATTTGCATCATGATGTGTGCTGAGTTTCTCTGAGGAGATTGCAATATATTTATGTACTGATGGTAGCTTGATATTAAAATGAAAGAAAACAAACAAAAAAAACCAGTTCAGCTGTTTTGTTATAGCCTGGGAAAAGTGTCTGTGCTTCTGTCTTCTGCAATAACTCAGCATTTCAGGATTAAACTTGGCCAGTGCCAGTTTGAAATACAAGCAGGTTGCACCTTCTATCTGTAGGCACTGAATTTATTTGCAAATGCAAAAGAAACCACCATTGCACTGTGACATTCTAGCTTCTGTCTGTGTGTTTCTTCATGCCCTTTCAAAGTGTATTGGGTGCTGTATTTAACATTAAATAGTATTGCAACTGTGTGACTCCTGGCTTGTATATTTTCCTACTTCATTTAGACTATGTCTGTGTGACACCTTGCTTTACCTTCCTTGCAGTGGTTATTCATGTATACAGTCTCTATACCAATTTACTTAGGAAATAATGAAACTTAACTAGGATAAGGCTTATGGAACACCTGTAAGCCCCATATGTGAATACAGTGAGAACAAGTGCTTAGTAGTTACTTGACGCTAGCAATATTATTTAACACTAATTAACTATTAATTATAGAGACACAAACCAAAAAGCTTTGCAGCTGATAAAGTACAACAAATGGATGAAGTTCTTGCACTTTGGGACAGATTTGGAATCCTTCCTGAATTAATAAAAGAGACATCTTATCCAAAATCAGTCACCACTAACTTAATGTCAAAAAAGTGTTTCAGTGAATTGTTTTTAAAAATGGGATTATAATGATGCTTTGATAAAAGATCGAAATTTCAGAAAGTATGTTGACCAGAAAGATTAAGCTTTTCCTTAATGTCTTAAGTATTGCAAAAGGTGTCTCTGCCAAACCTCCTGGCATTCGTGAAAGCCTCCAATCAAAATGTCAGTGATAACTAACAGAAGTATATAAATATTTTGTAAGTCTGCTAAACAAAATGTATGTATATACACATTTTACATATGTATGTGAACAGTGTGACTAACAAAGGGACAAAGAAGTCTGCAATTGTCTCTAGGAGGCATAGAAAAACTTGTAAACAGTGTCCCAAGTAACAGCTATGCCAGACAGAGAACAAAAAAAAACCCCAAGATTAGCACAAGTGACTGCAAATAAGTGAGACATCCTCATAAATGTGTGGGAAAGTTGAAAGGAAAATGAAAACCACGATAAGCAGCAATGGGTACAGATGAGATTCCCTGTCTTTGAAGAGGGGTAAGCAGCTTGAAAACACTAGGCTTGAGAGAGAGATTCTAGGTAAAAAGAATACTTATTTCTACTTTAGCTCAATTTTCTTTGTTCTCAAGCTTGACGACTTTGACCTTAGCAACTAAGAACAGCCAAGGATCACAGTCCTCAGTGCTAACTATATGGCAGCAACTCCATAGTACTGTATATGGAATTAATTTGGGATATAAGTTTTAAGGGCTAACAGTTGTGTATATGAACTGGTAAGTAGTGGCAGTAACTTTCAAAGTGTGCTCCTAATAAAAGTCATTCTAGTAATATTTTATTTTAATATTTAAAAGAAGACAGATGAATCAGACTATTGTCACAGTGATTTCTAATTCTCTGAGAGATATAATATGCATAGGTGTATATTAATTTTTATACACATGTGTGTGTGCATATATTTGTATTCTGTACATATGTACATAGGTAAATATATTCAGCTTGAGCAATAAATATTTACTAACTCCAGTCAGTTGTGATTTTTATGGACAAACTGTGTCCAAACTCTTTTTTAATTAATTATTGAACTTTTCTCACAGTGGGTCAGCTGAAATCAATGGAGTCTTTCCATTGACTTCCAATGAGTCCCAGGTAAGGATGTGATCTCTAGGAGTTCAAAGTACGATAATAATTGCTTTAGAAAAAAAAAAAATTGAAATATGTTGAAATGTTCTAGTTTTAAAGCAAGCTTTTTGATATTGATTCAAACTTTCAGGTCTAGTAATGAACCGCTGAGGGAATACATTAGTGGATTGTTGGCCTGTTCCACTTAGTTCAGCTATGTCAAGACTGTATAGTCTACTAATGAACATGTAGCAAGATACATCACTTCAGCAAATGTTGCTTCAAGTCCTGACTATTAAAACCAACCAACTAACCAAACAAAACCCCACTCTCTACTGGAAATATTAAAAAGTTAAATACACATAGAGATCTTCAAGTTTTTCAGGGTCAAAAGTTATTATGATATAACAGAGGTAAAAATAGTCGTAATGAGTTACTATCTCAGTAACAGTAATAGACTTCTAATATCTAATAATGAATACGATATCTGCACAATTGTGAAAGTAAACATTACAAAGGTGATAAGTAAATCAATAAAACAGTTAAGTATGTTTAAAAGTGTGACTTTTTGTATGTGGAAAGAAAAAGGAGAAAAAATGGTTGAAAGACAAATATAGCTTGCCTTGTAACAGTAGGCTGGATTAATTAATAAATAATGAATGTCAGAACGTATGGAAAACATGAAGCTACACAAATCATCCAGTGTGAAGGGTACTGCTCAAATAAATGTATGAAATTATTCTTCTAAGTCATGTGTAAACCAAGAAAACTGGAAGACAACTAAATAAATGTTTGTCTGGTACTGAAGTTGCTGTTTCATTATTGGAACAAAACTGTACAATTTTTTGACGCTTTTGTGTAAGACTTAAACTTTGTGCCCACAGCCTCTTTCACATCCTTAACAGTTTCCTGTGTGCCATATAATCTATCCCTCCTGTCAAAAACTCTGTCTCACTTCCTGGCTTTTAATCTATATCTGTATTCCTTCCCCATGCCACTGAACAAATTCAAAACTTTGGTAACCTATACTACACAAGCGCACAGCAAGTACTTTAGCTATTTATAGCGATAATTCAGTGGCTGACAGATTCCATGAGACAGGTCTTGCTTCCTGCAGAATCTTTTTTCTGTTTGACAGTATTCAAACTCACCAAAAGCCTTTGAAAAACAATTAAGAGGCATTTGGACATGTTAGGTGTTTGAAAACTAGCTAGTTTCCCGAAAGTTAATGAATGAGGCATATTATCCTGTCTTACTGTTCACTCCTTTTCTCTGAAAGGATAACAGACAAAATAATATATTGTGTTTGCTATTTATATGACAGATTTATTTGGGAGGGCACTTATTTTACTGCTATTTCATTGTAGAGGCAGACTACTGTTAAATAGTAACTGAACCTGAAGGCATGCTTCACTGAAATTTAAAATGAACTGACACTGTTAGTTGAAGGGAGCTGGACAGGAACTATTTATAAAGTAAAAGGGGGAAAAAAAACCCAACGAATCAACCATCACTGTGAAACTGGTTTCCAAAAGCTACCGTTGTGAAGATTAACACTTGCTGCTGTGTGGTGTGAAGTTCATACTGTTTTGTATATGAAGGATAAAGTTACAGAATCGCAGAATGGTTGAGGCTGGAAGGGGCTTTTGAGATCATCTAGTCCAAATGCTTTGTTAAAGTCGTACCACCTAGAGCAGATTGCCCAGGACTGTACTCAGTAGGGTCTTGAATGTCTCCATAGAGAAGACTACACAACCTTTCTGGGCAACTGGTTCCAGCGTTTGAGCGTTCTCACAAAAAAATATGTGTCTTCTTGTGTTCAGATGGAATGTCTTATATTTCAGTTTGTGCCCATTGTCTCTTGTCCTTTCACTGGGTACAACTGAGAGGAGTCTGTTTCTATCTTTTTTATTGCTTTCTATCAGTTATAAATACTGGTAAGTTTTGTTCTGTCTGCCTTCCCTTCTCCAGGCTGAATAGACCCAGGTCTCTAAACCTCTCTTCGTACAACACATACTTCAGCCCCTTAATCATCTTTGTGGCCCTTCATCATTATCTCCATATCTCTGTTGTATTGGGGAGCCCAGAGCTAGGTCCAGTGGTCCAGATGTGTCCCTCCAGGGAAAGATCTTAGTTCAGTCAGGACCTCCTTATTGATCCATGCAGGCTTCCTACTGCCTTTGAGTGACTTCGTATTTGATGGATGAACCTTTCTTGAGCTTGGAGAAGGCCATTTTTGAATATCAGTCAGCTCTCTCCCTCTGTCTCAGAATCCTCTTCTCTCTAGTGACAGATACAATGTGATTCTTCCAAACAAATCTTTGAGGAGCTTAATATCTGTTATCCTAAAATCCAGAGTTGTGGTCTTGCTTTTTGCCCCTGTTTCCTTCTCTAAGGAATCTGAACTCCACCATTTCATGATCACTGCAGCCAAGGCAGCCCCCAACTTTCACATCCACAATAATTTCTTCATTGTTTGTAAGCATCAGATCCAGCAGAGCACATTCTCTTGTTGGATACTTGATCACCTGTGTCAGGATGTTGTTGTCAATGCATTCTAGAAACCTAGATTGCTTGAGCCCAACTGTGTTGTCCTTCCAGCAGATATCAGTGTGGTAAAGGCCAACATGAGAACTATGGCCTGTGAACAGGAGGCTTCTTCCAGTTGTCTTCCTTATCAATGCATCCTTTTGAATCTAGGAGATCACAAAAGTTAAACTGAGAAAAAAAAAAGTGTTCTGCAATGCTTTTAAGATTATATGCTACAGTGTATTTCATCATAAAGTAAAGTAGAAGGTAGAAGCTAATGCAAAAGATGAAATTTTCCTCCCTTATGAAGTTTAACCGATTTAAATCTTATCCTCAAAGTACTTCAAAATTCTGGTCAAATTCACCTTTGATTAGAGTCAAATTAACAATTTAGAGTTACTATTTGTGCATGTCAACATAAAATTAAAGTTTCTGAGTTAATATTTGAAGGAAAAGACATGCTATATAAGCAAAAATTATTTAGATTAGCATATTGATGTAGTGTTGAATAAAGACTAATACAATAAAAATAAAATATTTTAATAAAATTAACATATTAAACAGTGAAGGTGCAAAGGGCTCAGCTGAAAGTGATGAACAGCCACAATTCTTTCTGAAATCAGAAGTCCAAATTACTTTATGCATTCCAATTCATGCCTTGTTAATATTAATATTGGCTGGATACCTAGGAGAGGAAAAACTGAATGTATACTTCTCGCTTTTCTTCTTTATTCAAGAATCTTTCTGAGAGTAGATAAAGGACACTTTTCCCAGGTGATTCTTGTCATTTCATTTCACTCTTTTCTCCTCCATTCTCCGTCCCAAAACTCTTTTCACTACTCTCCCATCTCTGACAGATATAGTTACTGAGTAGGATAGCAGAAGTCACTATATTTTAAAAGACTGAAGCCCAGTGAAACACTTGCTAGATATCAACAAAATTTTGTTGTTTTTTAAGATGTTATGGATATGTTTTGCAACAAAAGAACTAAGAAACATACAAAGGAAATCCCTACGGGTTTATTTCCACTTACAAAAGAGATTTGATGGAAACAGGAATGAGTCTGGATAGTTTCAAACCTGCTATAACATTTGCTGTTTTCAATTAGAACAAATATATTACGTAATAAATAAATAAAAAATATCCCTGTACAAAAATATTTTACTCTTTTCTTAAAACATTTTATATATTTAATTGATAAATTAATATCTTCCAAATAATAGAAAAATATTACTCAGATATTGTCTGTGTGGATTAGACTTGCAGGCAAAAGGTAGCAAGAAAAGTTATAGGTTAAGATTCGTACATGTTTATTGGACTGTGTCAGGAGCAAAAACATTAGAAATTCATTCTTTTTGCTAAACATATCTGATCTTCAAATGATTGCACTCTACTGTGGAAAAATACATAGAAATCCTTATCAAGGGCAATATGTCTATTCAGAGAGATCAATAAGATAATTTCTGACTTACAACATATACAAAGTATTTTTCATCTATTGAGATAAAGTATGAAAATGATTGCTTTATTTTTGTTCTGTAGTGTGGTAAAAGCGAAACGTTAGGCCAAAAAATGCCATCCAACAGCTTTGCTATCTGTGAAACAGTTCCAGCAGCAAATGGAAAAAACAAAATTAATAAAATTAGTTTAGCAAAAAAAAAAAAAAAAAAGCACAAACATTGACAAAACAAAGACCAAAGATAATATTGGCTAAAGAAAGAGAGAGTTAGGAAATTAAAAGTCTAGAGATCAAGAAAACATCATGGATATAAACATGAAAATTGTATAAGTGAATTAGGAAGAAAGGGATGAAAGAAATAACAACCATCAAAATTTCAATCATGACAAACAGGAGTTGCAAAATATGAATTAAAGTAACGGCAGAACCTAGACTTCAATCCTTGCCTCTACTTTATCATAATATTAAATATCTCCTCCAAATGATGAGCAGGCGCATCTGGTCTTCTGGAATCTCACCCTTAAATTGTTTTGTTTTCTTTTTTTAAGGCAAGTTTTTTTAATGTGGAAGAATAAATATGTTTAGTATATGCTTGATTCAGTAAAGTACATTTTGCATCCAGTAACAGAAGGGGGAAAAAGTCACTTTGAGGGAACTCCTAAATCAGAACAGGCAAAAGAGTAGCTTTGAAGTCGCTTTCACAAGTTAGAAAAAGTACTTTGAACAACTTATGATGTACTGCTTGTGTAAAACCAGCAACTGAGTTCTGGAGTGGTCTGTGTAATTCACTGAGAGTGTAAGAAAAAAAAAAAATCAGATGTGATAACCATTAGATTGGGGTTGTTTTTCCGAAATCCTTTCTAGCTTGTGCTAGAAAGTACTTAACCTACTTTTAGCATGACATCCTACTCATCCATTCCTTTTTTATAGAGCTTTCTACCTCAGGGTGGATTGATAAAGGGAGCTTATTTGGCAGGAAACCTCTTATGCAAGATTAAAATCAAAGTTTGCTTTGGTTTTTGTAGCCTTATGAAAAAGTGATGTCTATGGGACAGAAGGGCACATGGTCCTGACTCCAAGGCTGTCATCACAAACCTTCCAAGGCTGTAGAGCATCTGAAAGTTTCACAAATCTGTTCTAAGGTTTGCAACTATTTTCTGACTGAAATATTAAGCCTTTCCTTTAAGGCATTTGTAGCAAGGTGGGGGTTGGTCTCTTCTCCCCAGCAGCAAGTGATAAGACAAGAGGAAATGGCCTGAAGTTGCATCAGGGAAGGATTAGATTGGATATTATGAAAAATTTCTTCACTGAAAGAGTTATCAAGCATTGGAACAGGCTGCCCGGGGAGGTGGTTGAGTCACCATCGCTAGAGGCATTGAAAAAACATTTAGGCATGGCACTTAGGGACATGATTTAGTGGTGGACTTGGAAGTGTTAGGTTTGTGGTTAGACTCAATGATCTTAATGGTCTTTTCCAACCTAAATGATTCTATGATTCTATGATTTACCATCAGTTGTTTACCTCATACATCAAGCAGATAAAGTTCCTAGTTTGCCTAAGGAACACTTAGCAGCATTTAGGTAACAAAATATATAAAGATTCACAGTTCCAACACTAGCTTAAAGCTCTCATGCGTATTCATAGCACTGCTTTGCAGAGGTACCGCATGATGCCTCAATACCAGAATGAAGTTAAGCATAAGAAAGCCATTCTCAAAATGTCAACGTGATATTTGGGTGTCTGATAAAACATTTGCTGCTGCGCCCACAAGACCACTGTTCAGACTCTGTTAATCAGAGTGGCCACAGCGAGATGGCCATCTTCAAGCAAACAAAGAGAGTTCAGCACATCTTTTCCAAATGACGTAATTTCCAAAGCCTTTTCAGGTTGTTTTTCCACTTAAATGTTGCCTGAATCTATATTTCTGGACCCCAAACCACTTCCAAGTCTGAATACACACTTTCATTATGTCCTGATTGTTGCCAAAACCCCTTTAATCACTTTATTTTGACTGCTATATCCAACTGGTGAGATCAAATTCAGGCTATGAATTTTTTCCAGGAGTGAGGAGTAGCACCGTAGTCAAGGATGTGCTAGATGTGTTCAGGACAGTTTTAGCATTTTTCCAGAAAATATGCAGGCAAAGTTCCTGATGAAAGGCCAAAGGCTATAAATTCAGGAGAATTTCCACTTCTACATGTTTTAAAAGTTGTGGGTAAACCATGTCAACTATTTTTTCCTGTCATTGAAAAGAAAAAACATTCCTCTTTTACTGCTTTTTACAGTTAGCATTGAGCATGAGCTGATAGGTTATTCCAAAATATGATGAGAGATTTAGATTTTGCACTGGAGCAGGAACTTGCCAGAATGGAAGCCATTTCATGTTCTTCCTTATCAAGATATTTGTGCTTGAGGTTTGGAAACCTAAACACTGCATGGCAGAGTAAAAAGACCTGGTGGAAATAAAAAAATTCCAAAAGTTGTGGAGGAGTAGAAACTAGACCATCATCAAAACTGGCAATGGACTAAATATAAGAAAGAGACTCTGCAGGACAAGTAGTGTTAACTATAATTCTAGGAGAAAAAGAATTTAATGAGATGGAAGGAGTTCCTGCAAGAAGGAGTGAGTGGCTTTTTGCAGTCTTTATTCTCCCAATAACCCCCGAAAAAATTAATTCCTATGGCCATTCCCTTCAAGGGAAGAAGCAATAGTAGGAGATACAGACACAAAAACATTTATTTTGCCTTATATCACAGTTCACCACAAAACTAGAAGAGCCAAGTGGGAACCATTAAAACAAGAATGTACGTGTGAAGTTGGAGGAAGAGAAGATAACTATTTATGCTGCCTCTGACCTTTCAAACATGGCCTTAGAATATGACCCTAAATTTTGTCTCATAGAAATATGTGATGTTTACTTTTATATGCAGGCATTTTTCAGTTGTACTTAGTCTATAATTGGTTTTGTCTCTGGTGAATTCACTGTTTGTCAATTTATGTAATATTCTCTTCTTTTGCTTATGTTTCCATGTCTTGTTATTGGCTTAGCCCTTTTTTTCCTTCTACTTTGAGGTATTTTTATTTATTTATTTATTTTTTAAATTCCTGCCATCTACATTTAAGAATTTATTCATGTTTTCAGCTATCTGTCTGCTAACTTGTTAAATGTACTTGTTTACTGCCCATTTCTCAACATAAGGGCCTTGCACAAGCTTTTATTGAAGTGCTGTAAAACAGAAAATAGCACACAGTTCAGAACAGATGCGCGATTAGCAAACTTGCTAGCAGGAATACACATCCAATATATTAACACATCTGTTATAGTTCACAGTACTTTGGTAATGCTTTTATTTGACCAGTTCCTATGTATCTTAAAATATTTTATTTGCTCTCCTATTAATGTGTGATCAAATAAGTTGACTTAATTCTCTGCGGTACTGATTGTGGCCCACTGTTTTCCTTGTCCGCTTCCAGCTACCTACCCATAACAACAACAGCTTCTCAGTACTTTACCACAGATTCTGTGAAACACAATGTGTAAAGGCACAGTTATTAAAAAAAACCAACAGCCTTTTTACAGAGGAACTTCTTAAAAAGCTACAAGTACACCTGTCATTTAGAATATTGGATACTAGGCCTCACTTTCATCTTCAGGAAAGCATCCCTCTTTGGCTTTCATTTTAATATGAAAAGAGGGCATCATTTGCCTTATTGCATCACTCTTCTCCCCACAATTATATTTTCCTTTTTACTTCCTCACTTCCACAATATATCATTTGTTACACAATATTGAGTCATTCAACCTGATTCTTTGCTCTGAATGTGCAATCACAGTATCCTTCTTGACAAAATGTACGTCATAAAGCTAGACAAATCCATAATATGTTGGGTGAACAACTGTCCTGGTTTGAAGTAAAACTGAACCAATTTTCTGTTCTGTAACTTTACATCCTAGCTAGGCCTTCTCTAACTCTCTGAAATTAATGGCATATTGTGGAGAAAACTGCTCGTTCTCAGAATGGTAAGACCAATGTTTGTGTTCCATACCAAGGAATGGTATGCAGGGAGGCCCTTGCTTATAGTTATTGCTATAACAACCAAGGTCAGCCAATTTTGTTATTTGCCCCTTTAGAGGGTCGGAAATGGAAAAAACGTAGAGGGGTCACATCGGTGGGGAGGAGCGGACAGGAAAGGTGACCCAAACCTGACCAACTGGGGTATTCCATCCCATCTGCCCCATGCTCAGTATAAAAGCTTAGGGATCAAAGGGTCAGCTCTCTTCCTGCAGTGGCCGATGTCCAGAGAGGACTCTGTCTGTTCATCTGCCTTTGATCCTGATCCATGTGTTCCTGACTCCAGAGCTGGAATCCAGTTCCTGTCCATCGCTGACTCCAGTCTGGGACTTCCCCAGTGCCTGCCAGTGACGTGACTGTCATCCTGGGAGCTTGATATGGTTTTGTATATATTGTATCTATTTCATTATTTTCTTCTTTATTTTTATTTTAATATTAATTCTTCATTAAAGTAGTTTAGTTCATTCTAAACTTCTAAATCTCCTTATCTCTTTCTCCTCCTCTCTCCTCTTTTTGGGGGGGGGAGGGGGAGGGAAGGGCCATCTGTCAGTCTGGTTTTGGTAAATTCGGCCAAAACCACGACAACAACTGACTCATGTTTTGGGCTCGAAAACTTATAGTAAATGGGGTTACATTTGGCTGGTGACTAGTCACCAGTGGGGTTCCACAGGGCTCAATTTTACAGCCTCTAACGTTTTTATAAATGACCTGGATGAAGGAGTCAAATGTATATTAAGTACATTTGCTGATGATACTGAATTAGGAGCTGTGGACTCCCTCAAGGGTAGAGAGGCGTTACAGAGAGATCTGGGTAAACTAGAGGGCAGCCACCAAGCATATCAAATTTAACAAGAGCAAGTGCTGGATTGTGCATGTGGGACAGGATCATCCTTGTTATACATACAAATTTGGGAACAAGAGGCTGAAGACCAGCCCTGTGGAAAGAGATCTGCTGGTCTCTGTGACCTGGCATCCAAAACTGTGCCCTGGAGTGCATCAAGCACAGCACAGCTGGCTGCTTCAGAGAGATCATTGTCCCACTCTACACTACACTGATGTGGCCCCACCTCGAGTACTGTGTGCAGTTTTGGGCGCCTCAATATAAGAAGGACATCAAACTATTCAAGTGCGCCCAGAGGAGGGTGACCAAGATGGTGAAAGGCCTTGAAGACAAGACTTACAAGGAATGGCTGAGAATGGCCTTAGAGAAAAGAAGGCTGATGGCTGACCTTGTTACACCCTGCTCAAGCAGGACCACCTAGAGCACCTGTTGGTGCATCCCAACAGGGCCCATGGGATAATGCATTTTCAGTTTGCTTAAGTATTTGTTGACCTGATCATCTTCCAGCAAGAGTACACCTTCCTTACTCCAACCCTTTCCCTTGGTTGGTCTGGTCTCTGGGATTCCCAAAGGCCAGTCTTGCTAATAAAGACTGAGGGAAAGAAAGTATTCAGGACTTCCACCTTTTCCATGGAGGGGGTATGTATATATCCAGTCTTGATTTCAATGACAAAATATCCAAGCATATCAGAAGAAACAGCAGTTGGCCCTTAATGGACAATATTTCCAGTAGATTAGAAAATATGTCACTGTAAACAATGTGAAATAAAAAATATAAAAAAGCCCTATATCTACAGAATATCTATGCATAAAATATATGCTTAAACCTATGAAAAATGACACAATTTGAGCTCAGAATACCCCTAACAGTGTCTATTTTATTTGAAAATAAAATGATTAAAACATTGACAAATGTTTAAACTGACATTGACAAATCATTGACAAATGATTAAAACACCCAGAGGGACTGAACTATGAGCAACGTATATGCATATTTATGCTCATGTTTTTACTGGGGCCCTGAAAAAAATGTTTCTTAATATGTTTGCAAAAATCTTCTTAATAAGAGCTGTAGACCATTCCAAGAGGTGGGTGTTATTAGGAAATAGAACATGCTTTCATATGCTTTAAGATGCTCTATTGAAGATATGGTGCAGTATTCAGGTGGTTCTCAGATAAATTACACAGAAAAGTCTCCTAGTGGACTTCACAGAGCTAAAATCAGGTTTTTTCCATCCATACTTCTGTGGAATACTTATTTATTTTAGTATTGTTTTTAATTTATATTTCAGTCATTTAGATAGTGCAGACATAAAGAATAGCCATCAAAAGTTTTGCAGAGCACACACAGCTTAACTGAAAATGCTTCCATAGTCTGGATCTCTTAAAAAACCAGTTATCTTTCCCTCTGGATATTATCTTTTTGTGGCTCCACTTTATGAATTACATAGTCTCAGAAAAACACTGTAGGTCATAGGTGGGGTTATGATGCATGGGATCTTGAGAGTCTCTAAGAAGGGGGCCGACACTTGAGCTGACAATAAAAACAGACTTGATCAACAGAAGTGACAATGAAAAATATTTGTAGTGACTTATTCCAATAAGGACACAAGCCATAGAGGCTTGTGCAAGCTCAGCTACATGTAGAACATATGCGAGTAGAAGTGATTCTGCTCTGGCTCTGTCCTCATCATGAGCAAGGTGTGAAGTTTTCTAATGAGTTTATCTAAGAACAGTGATATTGTGCTTTTGCTTCTGCATCATTTAGGGGCAATCATAAATTCTTTTAGCAACCATTCCCCACAATATTTCCTTTTAATTCACATTCATATGTCCACATTTTTATGTATACTCTAAACTACTAGGGAAAAAAGAAAAGAAAAAGTAAATCTGCATGCACTTTTTAACTGCTGTAGTTCTTGGGAACAAGAAAATCACAAATGTTTAGTATTTAATCTGGAGGTTAATAGAGTAAGAGAATGGAAAGAATTATATAAAAACCTATGATACCCTGGATATCTTATAGCAACATAAAGAAAAACAGCAGACACCTAATTGCCACCTTCACCTCTACAGTTAAAAGAGGTCTGCTATAAAAATTACATGTAATCAATATAAATGCAGCTATAAAAGGAACCACACATGGCACCCTGCAATTTAATTCTGTCCTTATTACTGCTGGGTTCCACTTTTATATTTATAGTATGCATAATGAAGGAATACATTTTAGAACTGATCCAAGGGAAAAAAAAATCTCTTTGCTTTTTGACATATTTTGAATCACCTACTGTTTTTCTTAAATCCAAATTAAAATATATTTGGGTTATGGCTGAGCTGAGGACAAATTGAGTTTGTTTGATGCAGTGAAGAAGCTATGTGAAGGAGAACATTTAACTAAATAAAGAAAAATATATCAAAGACAATTAAAAAGTCAAATAGAGAAAATAATGAATGAATTAGCACCAGTCGCAAATGCTAAAAATTAAAAAGCGAATATATATTGTTTCTAGATTTAGAGTCATTTATCTGCTAATTACTTTCAAAAACTATCTTCTGGCTTACCTTCACAATACCTTAAAAAGAAGTATTTACCATTTTAACATAAGATACATAATTTAACAAGTGATATATTCCATGTGAGAAAGTATTTTTCCAAGTATTTGTGATTTTATATGCCTTTCTATGATCATCTTATGAAGCTCAATCACAATTAATTTTGCTTGAACACTTGAAGTAAAAAAAATCTATCGGGGATTTTTTTTCTGTCTCGTACCCAGTGTCCTGGGTGACTTCATCCCCTGCACTCAGACTTTCTGCTCTACCTCTAGTGAAAAAAACATCTAATGACCAACAGTGTCTATGTAGCTCAATGTGTATTCCAAATACAAGCTCACTGACTTCTTTTCTTAAGTAAAAAAATACCTAAGATAAAAGAATTCTCTGGTTTCACAGCAAAGGCATAACAATATTGTTACTAAATACTGAAGATAATGGCGTAACAAGGGATGTGTATTCATTAAAGTCAGTTGCCAAAATCTTTGCTAGCAGGAAAATCATGAAGAAGCAAAGGGTTTGTGATAAGCAGGATTCTTTTTCTACATTCTAAAGAGGGCAGGAGTGTATGCAAAACTGACAGAAGAGATGATTTTACCTTGCAGTCCATGTCTACTTCAGATCTGAAGTCTTTGAACAGGTTCTACAGAGTGTGCACAAAAGACTTAACCAGTACCATACGCATCAGATCTACTCTAATGTATTGTGCTATTATTTGTGTATGTGCTGTTGTCTCTGTATGTCCGGCAACTCTGAAGGCTGAGATGTTTACTTTCAGGCATTTGCATGTGGCAGATATGCCTATCTAGATATGTTATATAGAACCTCATCACATAGAGACTGAATTTCCCATGTTGCCATGGATCCTGGGGTCACCTTGGAAAAGCATGTGCTTTTTTCTTTCTTTATTGTTGAAAACTACTAAATATTCTCCTGTTCAGGCTCTGTAACACCCTTTTCCATGCCTCATCTACTGCTCTGATATAGCTGCCATTATAACAAAGCCAGTAGTTTGTATTCACAACATTATTATTCAATAACCTTGCTTTTCTGTTGAGAAACTGCCTTCTGCCCGTGTGTTTGACCTTTGAAATGAAGTCATTCTAACTAGAAGACCTGTCTTTTTTACGTATTTGTAAAACATCATCCACTCTTGCAAATTGCTTAAAATCATTCTAACAGTACAAAGATGTCACCTCCAACGTGGCTGAGGAATTGCTTATTCAAATTCAGAGTTCCTGAGCTCTAATTTTCTCTGTCATTGATTTGTTCTATAACCTCAGACAACTTTTCTGTCGTTTAATGTGCTTGGTTTTACATTGAGTTGATATTATCTAATTCAGTGAGATCCTTCTGAAGACTTATTAGAGTATTGTTAGTGATATGAAAAGATAAATGTTACACAAGTGCAAAGTATTACGATGTTTAGGTGCTTTGCACCGGCCAGCTGCTCACTAATGTTGACCTATAGGCAAGAATGAATGACATAAACAGTATTTGACAAAAAAGTCTTCAGCAATCACGAGAAGTAGGGCTATGAATATACTAAAAACTAATGACACTGTCACTGTACTGAGGCTGACAGGCTTTGCTAAGAGGCAAGAAATGTTAATGTAGGCTTAGATTTGTAAAAATGTTGTATTCTGGACATGCCGTCCTGGTTTTGGCTGCTTTGGCGTGCCCTCAGGATGAACATCTGACAACCTGTAGCAACTGACACCTGTGACCTCAAATATATTGAATTGTTAATGCTAATAACATTTATTTGGCTACTGGAATGAAGCTGACATGCCAAGCTGGTTTAGAGGACTTAGCTTTTATAACAATTGGCATCTATCCAGAACTGTAAATACACAAAGCTTTATTCATTAATCACTCTTAAAGATCAACAGGAATCCTTTTTTGTGACTTTTTTTGGATCTAAGGTCTACAGTTTTGCAGTTCCATTGAAAGTATAATGTATTTCCTAATAAGGCAGTTTAATTAGTCAACATAAACTCCTGAAGATTTTACCCAATCAAAATCCTTCATCTGGTTTGGTATTTTAAATTATTTTTTGTTAATTACAGAAAAGAATTAGTAAGTAAAAAACTGTTCAACAAGAAGTTAATTTTTGTAAGGTTTTGCATTCAAGGGCTTAAATTCTGCTTCTAATTTCAAAGGTACAGAAAAATAAAAAAGCAGAGGAAAGGCCACAGTTCATTCTCCTCAGAAACTACATTGAATATAAAAAATTATTTTCCACAACTTAAATTATGTATTTTTAAGAAATACACATATATTTTAGGCACTTACATAAAACTATACATTCTGAGCACTTCACCATGATCATTCATTTCTTTATTAATTCCTACTGACCTGTTGTCTAGGAAATATGAAGTCTAAACTTCCTAATTGTGTTTTGATAGTTTGTTCTACAATGGCCTGTAGTGTTTTCAGACAGAATAATTTGTTTGCTGTATCATCTGAATTCTACTTATGCTCAAAATAATACTTTTTTTCTTCCAGAACTTTAGTATAACTTCTGACATTTTATTATTTGTCCCACTAGCATCTGTTTTATGAGTGATGACGGTTCTACTTGTGTCTAAGACAATGTCATCATTAGATGTGGCTACAGCTTCAGCAGTTGCCCATGAAAGATCTTTGTCACTATACACAGCATGTTTCTTCTTTGATAGATCCACTCCTTTGTGGGCTCTTGTAAAATGTTTCTTTCTTAGAGATATATTAATTCTGTCTGTTTACATTTGGTTTTGCTTCAAGATTTGTTTCTGTTTTACAGATTTTTTTTTTCTTTCTTCTAAATACATCACGAAGATTTGATGTAATTCTGTGTCTTAGAAAATACTTTTTATTTCTCTAAGTCTAAATCAAGTTCTTAATAGCCTTTCCCTCAGTTTTGGGTCTCAGATTACTATTACAGCCTTGTTTATTGGAATTCCAAGTACCTTCCAAAATTGTCTCACTAATCTCAAACTTGCTCTTAATTCTTTTTGGTTTTGTGTTTCTCATGTACGACTAATATAATATACTTCCCTCCGTCTTTCTAAGATTTAAATTTTCTGAATTATCTTTAGATTTCCTTCATACTCTTCTCAACTGCTATGAATATACAGTGATTGTATAGCTTGGAGTTTTTACCCAAGTGCCCTATTTAAACCTTTTCTGTTATTCCTTTGCTTCCACTCTTCATTCTAACTCTACATCTGGTACTATATAGTGCCATACTGGGCTGTAATTTACAATTATAATATATTGGTATAATTATAATTATACCAAATCCTTAAGAAGATAATAAGGGACAGACATTTTTGTCTTTTCTTCAGCTGACAATATGAAATTACCTTCAGATAGACTAGGATGTTGCAGAGGTTGTTTCACTTCTAGTTTGAACAGTCCAATATGCACAGGTTATCTCAACAGTGTTCTACTCCACCACAATGCCTTTAAACTTTTCATCAGAATAGATAGCAATACCTATGTAAGACTATATTATAGGCAGAAAAAATGACAAGCAAGTGCAGTAATAAATAATATATATAACTATAAAAACAAATTTAAGCATGAGACTCATGAGAATCAATGAAATAGAAGAGCTTTAGGTTATATTTTTTCCAAGGGAGAACAAAGGTGCTTGACCATTGTTAATCAGTCTGTAATTTCAGGTGTGATGGAGGATGGAAAAAAGTTGAGCATCAGAAGAGTGCAAGTAAGAAAAAGGAAAGTGTAGAGAGAAAGGCCTAGGTAGAATGCACTTATAAAGAATAGACAAAGAAATCAGGACAGAATAGAACATTTAACTTGAAAGTCTGTTTTAAAGGATGAGACGTGTTGCAATGTAATCCTTAATAAAGGGTAAAATTCCTTTCTCCAATCTGCACTGCAGTTCTTAATAGTATATTCTGCAGCTGTCCTGTATACAGAACTCTCACTGATATTAATAAAAGTTCTTTTCACTGAACTACTGCTGAATATGAATAGAAATCAAGAAGAGAAAACTGTACTGTGTTATGCACAGAACACAGAACACTTGCCATCCTGACCAGTGCTGACTTGATGACTCACTTTTTCGTCCCTTGATCATCCTAATCTGTATGAACTTGACCTTTGTCTCATGATTGTATTTAGGTGGCATATTATTTGGGGCTTAGCTATTGCGTCCTATTTCTTTTCAGTACCCAGGCACTCACATTTTCCTCCATGACAACTCTAAAATATAATATAATTATAGTCTAAACCAAAACAAAACAACACAAAACCCCACAACTATTATAAACCTAGGAATATGCACAACACACTTCATAATTTCCAAATAGACCACAAAATATGAACCACAAAATATGGAAAAATAGACACTTTTGGTTTTACCATCTTATCTTCCTTTGATTCACTGTTTTTTTACCAACATGATTTGCATATCACAGAATTACAGGATGGTTGAAGTTGTAAGGGATCTCTGAAGTTCATCTGGTCCAGCTCCCCTGCTCAAGCAAGGACACCTAGGGCCAGCTGTCCAGGATCTTGTCTGGCCATTTTTTTAGTATCTCCAAGGATGGAGACTCCACAACCTCCTTGGGCAGAGACTCCACAACATCCTTGGGCAATCTGTGCCAGGGCTCAGTCATCCTCTCAGTAATTAAGTGTTTCTTGATGTTCAGAGGGAACTTCCTGTGTTTCAGTTCATGGCCATCGCTTCTGGTCCTGTCGCTGGGCACCACTGAAAAGAGCCTGGCTCTCTCCTCTTTGCACATTCCTTTCAGATATTGATGAGATTACCCCTGAGCCTTCTCCAGGCTGAACAGTCCCAACTTTAATAAATGTTATATTGTAAAATACTAATTTACAATATAAAATTAAGGATCCTATTAAAGGATTTATAGAACATAAGGCAAATTATTTTTAAGAGTAGTTTCATTTGAAACAAAGATGATCTCCTTTAAAAGGAGGTATGATATGTTAATTGACATCAAAGGAATTGCATTTATACATGTATGGTGCATTATATTTATTTAGATCTGAATGAATTTGTAGAATTTATAATAAACTATATCTTCATTTTAGAAGGAAAAGCAAATGCAATATTTGATCAATTATTTTTAAGGCATATCAGTAAGCAATCTGAATGATCCCTGCTATTTCATATATGACATAATATACTCAGTAATAACAGTAAAATAGATTTTCAAATATGTATATATAATTTCATTCAAAATGCAGATGATTAAAAAAAGTTATAGTTAAAAGAGTAAAATTTTACATCTGGTAGATAAAAAAGGGGAATGGAAAGACAAACATTACATTTCAGGCTACCATAATCTAAACCAACTAAGTCTAAAAAAGGTGAAAAAGATGTTAGATATTCATGGTTTCTTTTTAAAATCAAACTATGACTAGAACAACAGAAAAAGAGATTATAAGAGATCCAAAGGAATTTTTGCTCAGAAGCACAAATAGCTTATTCCAAAGGCATAGCAATTAGTGAAAAGCCTTCAACTTCTCATCAACTTCAGACATAGACAGTCTGGATGTCTGTCTTTGATGTATTGACACTAGGATTTATTTATAATCAATATAGAGAAGCAGGTAGTTTTAGGATGTGATTTATCTCATCTTAAGTAGATATCTTAGTTCAGATGAACCCATATTGCAATTGTCTGTTTTCTTTCATTAACTATAAACAAATCCTAAGAGTAACCGCCTCAGATGTAGGCTTCTTCCTTTAATCAGCTAAATCCCACTCAGTGACTTCAGCGGGTCTTGAATTTCTGGAAAAAAATTGATTTTTTTTCATCATTATATAATGTAACATATCAATATGCCAAATTAGTACAAGATAACATGTGAGGGACAAGAGGATGCCTATAAAGCTGAACAGGGGTGATTCCATTCACTTTAGCACTGGTTCTGCTAATTTCCTACTGAGTCGAATTGATTTGGGCATATTGAGCAGATTAGCTCATATTTTAGTTTTAGTCTTAACTGAAGTCCTTGATGCGAAAAGAATGCAAACTGTCTGTGGAAAATAATAATAAAAAAGTAATAATTTATTGTTCTCAAGTTCCTGAACAACAGAGTAACTTTTAAAAAAGTTCAGTAGTTACACACCCCCGCCCCCCCCCCCCCCCCCCCCCTCCCAGGACTAGCATAGAACATGTTAAAAATGCTAAATAACTATTTTCCTATTCAAAACATCTGATGCAATCATAGAAAAATGCTGTTTAATGACTAAAACATAGTTTAAACATGGTTTTTTATTTAATTTTATTCACATATTGGTTTTATTTAGTTTATTTAATTAAAATTCTTGTTTTATTTCCCACCTTTTGGGTATCTGTCATATTTCTATGACAATTGTCTTGCTAAAAATGGAAAAGATTATATTATATAGTTTCAGGATAAAAGATTGATTGGTTGTACACAATTTTGAGCAGTTCTGATATGGAAGCATTTATTTGTTCCTCACTAAGCTGGAATGAGTAGTTTAATCATAGACCATTTATAATTAAGTACTTTATATTCGCAACATGGTTTTAAAAAAATTTAGTCCTCATTGCTCATTCATAGTGAACAGTAAGTTTTCAGTGAATGGAAAGTATGTGTAATATACTAACACTAGTTAAAATACCAATTATTAGCAATGACCAGGATGAACTACAGTAAGTTATGCCCTGAATGATGTTTTAGCTTCTTTGTCACTTTATGAAATGCTAACACTTTAAAGTTGTAAAATACAGTTTAAAGTCTGACATCTTTTCCTCTTCAGATAGCCTCCATATTGAAAGCCACCCCACATACTTTATGTTGCAATTCATACACTGTATTTTTTAACATTTTATGTCTTCTGCATAGTTTTCATTAGCCTTTCTGTTACAGTAATGTAAATCACAGATAATTACATTTTTGTACAACTTCTAATTTACAGCAGTACAACTGAGTGAAGAATTTGCTCCTGTCCTTGAATCTGAGCTTCTTTTATATTCAAACTCAAGCCATCAAGAGGCTCACTTGCTGCTGTGCAAGTCAGCAATTTCAGCACTCAGTGATTATTAGATAAGAAAAAATTCAAAAATTCTCATTCACTCTTCACATGTCTCTTGTTATCTGATCTTCAAATCCGACTGCTAGCTTTACCTTTTCTTTTCCATGAGACCGCTACTTCCAAGGACTCATCATTGCCAAAGACACTACCCAGTACTGAAACTTGTTCCTTTAAAATCTCTATGAAAGTTGTATGGTTTAGGAAGCATTGGTGGAAGTACAGTTAAACCTACTCAGATGTCTTCATTCTGAGGTAATCAAAGATACTATTTTGGTGTTATTGCTAAAATGCCACATGGTTATTATTATTAACACAAACGTACAATATTATAATCAACTTCTAATACATGAAGATAGCTTCAACTGTGTCTCAGATTTTTAAATCAGATTTTTAGATTTGCTTCAGATTTTACTCTTTTGGTACTTCACCCAACAGCTTGAAATGGGATCACCACTAAGAGTTCATGGAAAGTCCCATTCCATGGAGTTAAAGGATCAGTGTCATATCTGCAGAAGATCTGGTCCCACCAGAACACCAGGTAGTGAATGGATGATGAGGTTCTTGGAGAGAAGAGTGGTATGTTCAAATCTCATGGTGCCAAGCAGGATCTGGAGCATACCTCATTTGTGAGGCCAAAAGACAGTTGTACCTGGAGTACAGCATACTCATGCAAACCTCACAAAAGGATCATTGATTTCTGAACCTTTGATGAAAAGTTGCATATGCTATGAAGTGCTAAGGAAAATATTTGCAAATAATGACCTGATCTCTGTTGTATCCTGACTGCTAACTCCAAGTACCTTCCAAACTTGGAATGCAGAATCGATGTTGGCCCTATCAATGCTATGAGGCTTTATCCTTTACTTTTGAAAGCAAATATACATTCTCCCAGTCACACGTAAAAAGCTTTTAGAGATAACTAACTGATAACATTGTAGTCTCGATAACCAATATCTGAATATTAGTCTGAAGGACTTTCATAGCTGAAGCTGGTCCTCTGCTGTTAGGTACTGCAGCACTGAAATCAAGCACCTAAAGCAGATGTTTTTCAGTATTCCAGAAGTATACAGAACATCTATTTTTACTCACAGTTGACAGCAATGCTGAACTTGGAATACATGGGCTTCAGTACAGACATTCAGTCTTTCAACTGTATTTACTCATTCATACTATGTTGAGCGTACGTTACCTGTAATTGAAATGTAATTTAGCTTACAATACTGGATTATTTTCCTTCTGAGGGAAAAAAAAAAGTGGAGAAATAATGTGGACCACTTGAAGTCCCAATCTCACCTATGAATCTCACAACAGGACATTGGAATAGAATGAGGTAGAACCGAATTATCCCAGTATGCTTTCTATTTCTCTTATATACGTTCATTAGCAAACTGATAAGGACTTTTCCATGGGTTTAGTAGCATTACAGATCAAGAATGGAGAAAATAAAAGGAAGATATAAGCTTTTCTTTTATTCATGAACAATACATAAAGTAGTTTTGATTAGATGTTATCTTTTCCATATGCCTCTACTTCAGCAGGTATTCCTCCTATTTTGTCCATTGTCTGCAAAAGCTTTGCTTCAGGATCTTCGGTAAAAAGAGTGCTTTGCAGTAATAATGAGTTCCCATTGAAGTAAAAACCTTTTTGCATTTATGTAGGATAGAATAATTTTAGGCATATAAAATTTGAGGAAAGTTTCAAAATAATTTTGGTTTGAAACACATTTTATATTAATAATAGCTTATAGATGACTGAAATTTGTTGATGATTTGAGCTTGACACTTTTTGAAAATTGCTTGGATTTCAAACTTAAAACCGGTAAAATTACACACATCTTCACCTTCCTTTTTCTTCTGAGATTTAAAGTCGCAAGTGCCAAATCTCTATGCTCCGTACAAATCCCTTATACACTCTCAGAAAAAGTTTTTATTTCAGACTAGCATATAGTTTCTATAACATGTTAGTACCAGATTTTAAAGAGGAGATATTCACAATGCAGTGAAATTAGGGGGGTAACATATTCTTATTTGATTTGTGTACATGGCACAGTTTATCAAAACTGCGAAATCCATCACAGGCATGTTATATTCATCATTCCTACTGTATCAGGCCTCAAAATTCTGTGAAAATGATGCTGTAGACTTTGAACATAGCTCATGTGAAACGGATGAGAGATGATGATGAAGTAGTTAGGGAAGAAAATAAGAAGCATATAAGGAGCACTACAGATACCAGTAAGTATCTTTTTGTAGGATCCACAGCATGACAAATTGTTAAGCCTGATTTAAAGGCTGTGTTTGACAACCAGGGCTGAAATAGATCCTCAAAATATCTTGTAGATAAAAATCTCTTTAATCAAAGTTTCCTGGTCATCTGTCTTGCTGCTGATGATTCACCCTTCACCCTAGCTGATCAGACTGAATCACACTGTTGTGAAAGGATTGTACAAAAGGTTGCCACATTTTCACGGATGCAGGGAAAAAATCCCTTTTGCCAAAGCCTGATGATTCTTCAGCAAAGTGTAGCAAGTCATGTACCCTCACATACTGAGCAATATGTAAGTTAGTGGGTTCACCGTCTGTCAGCACTACTGTAGATGGTT
Organism: Numenius arquata; assembly: GCF_964106895.1. NCBI lineage: Eukaryota > Metazoa > Chordata > Aves > Charadriiformes > Scolopacidae > Numenius > Numenius arquata. The sequence goes on from NC_133576.1 coordinate 98,201,819, forward strand.
TGATCTACATTAAATGTTTCATATGCTTATCTATCTTTGCTTCATTTCAGTAAATGAATAGGATACGCTCCATTAGCAAAGTGTTTATGGTCATATGATTCTTTAAATTGTGATAATTCCTCTTTATTTTTTCTAAATCCAGCCACTGTCTATTCATGATTGCCAGGTGTCCGTGGTAGTGACATAATTAAGTTTCTCAGAGAAATACCATTCTGATTAACCTTTTATTAGACTACTGCAATGTGACATCAGTCTGGTATCTGAAGAACAAACTTAATTTGCTGTTTTCCAGGTAATATACTCTGTGATACAAATTCTACTTGATAAAGCACACCCACACTTTGCCATATGATAGTACTAGTGATATCTTTGCAACCTTTTTTCATCGTTAGTTACTTTGGTGAAGTGAATGATTAGAACATAAGCAATGGCATTTGTTCAAGATGTGCCAGAAAGAACTGCAGTCTGTTCACTTCTTCACTACCCACATTAGCACTGTGCTGTAAAAAAGAAAGATTACTAGGAAAAGTGTTACTTTTAATCTAAATTTGTAAATGATATTCTGAAGACCCTGTTCAATGACAAGATGCTATTTTTAGGTATTGCATCTTAAGGGGAAAAGTCAGCTTTAAAGAGGCTTCAAGGCAGCTGTTTCTAGGAGAAAAAGAAGATTTGAGGCATCTTAAAGGCTTTAGCCATGACATTTTGAAGATTAGTCCAAAGCATAATTTCTTCATATAGGAGGAAAAGAGGACAATAAATACAATTCATTTCAAAATGGAGCTATACATGTTTACAGATGGGATTATTGGGCATAGTTTCTTGTAAAGTCAAGGGACTGCATTGAACCCTCAAGTAGTTCAGTTCATCTGCATTTGCTCCTGTATCCAGGTTCTCCATTTATTAGTGATAATACAGTCCACCTATGCATTAGAATATGCAACTAGACTATGTGTCCAATACTTGCTAGTTAAAGTTGGCTGGAACTGAATCTATTATGCAGTGTTTACAGCAGCTTATATTACAGTCTTTTTATTTTGACAGGTTTTCTTTAGACTGTCTTTCAGCATTAACAAGTAGTATAACTTGCTGCAGGAAAACCTTGTAAGAAGAGAAAACAGTTAAAATCTTCTGCTTTCTCAAGTTTCCTGTAGTTAAATGTATGCCAAAAAACTTCTGTTACTAGTGGCACTGTCTTGTAAGAATATTTGATATAATTCTACCTTTGATAAAATTATTAATTGGCTACTTTTCCACCAGGCAAAAAATTCTGGTTTTAATAATCTGGCTTTAATAAATTGGAAACCCGAACTTCTTATGGTCCAGCTATGTAGAATGTATTACTACTTCATATTCACTTTCACAAACTAACTTAAAAACATCCACTCTGGCTTAAAAGTAAATATCCTAGGGATCTTCATTATATTGAGGCAAAGTTTTCTTTTGTTTTGTTTTTTGTTTTGTTTCCTACCGTCAGGTTATTTTTTTTAATATTAAGCTCCTTTTCACCAAAATAAAGATCTTTTACCATGGCAACTGTGCAAATATTTATATTTACTCAGTATTGCAGTGTCAGTATATTGTTTATAGCTCTCTTAACTTTTAACATGGCCCCAAACATTTCTGACAGCTCGACAGTGGAGGTTAGTAGCAGTGAATGGGAATAACTACTGAACAATTTCAGAAGGTTTTCCAGGAAGCGCTTGTTTTCTGCCACCACAAATTTTCCCTGAGATGGTGCCTGGTTAACAGTGGCATAAAAAGAGTATTTTTGCAAAAAGCTTGAGGCAAGTTCTGTCTCTGATTTACCAGTGAGCGCGAAGAGGGTAAAGGCTGTGCTTCACACCCCTCTGGGCACTTTCTGTATCAGGATGGGGACTGATCCCAGAAATAAGTGTTTTGGCTCTCTTCACAGAGTACAGGGTACATTAACACTTCACACATTTTTCTCTGGGACTCATGATAATGCCTAAGGGCTAAGTGGCTGTCTTGCTTGCTAAAACATGGCCAGTGAAAAAAATTGTACCATAAACAAATTAGACCATGACTAAATTCCAGCCAGTTCAAACGCTGGTGTGGCAAATGTTTGAAGTACTAACATGCCAGCATTAGAAGACTACATAATAATATTTGTGTATGTGCCCGAGTTTTGGATTGTTTAAAGTCTTCACTCCAGCATGCCTTACATTTTGCACATATAAAATAATTATAATAATCATACTGGTAATTAATATCTTTTGCTGGCTCAGAGCAAAAAAACTGCATGTCTACATCTGTCTCGTTTATTGGGTTTCAGAAAAGTTGACACCACCTTCTTTCCTGTGGTTTTCTTTGAGTCTAAGGAGTGGGAGAAAACTTTAACTTTAAAAACTGAAGATCTGATTTTGCACCTCAAGCTGATGGGAATTTTGCCATTGATTTCAATGGCAATCCATGAATCAATTCTTCCCTTGACCCTGACAGCCTTTCCTCCTTCGTAATTCAGCTCCTAGTTTTGGCAGAGAGTAAGGGATATTTTTACTTTGTTAGCTTGCTTTTTTTGAGGTTGAGTATATAGGCTTTTTAATTGCCTTACACTTGAGAACAAATCATATCTAACATATTATCACAATCCCTATTTATTGGAAATTTTCCATTGCAAATTTTTGCTGGCTGCCTAGGAAAACAGCTTGAAAGCCTTGCATAGTTTTGACTCTCCTACCAAATGAGCCCTCAGAGAAGAATCATTCAGTTGATTCTTCTTCAACTCTACTTCTTTTGTTTCAAAGGACCAGAGATCCATTATTGCCTTGTCAGCCACCAATGGCATCAGGGAAGTGGGAGACCTTTATTTCACTAAGCTCAGTACTCTCCAGGAATGTAAATCTGTAAATTGCAAGCTCAGGTACTTCTTTAGGTCTCAGGGGTCATGATAGCACGCAGTTCCAAGACAGCCACAAAGAAAAAGTCCTACAGATCACTATTGACAAACTGAATCTCACCCAGAAGTACAAAAGAGAGAGTATGATATCATTTTGCTTTGATTTTGTTCCAGGACAATAAAGCAACACTATAGAACAACTGCAGTTTCTCATGTGGAAGCTCAGAACAGGACCATTGCACCAATCCAGACTGGAAAGCAAAGTTGCAGATAACTGTAGCAAGAACTAGATCTAAAATTTTTTAGCAGACCAAGGGAAAAAGATGTGCTTATTCATCCATAGATGATTTTGAAGTTTCAGGGTAGGGAATGTTGTGCATATTTTATATCATGGGTTCAATATGCTGGCATTGAGTCCAAGTACACAGATTCTGTAAAGAAAAAACACACAGGTACTTAAATAAATACTTTATTTGTTGGTGCTGTCATACTTTGTTAAATACCACTGGGTCCCTCAGAGGCATAGAGTTTTTCCAGAAAATCTGTTTTAAAAGCTTCCACCTTGCAGTTCTAGTTTGGGCAGCACCTGTAAACAAGCCAAAAGACTCCTGGGAGGTCTGTGTGACAGGGGAAGTGGTTCCATGAGTCATGTACAGATTGTAGATTGTCCATTGGGGATATTCTGTACAACACCTTCAAATTGCCCATCTTCTAGACAAAAATAGATAATCTCTGCAAGAGGAGTCAGTGAACTTTTGCTCCATATTTTCCCTTTTTATCTTGCAGAGATTTTTCACTTAAAACATTCCACTCAAACACAGTGTCAGACAGGAAACTTAAATAGCAGAAAATTGCTTTGTTTTTGATGGAAGAAGAAATTGTAGTTTTAAATTCCCCATTTTCTTTCCCAGTAAAGTGTTACTGTATGTCTGACAAGAAGGGAGAAAGCAAAAAATCTGAGAAAATCCCAAGAATAAATTTGTCTCTGAGAGAATTGTCTTGAATCACCATTGTTATATGAAATAATCAAGGAGGGAGAAATAGGATTGGGGAGAACTGCACACTGTGCTGCAACAAAACTAGCAGCAACAGTCTTACAGATATCAGTTGCTGGTCTCAGCTTTATAAGTTTTTTTAAATTTTGTATAAGATACAAAACATCATTGCAACTTTTTGGTTTGTTCATATAATTTTCAACTTATTTCTGGTATTCTTGTGTATATGTCCTTTTTTATACATATGCTATAGAACATATTGAAAGTAGATAGTTATAAGTATAAATTCAAAAGTTTATAAATATTTAGAATAAAGTAAGTCTCAGGTGATATAATAACAAGAAGAAAGTAGAAATTATATATATTTTTTAAATCTCATGAAAAAAATTGAGGGAACTGAAGAGTGTAGGCCTATTTCCCTTCCTGAAAAACTGAGAAGGTTCAGCATGGGTGATGTTTTTCATTAGGAAGGGCGAAATTCCTTTTGAAAAAAAACATCAAATTAACTTCAAAAAATTGTTAGGATGATTAACTTCACCAATCATGAGCAGAAATTCTCTTCACTTGCTATGGTAATCACCCTGGCAATGGAGCTAAGGATACCCAGGCCATGCAACAGGAACGTAAGAAGCATTAGAAAGCAGGTAAGACGGTGTACCTGTACCAGAAACAACAGTGCAGCAGGGACATTTTTCTTTAGGAGTCTTCAGAATTAACAGCATAATGAATTAGTTCATGTGAAGTATTTATGAACATAATTAACCTTTAAAATAACATTGTTTTCAAAAATGTCAAGGTTTACAATATCTGTTATAATGATAGACAGTTATTATGGGTAAAAAAAATAAAAATATTTTTCCAAAATGTTGTGCCCTCTAAAACAATTTACAAAAAAAATAGGGGGTTTCTTATGCTGGAAATTGTGTTAATTACAATAATGCCTTGTAACATATTTGGCATTTTAGTCTCTTGTTTAATGTAGACTTTTATTCAACTAAGAATTTTCACGTTGCACTATTTTTCAAGTTTAATTATGGTGCCTTTGTACTTATGCAGCATCCATGGAGAATTTCTTGGGTTTTATTTTGTTCTCTATCCTGAATGGCAGGTTCTGTATTCTACCATCTGTCTAGCTTTTCTTCTTGATATAGCTTCTAAGAGGTATTTTCAGAGGTGAGGAGTACCTTCAGGGATGTTGTTAAATACAAACATGCATTTTATTTATTGGTTAATGCAAAACTATTTTTTTAGTACAGCACAATAATAATAGGCAAATAATGATGGTAGATTCCATTCTCATCATAATAATACACAGAGGATTAAAAACATCATTAGAAACCAAGCAAGTCATATTTATTACACACACAATACCACCATTAATGTAAATTACCCTGAAAATTCAAAATAAATCTGTATCATAGGAATAGATTGAATTTTTCTATTGATAGTGTTTAAAACAGAAAAATTATTTTGTCAACTGATGTGATTTAAATGTTAATTATTTGCATTATTCCAGCCTAACTTTCAAATACTATATTCAGATAGTTGAAACTTGTCAGTTTATAAAACTATACAATACAGTACCCAATACCAGATCAGATCATACATATGAAAAAAACATCAAAGAACAAATTCATTCAGGTATGCAGGCCTTCAAGAATGCCCAGGCTCAAATGTCTCCAGAAAACTAGGCTGGTGGCACAAATTTCCTACCTTCACACTAGCAGAGGCAGCTGACATTTGTTACAGGATGCATTCCTGCTTATATCACTCCGCAGAGCAATCTTCTGCACTGCTGCCTCATACATCTTCTGCTCTTTCCTTAGACTTCACATTTGCATATCTACACACAATCACGCAAACTCAGTCACTCACATAAAGATGGACGAAGTTTGGTTAACTGTTTTCTGAGATGTTGTGTTAAGTTTATTTATTCCAGCTCATCTAAGCATACTGTAACTTTCTGATTTGACATATGTAGAGAATGTCACACGTATTTTGCACATTATTTCTCCTTCACATTAAAACTTTTCACAGAGCCCTGTGACACCTTACTGCAAAAATATGTAGCTGAAAAGAGTGGTTAGGTGAAGTCAGAACAGCAGGGAAACCATGTAAATAATTCATCTAATAATACAGACTTGAACTTCTGAATATAATCACACTATTAGAATCAAAATCCAATATTTAAAATCTTTTCATATAGTAATGACTTTAGGGAACTGAAAGAAGAAAGAAGAAAAAAGAAAAAAAAAAAAAAAAAAGTAGTTTTAAGCCAAAAGTATAGCATTAAATATTTTTAGACAACCTGATTTCTCATTACTCAATAAAATAAATCGTGTAAGTGATTCGGAAAACAGGAACAAAAATAAGAACAAAGCTTCAAGTTTAGAAGGAAGTGAGGTTTCTTTCACAAGCAAATACTCAATCAATTTGCCTTCACCAGTTAAAACTTGCCTTCTATTCCAGGTTAAAAAGATTAGGTGGCTAAGTACTCATACATTATTTATAGAAGTATCTGGGCATAAAAAGCACACCCATTTCTACAGGACTTGGATGCTAGGTATTTCTTAAAACCTGCATTTGACTGTTTTCCAAAACTGATTCAGTCCACTTAAACTCGCCTGTATTTTAGATGTTCAGTGGAACATTAGTTCTGATGCATATAGTTTCACACATAGTCTGCAGAGAAAGGTAGATAAATTTGAGGATCTTTTTCAGTAAATGATATTTAAGTTCTTTGCATAAACATATACAGATAGGATTTCTGCTGTGTTCTTAAGGCCCCTTCCCCCAGAGACCTCTCCATTAAACCTCTATAGTTCTTCTAAAAAGACTACATTGTCAGACATTTAAAATGTAGACTCCAACCGGGCATACCAAGGGTGTAAGGCAGGGTATCAACAGAGTGCCTGAGAATGTAAGCAGTTGAGAAACCTTATGAAAAACTCAAAAGGCTGTTCCTCTGGTGACTCCCCAGTCAGTAGTGGGAATGTCCAACTGCATGTAGTTACCATAAGCTATAGCTACATATCGAGGTTCTCTTTGTGTCAGCATGATGCAGGGCTTATTAATGAAATCCTGTTAGTATAAACTGAGATACCTCAGTTCCTGTTGGCTGACTGCTAGACCTAATGGGATGAAATTGTGCACTGATTTTATAATACAAAGTGTGTACTGAAGAGGAGGCTGGAAAATTTAAACATTTCTGCTTCCAGCTTAAGCAACGCTGAAACTTGGACTTTATCTGAAAAACAATGTGAATTAGCCCCAACTGTCATTCATAGGCCAATATAAGATGTGAATAAGAAAATAAGAACAGTTAAAACAATAACAATTCTAGTCATTAACTTCTAGCATTTATTCATTTGAAGAAATCAGGAAGGAAGACTAATCATGCAAATATCCTATTATAAATATCATTCTGCTTATTTATACAAATTTCTTATATTCTTATCTAATGCAGTGGATGTAATGTATGTTTGTGATGACACAAATACTTGCAAAGCTCACTAGAAAAACCATGTGCTCTCTTCAAGCAGCAAACCATTTATTTATGGTTGGACTTGATGATTACAGTTGAATTCAATGATCTTAAAGGTCTTTTCCAACTTGACTGATTCTATGATTCTATAAATCACACAACCTGCTCTACAGAGATATGTCATCAGATTATGCTAGGAAAATTTTTTGGGACTGCAACAGTTTTGGCAGTGTGGTAGAAAGCTGTGGTGTTGTTTGTTTTTAAACCATCTTGGTCATTCAGGTATTCAGTACCTGAGAAAGTTCAAAATAAGAGTGCTGTGGGCTGACTTTCATATATGACAGTCATACTTCCACAATGCAGAAGGCTGACCTAACACTTTACTGGATGCTGGTGAAATGGTATCTTATTCCCTATAGGTTTTTCTATTCATGTTTTTAACTGCTTTCCCAGCAGTTTAGTTAGCTGAACTACCTCACCAAGGAAGCACACAAGTGCCAGAGCTTTCAAACAAAAAACAGATGCAAAATGGTGTTTTTGAAGTTCCTTTGAAAAGATGACTTTTTTTCTTACTTTTCCTAGATATATGGCATTCTCTAGAATTATACTGCTCCAGTATATTTTTTAGATTTTAAATTTTATGGATTCTTTTTTTTCCATTTTAATAAATACATTTTCTTTGTTAATATGGTCTTTCAAGCTGAAATTGCTTTTGGTAGATATAAACTCTCTGGTAGGTAGAAGTAGACTATAAAAGATAGCATTCAGAATACATTTCCCTCAACTTCCCTTTAAAGGAAGTTAAGGAAGCAGGTAGGAGATTTTTAGATAATGTGCAATGTGAATTGAAAAGGATCTGTCCTTATTTGAAGCAACTGAAATACAGTTCAAAGAGATTAAAGGGTCACATTTGATGTCAAATCTATACTTTTAAAGTTTGAACTAAGCAGAGTTTCTTTAAGTTCAATTATATAAAATGAAAGTGAATTTGCAGAAGCATTTGAACTAGGTCTGTTATATAAATCCAGTGTTTTATAATTAAATCGAGAATACAGGAAGGCAACCTTGAAATTAAAAGGATTTAGGAACCTGCATTTGCCAAGATTGGCAGTTCATTAGCTTTAACATTCTCTTTGAGATAAGATTTATTTTTAACTTCTGCTTTTAGTGGGTCTGATGCCATTGAGAATGCTGCAATTTAAAAAGTACTATGAAAAACCTTTGAGAAACCACAGGGAAGTATTATTTATAGGGGTTACATAGTCCTTTAAAAAGTATCCCTTAGAAAAGAGATGAAAAAACTGCAGTGTCTGTGGAGAAAAAACAGTATAATACAAAAATGTAATGAAGCCTGTAAGGAGCAAGAGCCTGTAATAAAAACAGCATGCTAGGTATCATCTGTTGAAAACAATCCAGAATTGTTGAAATTATGATTTACTTGTTAGGGAAAAAAAAAAAAAAAAAAGGAAAAAAATTATTCTGAGCCTGCTTTCCCATTCCGAGATGCTATAATGGTTTCATTTCATTTTGTTACTGAGGCTGTTTCATATCTTATGAAAAGTTATAAAATAGAGAGTGAGTGTTCACGCTTTAACCATACAAAGAAATATCGATGGTTCTCTTTTACTTTATACACCAGCATATATGACTTAATAGTCCTTCAAAATTCAGTCCTCCAGATTCAATGAGCATGTCAGATTTAACCTCTCTGCCTAGTCTACCAGGATCCTTAATTATCTTTAAAGTCCTTGGTTATCTCTCATTATCTGAACGTGTCTCCCTGTCTCCTCTTTGAGCTCCTTGTTCTTTCCTCTACAGGAAACCCAGTCCAATTTAGCCTACCAAGGCTATCGCCTTTCAAAACCAACTACATCATCTCTGTCTTCCTGCAGATATATTCATACTGCATGGAACAGTTTGGAAGATCCTAGTCTTTTTGTTTCTCAGATGTGTTGCTGTGTAGCATGGCTCTTGATTAAATTTTTCCCTGTTAGAGTACATGGTCTGTACTCAAATTATTGTGATGTTAACACTGTTATCATATATTCTGTAGGCTTGGAGAGTAGGCAGAAAAGTATTCTATTCTTCTGAGGACATTTTATTATTTTTATGAGAAATGTTGAAGGTCTGAATTTAGTTGCAAAGGTCACTGATTCACAGATTGTAAAACTGCTAAGTCTAGTAACAGCAGGAAGAGTATGCTGTTGCTGTATGTGTAAATGTCAAGTCAGCTGCTGTTGGGATAAAAAGCATGAGCATAATTGAAGATCTCTGCATAGGTATAAAAGAATCCAATTAGAAGATGTTGATTGCAATTTCATCACTAAGAAGCAAGATGAAGCATGTGTATGGAGTTCTAATTTCAGTGACTAGCCAGTATCATGACCAGTGAAAGTATATTGTTTTGTCTCTCTAGATTTTCATCTACTGTTGTTGGTTTCAGAATGTCACTGACATTTTGGAGCATTGTACACTGGGCAATAATATTTATCACAAAAGGATAGTGACTCAACAAAGACAAGTGCCATTTGTCAGCAGAAAGTTGGCCACACCCAACATCATCCTAAAAAAAACCTTTTCCTTGAAACAACACTGTCTTATACCAACTATTCCTCCCTGATCTTCAGGAGAAAGAAGGCAAAAAGAAAGCACATATTGTAATGAAGTATTGGTGGATTTTCTAGCCCTTTAGCAGTATGTTTTTACTGCCACCACCCTTTTATAAAAAATAATATTTTTGGATGGCATGTAATTTTCTAGCAAAACACATTTTACAACTAAGCCCATCAACCAAGCTGGTGGTGCCTCTGTGAAAACATATTTAAGAAAGGGCAAAACACTTAAACAGGCAGTGAGAAGTGAGGAAAAAAGTGTGAGAAACAGCCCTGTGACACCAAGGTGAGAGGAGGAGTGGAGGAGGCATTCTAAGCACTGGAGCAGAGATTCCCCTGCAGTCCCTAGAGGACACCATGGTGAACGAGGTTGTCCTCCTGCAGCCCCTGGAGAACCATGGTGGAGCAGATACCCACACTGCAGCCCATGGAGGACCCCATGCTGCAACAGGTGAATGTGCCTTGAAGGAAGCTGAGACTTTTGGAGAGGACCAGAAAGCCGTCCTTGACTTTTAGCATGTAATGGAAGAGTATTTGCAAATGTCTAAGGGCTGCTACCCCTTCTGTACTTTCTTTCCAGTTATGGTCATAAGTAAGTAAGAAGGCAATATAGGATTTAGAAGCCTAAATATTTAGTGACAGTTAAGTTGAGGCTCCCACTCTTCCCATCCCCCAAAAGTTGTAGTTGTTTATGAAATAAAATTCAATATAAAGTTCTTAAGGCTTGAGTTTTCAGCCTTGTAGAAAATAGGGAGTACACACCATTTTTGTTGCTTTAATTCTTTTTTTTCTTTTTACAGAACAAAAAAGTAAAATTACCTTTTTTTTAAAGGATTTACGAAAATCTATTAGTAGATGTGATGAGAATGAAGTTTATAATTAATCTAAAATGAGAATACCATTTTGTACCTCAGTTGTGTACAAGTTCTTTAGCAGGAATACCAGACTTTTACGCAGACCTAGGACAAAATGGTTATCTCTGACATTTTAGTATGTATAGTACATTCAGTTTTAAATAGCTCTATCTGCCTTATAGTTATGACTTACATTTTAGATTTTATTTGAAAAGCAATATTTAAGATTCAGATCATTTGCAATTCTGAAACATTCCAGTTGTTGACAGTTTTCAGTCTCCTGAGGGCAAGAAAATAGTCTTTGTACCAACATTGAAATAAATTACTTGGGAAAAAAAGAATATTTTTCTTTGTTATTTTCTGTCTATTCTAACAGGCACAGCAGCAACAGCAACACTGCTATGAATCTGATGTTACACTACCACTCATGGATGACAAACTTGTAGTGACTGGTAGCTTATATGTGCACATTTCTGACGTTGGTTGTTAACTGTTGTGCAGAAACTATTTTCACAGGAGGACACTCCTGAATTGCTTCACTTGTTACTGAACCAGAGAATTAAGCTAGCACTGAATTTTTGAGATCTTGCTGTGCTATCCCACTAAGTAATTTCCTTCAAAATGAATTTTACTTTAAACAAAAGCACTTCATCACTTCATGATACAAATCTGTTCTTCTTAACGTTTAGAATATTGTTTTATAACTACAATAACATATTCCAGTAAGCAAGTATAACATAACTTATATCCTAAGTACTTTAAATCACTTGGTTTTGATTCATGGTTCATAACATCTGCAAGGAATGTAGTTTTCAATAAATGTACATAGTGGGTAACTGGCCACAACTTTGGGATTCTTTCTCAAATTAATTTTGCTTTGGAATTTAGCTCTTGTTACTTCAAGTGTGCCTTTATTAAAATAATCAACTATTTATTACCTGTACTACAATGAAGAATAATAAACAGTATCCTGTGATTGATCAACATGCAACAATTCTAGTAGAAGTAATGGGCATTTGTCTGAACTCCTAGTGTAGCACATCTTGCCTGTAATAAAGCCACAGCTCTTCAGAACAATATTTCTTCTGGAGTAGCAGTAAGCAGTTTTAGGATAGAAATAATGTCACAAGCTCCTGCATAAGTAAAATAGTCAGGGTAGGGGATTTGTATTTATCATGGTGCTATAGGTATTCCAGGACACTGCTGAGTCTACGTATAGCTATGCAAAAATACATTAAAGCATTATATGACCTTTCCTCATCTGGAATTTGGGTGGCTTAAAGGTAACTCAAAGACATTTCATCTCCTCTTGGCCTGCACAGTGTTCTAGAGCTGTTGGAAAGCTAACCAGAGGAGCACTTTTACACTAATCTGTACTCAGGGCATTCAAAAACTAAATTATTATGCATTAGTATGCTAAAGTAATGAATTGATGTATATTGCTTTATGATCTAGCAGGAGCAAACATATCTAAAATAAGGAAATAGATGTGATACCATTAGGCAGACCATATGTCATAAAAGATATGTTAATAACTGTTTGATTCAAGGTCAAATGTGATGTAGCAGAATATTTAGAGTAGAAGTGCTGCTACACAAGTCTAAATTTGTGATAATATAGAAGTAATTTAAGATTTATTCAAGACAGAAAGCTTTTGATTGGTCTGTGTTTTTCAAAAAAGTTCAGGTCTGGTCGGCTGCAGGGCACCATACTCAAATAATTTATTAGTCTGGAACTAAACTTTGCTGTTCCCAGGACTTTGAAACAGTATGAATGAAAAACAGTTCCAAACTTTATCTGTTAATTTTAAGAATGATATTCAGCTTGCGGTTAAGACAACTAAATTTTGTGATGCCATTCAGTTACCACTTTTTATGTCCTGACTTATCTGAAATGTCCAGGTGGGGCTAATAGTTATGAACATCTCCCATTCCATTTTGACAAACTGGCAACAGCACTTCATTTGGATTTGTGGGGGTTTTTTGGGGTTGTTTTTTTTTTTCATTTATTTGTTTAATGACAGCTGTCTATAATTAAAATAGTCCTACCAGAGCCACAGTCTACAAAAACAAACAAGCAAAATACTCCCCGTCCCCCTGGCCCCTTCCTCCCAAATCTCTGTGTTGGTGAAGACTGAGGAATGGGGGGGAAAAATCAGAAGTAAGTATATTGATTTTATGCAAAAGAAGACAATTTTAGGTTAGTATTTTTTTTTTTTTTGGTCTTCTTCCTAGTCATACTAAAAAGAAAAATATGTTCCAATTGTCCATTTCTAAATACATGTTTTAGGAAAATATGGTCACAAACCACTGAATCTGAGTCCTTGCAGAGAGTCAAAAAGTTTTCCAAATCTTCAGTGTTTTCCAGGGTTGCATTCAGTGCAATCAAAATACTGGATCTGAGAAATCACAGTCCAAGGAGTTTAACTGTCTTCATTTCATATATATCTTTAAGTTAGCATTGTTATTTTGAGTGACAGTCCTGGCACTTAAATATCAGATATTGCAGGAGTTTTATAATTTCTTAAGGGTTCTTTCATTTAGGCATTTTTTGTTGGTTTGTTTCTTTCATTCTCTCTACTTTGACACTAATTTTCAAACTGTGAAGTAATGACAGATAATGACTTTTCCATAAATATCATTTTGAAGTATAAAAATGGATAAATAATAAAAAAAAAACTTGTGAAGATAGAGGCAGAGGCTTACACAGTGGTTTTAAAGTGACAATTCAGGTTAGATATTGCAAATTCAGAAATGCAAAATTAAAGCTATGGAACAGACTACTTTAAGGGTTTTTTCATATTTCTGTGATACAAATTATGATCTCAATTTTTACAGAATATATCTTCTTGTTGTGGTTTAGGCCGAATTGGCCAGTTATGAGTCAACAGATTCTCTCCCCCCGCCTCTCACTCCAAGGAGAGGAGGACGAGAGATAAAGAGATTTACCAGTTTAGAAGGAACTAAATTGCTTTAATGAAATATTAATCATAAAATAAAAAGGAAATAACAAAATAGATACAATACATACAAAACTATATCAAGCTCCCAGGATGACATCACCAGCAGGCACTGGGAAAGTCCCAGACTGGACTCAATGATGAATGAGAACTGGATTCCGGCTCTGGAGTCAGGAACACATGGATCAGGATCAAAGACAGATGGACAGGGTCCTCCTCAGATGTCAGCCATTGAAGAAAGATCAATGGCCTTTTGATCCCTCAGCTTTTATACTGAGCATGGGGCAGATTGGATGGAATACCCTGTTGGTCAGTTTTGGGTCACCTGTCCTGTCCTCTCCTCCCTGCAGGTTGGACCTCTCTACACTTTTCTGTTTCCAACCCTCTAATGGGGCATATAGCAAAATTAGCTGACCTTGGTTGTTATAGCAATAGGTATAAGCAAAAGCCTCTCTGCATACTGCTCCTTGGTATCAACTATAAACACAGGTCTTATCACTCTGAGAAGGAACAGTTTTCTGCACAATATGCTGTTAATTTCAGAGAGTTAAAAGAGGCTTAGCTAAGAAGTAAAATTTCTGAACAGAAAGTTAGTTTTGTTGTATCTCAAATCAAGGCTCTTCTAAAAACAGATCTTGGAAGCTATAACTTTAGATAATAAAAATATTTTAAAAATAAGGAAAATCTTTTATGTAGGTGAAAATAAAATATTCTAAATAGTCTAAATCTGGTACAAAGTATTACCCTTACACATTTGAATTAAACTTGATGGAGAATTCTGGTCTCATAGACACACAGGAGGGTTTTTCAATGGACTGGAAAATCCTTAAAAACAAATCTATTTTTGAAAAAGGATTAATAAAAAATAGAAAATCATATGCATCCACACTTATTATATGTCAATGTTGTGGTTTAACCCCAGATGGCAGCTAAGATCATGCAGCTGCTTGCTCACTCCCTCCAGTTGTGATGGGGGAGAGAGTTGGAAGAGTAAAAGTGAGGAAAAACTTGTGGGTTGAGATAAAAATATTTTAATAGGTAGAGAACAAGCAAAGGAAAACAAGAAATACATTAATTGCTTCCCATTTGCAGGCAGGTGTTCCGCCATCTCCAGGAAAGCAGGGTTACATCACAAGTAATGGTTTCTTGGGAAGATAAAAGCCATAACTCCAGATGTCTCCCCCCTTCCTTCTTTCTTCAGTTGTATATACTGAGTATGATGTTGCATGGTATGGAATAACCCTTTAGTCAGTTGGAGTCAGCTGTCCCAGCTGTGTCCCCTCTCAACTTCTTGTGCACTCCCACTCTGCTTGCTGGTGGGAAGGTACGAGGAGCAGAAAAGGCCTTGATTCATAGAATCATAGAATGGTTAGAGGTGGAAGGGACCTTAAAGATCATCAAGTTCCAATCCCCCTGCCATGGGCAGGGACACCTCCCACTAGACCAGGTTGCTCAAAGCCCCATCCAGCCTGGCCTTAAACACTTCCAGGGATGGGGCATCCACTACTTCCCTGGGCAACCTGTTCCAGTGCCTCACCACCCTCACAGTAAAGAATTTCTTTCTGGTATCTAGTCTAAATCTCCCCTCTTCCAATTTAAAACCGTTACCCCTTGTCCTGTCACTACATTTCCTGACAAAGAGTCCCTCGCCAGCTTAGCAACAACCAAAATCATCAGTGTGCTATCACACTATTCCTATCCCAATTCCAAAACATAGCA
This sequence comes from Numenius arquata, assembly GCF_964106895.1. Lineage (NCBI taxonomy): Eukaryota > Metazoa > Chordata > Aves > Charadriiformes > Scolopacidae > Numenius > Numenius arquata. Next base: position 98,217,302 of record NC_133576.1, read on the forward strand.
TTATACCAGCTGCCAGTAAGAAAGTTAACTCTATCCCAGCTGAAACCATGACAGCCAGTTACTAAATTGTGCTGTGGGTGAGCAGACTGCCCCATCCCGGGCAAACAGATTTGTGATTTTTGGTCTCAAGGAAGGGACTTTATTTTTTCTGTTCAATCTGTCTTCGTTCTCAAAGTCAAGCGGTATTCCTCCTGGCTCTATGTCATTAAAACTCATAAAATACTTGGCAAAGACAATCCAAATTATACGTTCATGTGAACAATTTATTCTAAATTGGGCTGCCTACATATGATTATTTTCTGAATATAAAATAGCAACTAAAGAATATTTATGTCAATGACAGGTCATCTTTTGCAAGAACACATCTATAGCATGCATTTTTTAGTACGGTGGTTCTTTCAAAAACCTATATTTAATTTTTCTTAAAATAGAACCCTGAATTTATTAAAATAAGTGGAGAAACTCTCATTAAAACCAAGACATCACTTTCCAAAGTATGGACTGCATAAATACACATGGTTTCTGTCTAGATAAAACCTATTCATTTATGTAACAAATAAATATAAATTTAAAAATAGAATCAATTTTATCAGAGTTTACATTTTTACAAATATCATCCTTATATAAACATCTTATTGAAAATAGCAAGTTAAATTGAATAACAATACTGTTAGGTGCTCATGTTTCTAGAGTTTATTCCATACATTTTGACTACTAATAAAATCAGCAATTTGTTATAGAATTTTACCTAAGCTCATTCCCTTTAGGAGAATCTGTAGGAAGTGGAATGTAGCCAACAGCCTGGTGAGAAACCCATTGCAAAATGACCGGCTGAGCAGCTTAACATGACCTGATTTGATGAGCTTAGAAAATTCTGAAGTGATGCTAGTGAAAACATAGCTTGATCAAACAGAGCTTTCAACTGAAGAAAGAACAGATTCGCTCATTTGTTGGATTTCTGGAGGTTAATACTGGAAGCATAATCACTACAAATACAGTGACATATATTTATATTGATTCCACAGCCCCATAAAAATGTCCAATAGAGGCTCTGTTTGTAAGTGGTATGTAATAAATGCACATTTAATTAAATTACAAACATATACCTTTGAATGGACAAATCATAAATCTACCCTCTTGATAATCAGTACATCAATTGTAATAGAAATTATATGAGTAAGAAATGGAATTGTAAACTGGTTTAAATTAAATAGGAATAGAACAATTATGCTATGTATATTTTTTCAAGATCATATTGCAGTGCTCCAGACAACTAGAACTACCATCAGAAAAGATGAAAATAAATACCTTTCATTCCACTTAGTTTAACTACAGCAGTTTTCACAGGAAGAATTTAAATAACCAGCAGTATACCAAGATTCAAACGAGGTGTTTTGGATTACTACTCTTAAATTACTAAAATGTATGAACCATAATACAACTTAAATTAATTTAACATGAAAAATATGTTGAGCATATATGGTACTCAGTCAATATTTTCTAATCTACGAAATAAGAAAATAGACATTATTACAACTATGCAAATTAAAACATCTGGAACATCTACACGAAACATGCACCATAAATCCAGGTAGAATTTAGGATCTATTAAAATTGAAAATGCTGATAACTGAAGAGAACAGACCAGATCACTACAGTTCCTTTGTCTTCATCCAACAGAAGAACTCTAACTAGTGAGATGGAAGATCCATCTTTGACCATGATATTTATGGTTCAAGTAGTTAAAGTAGAGGCTAAGAACACATACACCTTTCCATTTCTTCTATGTTCTTTTGGAGTAGGGAGAACTGAAGCTACAGGCTGCAGAGACACTAAGCAATGACTAAGGAACACGCCAATAAATTGCTTAAAGTTGAATGGTTTAAAATTCCCTCCATTCCCCCTTCCTTTTCCTTTGGAAAATCTAAAATGTTTTTAATCAGACTTATAAATTCCTCTGAAACTGTAAGGTTATCCAACACAATATTCAATACTTTCTATGAATTATGTGAAATAAATATTGTTCTCCATAATGTCCTTATTTTACCATTTTAAAAACTTGCCTTTCAGTCGGAAAATTCTGGCTATACTTAGACTATGTGAAAAAGAAGTTCTCCACTTTTCAGAAGTAATTGTTAAGAATTGTTAGGGTTACTTCTTCAGCAATATATTTTAAAAATTATTGCCAAAAGACAGTAATGAAATCTAGGGAATAGTAAAAGTCTCCAACAAATTAAAAGAAACTGGCTTGGCTTATTTTTTAGTAAGACAATCTACAGTTGCATTACATATTACCACAGAATTATTTATTTATTTATTTATTAAAACGTGTGCACCTTTTATTTGGACAATAGGCCGTTCACTGTGAGATAGAAAGTTTATGTTCTAAGTAAAAAAATAGTTTACTCTTCCTTTTTTTGCAACCATCTAGTGCTTACAGAAAAAGTGAGCCTAAGTCAGGATTGTGATTTTGTGTTGTATTTGGAAACCATATTAAATTTACATTACTAAAAATGTTTACTAAGGTTTTTTTTGTTTTAAAGCTACAGCATCATGTTGCCTATTTATTAAGCCTAAATGCTGCAACTGAAAGGTGCAATCAGTTATTTAAGGCTGAGCTATTTAAACAAAATTGTCATAAGAATCTACAAATATGTAAACTTGTATACCACTGATTCTAAGCTCCATATTTGTTCTCATTTGTACAATAGCATATACACAGACACTCGTATGTACATACATGCATATATATATTTTATTCCTGTATCCAAACCTTGTTACACAATTTAATTTGGCTTAAACTGTAGAAATATTAGTATATATAATATTTTCAACTACAACTCATAGAAGCTAGAACACAGGAAATTCCATCTCAACACGAGGAAAACTTCTTTATTTGAAGGTGACAGAGCACTGGAACAGGCTGCCCAGAGACGTTGTGAAGTCTTCTTCTCTAGAGATATTCAAAACCTGCCCAGATGCATTCCTGCTCTAGGTGAACCTGCTTTGGCAGTGGACTAGATGATCTCCGAAGGTCCCTTCCAACCCTTACAATTATGTGATTCTGTGAAGCAAGTGCTACCACTTATCTAGTAAAGAAAATCATATTAGTAACAATGTTCAGAACAAAATACTTTTAGGAGCAATATTGTTTCAAACAGACTTTAATACTTTTTCCTCCTTAAACTGCTAAGAACTACCCTTTCATTGTGGAAGACGAGTGAAAAAGTTGCAACTGCATGAAATGTTTCTTTTGTTTGTTTGTTTATGGGTATGTTGAGTTTTTTTGTTTTATTGTGGCTTTTTGTTTGTTTGTTTGTTTTTTAACACAACTTATATGCTTTATTTATAATATTAAATGACACTATCAGCTCTTTGGAAAGTATATAAAATTTACACTTGTCATAGAAGTTAGTAGTTACCATGCAACATGAAACAACTATCTGGAAACACATTTTTAATGTCAAATTTTAAAAAATAAACTATTACACAGCAAGACATTTCTCAACCTTGGAATACAATTTACTTAGCTGGTCATTTTTGTTTCCATAGCTTTAAGGATATTTTGATTTATAGGGAATCCTATTAAGGAGAACTGCATTTCAGAATCTAGATTACTCAAGAAAAACTCACTGAAATTAAATGTTCATGTTTTTCAGATGTCATTAAGTAATGGTTGAATCTCTTTGTTTCTAGATACTTGGGACTAAACATTTATTTACAGTAGAATTCTTTACATTGCTTTGGAAATGTGACAAATTTTTGCAAATTGTATTTTGTAAATATGTTGGCTTTTCTGAAGATTAAGGGAAACCAAAATCTATAACAATCATTGTCAGAGCATTCTGGATGAATGCATCAGGAAAAAGAAGTAGACAGTGGATGAACCGATGCACTTATTTTTTCAAGAACTAGATTTTACCATGTTTGTGGGAGCTGCCCTTTCAGCAAGATGGTGGAAATAAATGTATTAGCACACTGGTGTCAAAAGTTTGGATAAGAAGCTCTGCATTCATAAAGAGTGCGTGTGTTCTGGGATGCTGGAAATAATTCAAAATGGCCTTTGATCAATGGCTGGAGAAACAGTGTAAGCATAGTGGGAATACTGACTATTTATTTTATGGTTTTGTCTTCTATAAACATCAACTCAAATTATTTCTAATTTTCTACAAATTATTAGAGCAGGCAATTGGGCCATTTCTGGAAACTTGTGCCAGTGTAAACAAAAGCTTATGCAAATATTAACAAACAAACAAAAAACCACCACGCTTATCCAAAAGGCATTAAATTATAGATTGTAAAGGCAATTAAAAATGCAGAAGTTTCCAATGGAAAGTTAATAGGTGGCTAGACATGCATCCATGGGTTACCTGCCTCTAAATAAAATTTCTAGCATTAAATACCATTAATTCTTTATATCATATTTCTCATCTGATTCTTTGTCTAGAGTTCACCTTGACAATACTTTTTTCTGCTAGGATTCAACTCAAGGATTGAGATATTTATGTCAAGATGGCTAGTAGGCACTGGAGCACTGACAGCCCTTCAGCCTTTGTGAATATATACTATAGAATAAAATTATCAACTCTCTAAACTTCATTGAGTGTACTGAATAGAAATTTAACTTTAATCCACTTCACACATAGACAACTATGTTAAAGACACATGGCAAGATGAATCTAACCTCTTGTTCTTTGCAGATGTTTGTACTTCTGTTGACTACTTAGAAAACTTAGATAACTTTCAGATGTCTAAAGTTAGGTGAGATGAAGCCCATTCTCAACACCTAGAAAAGCCTCCCTATACTTGCAAAACTTAAAATGCAGCACTTTTGTAAAATTTGCCAAAGCAATGACTATAGCATTTATTGAGGTTGCAAGTTACTTTCACACAGATATTCTTTAAGATACTCACAAGATATTCTTCTAAGATATTCTTCACATAGGAAGATTTGAAGACACATCTTTTGTCTCTTCAATGAATAACAAAATAAAATATATTACATTTTGGAATTTCTCACTCCTTCCTGTTACAATTATTTAACTTTACATGGCCTAATTAATTATAGTTCAAACCAGAGAAAAATGGTGTGGAGGTGGAGAACTCAGCACAGAAAATCAGAAACGAGATACTCAGAGTGTAAGTAGGAAGGCAGGGAGAGAATTAAAGAGTAAGGAAGCTTAACAGAAGCAGTGACAATGAGAGACATCCTGTGCATTTTCAATGGGAATTATGTATAATTTAATCAGTGACAAAATTATAAGAGCTTGCACATTTGATGTCTCACCACGGAAACACAATAGCCATCATGCATGCTCATAATTGTCAAAGCAACATTGCAAATCAAAGGAAATACACAGAATAACATAACTGAGTAATAAGACCTTCTAAATAATTGGAATTAATGTAGTGAATCATTCAAATAACCATATTTATATTATAAAGCAGCAGATATAGACAATCTGGTAAACTGCATATATATGTATCACTTGTACTCAGAAAGTGATTTGTAGAAAACTACAGAATCTAGTTGTGATCAAAAGCTTCTGAATGTCATATAAGATAGTATAAAAATGCAAATCACAACATATATTTGGATAGAATACCAGGATCTTGGGATCAAGAAAGTTGTCGAGACTGAAAACACACAGCTGAATCCTTGCAAGCTAAGCCCATGCTAGTATATTAACTGCCACTCAAGACTTTTATCTATCACTAAGGGCAACTCTGTGGAACAACCTGCATTCATACTGCTAAACTATTAAACTCCCGTGTGCTCCAGAACATCGTGAATACATCCACAGTGTCTTTTGGGGGTCATCCATAGTCAGTCTTAATTCTCAGACTGTCCCAAGAAAGGCCTTGGGAAACTGTTACTCGCACAAGCTGAAAGCTTTTTGGGGACCATTCTAGCAGTCTGACAGAATATGCAATACAGTGTCCAGGAGCATTTCCAGAAATTGTATTATTTACTAATATAGACACAACCAAAGGCTACAATACTGACGTTTACTGTTCTATTTACTTTTTAAGTGTTTACTTGAAGCTTTGGTAGCTGGATACTTTATGTTACATAGTATTGCATAGGTCTCCAACTGGTCATTTCTGAGTCCTGTATCCTTGAATATTAAATGTGCGCCTTGCATTCATTAATAACTTTCATTTTGACATACTACTTCTCTGTACATTAGGGTATACTAACTGGAGACCACTGCCTATCTGTTACGCCAGCCCATCATCCCAGAATTACTTGTGAGGTGTGAAGACTAAGGTATGGTTCAAGAAGGCTACATGAGAAATACCTACTAGTCTGCTACATGATTTCCAATTTATGTTGCCTAGCAACCCTTCTCTGGTATCAATCCCCGTGTACAGTTTGGCAAAAAGCTCTACAAAGGGAATACAGATAATCAAGAAAAGGGTGAGATATCTGGAAAAAAAAATAAAAATATGCATATAAAGAGATCTTTTATTAAACTTATTTTCATGAATTTTTGCATGCATATTCATTTGTGTACTGATTATTAGTAAAAGAGTAAAGATGTCATTGTGGTCTGTGCATCTTATGATACCAAGATAGAATGGATTTAGAAAATAAAGAAAAAATAAAGAAAAGGACTTGTGTCATGACAGCTGTAGACTGAAAGATCTAAATGCAAAAATCCATCCACTCTTCTAGTAAACTTCCTGAAGTACTATCTAGTTATTACTGCATGCTTTTCAGAAAGAAAATTTCTGAGAATTAATAATAGGCACATTTGTAGTGCTGTCTGGCTTTTTCACATTGATACAAGTTCCATGAATGAAAAGTTGTGGAGTTCTGGAAACATCAGCTACTGGAACTGCTCTACAGCATAATCTCAGGTACATACCATCATCTTGAAATTTAAGATATTTTAAACTTGTTTTAATTTGAATAGTTACATTAAAGACTATGTTTTGTGGAAAATCTTGCATATTTCTGCAAGCATATGTATCTGCATATAGATCCTGCATTGTGCCCTAGAATATTTTCAAAATTATCTCTTTATGGTGATGTGAACTTAAATGGACACAGCATGGGGAACAAGCAAGAGGAGTTAGAGACGTACGCATGCCTCCAGGGCTACAATCTTATTGGCATTACTGAGACATGGTGGGATGGCTCTTATGACTGGAGGGTTGGAATGGAGGGTTACAGACCCTTCAGGAAGGACAGGCTGGGCAGATGGGGTGGGGGTGTTGCCCTCTATGTCAATGACCAGCTGGAGTGTGTGGAGCTCCACCTGGGGATGGATGAAGACCTGACAGAGAGCTTATGGGTCAGGATTAAAGGGAGAACAGGGGCAAGTGACGTTACAGTAGGGGTCTGCTACAGACCACCAGATCAGAGTGACAGGGAGGATGGGGCCCTCTATAGGCAGATAGAAGCAGCATCGCGCTCGCACACCCTCATCCTCATGGGGGACTTCAACCACCCCGATATCTGTTGGAAGGACAACACAGCAGGGCACGTAAAATCCAGGAAGTTCTTGGAATGTGTTAATGATAACTTTCTTCTTCAGATGATCAAGGAACCAACGAGGAAAGGAGCCGTGCTGGACCTTGTCCTTGCCAACAAGGAGGGGCTGGTGGGGGATGTCAAGTTCAAGGGTAGCCTTGGCTGCAGCGACCATGAAATGGTAGAATTCAAGATTCATAGGAAAGTGAGGAGGGTGTACAGCAAGCTTGCTACCCTGGACTTCAGAAGAGCAGACTTTGGTCTCCTGAGAGATCTGATTGGCAGGGTAGTGTGAGACAAAGAACTGGAGGGGAGAGGGGCCCAAGAAAGCTGGTTGGTATTCAAGGATCGCCTCCTCCAAGCTCAGGAGAGGTGCATCCCGAAAAAGAAGAAGTCAGGCAAAATAGCCAGCAGGCCTGCGTGGATGAACAAGGAACTGCTGGGCAAGCTCAAAACCAAAAAGGAGGCCTATAGAGGGTGGAAGTAGGGACGGGTAGAATGGGAAGAATATAAAGAAACTGTCCGAGTGGCCAGGAACCAGATCAGACAAATGAAAGCCCAGGCAGAACTAAATCTAGCCAGGGACATCAAAAACAATAAGAAAAACTTCTACAGATATGTCAGGGATAAAGGCAAGACTAGGGAAGTTGTGGGCCCTCTCCAGAAGGAAACGGGAGACCTGGCCACCCAGGATACGGATAAGGCTGAGCTACTGAACAACTTTTTTGCCTCAGTCTTCACCAGCAAGGGCTCTAACCACACTGCCCAAGTCATGGAAGGCAAAAACAGGGGCTCTGGGAATGAAGAACTGCCCACAGTAGTGAAGATCAGGTTCGAGAGCTCTTAAGGAACCTGAAGGTGCATAAGTCCATGGGACCTGACGAAATCCACCCACGGGTCCTGAGGGAGCTGGCAGACGAAGTTGTTAAGCCTCTTTCCATCATATTTGCAAAATCATGGCATTCTGGCAAAGTTCCCACTGACTGGAAAAAGGGGAACATAACCCCGATATTCAAAAAAGGAAAAAAAGACGACCCAGGGAACTATAGGTCAGTCAGCCTCACCTCTGTGCCTGGCAAGATCATGGAGCAGATCATCCTGGAATCTCTGCTAAGGCAAATGGAAAATAAGGAGGTGATTGGAGACAGCCAGCATGGCTTCACCAAGGGCAAATCACGCCTGACAAATTTGGTGGCCTTTTACAATACTGCCACAGACTTGGTGGGCAAGGGCAGAGCAACAGACGTCATCTACCTGGACTTATGCGAAGCGTTTGACACTGTCCTGCATGACATTCTGGTCTCAAAATTGGAAAGTCATGGGTTCGATGGATGGACCACTCGGTGGATAAGGAACTGTCTGGATGGCTGCACTCAAAGGGTTGTGGTCAATGGTTCAATGTCCAATTGGCGGCCAGTAATAAGTGGAGGTCCTCAGGGGTCGGCACTGGGACCAGTGCCGTTCAATATCTTTGTCAGAGACATGGACAGTGGGATAGAGTCCACCCTCAGCAAATTTGATGACGACACCAAGCTCGGTGGCGCGGTCGACATGGTGGAGGGAAGGGATGCCATCCAGAGGGACCTGGACAGGCTTGAGAGGTGGGCTCGTGCAAATCGCATGAAGTTCAACCAGGCCAAGTGCAGGGTCCTGCACCTGGGACGTGGCAATCCCAGGCACAAATACAGGTTGGGCGGAGAATGGCTGGAGAGCAGCCCTGAGGACAGTGACTTGGGGGTGTTGGTGGATGAGAAGCTCAACATGAGCCAGCAGTGCACACTGGCAGCCCAGAAAGCCAACCACATCCTCGGCTGCATCAAGAGAAGCGTGGCCAGCAGGTCACCGGATGTGATTCTACCCCTCTACTCTGCGCTCGTGAGACCCCACCTGGAATACTGTGTCCAGCTTTGGAGTCCTCAACACAGGAAGGACATGGACCTGTTGGAACGGGTCCAGTGAAGGGCCACGAAGATGATCACAGGGATGGAGCACCTCCCCTATGAAGACAGGCTGAGAGAGCTGGGGTTGTTCAGCCTGGAGAAGAGAAGGCTCCGGGAAGACCTCATAGCAACCTTCCAATATCTGAAGAGAGCCTACAGAAGAGCCGGAGAGGGACTCTGTCAGGAAGTGTAGGGACAGGACAAGGGGTAACAGTTTTAAATTGGAAGAGGGGAGATTTAGATTAGATATTAGGAGGAAATTCTTTACTGTGAGGGTGGTGAGGTACTGGAACAGGTTGCCCAGGGAAGTTGTGGATGCCCCATCCCTAGAAGTGTTTAAGGCCAGGCTGGATGGGGCTTTGAGCAGCCTGCTCTAGTGGAGGTGTCCCTGCCCATGGCAGGGGGGTTGGAACTCGATGATCTTTAAGGTCCCTTCCAACTCTAACCATTCTATGATTCTATGATCTGGAGTTTGGTAACAGAAGTACCATACCGGAGAAAGAATATCATTATCAGCTGCTTCCAAGCAAGGCCAAATGTCATACCTCTTTTTAACTGTCTTTTGATAAAGGCCATGTGTAGTTACTTTATGCATTCAACTACAGCCTTAATGCTTCTAAGCACTCTTTGCACAGATGTAGGAATGGATCATCTCAATGAACAGTTTTAAGGCACAGAGAGCTTCTGGTTTCAGGCACTTCCCTCTCAGTACCTGACTCCTGTGGATCTCCATTGCAGATGTCCATTCAGTGTCCTCACTAACAGTGTAAGGAAGTTTAATGTTAATTCTTCTGCCTTTTTTTATATTGTCCAAGATTGAATTTGGCAACTGTGACAGTGATCAGACAAGACACTATACTCTTCAAGTATCACACTCCAAAAACTTAAACTAATGAAAGGATTGTGAGGGGAAGAAGAAAAGGTATAGAAGCATTAAGCCTCTCATAAACCTGGTTTTTTCTCTTTATTCCTGTGCTGGTTTTGGCTGGGATAGAGGTAATTTTCTTCATAGGAGCTAGTATGGGGCTATGTTTTGAATTTGTGCTGGAAACAACGTTGATAGTACAGGGATGTTTTAGTTTTTGCTAAGCAGTGCTTACACAGAATGAAGGCTTTTTCTGCTTCTCACACTGTCCTGCCATCGAGTAGGCTGGGGGTGCACAAGAAGTTGGGAGGAAACATAGCCAGGACAACTGATCCCAACTGACCAAAGGGATGTTCCATACTATATGACATCATGCTCAGCAATAAAACTACATTTAAACCACAACAATTCCACATCAGAGGTCTATAGATTAAATTACTAATTGCTACTGAAACAAAAGATGTAAATTAGGATTTACTTCAATGTCACTTTTATTTCTAAGCCTTGTGTCTGTGTCTGACTTCTACTTCTCTATCTTGATAAATAAACCTATACCTTGTGTTACTATAAATTCTGACTGGTTTTTCCATAAGACAAAGTAAACTCATGTAAACTTAGGCTCATGATGAAGGGTTCATCCTGCTGGCCACCTGAAACTAACACTTCATATTTGTGGTAGAATGATTCAGCACTGGCTTCTGTGGCTCGTGGGCAGCTGTCCGCATTAATGTGCCCCTGGGAGCTTGTTCCATATTTCTGGCTAGCCGTGGAACTTGAGCAGTCTACCCAGTCAGAAGGATGCTGGCACTGCTACAAGAAAAGTCAGGCATTGCTGTCAGATCTATGAAATGAAATATGTCTGCATTGACTTTTACATTAAGTGTTTTGCATAAAGGCATGTATTGCAAGCAGTACTGCTGGCTCCTATATCTTGATCCTGTATAGAGTGTTAAGACAATAAGGAAAGTGGGAAACTGTGTCTATACATCTTCCCAGGTGCACTAAGAACATCCTTTATATGTCCTTCTTTGATACCCCAACCTGTTCTTAGTTAGTGTCCCCCTCTTCCAGCCTATGTTGTCCTATATTACAGGGATTCTTCCACTTTATAGTGCAAAGCGGGAAAACACTACCATCCTACATACCACTCAGTGAGAGAGCAATCTTCAGCTGCCAGCATCCATATGCCCTTATGGCAAGAAACTAAGCACGTAAATCATCAAACACACTGCATTGCAGGCAGCAACTGTAATGTTTATTGGCCGAACATATATGATATCTACACGAGCTACCTGCTTTGGTTTTGGCTGTGAAAGACAGAAACCATGGTGTCCAAGTGTGCCAGCTTTTGCAGGCTCTGTGCTTCTGTAAGACTAGAGGCTGTGACTCTTTCAGAATTGTCTCACAGAGGTTACATCTTTTTGTCCATGGAAACTGCCCCTTCTATTTTCTAGATAGCTCATCTGGGGTAAGGGGAAATAGGCCTTGCTAGTAGAGAAGGGAAAATAAACCTCCAAGGTTTGAGGGGTTTTTTTTGCAAAACAGAGTAATGACAGATTTGAAAAAGGAGCAAGACTGAACAGAAATATGTAAGGAAAGAGTGAGAGGAGGGCGTTTTAATGTGATGTCCTGCAGCAGTTTTCCTTCATGTTGCTGTGCTGTCATCTTGATAAAGTTGAGTCACCTCAATCACTCCAGTTGAAGGCTGTCTATCCACAATATCTTCCATTGTGTAAATAGGGGAATAAGGTGTCTGCCTTTAGGCAGATATCTCATGATTAAATACAGTTTGGAAGAACCATTAGCTTAAATTTAGATCTCTATTTTTAGGCATCTGAATCACTTCCCAACAGAAGGAATTCTGGAAGTACAGTGAGTGGTCATTGTGAGCCAAAGGATCACCCTGAAGTCCCTTTCAAATTTCCTACAAAGAATATGAAAATACTTTATAGGATCACAAAAATATGTTATGGTTGATTTGCTATTGAGCCTCCAAGGAAAAGAATCATGGGAAAAAACCAAGGAGGAAAATAATAATTAGCTCTTTAAAAAGTAGCAACTGATGGAGAAACTACCGAGATATTGCATGTAAGAGATGTTAGAAGGCAATGTCAATTAATGCATTATAGATGCTGTACAGCCGTCACAATTCTTATTATCACATTTTCATTTGCTGCATTTGGCTAGAGTCTGGAACACTGACATTTAAAACTAATCTACTGGGAGAGGTGCTTCCAAGACTAAAATTAAAATTGTGTGCATGTCTTTCAGGAGTACAGTTGGGAAGCAAGATATTTTCTAGCATCTAAATATGTGATTAAACAAAGGCTCCTTAATTATACTATACTCATTAACTCATACCTATAACAAATGTCCATCTTTAATTATTTATATAACTGAATTCATGTTGCTGAATATTGTACTTTAAATGATTCCTTTTTAAAGCAAAACCATTTTTGTGCATATTGCCATTGCAAATGTAGTGATGTGGTGATAATGGATTGCAGGGCTGAATTTGTTTTAAGATGGACCACTACAAATTATATTAATCAATGAGGATGACCAAAAATTCCCTGCAATAGGGAACCATGGGATTTATTTGAGGAGGACTGTTCTCATAAATAAGTCATTTCAGTGTTTGGTCAGTGCAAGCCTTGTCCTTACAGATCTGAAAACTTCTAGGCAGGTAGGTGTTTCTCCTGCCTTATTTTTCAGTATAGTCAGTCTTGTTTTCAGCTTCAGTGAGCAGATATATTCATTATGACATATTAACAGAGCATTTGATTCCAGTTAAGCTGTTGTCCTGCTATTCTCATGTCCACAGCATCAGCAGAAGACTTCATTTGTTAGTTCTCTCTTTGTGGCAAAAGGTATAGAATACAATTTGCAAGTTAAATTCAAATTTGTCCTTTAGCTATAACTGCTGTATAGCTGGGTATGAGCCTTTATGCACACCCAGTGCACTTAAGTCATTAATTCTCGTGGTGGTCCAGAAATTCACCATGACATTATCTGCATGGTTGAGATAATGGACTGTCTTGAGACAAGTTTATTGGCTGAACTCCTAATCATCTTCCCAACAAAGCATTTGACTAATTTGCAGAGGACCTTTCCAGTTCAGAATTTCAAACTGTCCCTAAGATTTTCCCAGGTGAAATGCTGTGCCCAGACCAGTCTGTATGTTCAATGTGTTGACTGAGACCCTGGGTGGAAAACCTGGCCCTTTCAGTAACTCCCCAGATGGTTCCTGTGCAGAACTGACCAGCCTTCGTATAGATAAGACTCTTGTACATAGTCAGTATAAAGTACTCATGCAGAGACAGAAATGGTCACATGACAACCTTTTTGCACATACTGAGGATAACCAGGAGATGTTTCGTATGCAGTTTGAGACAATCAGTGGTAATGGATCATTTATGCCAGAGTCATTTATGTCAGGGAGCAGCAAAAGCAGGGCTGCTCACTGAGGCAAGATGGGCTGGGAGACAAGGGTGACCCCAGAACAGGCCTGGGCATACATATTCATCAAAAGGGTGCAGTCCCACAGCACCTGACCTAGGCAAGCAAATCAGGGAGGGTGGTAGGGTGGCTGCATTGCTGGAGGATGAAGGTGAGGCTGTTAAGGCAGTTAATGCACATTGGTACACTTGAGACCCTGACAATATAGCAACACAGGACAGCTGGATTATAAGATTTTAGAAGAACAATTTGGGGAGTCTTAGCTGAAAACACTGTTACAAGCACCCATCATAATCTAAACAGTGACTGACCATCCTGCCTGAGATATCTCATTCCCCATGCGAGTGTTACTCTATCCAAAGACCCCAATAATGTCTTTTTTTTTTTATTTTTCCTTTTTTTTTTTTTTAATTTCTATTTCCTTCTTTTTTTTTTTTTCATGAATATTCTATGACTGTGGAACACTTAATCACTGCTGAAAAAGATGCTCTCTGATAAACTGCATTATCAGAGACAGCAGTGGGTATTCAGGAAAA